>NC_141691.1:1126011643-1126685921 GCF_964263255.1 Lissotriton vulgaris | reverse complement strand
TCACTGATTGATTGATTGATTGATTGTGACAACTGTATAGAAGCAAATAATTGGTCATTGTTGCTAGAAGCTTCAATGTTTTAATTGTCAGTATTCATAGATGCGTGAAGTCAAAATCTCCACTGTCTCACAGAATGTTTGCAGGCCCAAGTAGACCATTATCTAACCTACATTACATACATTTTGTTCAACAATTTGCCATCCTTAGCGTGTAAGAGACTTGACTCATGTAAAAATAGAGAATTCCGAATTGTACAATATTTAAATATCTTCCATCTACGCCTACGGAAGAACACATGACTTCTGGTTTATTAAAGCTAATTTTATGCGCACTCTCTATATCTAGTAGTGAATGTATTTATATTTTGTCTCTTAACTTTGCGGTTAGTCATAAAAATCAAAAGGCTTCTGATTTGAAAAGGGTTTCTATATGGTGGTGGCAGGCTATTTCCCCCACATTAGATTGTGAAACCGTAATTGTAGAATCTGAATTACTGTTTAGAAAACTGTCACATAATAGACCCAAGGCCTCAGTGGTTCTTAGTAGAGACTAACACAAAGATGGGATATCATTATGAATACCAAGCAGCAAGAAGGATTACAAGGCTTTGGAGATAGGTCATGCCCTATTCGTTTAAGCTACCTCAGAGTCCAAGGGCCAAACACATCTGCCATTCTTCAAATCTTCTTCTAAAATGCTTAATGAAAGAGTCCCTGGGGATATCGCTGCTAATGATTCACGCTACTATGGAATTAGTTCTTCACAACTAAATGACACCGTTATCAGTGGTGACCAGCCGAGGACTGCTGTCACCTTTACTTACCCTTTGATCAGTATGTTAATGGTTTTGCATATTACTGGCAATGGCAATGGCATCTGCTTGTTACCTTCTACCCATCTTTTCTTGCCTACCTGGGACACATCATTAGTAAGTACAAAAAAATGCGTGCCCTGGGAGCATATGACTAAGCAAACAAACACATCCAGAGAAGCACAGATGAATTTGCCATCCAAACACAGTGGCTCTCTGAAAAAACGGAAGCTTTACTTGGTTTCATTCTGAGGCTAGAACGAAGTCCAGAGAGAAGTACAGCCAAATTAGACATGTGCTTGCTTGGCTTTACTCCCTTCTACCAGGTGCATACATATAATCTGGCTTTCTCAAAAACGGACGAGTTTCTTTAATTATAAGTCATAGCTGGCATGGGCAGAAAAACATTGATCGAAACATACTTATGGTATTAAGAAAGAAGATAGGAAGAGTTTAGATAACTACTAGCAAGAGGCACAGAGTCCTTAAATATGGGTAGTTCTTCTACTCTAATAACCTATAAACACTGTGGTGACCATCTCTCACTATTCTACTGTACCCACAATCATGTCTTTCTTCAGAAGTCAACATAAGGGAACTTTTCTGTCCAACTTTTTAAAGCATTGATAGAGCTTTCATTACATACATGAACCCCTTCAAAGCAATCAGAACTGATGACTGTTCGGATTTATCATTTTATGGACATACTTAAAGGTGAACTACAATTCTACTAAATCCAACTAAATCTTGCCCATTATTCATTTATGATCCACGAGTCAGTGCCACATCTGTTCTCATTCGTTAAAAAACACTTTTTTGAATTATTTTCTTTCATTTATAAACAAAACATATACTTAACACACAAAAGCATCAAAAATAGTATAAAAAGCTCATCCCTAAACCTTATTTTACTCACTCATACACTCTTAAATGATTTTTTGGATTGAACTGGATGCTTTTCAAATATTGCCATCCCATCCAGAAAATAAAGTATACAACACACTCTAATCTTGATTTACTTGTTGGGGGAAAGTGGGGGGGGGGGGGGGGGGGGTAATTGGAAATCACCATAGTATGCTTTAATGTCTGAAAAGAATTCTCTTAAATCTGGAAACAAATGTGCTTTATAAAACTAATTTATGATTTAAATTGAATGTTAAAAATGTTTCTGTTAATAACATAAAGGAGAATGTTTTATTAAAAAGTTTTATTGAGTGGGAATTATGACTCAACATTAAATGATGGGAAGGAGTTTGCTTGATGCACAAGTTACTACTTGTGTAACGATATATCTGTAAGAGACATTAGTTAGTGATAGATTCCTTACTTTAGAATATCCCCAGGCGGCAGACTGGATCCGGAACGTTTTTCGTCAGTAGTACGTACCACTGTGCGTCGGAAGGTGGCGTCGTGCGGCTCCTTGTCCGTTGCTGGCGTCGTAGGCGCCGAGATGACATCACGGAGACTACTTAGGCGCCACCCATGCGCGCTGATGTCAATTCTGTACACGACTTTCCGCGCCAGGAATGCAGAGCCATGCAAGAAACTGACCACTGGTGCCATGAAACTATGGCCCTGAAAGGGATGAGCTTAACCCTAGAAATCAGTTCGCAGAATGGGGAGGATGGGTGGGGCGGTAAGGAATCTATCACTATTTGATGTCTCTTACAGATATATCGTTACACAAGTAGTAACTTGTGCATCTAAAAGAGACATGTTAGCGATACATTCCTTACCTTAGAATAGATACCTCAGCAACACCAACCCCGGTGGAGGGTCTGCGAACAAGATTACACCAGAAAGTCACGGAGAACAGAACGGCCAAAGAAGCCATCTCTCCGCACTTGACTGTCAAGGCAATAATGCTTTGTAAACGTGTGCAGCGAGGCCCATGTAGCTGCCTGACAAATGTCCTGCAAGGGAACGCCGCGTCCCAAGGCAGTAGTGGATGTCGTTGTCCTGGTAGAATAGGCATGCAGCCCCACAGGAGGCTCCTTCACAGCCAGCGAGTAACATGCTTTGATGCACAGAACGACCCACCGAGAGATGGTTCGTTTGTGCACGGCCCGCCCTTTTAATGACGCCCACGTAGCCAACAAAAAGTTGGTCATTCACCCAGAATGTTGTGTGCGCTTCAGCTCGAACGAGAGGGCACATTTTGGGTCCAGACCATGGAGCCTCTCTTCCTCTTTTGAAGGATGCAGAGGCGGAAAGCAGGTGAGCATAGTGATGGTCTGCCTGATGTGTAAGGGCGTGACAACCTTTGGCAAGAAAGAAGGACGAGTCCTTAAAACTACCTTGTCCGGATGAACATAAAGAAAAGGAGGTTTAGAAGAAAGTGCCTGGAGCTCACTCACTCTTCTGGCAGAGGTGATAGCTACCAGGAAAGCTGTCTGGAGAGTCGGAAGACATAAGGGACACTTATGAAGGGGCTCAAAGGGAGCGCACATCAGATAGGTCAAGAGAAGATTTAAGTACCTTTGAGACATTATGAAAGACACAGGAGGAAATGTGTGTGTAATGCCTTTGAGATAGCGATTAACAACCTGGGACTTAAAAAGAGAAGGCTGATCTGGAAGCCGCTCAATCTCCATGCCTGGAGGTGGAGACTAGACAGGTTCAGGTGGAGGACTGTCCCCTGCTGCTGTGACAGAAGATCCTCCCGAAGAGGCAGTCGGATCGGTGGATCGATCGCCATGCTGAGTAGCTCGGGATACCAGTATCTTCATGCCCAATCCGAAGCTACAAGGAGGACTTGGGCCCGGTCACGCCGAATCTTTTTCAGCATTCTGGGTAGAAGTGGTATGGGTGGAAAGGCGTACAACAGACCGCAGCACCACTCGCAATGAAAAGCGTCGCTGAGCGAGTGCCACCTTGGAAATTCCAACATGCAGAACTGATGGCATTGTGCATTCTATTCGGTGGCGCATAGATCTAACCAAGGCTCTCCCCACTGCAGAAAGGGACCTTGCGCCACGTCCGAATTCAGACGCCATCGTGATCCATCTTGCACCGGTGGCTGAGTTCATCCACCCTGGTGTTCAGAGAACCTGCCAGGTGTTGAACGACCAAGGTAATGCCTTGATGTTCCAGCCATGTCCAGAGGAGCAGAGCCTCCTGACATAGGGTCCACGACCCCACCCAGCCCTGTTTCTTGCAGTACCACATGGCGGTGGTGTTGTCTGTGAACACCTGCACTACACTTCCCCGGACAGAGGGAAGGAATGCTTTCAGTGCAAGTCGGATAGTCCAAAGCTCCAAAAGGTTGATTTGGAGCTGGGACTCCGCACGAGACCAGAGGCCTCTGATCTCCGCCTCTCCCAAGTGGCCGTCCATCCCAGGAGGGACGCATCCTTTACCACTGTGTGCTCCGGTAAGGAAGGGAGAGGGATCTGTCATTGACCCAATAGCGATTCTTGAGCCACCACTGCAATTGTCGTGCAGCCCTCCGAGATCTGGACATGATCAGACAGATATTTGCCCTGATGCTGTGCCCACTGGAACTTTAGGTCCCACTGCAGAGCCTTCATATGCCATCTGGCATGTTGCACTAGCAGGATACAGGAGGCCATCAGGCCCAGGAGCTGGAAAGTCATCCTGACTGAAACCCGGGATCGAGGCTGAAAGATCTGAATCATAACCTGAATAGCCCGGACTCGCTGTTTGGGAGGATAAACCCAAAACTGCGCCGAATCCAGAACCTCTTTGATGAAGGGGAGCTTCTGAGATGGAATCAGGTGCGACTTTAGCACGTTGGAGGAGAACCCCAGCAAATGCAGTAGGTCGGCCATAGTCTGGAGGTGGGAGACGACTGCCTGGGGCGAGCCTGCCTTCAACAAGCAGTCATCGAGATAGGGGAGTCTGGAACTCCTGATCTGTGCAGATGAGCTGTGACCACTGCCATCACTTTCGTGAACACCCAAGGGGCACTGGTGAGACCAAAGGCGAGCACGGACAACTGAAAGTGCTCTTGGCCTACCGTGAACCGCAGGTAACGCTAGTGGGCCGGCAGGACGGGGATATGAAAAAATGCAACCTGCAAGT
This sequence comes from Lissotriton vulgaris, assembly GCF_964263255.1. Taxonomy (NCBI): domain Eukaryota; kingdom Metazoa; phylum Chordata; class Amphibia; order Caudata; family Salamandridae; genus Lissotriton; species Lissotriton vulgaris. Next base: position 1,126,681,065 of record NC_141691.1, on the reverse strand, counting down.
CCAACGCTACCTTCCAGTCTCCAGGGTTGAGGGCAGTCAAGACCTGGGCCAGAGTCAACATCTTGAACTTCTCCTTCCGGAGGAAGCCATTGACGTTCCTGAGGTCCAAGATGGGGCGCAGACCCCCTTTCTCCTTCAAGGGGACCAGAAAGTAGTGGGAATAGCAACCACATCCCAATTCTGGCCCAGGAACGCGCTTGATGGCCCCCTTGGCCAAGAGGGCCGCGACTTGCTGTTGGAGAAGTGCAAAGTGATCCCCCGATATGCAGTGGAACTGAGGTGGCATGGCTGGAGGGGCAGACTCGAAGGGGAGGGAGTAGCCCCTTCGGACGATTTGCAGCACCCACCTGTCTGACAGAACACCAGTGGGCGAGGTGATGGCGAATCCTGTCATCCACCGGGCGTGAGGTGCACCCCAAAGCACAGACTAGGAAGGCTTTGAGGCAGATACTGCAGGAGCTGAGGTGGACTGACCTGCACGCTGGCCCCTGTCCCGCCACTGCGGGAACCACATCCACGTCTGAGGTTGGTTCTGCGCAGGCTTCTGGCTGAACGAACGTGTCCGGGCGCCCCTTCCGTGGTCACGAAAGGAACGAAAAGCAGACATGGCCGGGCGCATGGTGGAGAGACCCAAGAACTTGGCCGTAGCCCGGGAATCCTTAAAACGCTCCAGTGCACTGTCTGCCTTATCGCCAAACAGGCGAGTATCATCAAAAGGCATGTCCATAAGAGAACTCTGAACATCCCCTGAAAACCCAGTGGACCGCAACCAGGCGTGGCGATGGAGGGCCACTGTCGTGGAAATCGCCCCACCCAGTGAGTCCGCGGTGTCCAGGCCATCCGGATGGTGAACTTTGCTGCATCTTTCCCCTCTGCAACAGCTTGGGAAAGCATCGCCTGAACTTCTTCGGACACTGAGGCAGTGTCTGCGCAACCGTGTCTCACACAGCGTGAGAGTAGCAGCCCAAGAGGCATACAGTGTTCACCGACCGCAGCCCTAAACTGGCAGAGGAAAACAGTTTCTTGCCAAACTGTTCCAGCTTCTTAGATTCCTTATCCGGCGGGCGGTAGGAGCATTTTGGGAAGTAGAGGCTTCGATGACCAGGCTCTCCAGAGTTGGGTGGGTTGTTAAAAAGGCAGGGTCACCGGGGGCCGGGCAATGACGCCAGGCTACATTCTTATCCACAGGATCCCCCGTGGTTGGTCTAGACCAGGTGCCCATCAACACATCAGTGAACACCTCATTGAACGGTAGCAGGGGCTCCATAGAGCTTGCCGCCAGCTGAAGGACTTCAGAGAGGAGGTTAGTTTTGAGGGTCAACGTAAGCAGGTCAAGGGCCTCAGCTGCTCTATGGAGCACCACAGTGTATGTGGTGCCCTCTTCCATGGCCACAGCAGGAGGAGAAAGAAAACTAGGGTCAGAGGAGAGGTCAAGGCCACTTGCATCCTCCGACTCTTCTGCCCACTTCTGTTCCGATTCGCACTGCCATGCAAGAGGGTCGTCAGACCCCTCCCAGTCGCCCCCTTCCTCCACTGCCCGTGGCACAGGCTGCGGAGACGAATGCCGGGCCTCCAGCAACTTACGAGACCGCTCACGCAAGGCCTTTGGAGCCATGGCCAGACAGTCGGAACATGACTGTAGTCATGGTCGCGCTCCAGACAGTAGAGACAGACGCCATGGGGTCGGCCACAGACATCGTACGGTGACAGGCCCGCAGGATTTAAACCTAGGAATCCCTATGGGGCACCAGGAGTCAAAGACTCAAAAAAGTGGAGACAAAAGTCTCAAAAAGTTAGACAGAAAGTGACTAGGGGACGTTACGTGCTCTAACCGGATCTGCACTTGCTAGCGCGAAAAAAAAAGAACTGACGTCAGCGCGCATGGGTGGCGCCTAAGTAGTCTCCGTGACATCATCTTGGCGCCTACAATGCCAGGGACGGACGCGGAGCCGCACGTCGCCACCTTCTGACGCGCAGGGGTACTGGTGATGGAAAACTTTCCGGATCCAGTCTGAAGCCTGGGGAATCTAAGGTAAGTAATCTATCACTAACGTGCCTCTTTCAGATTTGATAGTTTCACTGGCATTGTTTACTTGCCAAGGCTAATAGGATTATTACATTGAGGACTACAACTCTACTACTGCACTTTAAATAGCTCATGGCTGAATGCTATCTTGATTCAGGTTCACAAAAAAAGATCCTGTTTATTATTGATTATTATTGATGCACAATCGTTTCCCTAAAGAACAAATTACTTAACTTTGGTAACCCTTTTCATGTGGAGACTATCTACCCTCAGATCCCTTACCTTAAAATATTATCCAGGCATCAGAATGTATCCGGAAAATCTTGAGCAGTGTCTCTGCTCAATGGTAGATGGCACCTACTGCTCTGCGTTGTCGTCAACGCCTCATATGATGTGCATGGTGCTTATCTAGGCACCATCCATCATCCTGACATCAGTTTCCTTCATGATACATTCCACCCCCACAGCAGCAGAGCCACATCAGACTATTTCTTACCAGTGTATTGGATTGAATAGGACCTTCCATATGAGGAAGTGCAATTCACAAAGTGGGGAGGAAGGGAGGGTTGGTAAGGGTCTGTGGTTGGATAGAGTCTACCATTAAAAGGCATTACTGAAGGTAAGTAACTTCGTCTTCTGGAAGAGACATCTAACCACAGATTCCTTACCTTAGAATAGATACCACAGCAATAGATGCCTCAGTGGAAGGGCTGCAAACTGACTTATATCAAGACATCCTGCAAGACTGAGCGGACAAAGTGCCCCTCTCAACTGTCCTGACAATCCAGTCAGCAGAGCTTCGTGAAGATGAAGGGACAACCCTTGTGGCTTCCTGACAAATTTCGAGAACAGGGACTCCGTGTGCTAATACAGTAGTTGCAGCCTTGGCTCTGGTAGAGTGAGTCCCCAAGTCTTTTTAAGGCTGCTTCTTCGCCAATGCATAGCAGATTTTTATGTAGAGTATGAGGTATTTACCAGCTTTAAAGTAAAGTCCAACAATGAGTGGGTACAGTCCTTCATTAAACTGGTGGTGAACGGGCCTCTTGGGTATGGAGTGAGACCAAAGGGGCCTGACTAGGGAACCAAAGTGGCCCTGGCAAAAGAGAGCTTAAACCAGCCTTGCTCCTTTCATCTTCTCATACAGTCTCTCCCTTTTCCTCCATCAATTCTCTCTCTCTCCTCTTCTTTGCCTCTTCTCCCTCTCTGATTGCTTGCTCTCAACCTTTAACCTCCCTCCCTCTCTTTCTCTCTTCCTTTAAGCCTATCTGTGCCTGTTGCAATTAACCTAGGGGAGCTGGGGAAAGTGACAGAAAGGCAAGGGCACCAACCCTGTGGGAAAATGCCCAGCGGAATAAAAGGCCTGTCTGGTCCTGGGGGCTGAGGTTGCCAATAATCTCTTCAAAGTACTCAGCAGATACCAGCAATAATACAAATTCCATGAGCTTCTTGGTTCCTTTTTCTCCTCTGGTGATCTATCAGATCTAAATTGTGTACCACCTCTCTTTGAACAATATATATCTGCTTTACCATAAAGTATCTAATCACTTGAACCTTATTTACTAAAGATCCTGAATTATTGTGGCATCAGGCATAAAGTGCAGAGGGACCAGAGTTCTTGTTACTACCTAATGATGGAAACACAAGCTAATTCGGACTAGAAACAGATGCAAGGACATGTACATATTTCTAAGGGTGAATGAATACAGTACTTTTTGAATGTTCGAGAAAACGTTAGTGGGGAAAGCTAGACCTGCTTTGTGGGAGCAATAAGGTATTACTAAGTTGACCACAGGAATTCGGAGAAGAAGAAGCTTTACAATGCCTCTCCTTATTGAAGGGAAGAGAATTTACATTTTTTTTAGGTAAAGGCACTAAATGGTTGCTTTTATGGTTTCTTCCTGCAAGCATGAGCAATCAATTACCTGCAGTGTACAAGAACTGGTTCGCTCTCCACTCTTTTTTCCCTCACACAGTTTACGAAGTCCAAGAAGTCAGAGGAGTCATCAGGAACACCATGATCAGGCCATGCAACGTACTGGAGATGTGTAACAGTATGCTCTGTACCACTCTAAAAAACAAAAAAAAGTCTTAATGTGATTAAGTCTCTTAAATTAATATTTTGTGAATGTACACACACACATTATATCATTATATATAAATATAAATATATATATATATATATACATATATATATGCACAAGATACTTACCTTCGGTAACGATATATCTGTAAGAAACAGTAGTTAGTGTTAGATTCCTTACCTTAGAATATCCCCAGGCGTCAGACTGGATCCTGAAAGTTTTTTAGTCAGCAGTACCCTTGCGCATCGATAGGCGTCGTCTGTGGCTCCGCGTCAGTCGTCGGAGTCGTGATCGCCGGTTTGACGTCGTCGGAGTACTTAGACGCTGCCCTCACGTGCTGACGTCAGTTCTGTACACAGCTTTCCATGCCAGGAACGCAGAGCCATGCAAGAAACCGACACTGGTGCCATAAACTAGGGCCCTCAAAGGGAGATACCTTAACCCTAAATATCGGTTCGCAGAACGGTAAGGATGGGTGGTGCGGTAAGGAATCTAACAATAACTACTGCTTCTTACATACATTTCGTTAGTAAAGGTAAGTAACTTGTGCATCTGAAAGAAACAGGTTAGTGTCAGATTCCTTACCTTAGAATAGATACCCCAGCAATACTAACCCGGGTGGAGTGTCTGTGAACCAAGATAACACCAGAAAGTCCTGGAGAAAAGAACGGCCGAAAAAGCCATCTCTCAGGACTTGGCTGTCCAGGCAGTAGTATCTAGCAAACGTGTGCAGCGAGGCCCACGTAGCTGCCTGACAGATGTCTTGCAAGGGGACTCCCCGACCCAGGGCAGTAGTAGCGGCCGTGGCCCGAGTGGAATGGGCGTGCAGCCACACAAGAGGCTCCTTTTTCGCCAAAGAGTAACAGACCTTGATGCACAAAACGACCTACGAGAGACGGTCTGCTTGTGCACCACCCATCCCTTATTATCGCCCACGTAACCAACAAAGAGCTGGTCGTCCACCCGGAACTGGCATGTGCGGTCTAGATAAAAGGAGAGCGCACGTTTTGGGTCCAGACAGTGGAGCCTCTCTTCCTCTTTCGAGGGATGCGGAGGCGGAAAGAAGGTGGGCAAGGTGATGGACTGCCCAATATGAAAGGCTGTAACCACCTTGGGCAGGAAAGAAGGACGAGTTCTCAGAACAACCTTGTCCGGATGGACAGAGAGGAAAGGAGGCTTAGAAGACAGAGCCTGGAGCTCACTCACTCTACTGGCAGAGGTGATGGCAACCAGGAATGCAGTTTTAAGAAGACGAAGAGGACAGTTATGAAGTGGCTCAAAGGGAGCGCACATCAGATAAGTCAGTACAAGGTTCAAGTCCCACTGAGGCATCACAAAGGGAACAGGAGGGAACATGTGTGTGATGCCTTTCAAGAATCTATTTACAACAGGGGACTTGAAAAGAGAAGGATGATCAGGAAGCCTTAAGAAGGCTGAAATGGCCGAGAGATAGCCTTTGATAGTGCCCAGAGCAAAGCCCTGCTGGGTAAGAGAAAGAAGGAAGAGGAGAACCTCTGAAAGGGGGGCAGAAAGTGGATCCACAGCCTATGCTGTGCACCATGCCACAAATGTGTTCCACCTGCAGGCGTATACTGTCTTTGTGGAGGGATGCCTGGCTGCCAGAATCACATCACAGACTTCAGGAGGCAAGTCAAATTGCCTCAACTGTCGCCGCTCAATCTCCACACATGTAGGTGGAGACTGGACAGGTTCAGGTGGAGGACCGTCCCCTGCTGCTGCGACAGAAGGTCCTCCTGCAGAGGCAGACGAATCGGGGGATCGAATGACATGCTGATTAGCTCCAGATACCAGTATCTTCGTGCCCAGTCCGGAGCCACAAAGACTTGGGCCCGGTCTCGCCTGATCTTCTTCAGCACTCTGGGCAGAAGTGGTATAGGCGGAAAGGCGTACAATAGACCGCAGCTCCACTCGCGACGAAAAGTGTCTCAGAGCGCGTGCCTCCTTGGAAATTCCAAAGCACAGAACTAATGACATTGTGCGTTCTCTTCAGTGGTGAATAGATCTAACCAAGGCTCTTCCCACTGCTGAAAGAGACCTTGCGCCTCGTCCGAGTTCAGACGCCATTCGTGATCCACCATGCACAGGCGGCTGAGTTTGCTTGCCCTGGCATTCAGGGAATCTGCCAGGTGTTGAACCACCAGGGTGACGCCCTGGTGTTCCAGCCATGTCTAGAGGTGCAGAGCCTCCTGACAAAGCATCCATGACACCACCATGCCCTGTTTGTTGCAGTACCACATGGTGGTGGTGGTGTCCGTGAACACCTGCACTACACTTCCCCGGACAGAGGGAAGGAATGCCTTCAGTGCAAGCCAGATTGCCCGCAGCTCCAGAAGGTTGATATCGAGCCTGGACTCCGCCAGAGACCAGAGGCCCCTGATCTCCGCCTTTCCCATGTGGCCCCCCCATCCCAGGTGGGACGCATCAGTCATTACTTCGTGCTCGGTTGGGGAAGGGAGAGGGATCTGCCACTGACCCAATCGCGGTCCGTGAGCCACCACTGCAACTATCTCGCAGTGCCCTCCCAGATTCGGACATAGTCAGACAGATTGACCTGATGCTGTGCCCACTGAAACTTCTGGTCCCACTGCAGAGCCCGCATCCGCCACCTGGCGTGATGCACCAGCAGGATGCAGGAGGCCATCAGCCCCAGGAGCCGCAGCGTCAAACTGACCAAGACTCGTGATGAAGGCTGAAAGATCGGAATCAGAGCCTGAATATCTCGAACCCACTGCTCGGGAGGATAAACCCGAAACTGTGCCGAGTGCAGAACCCCTCCGATGAAGAGGACCTTCTGAGAGGGGCACAGGTGTGACTTCGATAAATTGTTGGAGAACCCTAGCGAGTGCAGGAGATCGGCCGTAGTCTGGAGGTGGGAGACGACTGTCTGGGGCAAGCCGGCCTTCAACAACAAGTCGTCGAGATAGGGGAAGACTGAAAGCCCTGATCTGCGCAGATGTGCTGCAACCACTGCCATCACTTTCGTGAACACCCGAGGGGGACTGGTGAGGCCGAAGGGGAGCACAGTAAACTGAAAGTGCTTGTGGCCTACCGTGAACTGCAGGTAGCGCCGGTGGGCCGGCAGAACGGGAATGTGGAAATATGTGTACTGCAAGTCCAACGCTACCATCCAGTCTCCAGGGTCTAGGGCAGCTAGGACATGAGCGAAAGTCAGCTAAAGTCAGCATCTTGAAATTCTCCTTCCGAAGGAAGCCGATGACGCTCCGGAGGTCCAAGATAGGGCGCAGGCCTTCTTTCCCCTTCTTGGGTACCAGAAAATAGTGGGAGTAGCAACCACGTCCTACTTCTGGCCCAGGAACGCACTTGATGCCCCCTTGGCCAAGAGGGCCATAACTTCCTCCTGCAGAAGTTGCAAGTGATCCCCCGACATTCGTGGTACTTTGGTGGCATGGCTGGAGGGGTCGCCTCGAAGGGGAAGAAGTAGTCCCTTTGGACGATTTGAAGCACCCACCTGTCGGAGTACGCCAGTGGAGGAGGTGATGGTGGACCCTGCCCCTCACTGGCATTGAATGGGCCTGAAAGGTCGGACTAGGAAGGTTTTGAGGCAGATGCTACGGGAGTGGATGTGGACTGGCTGTGCCGCTGTCCTCCTGCACAGCCACAGCGATTACCACGTCCCCGACCGCGTTGAGGTTGGTTCTGCTGCCTGTGGCTAAACAAACCTGCTGGGGCGCCCCTTCCTTGGCCACGAAAAGGGCGAAAAGCAGAAGTCTGCTGGCACTGGCCCGACAGGCCCAAGGACTTGGCCGTAGCCCTGGAGTCCATGAAAAGCTCAAGCGCACTGTCTGCTTTGTCACCAAAAAGGCGACGGCCATCGAAGGGCATGCCCATGAGCGTGGACTGACATCCCCCGAAAAATTAGCGGACCTCAGCCAGGCATGGCGACGGATCGCCACTGTTGTGGAAATCTCTCTGCCCAGGGAGTCTGTGGTATCAAGACTACATCTGATGGAATAACGTGCTGCATCCCGCCCCTCAGTATGTGCTTGGGGGAGCTGTGCCTGGGCCTCCTCCGGACACTGGGGCAGCACGTCCGCAACCGTGTCCTACAAGGAGTGGGTGTAACGGCCCAAAAGGCAAGCGGTGTTGATCGACCACAACCCCAAACTCAATGAGGAGAACAGTTTCTTTCCAAACTGATCAAACTTTTTGGATTCTCGATCTGGAGGAGCAGTCGGGAACGCGGTCTGGGATGTAGAGGCCTTGATCACCAGGCTCTCAGGGGTGGGGTGAACGGACAGAAAGCAGGGGTCGCCCGGAGCCGGGCGGTGGAGTCAGGCCACATTCTGATCCACGGGGGCACTGTGGAGGGCTTGGACCAAGTGCCCATCAGAACATCCTTGAGGGATTCATTAAATGGCAGCATAGGCTCCGAAGAGCTTACTGGCGGCTGAAGCACCTCGGTGAAGAGATTAGTCCTCATGGCCGCAGCAGGGAGCTCAAGAGCCAAGGCCCTGGCTGCCCTGCGCAACATCACACCATATGCAGCACCCTCCTCCATAGCCACGAAGGGAGGAGAGATGAATCCAGTGTCAGGTGAGGTACCTAGACCACTGGCCTCCCCCAGCTCATCTGCCCAGTCCTGGCTTAACTGGCACTGTTGTGCCAGAGGGTCCTCAGACCCCTCCCAGTCCTCCCCTTCATCCATGTCCTTATAAACAGGCAAAAATGACGGAGCCGGTTCATAGGTAAATGGCTCACCAACCGACACGGAGACGGTGCTGAGGGGCGGCGCTCTGACGCCAGACCCGGACTGAAACCGGGGGCGTCGTCGTCCGAAGACGGCGCCGGGAGTGACACCAATGGAGTTGGCGCAGGCGGAGGAGTCGTAAGGTCAACCGGCGTCGACCGGGATCCAGGCCTCGATCCCCAAGGGCCCTGCGGAGTCGGGACCGAAGTCGACGAAGGTGACAGGGCCGAAGCCCCCCGACGGCGCAGAGGCCAAAGCTGTCGGCCCGCTAGGGTCCAAATTCGGGTCTGCGGGCCCGCAGGCGCGTTGGCAGGCCTTAAAGGAGGTAAGTGAGTCCTCATCGCCACAAGGAAGTCAGGTATCTCCTCCAGCTTCGCATGCAGACCAGGGACTGGAAGGTATGGGACCGGATGTGACGCCCGCGGCTCCGGTGGAGCCGCGCGGGTGGTGTCACCCGAACCCTCAGCCGCGTCGGGGAACCAGCTAGGGGAGTCAGAAGAGTGATGTCGCCTCTTCGGCTTCTTATTCCTCGACTTACCGGAGGACTTTCAGCCTTACGAGTGGTGATGGCTCGACGAGAGTCGATGGCTGCAGCTCCGCGACCGGTCCCTCGACTTCCTCCTCGACCGGAGCCGATTGCCGGATCTCGAGGACCTTGCAGGACTGCTCCCGCCTAGCCTTCGAGGTCAAGTCCCTGGCAGTCGGGGCACGACTTGTCGTCGTAGTCGGCCTGAGGCAGTAGAGACTCCGGCGGTGGGGTTTGGTCGCCGACATCAGGCGGTGACAGGCGTTGCACGGCTTGAGCCCAGGCATCCCTACCGGCACCAGGAGTCGATATCGACTTGAAAAAAATAGGCAGAAATAGGCCAAAAAGTTAGTCGAATAGGGTACAAGCTCTTCCCGGATCTGCACTTGCTGGCGCGGTAAAAAGAAGAACTGACATCAGCGCGCAAGGGAGGCGTCTAAGTTCTCCGTCGACGTCATCCCGGCGATCACGACGCCGACGACGGACACGCAAGTACACTGCTGACGAAAAAACTTTCCGGATCCAGTCTGACGCCTGGGTATATTCTAAGGTAAGGAATCTAACACTAACCTGTTTCTTTCAGATATATTTATAGATATATATATATATAGGTAATGAAAATAAATGTGGTTCAGTAACACATTTTGCGTAATTGTACTAATAAACGCATATTGACATATTCATTACTACCAAGTAAAGGTCACAGTCGAGGTTATCGCGGTATGGCAAAAATGACATGAGTAAAACACCCAACCGTCTCAGAGATCATATGTAACAATTACTTTAGAAGGGAAACAACTCTTTTGACAGTCACTACATCTCTTCCCTGCAGTTTTAACATGTTCCAAAAATGTAACCCCTTGCATACTGATTTTCTATTAAAACAAGTACACATGAAAAACTAACAAGGCATAAACACTATATGGAGATGTGCTGAGTATAACATGATATTATGCTATTTCTTAACACTGTTAAGCAAAAGGAGGGGGCAGCATGACTCCTGTCCATTTCCACAGTCAAGAATGGTAATAAATAGCAGATATTATATATCTGGCTCTGTATATACCAAAGTAAGGTATAGTGTGTGCAGAGTACAGGGAGTCCGCAGCAATATAGCAGGTGCTAAATTAGATAAGTACTAACAGCTGTCTTTGTGGTAGTGTGGGCGAGCAGTAAGGCTTATCCATAGAGTGTGTTAAACAATTATTGTATTCACTCAATCAAGACTGAAGGCACACACTCATAGACTGAATCCAGACCAGTTGGGCAAGTATAAAAAAGGTATACTTATGTTTTATTTTTAGAACCAAGCAGGACTTGGCACAGGTCAGTAAAATATACTCTCAAATGAAGGACTTCACATGGAAATGCAGTTGTGGTTGAATTTGCAATAGCTACAGCTTGGTTTTGATTCAGGAAGCAGTTTCCATTACACAATAATTACTTTAAGAATACTTTTCAGTTAGTTTGGGATTACATTGAGTTCTGGGGGTGGTATGCCTAAATACCACACACATGATCTCACAATACAAGGTAAGTAAGACTTATCTTGGCTTGAGGTAAAGTTACTCTGTTTCCCATACAAAACAACAGTTCGAAACTTCGAACATTTTAGGCCCAAAATCATACAACACATGTTCCTATGGAAGAAAAATAGTTATCGGTTTCACAGGTAAATAAACGTCTTACAAGTTGCACCACCAGTGGCACAGGGGCGGCCGGGTGCAGAGTGCAGAGGCCCAAAATTAGCTAAGGGGGCCTTGGGTTAGGGGCTGCTTAGGAGCAGGCCACTCGGGTGTGGGACCAAAGCTCCTGGGGTTAAGGTCAGCACTGCAGGGGCCAACAATAAGCACAGGAGCTGCTCCACCAGCAGCACTGGGGCAGCCGGGTAAAGCGTGCTAAGGAGACATTGGAGACCCTCTGTTTTTCAACTAAGACCTTTGGATTGGCAAAGTTACTGCAGGGTCGGGCTGGGGGCTTCCTGAAGAGGACCACCGGCTGGAGAAGTTGGGTTCGCGGGGGATGCTTGGACACCATTGGTTGAGCCACCCAAGGCTGTGGGGCATCGGGTGTGGGATTGTCTTCTGGCATTGGGTTTTCTTACCAGATTGTGGGGACCCTTCAGGTTGAAGCTGCAGGCGTCTTGGAGCTTGAGGGAGGTAGGTATCACCAGATCCCAAGTCAGGATCGCTGGGGAGACCTCCTGGTGGGATTGGGCCACTCAAACTCGTGCCATGAGCGTTGGGTGCAGAATGGCAGTCGCCAGAATCCGGATTCTGATCTTGGAGTCTCTGTTGAGCAAATCCAGTGACCACGGGAGACCGAGTATGTGGGGTGAGTGCAGGGCAGGTCTTCCTGGCTCTGGGGGTGCTACTGGACACACCAGTTTCTACGCTGTAGTCGGGTTGAAGAAAAGACAGGCTGGTAGGACTTGGGCCAAAGCAGTAGATGTCCTCTTCTTCTAAGTCAGTACGGCTCTTCCGTACTTCTTTCTTCCTCGAATCTAAGGAGGCAAGGTTCAGGGTCAGCCCTAAATACTAAGTTTAGGGGCGTTAAAGAACAAGTTACTTATCTTCGGTAACAATATATCTGTAAGAAACATTAGTTAGTGATAGATTTCTTACCTTAGAATTACCCCCAGACGTCAGACTGGATCTGGAAAGTTTTGGCAGCAGTACCACTGCACGTCAGAAGGTGGCATTGTTGTTAGCCAGAGAATAACAGGCTTTAATACACAAGATGACCCATCGGGAGATAGCTCTCTTGTGCACGGCTCGACCTTTCTTGGCGCCATCATAGCCAACGAAGAGCTTGTCATCTACCGGAAACTGTTGTGCACGATTCAGGTAAAAGGAGAGCACATGTTTTGGGTCCAGAAGGGGGAGCCTCTCATCCTCTCTGGAAGGATGCAGAAAGAAGGTGGGCAAAGTGATGGTCTGCCCGAAGTGGAAGGCAGTCACAACTTTTGGCAGAAAGGATGGATGCATTGTGAGCACAGCCTTGTCTGGATGGACAGACAGAAAAGGAGGTTTACAAGAAAGAGCCTGAAGCTCACTCACTCTCCTGGCAGAGGTGAAGGCAACCAGGAAAGCAGTCTTCAAAGTCAGCAGACGAAGAGGACAGTTGTGAAGAGGCTCAAAGGGAGTGCACATTGAATATGCAAGAACCAGGTTCAAGTCCCACTGTGGCATCACGAAAGGAATAGGAGGGAAAAGAGGAGTATTGCTTTTGAGAAATCTATTTTCAACAGGGGACTTGAAAAGAGACAGCTTATCAGGGAGGCTGAGAAAGGTGGAAATGGCAGAAAGGTAGCCCTTGATAGTGCCCAGAGCAAAGCCCTGCTGGGCCAAAGAAAGAAGGAAAAGAAGAACTTACTGAAAAAGGAGCACAAAGGGGATCCACAGCCTTTGCTGTGCACATGTCACAAATATGTTCCACCTGCAGGCGTTTAACAACTTAGTGGAGGGACGCCTGGCTGCCAGAATGATATCACAGACTTCAGGAGGCAAGCCGAAAGGAATCAACTGCTGCTGCTCAATCTCCATACAAAGAGGTGGAGATTGGACAGGTTCGGTTGGACTTCCCGAAGAGGCAGTCGGATCAGGGGATCGATCGTCATACTGAGTAGCTCGGGATACCAAACTCTTTGAGCTCAGTCTGGAGCTACAAGAATGACTTGGGCCCGGTCGCGTCTCATCTTCTTCAGCACTCTGGGCAGAAGTGGTATAGGAGGAAAGGCACACTTGCGACGAAAAACATCGCCTAGCAAGTGCCGACTAGGAAATTCCAATGTGCAGAACTGCTGACATTGCGGGTTCTCTTCGGTGGCGAATAGATCTAACCAAGGCTCTCCCCACTGTTGAAAGAGACCTTGCGCCATGTCCGAGTGAAGACCCCATTCGTGATCCATTATACACCTGCGGTTGAGCACGTCCGCCCTGGCGATCAGCGAACCTGCCAGGTGTTGAACCACCAGGGAAATGCCCTGGTGTTCCAGCCATGTCCAGAGGCGCAGAGCCTCCTGACATAGGGTGCACGACCCCACCCCGCCCTGTTTGTTGCAGTACCACATGGCAGTGGTGTTGTCTGTGAACACCTGCACTACTTTTCCCTTTGAGAGAGGGAAGGAACGCCTTCGGTGCAAGTCGGATCGTCCGAAGCTATAGAAAGTTGATATGGAGCCTGGGCTCCGCCGGATGCCGGAGGCCTCTGATCTCCGCCTCTCCCATGTGGCCCCCCAGACCAGGAGGGACGCGTCCATCACTACTGTGTGCTCCGGCTGGGGAAGGGAGAGGGATCTGCCATGGACCCAATGCCAGTTTGTGAGCCACCACTGTAGCTGCTGTCAGTGCCCTCTGAGATCTGGATGTAATCGGACAGGTTCCCCTGATGCTGCGCCCACTGGAATTTCAGGACCCACTGCAGAGCCCGCATATGCCACCTGGCATGGGTGAACTGCAGGATGTAGGAGGCCATGAGGCCCAGCAGCCTCAGGGTTATCCTGAACGAAACCCAGGATAGAGGCTGAAAGATCGGCATCATAGCATGAATATCCTAGATTCGCCATTCCAGAGGATAGGCCCAAAATAGCGTTATATCCAGAACCTCTCCAATGAAGGGGAGCTTCTTCGAGGGAATCAGGTGCGACTTCGACACATTGATGGATAACCCCAGCAAATGCAGGAGGTCGGCCATAGTCTGGAGGTGGAGGCGACCGTCTGGGGTGAGCCCGCCTTCAACAGCCAGTAGTAGAGTTAGGGGAAGACTGGAACACCTAATCTGCGCAGATGAGCTGTGACTACCGCCATCACTTTCATTAACATCCGAGAGGTGCTGGTAAGGCCATAGGGAAGCACGGTAAACGGAAAGTGCTTGTGACCTACTGTGAACCGCGGGTAACTCATGTGGGCCAGCAGGATGGGAATGTGGAAATATGCCTCGTGCAGGTCCAAAGCTAGCATCCAGTCTCCAGGGTCTAGGGCAGACAAGGCCTGAGCCAGAGTTAGCATCTTGAACTTCTCCTTCCGGAGGAAGCGATTTACCTCCCTGAGGTCCAAGATAGGACGCAAGCCCCGATCCTTCTTGGGCACAAGAAATTGTGGGAGTAACACCAACGTCCTACATCTGGTGCTGGAACGCGCTCGATGGCCCGCTTGGCCAAGAGGGCCACGACTTCCTGTTGAAGAAGTGCCAAGTGATCCCCTGACTTGAGGTGGTGCTGGGGTGGCATGGCTGGAGGGGTAGTCTTGAAGGGGAGGGAGTAGCCACAGCAGACTATTTGTAAAACCCACCTATACGAAGTGATGGTGCGCCAGTGGGGGAGGTGATGGAGAATCCTGCCGCCCACTGGTGTTTGATGGGCCTGAAAAACCAGTCTAGGAAGGTTTTGGGGCAGTGGTGGAAGTGGACTGACCCGCCCGCTGGCCCCCTGACCCGCCTCTGGGGGTCCGACATCCGAGCTGAGAATGCTGCTGTTGCGGCCTGTGGCTCTGAAGAGAACGTGTTGGGGCGCTGCTTTCATGGCCACGAAAAGAGCGAAAAGCAGAAGGCAGAGGCGGGCGCGTGGTGGAAAGGCCCAAGGACTTGGCCGTAGTTTGGAAGTCCTTAAAACGCTCCAACACACTATCTGCCTTGTTGCCAAAAAGGCGACTGCCATCAAAGGGCATGTCCTTCAGGCTGTTCTGGACATCGCCTGGAAAGTCAGTGGTTCTCAGCCATACGTGATGGCGTAGCGCCACTGTCGTGGAAATCACTCTGCCCAGCGAGTCGGCGATGTCAAGGCCACAACGAATCGTGAACTTAGCTGCATCTCTCCCCTCAGCAATAGCCTGGGAGAGCACTGTCCGCGCCTCCTCCGGAAACTGAGGCAGGACCTGGGCCACCGTATCCCACACAGAGTGGGAATAATGGCCTATGACGCATGCGGTTTTGGGAGAGGAATATGGGGTCGCCTGGGCGATGGCGTCGGGCCACGTTCCTATCCACAGGAGCCCCTGTATTGGGCCGGGACCAGGTGCCCAAAAGGACGTCCGAAAGTGTATCATTAAAGGGCAGCAGCAGCTCCGCAGAGGAAGCCGCCGGCCAAAGCACTTCTGTCAGGAGGTTAGTCCTGATGGCCACTGTAGGGAGCTCAAGGTGGAGAGCCTCTGCTGCCCTATGCAACACCACTAAATAAGTACCACCCTCCTCCGTAGCCACGGTAGAAGGAGACAGTGCGCCAGGTTCTGGTGAGAAATTCACATCACAGTCGTCCCCAAAATCCTCTGCCCAGCCCGGGTCTATCTGGCATTGGGCTGGGAGAGGATCTTCAGACCCCTCCCAGTCCTCCCCTTCCTCCATAACCTGCTGGGCAGGTGGGAAAGATGGATGAGGATGGAAATAGGGATAAATATTCCCCATTGACATCGGAATTGGGATCGATCGACACCGGTCCGGCACCGTCTCCACGTCGGGGTGGAAGCCGGGGACTACATCGGCCAGGAGGGTGGAGGTCATACGAGGTCAACCGACATCAGCTGGGATCCATGAATGGATCCATGGCAATCTTGGATCATGGAGCCATCGACGATATCGCGGCAGGAGCCGCCGACTCAAAAGGCTGAGAACCCCCAGTCAGACCCGGGCTGCCCAAAGGTGCACCAGCGGGGGCCGAAGGGCCAAAGAGGCAGGTCATGGCAGACAGGAATTCCTGCAGCTGGGCCGGAGTCGCCGACGGACCCAGGAGGGGCAGGTTGGCCGACGGCGACTGCGTAGGCTCCGCCGTAGCCGAGGGGGAGGTACCATCCGTACCCTGAGCCATGTCGCGCCACAGGCTAGGGGAAGGCGAAGAGCGACATTGCTTCTTCGACTTCTTGCGCCTTACCTAACCCCAAGTACGAACACTTCGTTGAACGATGGTGGTGGCTTGACCTCCCACGGGACCGGGATCTTGAACGGCGTGGAGCCGACTCCCGGGCCTCAAGCAGCTTTCTGGACTGCTCCCGCAAAGTTTTCGGAGCCATGGCCCATCAGTCAGCGGCACGACTCGGGGGCCTAGTCGCGCCCCAGGCGGTAGAGGCAGTTGTGCTGCGGATCCGTCACCGACATCATGTGGGGACAAACCAAGCAAGACTTGAAACCGGGCATGCCTACACACCAGGAGTCAAAGACTCAAAAAGACAGAGACAAAAGTCCCAAAAAACTCAGTCAAAAATTGACTGGGGGTACCGCTCTCTCCGGATCTGCGCATGCTGGCGTGGAAAAAGAAAGAACTGATGTCAGCGCACAAGGGCGGCGTCTAAGTAGCTGCTGCGACATCATCCTGGTGATCACGATGCCTACGACGGACTCGGAGACGCACAACGCCATCTTCCAACGCGCTGGGGAACTGCTGACGAAAACTTTCTGGACCCAGTCTGATGCCTGGGGGTAATTCTAGGGTAAGGAATCTATCACTAATGTGTCTCTTTCAGATTCCCTCAACTGCCACTGCTCAATCTCCATGCATGAAGGTGGAAAGTACGCAGGCTCAGGTGCAGAACCCTGCCCTGCTACTGTGACAGGATATCCTCCCAAAAGGAAAGCCTGACCTGAGGACAGATTCTCATACTCAGGAGTTCTGGATACCATACTCTGTTCGCCCAATATGGAGCCACCACAATAACTTGAGCCGGTCAGTTCTGATCTTTTTCAGAACTCTGGAGAATAGGTATCAGTGAAAAGGAGTCGCCTAATCAAGTCTAGTCAGAATGAGTATTCGAGCAAGAACCGTTTTGTAAACTCAGAAATGCCTTAAACAGTTATCTGGCTTTGGATCCCACTGAAAAGCTAGGTTCGACCGATGCAGCTGGTAGTTCCTACTTTAGCCACAGAAGGAGCGAAGAGAGGAGTGCGTCTGAAATTGGGCCATGGTGAACTCTACTTTGAAAAGCTGAATCAGTCTTGTCACTGAAGAGGTGAGTGCCATCGAAAGGTAGGTCCAAAAGGGATGCTCGGACATCCTGCGAGAAGCCAGTTTATCTCCCCCAGATGTGGCGACGAAGTACCACTGATGAAGTAATGAACCTGCTCAGCAAATCTGTCATCTCCAGCACACATCTGATAGTGAACTTGGCTGTATCCATGATTTCAGAAATAGCCTGGATCAAGTCTCCTCCAAGACCAGGGGCACCACCTGTGCAACCTAGTCCCACACTGTGTGACTCTATTGCCCCAAAAGAGGCACGTGGTATTCACTGAATGCATTGCAAGGCTGGTGAAAGAGAAAATTATCTTCCTGAACATATCCAGCCTCTTGGATTTCCTATCCGGTGGAGTGGTGGGGAATGTGCAGTGATGAACCCTAGCGGCTGAGGCCTGCACCACCAGGCTCTGAGGGATCAGGTGTTGGATGAGGAAAACTACGAGCCCAGGAGCTGGGGAGGAGGCGGCGTGCGATTGACCAGTGCACCGGAGTCCTTGTGCAGGGCTTGACACAGGAGCCGAAAAAGGACATCAGAGAGGGGTTCACTGAAAGGGCATCAAGTTCACTAGGGAGGTCATTAGGGACTGCTTGGGCTTGGACCACTTTGATCAAATCCTGTGGCATAATTTATTAACCTATCGAGACAATCTACACAATAAAGAAAATTCAAAGAATTGTAGGGCTACGTTTAAAACTTTGTTACTCTCAGCAAATGTCTCCACCAGTATTTTAAGATTTTGTTATATGTAACATATTTATTTTATTTGTTGGACTGTATTGACTTTAGGGGCAAACCCGTAATAGCGGAGATGCGCCGCCCCCTGCTAAAAGAAGAAAAATAAAATGTTAATAAAAGCATTTTATCATTTTATTTTTGCCTAACAGCTGAGGACGCAAGACTTCAGTGGGGCGGGTCAGGCAATCCTGTTCAGCAGGCACGGCAGAGGAGGCGCTTTTAAATACTTATGTCTGTTTGGCCGTCCGTTTTAGGTTGGCCAAACAGACATGCTCACTTAAGCTTCTCAAACCCAGCTGTGTTGCACACCCCAGGCTCCCAGGCACTGTCTGAGTGGCACACAAAGCTTCTCAGAGCAATCCCAGCACTTCTTTCATGCTGGAATTCCATTCCCACCATGAGAGAAGTGCTGGGATTGCCATCTAGGAGCCTGCACAGTCGGAGTCCAGGATCAGAGGAGAGAAGGAAGGCGGCAGCCGTCGGAGCAGCATGTAAGTGTCATTTTAATTATTTTTAATTGAGCATTTAGTTTTGGTTGTGTTTCCAACCCACAACTAAGCAATAATAGCAGCCGCCATTGATTGACTTTCATTGAAAATATTCTTTTTTTAAATATATTGACTGGCACATTCGGTGTTAACTTTAAATTATGTGGATTTTACATGCTTTTATCGTATTTTTTTTTCTTTTATGGATTTGTATACAAATCTGAATAAAGATTTTTTTTTGTATCTGAAACGACAAAAAACATGTACTGTGATTAGTTTGAAATATAAATTACGCTGTTTTAGAAGCAACACTCAGCGCCCTTTGGGATGAAAGGCGTGTATTTTGGTATCATAGAACTTCTGTAATATCAAACACACAGGTACTGGTCCTTCAAAATTGGTAGATCCTGGATTTGCATGTGCACGAACATATGCAAATAAGAAAAATCTTTAATCTGAGTATGTTCAGGAGGTGGTCAGTATGTTTGCACGCTACAACAATTTTCAGAGTGGGGGTGCTACCAGCAATATTACGTCTCCGAAGTTAAAAGGGACTGTGGAAAATCCAAGCATCGAACAAAAAACAAGTGTAGCAAAAGAGCCACACACACGCAACTGGAGAATGTTTAATGTATAGTATGCGGGGCCGTGGTGAATTTTGGAGCGTACTGTTGTGGTAACACACAGCACATTTTTCATTGAAGTGGCCACTAAATTTCACAGACATGCAATTCTACTGACAAAACTGTATCGCGCACAAAGGATAATGTGTGGAAATTGGGTTTCAGCAAATATATACCACATGTTCATAACCAAGTAAAGTGTCTTGATTAATTAGAACCTAATAAAATCTTTGTTTCCTTCAAACTTCAGTTACAAACAAATGTGCTTCATGTGTGCTTTCCTATCTACTGCTATATTTAAATATATATATATATATATATATATATATATATATATATATATATATATATATATATATATATATATATATATATATATATATATATATATATATATATATTTTTTTTTTTTGTTGCTTGGAATTTTTTCTTTATTGTTACAATTGTTATTATTCAGTCAACAATTCTCTGATGGCCCAATGTAGGGAACAAGAAACTTATACTCCAACATGCCGAACATATCTAGGAGCTGAAACATACATGCTAATCAAAATAGCAACCCTATAGTAAGTACCAATTCTATGAGAAATGCCACCTTTGCAGGACTCATGCAGCAAAGTTTTTTTTTTAAACCTTTATTGATTTGGTGCACAGCATAACAATCCAAAAGGACACAAATTCAAAGTCCAATCAAAAGTATTAATAATACGTGCAGTGCAATGTGCTGCGCAATTCTGTAGTCCAACTAAACTTACCCCCAACCCCTACCATCATACAAATGCAGACGGAAAAAAAATGAAGCAGTACAAAGAAGTCCAGTCCATTGCAAGATAGTCCATTAGCATACATTAATAGACAGTAAAACATCATGTCCAGCATATGGTACCAACAGAAGTAAGTGGCGGAGCATCACAGGTGGACCCGAGCAATATCCCCCCGCCCTCTCCATCAATTCTTTTAGGTGCAATTAGAAATACTGTACAGTGCCCAACTTTGGATCAGAATTCCACAGTGTCCCAGCCCGCCAAGTCGCGACTGATGTGGTATCGCCTAAGCGGTGCGTGGGGGGGCATCAGTCCCAGGTGTAATTTCCTCTTCCTCCTGGTCCACTGCTCTCGCAAGAAGATATGAGGTGAGTGGGCCCCAGATGTCTTTCGGGCGCGATTTGAGGGGAAGTGTGTCAGCGTAATGATGCATGTAATCCTGCCATGTGGTCATTGTGTGGAGCAGATCTTTGAATTTAGGGGTGCGACCTCTTCCCCACTTACATGCCACCTGTCGCCTTGCCAGTAGTAACCCCATTGTCAGAATCTTTTTGTGTACTGTTATGATTTCCTGGGTCAGGCCCGGAGGGCCACAAGCGGACAAGGCACCATGTGGCTGCCCATCATGCCCGATAATTCCTGAAACGTCTGTGTCCAGTAAGCCATCACCTGAGGACACTCCCAAGCCAAGTGTAGAAAAACCCCCATTCTTGACCACATCTTGTGCATGCATCACTTTCCCTGAGGCGGAACTTAGAGCTTAGCCGGAGTATGGTATAGGTGGTGCAAAATTTTAAAGTGAATGAGACGTAACCTGCTGTTGTCAGTTATTGCATCAGTTTGCCTGCAGAAGAGTTCCCATTGTTGGTCTGTCAGGGTCATGTTTAGATCTGTGTCCCATTCCTGTCTTGCACGAATGGGGCGCGAGGGCGGTGAGTTTTCCGCGTGCTGATAAAGAAGGGAAACAACATGCTGAGGGTCATCAGCTTATAACAAGGCATGTAACGGGGCTAAGGTATCTGGTTCTTCAGAAAAAGCAGGTGTTACAGCCTTTAAACTTTGTCGCAGGCGGGTATATAAAAATGTGTCCAATCGTTGTTGGTTCACAAGTCTCAAAGAATTGTTCTTTACAACGAAACTGCCCACCCACATAAAGGTCCCCTCAGGTACTATAGTTAAGTTTCTCTAGCTTCTTCCGACAGATCCCTTCACGGGTGACCTGTAATAAAGGATTCGGCATCAAGGACATCTGAGAGGACAGCCTGGGTACTTCAAGCCTACAAGCTATACGGTGCCATGCTTGAATCATACAGCCTAGCTTGGACGGATCACGAACCCGCGCCTTCACTGCAGTGAAGAGATCGCATGTCGTGGGTGTCGGGGCCATATAGCTGTCTTCCACCGCCAAATGCGGCATAAAGGGCGGTGGGTGAAACCAATAAGTGGTAAATGGAGCTTGCGAACAGTAATAATAAATTTCAAAATCAGGGACGTCATATCCGCCCTGATGATATGGCAGCATCAACGTGGCCAGGTTTAGTCGTGACTGTTTCACTCCCCCCCCCCATATCAGCCTCGTAAGCTGAGAGTTAAGGGTGCTGAAGAAGAAGGCCCCAGGATGATAGGGTATATTAATGAAGAGATATAACAGCTTCTGCAACAAAATGATCTTTATTAAGGAGATTCTACCCGCCATGGAAAGCGGGAGGCGTAACCACTTGGTGATGGTATCCGTAATTTTGTCAATGGATGTGCCATAATTTAGATGCAGGAGTGTGCCCTTGTCTCTAGTGACACGTATTCCAAGATATTTGATCTCATCAGTTTCCCAGACCAGGGGATAGTCCAACTGGTGAGGTGGGGTACTGTCCTTAAGGGGAAAGACAGCAGACTTGAACCAGTTAATTTGCACCCCAGAGATGGCCCAAAATTTTGTTATCTCGCGAAGAATGGGGTTGAGATTTTCATGAGGTTTTTTTACGTAATGCTCTGTAGAGGCCTAGTGCACACTAGGTCTGCCTGGGAGCTCACCCTATGTCCCTAGGGTTTCAAATTTTCAACTCGTTAATCAATAGTAAAACAAATGTTCAATGTAAATTAATACGCAAGAATATCTTTGTGGGTAATACCTTCTTTAGTGGTACAATATTCACTTATATGCATTCAAAAATATAGGTGCTGTCTTAATCAAGACTAACAACTTCAGTTATTCAAAGAGCAAACAAATTAGGTCAGAAGCACACTAGTACTTCAATAAATGAAACTTATAGAACTTAAATCATAACATTTCCCAATGCATTTCGGGTCAATAGCGACCCTTCTTCAGGGGAATACAATTACAAATGCCGAATCCAATTTTAATACTGTTACAACACATAGATCATCACATCAGTTCCGTCTTCAAAGCACTGTGGACAAAAAAAATATATATGTTCCAATGTATTTACATGGAATGTACATAATCTTAAAAATAGAATTAACACTCTAGTCCATAGATGTGAGTCCAAACCCTTAATTAATGAGAGAGTATGAGAAACAAGAGTAGTTCATAGTCAGACGTGAGGAGTTGAGAATATTTGCAACCAGAAGTGGCACCCAACATTTCCTTGTGTGCAAGAAATGCATAGTCTAAAAAAGTGTTAACCCATAACCAGAGGTGAAATATAGTCTGATACGAAGCAAAAAACATCTACCTGATGTTAAAGATGTTGTGATATCTACATGTACATGACGAACCTGGAAACTCGTGATCGGCCTCTAGGGGAAATATATTAAAAAGACTCACTATCCTATGAGCAGTGAACATGACAAAACGAATTTGTAGGGAAAATGCGTGCGTTTGGTTCTTACCCAAAATATGGTGCATATACGTCTCCAGTAGACCAAATGGGGACGGCGTGTAAACCGATAGTGACTGCCACTAAAAAGTAAACAATGTGTGTAAGCTGGCCATCTATTTGAAATTACCGGTTAAGTTTATCTAGAGTGTCCCACAGCAGAGGCGATTCTTACCTCGTCAAGCTGACGGGTCGTTACGTGTTTCCGATGTACCAGATAGAGGAACGTATAGTCAAACTGTAACTGCCGCTGAAACTACAAAATAAAAAAGTGCACATGAGCTACCCGTGCTAAAGTTAACCGGTAAAAGATGACTACTATTCCGAAGTAGTGGGGTTTTCTCACCTCGCCGAACTGGCGTCTATTGACCTCCGACCTCACAAGTGTTTCCGGTGATAACATCCGGTGTATGGGCGCATCCCTTAAATAAAGGGGCGCGCGCATACTAGTTTCTTCATTCTAGAGTATCGTGGCGACATGTTGTAGTGTGCAATATAAGCACGATGTCATGTATATTGATGACGTAATCCATGCAAAAGATATGCATTGCAACTCAATTTGAATGCCAAAAATGTGCATTACGAATCATCTTGAATGAAAAAGTAAAACGGTGTTTTATAAGATAGAAGGAATAAGAGCATGTAACGTGGCAAGAGACGGTATAAAAATAACAGAGAGTGGAGATCTGCATTTCAACTCGTTTTCAATGCAAAAGATGTGCATTTCGACCCGTTTTGAATGCAAACGTCAAAGAGTGTTTTTACAAGATAGGAAGAGTAAAGGCAATTAATCGTGGCAAGAAACAGTTTTAAAATAATTTTAGAAATAACAGGGGGTAACAAGTGCATTTATCAATGTGGACTGCGTGTCAATTCTGTACAAAACGTTAGAGATAAGTATCAAAAACATAAACTTTGTTGACCAGAGTATATCATGTGAAGGTCCTCTGACACTATACAAAATATCACTTCATATGGGGATACATATTCACACAGTTTAACTGTCTATAGGAAACATGCCATTTCGTACTGATCATTAAGCCCACCTGGGGTCATAGTTCCCAATTTTTTTATCCAAAATGTTTCCCTCTGGGATAATGCTGTGTGGTGGTCCTTGCCCATATGTTTCTCAACTATTTCCAATACAGTGAATCTGAGTTGTGGTATGGTGTGGGGTATCTGAGACCAATGTGTGGCTAAACTAGATGTAGTGGACCTGTTACGTATGGTACTCTTATGCTCAATTATGCGAGTCTTAATTTTGCGAGAGGTTCTGCCAACATAGGTTAATCCACATGGGCAAAGAATGGCATAAATCACCCCTGTGGTGTTACAGTCAGCGCTGTGTTTCAGTTGTATATCTTTGCCAGTTTGGGGATGAGCAAAAACCTTACTCACTATAGCATTGTTGCATTGGCCACAATTGTGGCATCTTCGCATCCCTCTGTAGGTAGTGGTTTGTTTGTTGCGTGGATGCTTCAGTATTTCTCTTAGGTTTTTGGAACGAGTGTGTGCCATGATTGGAAAATTCTTGAAGATGTTGGCAAAATCAGGTTCATTAGCGATCATTTCCCAACGTTTCTTGATGATATGTTTGATCCTTTGTGATTGCGTGGAGTGCTTCATTACAAATACAATTCGTTCATTGGTCGATTTCTCTGATTTCTTCAACAGTTGTGTTCTGTCCATTTTCGAAACCTTTTGTACTGAAACTTCAAGTATGTTTGCGGGGTAACCCCTTTCACTGTACCGTCTGACTTGTTCTTCCATGAAAGTGTTACACTCATTGGAATCAGACGTGATTCTTTTAATTCTGATTAACTGCGAGGTTGGTAAGTGATCCTTGAGGTTTTTAGGGTGGGCGCTCGTGTAGTGCAGCGCATTATTGACATCCGTTGGTTTGCGGAACACTTTCGTTGAAATACCTTGTTGTGTCTTACAGATTTCAATATCCAAAAATTGTATCTTTTCGTTCTGAATATTGTGAGTAAATTGAATCCTCGGGTTGCATTCATTAAGTATTTTGATCCTGCTTTCCAATTGACTCTTGGTGCCCTTCCAGATTATGAGAATGTCGTCAATAAAGCGTAAGAATAGCACTAGGTTGTCCGTCCACTCCGTTTTCGATAAGATGTATTGTTGCTCAAAGAATGCCATAGAGGTATTCGCGTATGCCGGCGCCCCGGAAAAACCCATTGATGTACCTGTTCTTTGGAGAAAAAACTGTGATTTCCAGGTAAAATAGCTGTGGTATAAAGAGAAATGTAGGAGTTCTAAAAGAAAAACTCCTAACTTTTGGTCAAAATCAGTTTGTAAAAATCTCCATTCTATAGCTTCCAAGCCTTCTGTATGAGCTATTGACGTGTAAAGTGCCACCACGTCAATGGTGCACAATATCGTGTTATCATCAATGAGGTTATTAACCCCTGCAAGTTTATTTAAACAGTCCGTGGTATCTTTCAGGTATGTGTCCCAGGTTTGTACCAATGGTTGTAAATGGTAATCAATGTAACGTCCAACTGGTTCATGGATAGATCCACATCCTGCCACGATGGGTCTAAATGGTGGGTCTTTGGTACTCTTGTGTATCTTTGGCAACATATATATATGTGGCACTTGTGGTGTGTTTGTCCTTAAATATTTACTGGTGTTATTGTTGATTATCCCTGCATCTTCCGCTTTTTTGACAATTTCATCCAATGTTTTGCTGAATTCATGTGTGGGGTCATGATCAAGTAGTATGTATGTTTCCGCATCCAAAACATGTTGGTTAACTTTTTGGTCATAGAGTGAAGTTTCCATCATGACCAAGGCTCCTCCCTTGTCTGCTGGTTGGAATGTAATGGTGGTATCCTGTTGTAGGATATTCAAAATTCTCCTTTCTTTTTTAGTCAAGTTCTGCTTTTTAGGAATCTCATATTTGATGACTTCCAAAAAAGAAAAGACTAAAAAAGAAAGGAGAACCAAAAAGTTAACCAACATGTTTTGGATGCGGAAACATACATACTACTTGATCATGACCCCACACATGAATTCAGCAAAACATTGGATGAAATTGTCAAAAAAGCGGAAGATGCAGGGATAATCAACAATAACACCAGTAAATATTTAAGGACAAACACACCACAAGTGCCACATATATATATGTTGCCAAAGATACACAAGAGTACCAAAGACCCACCATTTAGACCCATCGTGGCAGGATGTGGATCTATCCATGAACCAGTTGGACGTTACATTGATTACCATTTACAACCATTGGTACAAACCTGGGACACATACCTGAAAGATACCACGGACTGTTTAAATAAACTTGCAGGGGTTAATAACCTCATTGATGATAACACGATATTGTGCACCATTGACGTGGTGGCACTTTACACGTCAATAGCTCATACAGAAGGCTTGGAAGCTATAGAATGGAGATTTTTACAAACTGATTTTGACCAAAAGTTAGGAGTTTTTCTTTTAGAACTCCTACATTTCTCTTTATACCACAGCTATTTTACCTGGAAATCACAGTTTTTTCTCCAAAGAACAGGTACATCAATGGGTTTTTCCGGGGCGCCGGCATACGCGAATACCTTTATGGCATTCTTTGAGCAACAATACATCTTATCGAAAACGGAGTGGACGGACAACCTAGTGCTATTCTTACGCTTTATTGACGACATTCTCATAATCTGGAAGGGCACCAAGAGTCAATTGGAAAGCAGGATCAAAATACTTAATGAATGCAACCCGAGGATTCAATTTACTCACAATATTCAGAACGAAAAGATACAATTTTTGGATATTGAAATCTGTAAGACACAACAAGGTATTTCAACGAAAGTGTTCCGCAAACCAACGGATGTCAATAATGCGCTGCACTACACGAGCGCCCACCCTAAAAACCTCAAGGATCACTTACCAACCTCGCAGTTAATCAGAATTAAAAGAATCACGTCTGATTCCAATGAGTGTAACACTTTCATGGAAGAACAAGTCAGACGGTACAGTGAAAGGGGTTACCCCGCAAACATACTTGAAGTTTCAGTACAAAAGGTTTCGAAAATGGACAGAACACAACTGTTGAAGAAATCAGAGAAATCGACCAATGAACGAATTGTATTTGTAATGAAGCACTCCACGCAATCACAAAGGATCAAACATATCATCAAGAAACGTTGGGAAATGAT
Source organism: Lissotriton vulgaris (assembly GCF_964263255.1). Taxonomy (NCBI): domain Eukaryota; kingdom Metazoa; phylum Chordata; class Amphibia; order Caudata; family Salamandridae; genus Lissotriton; species Lissotriton vulgaris. Next base: position 1,126,654,132 of record NC_141691.1, on the reverse strand, counting down.
CGCTAATGAACCTGATTTTGCCAACATCTTCAAGAATTTTCCAATCATGGCACACACTCGTTCCAAAAACCTAAGAGAAATACTGAAGCATCCACGCAACAAACAAACCACTACCTACAGAGGGATGCGAAGATGCCACAATTGTGGCCAATGCAACAATGCTATAGTGAGTAAGGTTTTTGCTCATCCCCAAACTGGCAAAGATATACAACTGAAACACAGCGCTGACTGTAACACCACAGGGGTGATTTATGCCATTCTTTGCCCATGTGGATTAACCTATGTTGGCAGAACCTCTCGCAAAATTAAGACTCGCATAATTGAGCATAAGAGTACCATACGTAACAGGTCCACTACATCTAGTTTAGCCACACATTGGTCTCAGATACCCCACACCATACCACAACTCAGATTCACTGTATTGGAAATAGTTGAGAAACATATGGGCAAGGACCACCACACAGCATTATCCCAGAGGGAAACATTTTGGATAAAAAAATTGGGAACTATGACCCCAGGTGGGCTTAATGATCAGTACGAAATGGCATGTTTCCTATAGACAGTTAAACTGTGTGAATATGTATCCCCATATGAAGTGATATTTTGTATAGTGTCAGAGGACCTTCACATGATATACTCTGGTCAACAAAGTTTATGTTTTTGATACTTATCTCTAACGTTTTGTACAGAATTGACACGCAGTCCACATTGATAAATGCACTTGTTACCCCCTGTTATTTCTAAAATTATTTTAAAACTGTTTCTTGCCACGATTAATTGCCTTTACTCTTCCTATCTTGTAAAAACACTCTTTGACGTTTGCATTCAAAACGGGTCGAAATGCACATCTTTTGCATTGAAAACGAGTTGAAATGCAGATCTCCACTCTCTGTTATTTTTATACCGTCTCTTGCCACGTTACATGCTCTTATTCCTTCTATCTTATAAAACACCGTTTTACTTTTTCATTCAAGATGATTCGTAATGCACATTTTTGGCATTCAAATTGAGTTGCAATGCATATCTTTTGCATGGATTACGTCATCAATATACATGACATCGTGCTTATATTGCACACTACAACATGTCGCCACGATACTCTAGAATGAAGAAACTAGTATGCGCGCGCCCCTTTATTTAAGGGATGCGCCCATACACCGGATGTTATCACCGGAAACACTTGTGAGGTCGGAGGTCAATAGACGCCAGTTCGGCGAGGTGAGAAAACCCCACTACTTCGGAATAGTAGTCATCTTTTACCGGTTAACTTTAGCACGGGTAGCTCATGTGCACTTTTTTATTTTGTAGTTTCAGCGGCAGTTACAGTTTGACTATACGTTCCTCTATCTGGTACATCGGAAACACGTAACGACCCGTCAGCTTGACGAGGTAAGAATCGCCTCTGCTGTGGGACACTCTAGATAAACTTAACCGGTAATTTCAAATAGATGGCCAGCTTACACACATTGTTTACTTTTTAGTGGCAGTCACTATCGGTTTACACGCCGTCCCCATTTGGTCTACTGGAGACGTATATGCACCATATTTTGGGTAAGAACCAAACGCACGCATTTTCCCTACAAATTCGTTTTGTCATGTTCACTGCTCATAGGATAGTGAGTCTTTTTAATATATTTCCCCTAGAGGCCGATCACGAGTTTCCAGGTTCGTCATGTACATGTAGATATCACAACATCTTTAACATCAGGTAGATGTTTTTTGCTTCGTATCAGACTATATTTCACCTCTGGTTATGGGTTAACACTTTTTTAGACTATGCATTTCTTGCACACAAGGAAATGTTGGGTGCCACTTCTGGTTGCAAATATTCTCAACTCCTCACGTCTGACTATGAACTACTCTTGTTTCTCATACTCTCTCATTAATTAAGGGTTTGGACTCACATCTATGGACTAGAGTGTTAATTCTATTTTTAAGATTATGTACATTCCATGTAAATACATTGGAACATATATATTTTTTTTGTCCACAGTGCTTTGAAGACGGAACTGATGTGATGATCTATGTGTTGTAACAGTATTAAAATTGGATTCGGCATTTGTAATTGTATTCCCCTGAAGAAGGGTCGCTATTGACCCGAAATGCATTGGGAAATGTTATGATTTAAGTTCTATAAGTTTCATTTATTGAAGTACTAGTGTGCTTCTGACCTAATTTGTTTGCTCTTTGAATAACTGAAGTTGTTAGTCTTGATTAAGACAGCACCTATATTTTTGAATGCATATAAGTGAATATTGTACCACTAAAGAAGGTATTACCCACAAAGATATTCTTGCGTATTAATTTACATTGAACATTTGTTTTACTATTGATTAACGAGTTGAAAATTTGAAACCCTAGGGACATAGGGTGAGCTCCCAGGCAGACCTAGTGTGCACTAGGCCTCTACAGAGCATTATTCATTAATAGTTGTGGGCACAACTACCAACACTGGGAGGCTCCCAATATCAGGTTGAACCTTACAAACACACGTTTAATTGGATTAGATAGGTGTGCTAGCTACTCACTTACATAGCAGTTTTTTTACGTAAAGCATCATATCATCCACATAGAGGGAGACGAGCAGTTGTCTGAAAGGGTAAATTAATGCTTTGTCATTGTGGTGTTGTCGCAGTTTAGCAGCTAAGGGCTCAATGGATAGGGTGAAGAGGACAGGGGACAGCCGGCAGCCCTGCCTTGTGCCACTAGATACGGTGAAGGGAGAGGATTTGGCCCATTCAGGAGCACTGAGGCCACTGGCCTCTGATATAGCAATTGGACCCACTGGAGGAAAGAAGAGGGCAATCCCATATAGCTCATTGTGCCTAGCAGGTAATCCCATTCCAGGGAGTCAAACGCTTTGGTAGCATTGAGGAATACAGCAACTGCCGAGCACTTGGGGTCGATGTCTTGCAATACCGCAGCCAAGGTTCTGTGATGGTGCGATGTGGCCCAACTTGATGTAAAACCCGCTTGGTCGGGCAGCACCAGGAGCTGCATTAACAAATTTAGCCGGGTCGCCAAAACTTTAGCTAATATTTTAGTATCGCAATTTAAAAGAGACAGGGGCTGATATGACTCACAGTAGAGTGGGGACTTCCCTGGCTTTAACAAGGAGGTAATAAGCGCCTCTCGCATAGTCACAGGCAAACTTCCTTCTTCCAACGCTGTGTAGTACACTTCCTTCAGGATAGGGGCCAGGACGGAAACATAGGTTTTATATAACTCTATTGGCAGCCCGTCGGACCCCGGGGCCCGCCCAGACTTCATCTGCATGATGGCTTCAGTTATTTCATCTAATTCCAGGTCTAGATTAAGAAATTTCCGTTGGGTGTCCACTAACCAGGCGAAGACAGTATCTTTAAAATAATCAGGTAATGTAAGGAGCTAAAGGAATTTCTGCAGGAGTGTCAGGATCCGAAGTCTAGCTCAACCCGACCCCCCTACACCAACTAGACACTAGAACGCAATGGTGATCGGGAGGGAAAGGAGGGAACAAAACAAGGTAAGTAGGGGAAAGACACAGGACTTCTTGGATGTCTCTCTCTCTGTAATGTAGCTGGTGCTGGTAAAGGAATGGTTAATTAGTACGTCCTAAAACATTAAACAACAATCATAATAATCTGTATTGCATTACTGGTTACCTGATAAGAAGTGGGAGACTACTGGGAAATGAGAAATAATGCTGCCTCCTAAATGCTCACCGTGCCTAGGTACCACAGAATTCCTGTCAAACAATAGAGTTTATAACTAGGGAATGTGCCACAGTTTAGTACACTATATAAGTAGTGCTGGATAGTCTTACCCCCACAACAATGGGCGTAACAATGTGGTTGACTTCTGGAACTGACTAAGCAAACAGCAATGGTATCTGTAGAAGAGCGAAAACAGTTGGCATGTGGGGGGCGTGGCTTGGGCGCCGATGGCGATGGTCGCCTGAGAGCTCGGCTCCGGGACTAAGCCCGAAATTATCCTGAACATCGGAGGCTGAGGGGCGCCCCAGACCCTGCATTCGGTTGAGCGAGGCGACGACACCCTGCCGGGGGCCTTGGTGGAGTTTGAACGGGGGTGGCTTCGAAGAAATGCCGAAGTTTGCGGAGTTGCGGAGTGCGACCCATCATGGCGCCCGGACCCCTTTGTCCCCTTGATCGAAACTACGGAGTTGAAGAGGTCTCGCGGGTGTCGCCTGGCACCCGGCTTCACCATCCTCAGTTGTTTTAGACATTGGACATTGGCAGGTTCGGACCTTCTACAACGGGTTCATACTCGATTAGACGACCGGGCGGGTGCCCACGCACTAGAGGGCACCGGGCGCGGGTGCCCTCTGTTCCAGGCGGTGGTCTGCACCGCGACTCCGCAACTAGCTACGATTTTCCTGGCCAGCCCAACTACATGGATGGCGCGACACTCTGGCGCCACAGGTCAACCGAGGGAGTTGGTGGCCCTCGCCCCGGAGCTATAGTGGGTGAACGGGCCTGCCCGACTCGGCGACGGTTGTCTCCGCCCCCTTATCGGTGCCCTCGGACGCGGTGGCGTGAGCCGAAGCGGCGGAGTCTCCACAGGCTCTGGAGAAGGAGATCGCCCATACCAGGCTTGAGAACGAAATCCCGGGAAGGTCGTGCTGGACACTTGTACACGGAGACGCCTACTCCGGGACCCTCGCGGAGAGCCCCTGGCAGCATGGGGAAACCTAAAGGAGCCAAGGGATCCAGCCAGACTACCTCAGACTCTGAAGCCCAGGACAAGGAAGAGCATGGAGACCCTAAACGACCTGGTGGCGCACCACTCCAGCAACAATTCGACCGTGTACTGGAAGCGATAGAGGCAACTCGGTCGGCCCTCCAACAGGACATTGCCCAGGTGGCGACCGGCCTGGGCCTCCTTAGGGCAGACCATGGTAAACTCTCAGACCGGGTCAAGGAGGTGGAGGGCACGGTGAAGACTCTAGAACCGGCGCAGAGAACCCTGGCTGCGACGATAAAGGATGCCATGTCCCGAATCGAGACCCTCGAACGGAGGGCGGAGGATGCGGAAGGCCGCAACAGGAGGAATAACATTCGGGTGGTGGGCCTGCCGGAAAAAATCGAGGATGGCGATATGGTGCGATACTTGGAGACCTGGCTCCGAGACACGGTGGTCCCGGAGGGCCTGTCCTCCTTTTACACTCTAGAACGGGCCCACAGAGTCCCAGCACGGCCCCCACAGCAGGGACGAGCCCCAAGGCCAGTGGTGGCGCGGTTGCTACATTTCCGGGACAGAGACCTGATCCTAAATGCCGCCAGGCACAATGGCCCGTTCCAGGTTGCAAACAGTCAGGTGAATATCTTCCCTGACTACACCTACGAGACGCAGCGCAAGCGGTTCTCCTTCCTGGCGGTTAAGCGTGAACTCAGGAGTGAGGGCATCCAATATTCACTCCTATTTCCCGCAAGGCTCCGAGTCATAGTCGACGACAAAACCCAGTTCTTCGACACCCCAGAGGAGGTCTGTGACTGGCTCGAACTGTACCGGACAGGGAAAGATGGTTATAGCGCCTCGACCCATCAGGCGGAGGAGCCGGAACAAAGGAGGCGATCTAAGAGGGTCAGGAACCGCCGCGGCCGCACGGGAGGGCCCTCGACTGCGGAGACATCATCGGAGCGGAGGGGAGTGTTGGAAGTTCTGTCGGAACTGTCGGGAGCAAGAGGCGAAGTCATCGAGGAGGAGGAAGAAAACCCGGGTGCTCAGGGGGCACCATCGGACTCGGAAGACTCAGTGGCAGACAGTACCCATACACCGGTGATCACACCGAAATCGGTGGAGGACCTTTTGGACGGACAAGGGTAACGGGATATGCTGCCTTGTTTTGGGTGGGGGCCCGGCAGGGGGGAGGCGGTTGCCGTTCTTTATTGCTGACAACGAAGGAGGGAGGGTTGGGGGGCTTCTGCTCTGGCCCCGGAAGGTTTTGACACAGGGGGGGCTTACTATAGTCCTGGTAGCCTGGGCGACGAGGGCCCACTGCCTCCGCTCAGCCCGCACCTGGCCCATAAGGCCTTCCTACGGTGGCGACCGTAGGACTAGTGGGGATTTTGGGGTTGATCTCCGTAGAGGTTTGGATGGGATCTAGATGGTGCAGTTTGGGTCCTGTTCTGGGGTGGTTGGGGGGGGGGCTTTGTTGGTTTTTGGGTGGTTTGGTTCTGGTTGGGGAAAATGGCCGCCGTCAGCGCTGGGAGGATTGATGCTTTTTCTTTGTGGGGACCCGAACGGGGAGACTGTGCAAGAACACTCTGGGACAATGGCTGATGTTGCTAACTCGAAATGTATTACTTGGAACGTGAGGGGGCTTCACACTATGTCCAGGCGTCACAAGGTCCATGCTTATTTAGTGCGTAGGGGGGTGCAAATGGCGCTGCTGCAGGAAACGCATCTGAACAAGGCGGAAGGGGCGGCGCTTCAGCGTAGGTGGCGAGGGCAGGTCTTTTCCACGGCGTACTCTGCTTATGCCAGGGGGGCGCTAATATGGATTAGGGCAGGAGTCCCCTTCCAGGTCACGAGGACAGTGTTGGACCCAGAGGGGCGTTTCGTGGCCATATCAGGCACGCTAGGAGGGAGGGACCTGAACGTTTGCTGTGTGTATGCTCCTAATGTGGACCAGACTGCCTTCCTTTCCAGGTTATCGGGCTCGCTGGCCCACTTTTTCGCCGGGCCCCTTCTGCTGGAGGGAGACTTTAACTCCGTAGTGGATGTAGACATAGACCGCTCGCATCCCCCGCTCCCCGATTCCCCGGTCCGGCGGACGGCTAAGGGCCGTCACGATTGGCAGACTCGCTGGGGTTTGACGGACATTTGGAGGGTGCATCACCCCGCGTCTAGAGATTATTCATACTTTTCGAGCCTTCATGAGCTGCATGTCCGACTAGATGGCTTTCTTGGTTCGTCCGAATTAGTTTCGGCAGCGGTCCGATCGGAGTACTTATCGCGGACCATCTCGGACCATAACCCCCTCCTACTGGACATTCGCTGGTTCCCTGGGACGCCGGCAGTACCCACCTGGAAGATGCGCCCCGAGATCCTCGAGGACAGTGTCTTCAAGGCGGACCTGGGGGAGAGAATCACGGATTATTTTGCGTCCAACGGCGGCTCCGCGAGTACTAGGGCGTTCGAATGGGACGCTTTCAAGGTGGTGGTGAGGGGCTACTGTATCTCTAAGAAGGTGGGCATGCGGCGTGTTATCCTGGCTGACTTAGATACAGCGGACCGAGCGCTCCGCGGGCTCGAACTTAGCCGCCCCGGACACCCGGAATTGCAAACACAAACGGTAGAGGCGAGGGAGAAGGTAGCGGTGGAGGTCGAACGGCTCCGCTGTTTCGATTATAAGGCCTATACGGTCCGGTCTATTGCGGAGGGCGACAGGTCGAGCGCGTTACTGGCGTGGTTGGCCAACCCTACGCACCAGTCCCAAACGACGACAAATATGCGTAGGGCGGATGGGACCGAGGTGTGCACCCAACCGGAGATTCTTAGTTGCTTCCGGCATTACTACGAAAGTTTATACCGCAGTCGCTCCGCACGTGACCCAGACCGGCTTGATAACTATCTTAGCCCACTGGAACTCCGCACAGTAGGACAGGAAGTGGCGGAAACCCTGGGTTCTGACATAGACTTGGGGGAGATCCGCGGGGCCATCAAACGGATGGCGAGGAACAAGACCCCGGGCCTAGATGGCCTTCCGGTGGAGTTCTATGCAGCTTACGCTGACCTCTTGGCCCCTCGATTACTGGTGGTCTACAGGGAGGCGAAGAGGTTGGGTCGTCTCCCTGGCTCGATGTGTGAGGCGTTGGTGGTTCCTCTCCTCAAACCAGGCCGAGACTCGTCTGACCCGGGGTCCTACCGTCCCCTTTCAATGCTGACGGTGGACTACAAAATATTGAGCAGCATCTTGGCCTCGAGGCTGCTGGGACATATGAGTTCCCTAGTGCATGAAGACCAAGCCGGTTTCATCCCACGGCGAAATACGACTATGAACATCCGAAGGTTGTTCCGCCTGCTTGGGGAACCATTCGTGGATGCCCCGTCCCCGGTAGTCTTGTCGGTGGACCTGGAGAAGGCTTTTGATAGCCTGGAGTGGGACTACCTATGCACGGTATTACGGAAATTCGGCCTCGAGGAGGGATTTGTCAAATGGACAGCAGTCCTCTACGCTTCCGCTTCGGCCAGGGTTAGATCGGGCCCTTTGATTTCATCGCGATATCCGGTGGAGCGTGGCACGCGGCAAGGGTGCTCCTTATCCCCGCTTCTTTTTGCACTAGCGGTGGAGCCACTAGCGATGCATCTTCGCTCGGGAGCCCACTATACGGGCTTATGGACAGCGGCGGGCCCACATTACGTCTCGCTCTATGCGGACGACCTGTTGCTCTTCCTGGAGGATCCGGTCGACGCATTACGGGGAGCGGAATTAGCGCTAACGGAGTTCGGAGCGGTCTCAGGCCTCCATGTGAATTGGTCTAAGACCTGCCTCTTCCCGATGCGTAGGGGTACCCCCACTCCTGCGCTAAGTAAGGAGATCAGATGGGAGCCCGACTGCTTTAAATACCTTGGGGTATTTGTGTACCACGACCAACCCGACCTCCTAGATGGAAACATTGCCCGTTGCATACGAGCACTCCGAGGTAGCATGGACTTTTGGGCCACGCTGCCGCTCTCCGTGGCGGGACGCATCGCCCTGCTCAAAATGGTGGCGCTCCCCCGACTATTGTATTACTTTCGGACTTTGCCGATCTGGGTCCCACCGGCTATGTTTCGTCGCTTGCGTTCTATGGTGGTCGGGTTCCTTTGGGGAACGGGCCGGCGGCGGGTGGCCCTCAATACCCTGATGAGGCCGAAGGACGAGGGGGGGCTCGCTGTGCCGGACTTCGAGAAGTATTACCTAGCGGCGCAGCTCCAGACCTACACCCAGGAGATAGCCAGGGAATTCAGAGGCCCGGAGGACGGTAGAGGGACGGGTATGGCCAGGCACGTCCTCTCCTTTATCGCGCTGCGACAGCGCTTAGTCCTACGGGACCTGTCGATGGAGGAGCGGACTATCCGACTCTGTTGGAATCGGGCTCATAACAGAGGTCGCCTACGGACGCCATATGCGCCTGAAATACCATTGGGGATGCTGACGGCCCTCCCCCACGGAGGAGATTGGTCGCGACTGGCGGACTGGGAGGATTCCGGTTTACAGCTCGTCGGGGACCTGTACGAGGACGGAGCGCTCCTGTCCTTTCAGGATCTCATTGACCGCTTTGGGATCCCCCGGGGCGACTTTCTGCTGCACTCGGCCATTGTGCGAGCGATCCAGGCGCACTGGCAAAACGGGCTAGAGGAACCTCAATTGTCTCAGGTGTGCCAATACGTAATGATGTCGGCGGGCACGGTGAAGGCGGTCACTTGCCTCTACGGCAGGTTGATTGCCGAGGGGTTGGTTCCTCTCGCCACACTGAAGTCCCGCTGGGAAGATCCCGGAGACGACCTGGTCCCGGCTGGTGAGGCGTGCCTGGAAGGGTACACGTAGCGCCCGTTTCCAACTGGTCCACTATTATGTTCTCCATAGGGCGTACCTGACCCCGGTAAAGATCAGGCGTTATTTTGCCACGGCTTCGGCGGAATGCCCTAGGTGCCCGGCTCAGGAGGCGGACCTCCTACACATGCTATGGGCCTGTCCAGGACTGACGTCCTACTGGCAGGAGGTGGCGGCGACTTTGGAAGAGGTGACGGGGAGGCACTTATCATTCGATGTGGCGGTAGGGCTATTGCACTGGTTCCCCCATACCCCCCGGAATAAAATCACCAGTAAATTTATCGACCTGGGGCTCCTACTTGCTAAGCGAGAGGTGACCAGGAACTGGAAGGCACGAGCTGGTCCTACAGGCAGCAGATGGCACAGTGAGCTTTTGAAATGGGCGGCGGGTGAGAGCGCGCTGCGATATCAGTTGGCTTGGAGGCAGGGCAATGAGAAGGCGCAGGAGGCCGCGTTAGAATGGGAAACGCTGGTGCAGGCCCTCAGAGATTATTGTACCCCCAGCGACTCCGAAAGTGAAGAAGCAACTCGACCCGAGTCCCGTTAAACATTAGCATTGACAGCACTATTACCTTCCCCGTGGGTCAAGCAGTGGATCCTATGTTGATGAGCTCCCTGGCGCTGATGGTGGGGGGGGGGGGGGGGAGGGGGGGGTTTCACAGTAACTGGGAATTTTGAGGAGGGGGTTTTTTTTGGGGGGTTTGGGGTTTGTTTAGAAAAGCAGATGACGGACAGTGTGTTATCCGGACCAGCTCCAGCATCCTACTGACCCCAGCTGCATTTGCCGCCCAACCCCAGGGATATGGGCTGATTGGCTGTATAGCAACGGTATGGAAGGGGGTCGGTGGGCTATATCTTGTATATGCTGTTTATAATACGATACTGGTCGTTACTGTATTGTTTTACTGATTCCTGCAATAAAAATATATTTAAAAAAAAATTTAAACAAAAAACAAAAAAAAAAACAGTTGGCATGTAAATATAAGGACTTTTATGTAAGAATGTTATAAATAAGAAAGGGGCGCTACAAGCGTGTTACCAGGTTATTTTCTCCAAGTCCTGTGACGAATGCCAACCTCCATGAAGTGAAAGCAGACTCCAAGAAATAGGGACGGGAATAATTAACAAAATAAAAAAAATTGAATACCTCCAGGCGGACCACCACTCCCAGGATCCAACAGTGGACACCAACAACTTCCACCCTGCAAGGCCGGCCCCCTGACGGAACAGTAGTCTGGCCAGAAAGCGGATGCGCAAGAAATGCAGACGAGGGACCCCCTCCTGTACCCCGAGAGGAGACAGCCGGCACTGGGGTAAAAGAACGTGTACCAAAACAAATGAGAGGTATCTGAAAGGAACCGCGAATACAGCTAAGCGGTAATTCCGAAGATATAACCTCTAACAATGAGGTTTGGTGAAGCGTAAACAGCCACAATAGTAATTAAATCAGCAAAACTAAAGTAGCGGTAGATCAGAAGAATATCCGGGGAACTCGTATGGGAACGTATGGCCAGAAGAATCTTCAATAACCAAGGAGTGAGGCGGGCAAGGCGGAAGTGACGCGCCGCACGGAGCGACGTGGAAACTAGAGCGTGAAGCTCAGAGCAGCGGGGAAATCAAGCTTTAGTATGCAGCCTGATGTCCTCGCGCATGCGCAGAACCCCGTGACCCTCTAGGATCGGTCTCGCGTGGTCCGCTCGGTCTGCGGCTTCAAGGAAGGGTTGGCAGGTGTGACAGGTAAGTCCAGAGGAGTGCCTCTTTGGGAGGAGTATGAATTACGGTAGTAGTCTCTAAATGTGTGCAATTGATCAGGAAGGTTTCTATGCATGATGCCATGTGCATCCTGTAACTCTGTTACACGGTTGGAATATGTAGGTGTTTTAACCGCAGATACCAGGACTTTCCCTGGACGCTCCTCCTCGCCGTAAATCCTTGCCACGTGATGCTTTCCCGGGAACTTACACTCCCTATCAGCAAGGTCTCCGCACTCTGAGTTTGTCAGGCATGGCAGCTCTAATGTCGCTCCTATTTGGGTCCGAGCATAGCTTGTTCTCTAGGTGCTTAAGGTCTTTTTTCATAGTGGATAAGCTAGATACCCCCACCCTTGGATATACACCAACCCCGAACTGTAACCTTGGCTTCCCACACTATTGTAATGCTGGGGACAGAGTCCAAATTTCGGTCAAAAAAATCTTGAATGTCTCGTTCCATTTCAGCCTTACAAGTTGAGTCTTGGAGATGCAGCTGGTTGAGGCGCCAGCTGCTATATGGGGAATGAGTGAGAGGCACACGCAGCATAGCAACTACCGGGGAATGGTCTGAATGAGTACGAGCTAAATGCGTCACCCGATCCAACCAATCTGCCAGGCCAAGGATACAAACGTTATTTCTCCGAGACCGAGCCTTTAAGTTGTCATTTTTTCCACAATTACTTTAAGTAGCTTGTCCACTTGCGACACCTGGGTCCTACTCGTCGTGGCGCCGTCTTCAAGATCTGATATCCTTGTCTCGGCCTCTTTCAGACGTTGTTCATGTTGTCCCAGCTCTGTGACTACTGTGTCCATCCGTGTGTTCATTGTGTCTATTTTAGCATCAATGGATGACAGACTCTGTCTCATTCCCAGTAGGATCGCTTTCCAATCCTCTTCAGGCATGTCCGTGGCATCTGTATCCTCTTGTTCCTCCGAGCGTGACTTGGGAGGCTTACGCGCCTCAAATGGGATTTTGGTTTGCTTGGCGTCAGTGCGTCCCATGTCTCCGACTGGTGAGCAGAACAGGGGAGTACAAGAAAATGGCCAAAGGGTCCCACCTCAGAGAGCAGGTAATTGCGATGAAGACAGAGAGGTCAGAGAGTACATCAGACGTAGCACCCCGTGCGCAGTAGCAGATTTTCCACGCAGTCCAGAGTCCCCAATGTTAAAAAAGACTCTGGCCCTTCTCTGTGTGCAGCCAGTAATACAGGGTGAGATAATGACACAGCCAAAGTCTCAGGCCCCTAGGACAGATTAGGGGGGGCGCAGTGAAAAGCATCAGGAGGCAGTTATAGCAAGTAACACATGACAGTCCCAGCGTCGTTACTCCACGTGTAGTGCCATGAGATTAGTAATATGCAGCAGTGCACTCAGTTTCAGCAAAGGTGTCCCCTCACAGTCATAAAATGCATGCACCTGCTGTCACGTTTGCAGCCTTACAGTGCGTGCAGTGCAGGAGGCAAGCAGCGCAACTCTTACCCAGCCAGAGGCGTCAGGGCAGGCAGTGAGTCAGGCCTCAAATTATTAAGAACAGGATGTAGGGCAGCACAAGGTACCGGACGCCGAACGTGGCAGCGTTGAAATGGCGGGCCCCGAACGTGGCTGCGGTGAAATGGCGGCCACCACAGCCTGTAGCGGAGCCGCCGCACCGGTAATCACTTCCTCAATGCGCCCTCCACGATAGGCGAGGTCCAGCGGCGCTCCATCACTAAGGGCCCGCAAGGAAAGATAAGTGTGTGGCCCCCAGACGGGCTACAACAGCGGGCCGACTCGCGGTCTAAAATGGCGGGTCCCAGTGTGCCTCCGCAGTGTGGAGCAGCGGGCACCGAGGGTCAATGGGAACAGATTCAGGCATTCAGGGCGTCGGCACACGCGCTCCCAAAGCTGAGAGCCGCTGCCGTGAATCTTCAAAGCATAAGCGAGACAGCACCACCCGCCAGCAATCTCTCACCTCTGTGGGTCCACGGCCTCCACCGCCACGGAATTTCGCCACACGGCAGCTCACACCACGGCATCCGGGAGCTGCGCAGCACTCACCCCTTCAGATTCCAGCAGGCACTTCCACCATCCCACCGCAGGCCAGCACTATGATTCAGGTATCGTTGGTGGCAGACGAGGATGAGGAATTGCGTGGTGAGCAGTAGATCACACAAAGTTAGACCAGGATGGGTATTATGTATTTTTTCAAGTTCGGCTGGGTCTTAGACTCACAGGCGTGCCGGAATCATGGCCGTGCGCCACCTAGCGCCCACCATATTTAAAAAAAAATATTTGTACAGTTTATTTATAGATATTTAAATTTGGTTGCGAGTATAAAGAAAATACATACTACAGTCTTTCATTTAACACTTTCTGTACCCCAGCAAGATTGTCACATAGTTCACTTTACAAAATCCTCTCAATTTTCAGCCAGAGGTAGAGAAAGAAAGTGGACATGAAATCTCAATGTTAAGAGATTTAGCAACAGAACATGTGACAAGATAAAAGCAGAGTTTAAATGCATCTTTAGTGCCTTATAATCTCCTTAAATCCAGCATGGTCATTTTCTTTGGAGGGTGGGGGGGAGGGCATTGGGTACTTCCATCCTCTATGTTCCCGTGGCACAGATTTGGGTCCAGGAGTGCAAAGTAGGCCCTAGCAGAGCATCAGTGCTCCCAACCCTGTCGGATGTAAAAGAATTGCCACTTTGAGCTGAGACCGAAAACTAGTGTTTCATTCGAATGGTAGCATTTAAATATTAGGATGCACAACATCAAACGCTGATTTAAATACATTTATCTTAACTAAAATATTAGATTTTTGCATTTGCTAGTGACTGGTTATTTGAAAAGGACAGGCATGTACTTCGCAAATTTATGTGCTATAAAAGTATATGCAAGAATTATAATTGCATTGCCTGTGGACCCATTTATTCAAGAGATGATGAAAAACTAATTGGCTGTGGGAATACATGCATAGCACAAGGTTCTATATTTTGTATTTTAGAAGACCTCTGAGATACCATGTTCCCAAAAAATAGTTCAAAATGTATACAAAATGGAGACAGAAACTGCAAAAATGATAATTCAACTCCCAGTTTCCAATTTTCACTATCTGTTGCAATTAAGCTAAACCTAAGTTTGAATGGGCTTTTTAATTGTTTGAGACATAATCAAGGAAAGCAATATGTTAAATATATATGCAAATGTCTAAAAGCAGAATTAAACTCAGCTATCATTTAAGTTTATGTCCTGCTTCCATAACAACATTACAAATAAAAATAAACTGTCAAGCTTAGAAGTGATACAGCTTTTATCTTGTAGGATGCAGATAAAGCAATCATAAGTACATGTGTACTATCTGGTGTCTGGCTATATAGATTCGAGGAGAGCACTGTGGAGTAGTCCTTTTGTACCAAAAACATAGATGCAGTGGGCTTTTAAATCTGAGCTTTGACCTAGCACCTATTGCTAACAATACACAAACAGTGGGCTTTGGGTCCTTCGCTTTCAACAACAGACTTTCTTTGACCAGTCTCTTTCAGCTACTGTCTTGAAACTTTGTCAATTATGTCATGGCTCAGCCTAGTAGAATATTCACCTCTCACCTAACGGTACTTGCTGTTAGGTTGTATCCTTCCGCCACTAGTCCAGTGCCTGCAGCGACCTGCGTAAGGGACTACTTCATAACAATAGCCCTCCAAGTCTTCCCCTGTTAGCGCCCTCCTTCTTGCCTCACTTGAATATGCTAATGATTTAGTCGTTAGCACATTAAACCCCGACCTTTTGGCTTGGCCAATGCTTGTTTTATATATATATTACCACAAACGCCCTAGCACTTTACTCTTCACAGTCCTTCCAGAACCAGAAGCCCTCTTCCGCTGCAAACCAAAATTGTATCCATCCCCAAGTACATAAGCACTATTCAGCCTAACGCTCAAGTTCTGTAAGAAAGAAACATTAGTTAGTTATAGATTCCTTACCTTAGAATAACCCCCATACGACAGACTGAATCCGGAAAGTTTTTTTCGTCAGCAGTACTTCTGCACGTCGGACGGTGGCGTTGGTCGGCTCCGCGTTCGTCGTCGGCATCGTGGTCGCCGGGATGATGTCTAGGTAACTACTTAGACGCCCCCCTCGCGCGCTGACGTCAGTTCTGTACACGACTTTCCACGCCAAAAAACAGCAGAGCCATGCAAGACACCGACCATTGGTGCACAAAACTAGGGCCTTGAAAGGATGTCCTTAACCCTAGAAATCAGTTTGCAGAACTGAGAGGATGTGTGGGGCAGTAAGGAATCTATAACTAACTAATGTTTCTTACAGATATATTGTTACCGAAGGTAACTTGTGCATCTGAAAGAAACATGTTAGTTATAGATTCCTTACCTTAGAATAGATACCCCATCAATACAAAACCCGGTGGAGGGTCTGCGAACCAAGATCCCACCAGAAAGTCTTGAAGAACAGAACAGCCAAAGAAGCCGACTCTCTGGACTTGGCTGTCCAGGCAGTAGTGTTTGGTGAATGTGTGCAGCGATGCCCATGTGGCTGCCTGACAGATGTAATTCAGGCGCACCACTCTTCCCAAGGCAGTAGTGGCTGCCGTCGCCCTGGTGGAGTAAGCACGTAGCCCCACTGGAGGCTTCTTTTTGGCTAGAGAGTAACGAGCCTTAATACACAACACGACCCATTGAGAAATGGCGCGTTTGTGTACAGCCCGACCCTTCTTTGCACCAATGTAGCCAACAAAAAGTTGATCATCCACCTGGAACTGTTTTGTGCGATCCAGATAGAAGGAGAGCGCACGTTTTGGGTCCAGACGGTGGAGCCTCTCCTCTCCTTTTGAAGGATGCGGAGGCGGAAAGAAGGTGGGCAAAGTAATGGTCTGCCAGATGTGGAAGGTAGTGACCACCTTAGGAAAAAAGGATGAACGGGTACGGAGAACCACCTTGCCCGGATGAACAGACAAGAAAGGTTTTGAGGAAAGAGCCTGGAGCTCACTCGCGCTTCTAGAAGAAGTGATGGCCACCAGGAAAGCAGTCTTAAGAGTAAAGAGACGTAAAGGACAATTATGAAGCGGCTCAAAGGAAGAGCACATTAAGTAAGTCAGTACAAGATTCAAGTCCCACTGATGCATTACTAAAGGAATTGGAGGAAAGAGATGTGTTAAGCCTTTCAAGAAACAGTTAACTACCCGGGACTTGAAATGAGAAGGCGGATCAGGCAGCCGAAGGAAGGCAGAGATTGCTAAAAGATAGCCCCTGATAGTGCCCAGAGCAGAGCCCTGCTGGGCTAAAGAGAGAAGGAACACATGTACTTCAGAGAGAGGTGCAGGAAGGAGATCCACAGCCCTTGCTGTGCACAATGCCACACATTTGTTTGACCCCCTGATAGTGCCCAGACCAGAGCCCTGCTGGGCTAAAGAGAGAAGGAACAAATGTACTTCAGAGAGAGGTGCAGGAAGGAGATCCACAGCCCTTGCTGTGCACAATGCCACACATTTATTTGACCTGCAGGCATATACCATCTTAGTGGTGGGACGCCTGGCTGCCAAGATTACTTAACAGACTTCGGGAGGCAGGTCGAAAGATGTCAACTGCCGCCACTCAATCTCCACACAAGGAGGTGGAGAATGGACAGGTTTGGGTGGAGGACCGTCCCCTGCTGCTGCAACAGAAGATCCTCCCGTAGAGGCAGTCTGATCCATGGCCATGTTGAGCAGCTTAGGATACCAGACTCTTCGTGCCCAATCCGGAGCCACAAGAATGACTTGGGCCCAGTCGTGCCTGATCTTCTTCAGCACTCTGGGCAGAAGTGGTATCGGTGGAAAGGTATACAACAAACCGTAACTCCACTCGCAACGAAAAGCGTTGCCGAGTGAGTGCTGCCTTGGAAATTACAACAAGCAGAAATGCTGACATTGCGTGTTCTCTTCGGGGGCAAATAGATCTAACCAAGGCTCTCCCTACTGTTGAAAGAGACCTTGCACCACATCCGAGTGAAGACGCCACGTAGGTACTTAAATAATAAATTGCGGGTGAAACACAGTCAGTCAACCGCCTGGGAGGGAATGAGATGGATGTTTGTAAAGGTAAGGAATGTGATGGTAGAGATTTGGCTCAAAAACCAACTGAAATATAGTTTCTGAATTTGCGCCCGTATAGGAATTGTTACAATTAGCTTGGAAATTAAATAGAGGCATTACATTGCATCTTGTATGTTTACGATAATCACACGGGGATGTACTATACATGAGGAGAATGAGGAAGATTAAGGGAGGGAAACCTGGTCATTAATCAACAACTTAGTGGCGGTTTATAGTCACGGTTAGCGGGAAAACTTTGAAAGGGTTATGAAATAAGCGCTTGGAAATGTGGTAAAACTTGTACAAAAGGTACACCATTTTTGTTTTAAAACATTGTTTTATAATTGTAGAAATACCCCTGACGAAGGGCCATGTCAAGGCCCGAAATGCATTGGGATATCGTGATGAAATTATGAAGATTACTTGCATACACTCCTAGCTACTGATCAAGGCCTCGGCATGTCTGTAGCTTTTGAGGTTACAGTGATGAAAGTAAAATGCCTCGCACGTGACTATGGATAAATTCTAGATACTGTGAACAACTTTGATGAACTTTGAATAAACTTTGGAATGAAATTGGTTTAAAATGTTCCATTATTGAAATGCTTTCATTACCGCTGTGCGTCCGGAAATGGAGTGAGAGGTTGCCCAATTGTTTCAAGTTTATTTCACAAGTACGTGGTTTTCGGCAGACCACGATTCTGGGCCAGAACGCGAATAAATACAAAAGCGACAAACTAGTGATAAAACTGGTGTGCACTCTGTCACTCCCCTTTTGGATTAATTGAATGGGACGCCATTAAGGCAGTGGTGCACAGGAGGGCCATAAGTACAGCTGTGGGTGCTCGACAGGAGATTAATAATTCCCTCATAAACACTGAACACAAGATGGATCACTCAGAACAGGAATCGGCATGCGACAAGGAGAAACAAGGGCTGCTTCAGGAAATTCATATACAACATGTGCAATTACTTGAGTCACTACGCAACATAGATTTTCAGCGATACACACAAGGAACCCACACTTGAGCGGACAAAGCGGGGGCGTTGTTGGCTAAAATAATAAAAGGCAACCCACCGGCACTGGTGATTAGTATGGTCACTACCCTAGGGGGTGGCACAGCGCACATACAACATGACATTAACACAGCATTCTACGACTACTTCGCCACGCTCTACGACAAACCTATGAACCGTCTGGACACACAGTTAGATGATTTCCTAGACACACTGACATACCCACAACTGTCTCCGGCTGCGCTCAAGGACCTTTCAGGCCCAATTACAAAAACTGAGATGAAAATGTCAGTCAAGGGGCTTCCCCATAATAAAACACCTGGACTAGACGGACTACCGGCAGAATTTTATGACGCCTTTGGGGATTTACTCATCCCCCAATTGGAACTCTTGTATAAAACGACATTTGAAAATGGAGTATTGCCATTTACAATGGCACAGGCACTGACGATCACACTCCCGAAACCGGGTAGGGATCCTGCTGATATGGCGGGCTACCGCCCATTGTCGCTCCTGACAACGGAGTATAAATTCCTTAGTAAAGTGTTAGCAAATAGACTCCTGTCATTCTTACATAACCTAATACATATAGACCAGACTGTTTTTTTGCCGGCCCGTAGCACATCTTTGAACATTAGAAGACTACATTCCCTCATTTCTGCCACCCCAACACACTTCTCTCGCGCTGGATATGTGTCCCTAGACCTTCGCCAGGCATTCAATACACTGGACTGGGGCTATTTGTTCAAGGCACTGGGCAAATTTGGGCTACTAGAAGATTATCTTAAATGGCTCTGTCTATTATACCAAGCCCCTACGGCTCGGGTCCGCACTGGGGGCCATATATCGAATGCCTATCCGATTTTTCGTGGGACCAGGCAGGGATGCCCATTATCGCCACTATTATTTACACTGGCACTGAAACCCCATGCTATTATATTAAGGGCGGAGGTACAGATCCTGGGTATCCCGATCAGAAACACTACACATCTTTTTTCAAACCTACGCGGATGACATAATCCTCTATGTCAAAGATCTCTGCTCAGATTTAGCACCCCTGGTGGAGATATTCGCTGTCTTTGAAACCATATCGGGGTTGGCCATTAATCCAGCGAAATCTCATGCTTTTTCCTTTCAGGAGCAGCCGCTCCCCATGGTGATTCCCTTCGGTCAGGTGAAGATACAAGTGGCTCCACAGTCTTTTAAATACTTAGGAATACAGGTGTACTGGACACCCACCGATTTAGTGGATGACAACTTACACAGGGCAATTAGAGTCCTCCGTGCTAGTATTGCCTTCTGGATTACATTGCTGCTGTAAGTGATGGGCAGGAT
The DNA here is from genome assembly GCF_964263255.1 of Lissotriton vulgaris. NCBI lineage: Eukaryota > Metazoa > Chordata > Amphibia > Caudata > Salamandridae > Lissotriton > Lissotriton vulgaris. Next base: position 1,126,634,422 of record NC_141691.1, on the reverse strand, counting down.
AGCCATTACTAAAATGGTGGTCCTCCCGAGACTCCTCTATTATTTTACGAATTTGCCGATACTACTCCCACACCGTACTTTTAAACTACTAAATACCTTACTGATTGATTTATTATGGGGGACCGGCAGACGGAGGATTAGCCTAAAAAAACTCCAACTCGGCACAGCCATAGGGGGGCTCGGGGTTCCTGACCTTAGGGTATACTATTACGCCTGCCAATTTCAATGGCTCTCCTTCTGGGCGGCCGGACGTAACCTCCAAGAGATAGGTTATACCGAGCGCGACATAGCAGCGGGAGCATTGCACACGCTGTTGCTACCGCGTTGTAAGCTTTCCCGTCAGCCCCCTGTCTTATTACGCACAGCGCTGCAGTCCTGGAAAGCGGCTCTTCTCTACACACACACACACATCTCCCTGCCTATGCTGGTAACATCCCAGTAGTGGGTATACCTTTGGCTGCTGGACGTATTACACGCCGCACTATTGCCCCTTGGACTGACGCAGGTGTAAGCACAGTCTCGGGTTTGTTCCATGAAAGTCATCTATTAGACTACGATAACTCCTTTAGGAACACGGGGGCCGGACCATCTATATATACTGCATGTGGCAGTGACGCACTATGTGAAATCACATTGGGCCCGCTTAGACAGGAACCAGATACTCACGAACTAGTCAAACTGTTGCATTACATGGGACGGGGCAGACACCTGGTGAAATGGCTCTACACAGGGATTCGCTGGCATACTACCCCTTACCCAATTGCGAGATGCCTGGTTGGAAGACATCGGGCGGGTCCTGGAAGAGAAGGAGTGGGGGAAAATCATGGAACACCCTAAGAAATTCACTAGGAACGAAAATTTAAATTTATCCAGACCATGGTCCTCCACAGGGCCTACCTCACCCCACACCGCTTGGACAAAATGTTCCCACAAACTCAACATCATTGCCCTAGGTGCTATGCGGAGGGGGTGGGTATAACACACATGCTATGGTCCTGCCCCCACCTGGGGTGCTTCTGGGACTCAGTGAGACGACTTACTTCTGCAGTGATACAGAGGGACATCGCAAATACTGTGGAGGAATGCATTTTAGGCCTACATACGTCCCCCTCGAAGCACAAAGTGCAGTTCCGCTTTGCCAACCTGTCATTGATCCTAGCAATAAGGGCCATCACCATGCCCTGGAAATCTAAGAAACCACTCCCCCTACATATGTGACCTAAAGAGGTGGTTAGATGGGGAAGTGTGGAAAGTTCAGCTTTAAGGCGTGAGGAGGCCAGAGGCCTACATGAAACCCCAATAGTGCTCGAGTGGGATACAATTCTAGAAGCCTTAAAAACACAGGAGCTGGACGTGGTGGAATCCCGTTCCAACTCGCAATAAAACCCTTGGCCCCCACAAAACTATATAGTACACATTACTGATAATTATGTCTGTTTTCCCTGATTTGCTAGAGCCTTATGCAAAAAAAATAAAACAACACTGGGAGGGATATGTATCTCCGATTGCTTATGCAATGGTCGGTATTGGACTGTATACGTTAGTTGACTCCGTGTAGACGGCCCCTTTGTTAGATTATTTACATGTGCTCAATGGACTGGAGGGTGGGGGGAGGGTTTTGTTTGTTGGGGAAGTTTTGTTTTATTACTGCAGACAATGTCAATGTATGATGCATATACAAGACCAACATGGAGTACGTGGAGACTTGATCATTGCCATGCATGTCCTGGACTTTTTTCCTTTACCCAATCCCACCCTTGCCCACTTTTTGGTGCAGATCGTAATGTTGTGAATACTGATATAAGGGGACATGGCATCCTATTTTATGGCACAACTGTAAGGAATATATGTAATTGCTACAGCCACGAGTTGCGGAACCCATTCTGTATGTCTGTAAAGGATAATATTGTATTGTATTGTACACTATATAAAAACTGCTAATAAAATTATGTTTAAAAAAAAAATAATAATGCGCCAAGCACCTTTTAGCGGCAGCTTGCAGTTGGAGCCTCTGTCCCACATTACAACAGTAAACGGGGACCCAATAGGTGATTTCTTCACGCCTACCTCCTAATGAAGTAAGTTTGGCTGGCAACAGGGGAAGCAGAGCATTTGTTGCGCTAGGCTCCAACCTCCACGGATCGTTATATCTCAAACTAGGTTTTTGCCCCCCCGAAGAGTACACTTTTCTCTGCTGCGCCAGTGTGTCCGAATAAGCGATAGAACGAAAAATATGTATGTGTCCGCCTTCAAGGGGCACAACACATAGGTAGTGGCAGTTATTCTGCAACCGGGGGGCATACAAAAAAGAGACAACAGAGGAAGTCTTATAAAAAAGAAGAAGCCTTTCCTAAAGACAGTGGTGCATAATACATTTCCCGGATAGAAACATATCCATGACATAAGCATAACAATGTAGGTTGTCTGCGATAGAGCATGAATGGCACGCCAGAAGGCACGACAACATGCTTTTGCATCTATTCATGGGTTTTTTATAGCGCAGGATTTACTCTGGGCTTAGACAAAATATTTCACTTTTGTACCACTAATGGAAGTTAAATTTTACGTATGTTTATAACGAATTTTAGAGAAGTGTCATTTAAAAATTAGATTCAACACAATATCACAAACCACCAGGATAAAGGAATGCTACTTTGGAATTGGTATGTCAATATATGTGTTGTTTTGTTATTTCTTAACCTCATCGCTGCTGCGGCCGGCCAACGGCCGTCGCGTGCAATAATTCGGTAGTGCTGCGCACGTCCGTTGGCCGTCGGGGCCCCGCCCACTCAATAGAACGTTTCGCACTAGCGCGGAACGTTATGCGCAGTTAAGGAGCTATAGCCCACTTTGTACCATTAGGGTGTGACTATAGAGGAGGCATCCCTCACACTGTCGCAGAGCCCATAGTTTAATATAACTGGGGTAAGTGAATATGCCTCTCTGCGGGCACATAAAGAGTCAGATGGCGCGATTTGCATTTTGACAAGGAAATTTTGTCTTCCTTCTCCCCACATCCCAGGAGTGATGCACCTGTGTAGGAGGCTGGCTTAGTATATGGTGCTCACTTATGTGAGTGTACCATCCTGCACTAATCCACACAACCCTTATGGGGATTTTAGTGGTCTTAGACAACCTTAGAAAGCTCTGTAAGTGGTAGCTATGGAGAGCATCCTTCAGGCTTAGTCCAGAAGGAGTGTAAAGCAGATTGTTTTACCAGTACCTAATCTTATGGTGTAGGTTAAGTGAAAAAGACCCACACAGTGTAGTTATAAAAATATGTATTTATTTAATACACTCACTAACACATTGCAATATCTCCTACCTGGAGATATAACCACAATACACACAATAATTTGATAATTGAACACGTAAGTAGCACAAATACAAAGTGGTCCCAAGGGGAGAGACAAAACCATATACTAAAATTGTGCAATGCGAACCACAACCTAAGTCGCAACTGGACCCATAATAAGTAGAAGAGTCAGGGACCCAAGGAACCACCGAAGGTAAGTATCCAGGAACCACAAGGAGGCTGTGTGCAGAGTGGGAACACGACTGTGTGCTCAATACAAGTCAATGGATAAGTCACATCTGCAGTTTTTAAAGAAAGAGGACCCTTCCCAGCGGACCCTGAAGACATGCAATGGAAGACAGAAGGTTGGAGAGGCCACCTACCTGTGGATTCCCCAGTAACCAGGATACCTACACCAGGGAAGCCGGGTTCATAGGTGCGAAGTGACGTCGGAAACTGACATAGACCACAATGGAGGACTTCAGAAAAAGATGCTGCTGGCGAAGAAGACGAAAGAGTTTGGTGGAACCCAAGGTGGATTCAAGATGAGAGGTACCTGCAAGCAGAGGGTACAGAGTCTATGCCACTCAGGAGTGACCAGGATGCACGGAAGACAAATGCCTACTGATGTCGGAGCTGCAAGTGAGTTGACGGTGCCCTTGAAGTTGTAGCTGTGCGGACCAGGCGACGCTGTGGAAGACCAGGAGCCCTTCACAAGCTGTCCCATGTTGGCTGTCATGAGCCAGGGGGTCCGTGGCATGCAGGGGCCCCAACAAGTCTTAGCAACAGAAAACAATGTAGCAGTCGAAAAGGGTGCAGTGTCGGGACTAGCAAGGCTCAAGTTAATCACCACGAGCAGGTAAGTCAGAGCAGGCCCGAGCAAGCTGGGAAGCCCACTGGAGCCAAAGAAGACCCTCAAGAGGACCCACAGGCCTTGGCAAGAGCAAGCCGACACGGTGCACAGGGGTATTGCTCCAGAGGGTTCTGACAAGGGATACTGGCTTGTAACTTGCTATGAAGACAGTGCAGGCCTCGAGGGAGTTGCAAAACCACCTAGGTTGCTGAACCTTTCGGAGCCCATAGGAGCTCAGAAACAGCAGACCGGTCAGCTTTGTTGTGGTGCCTGTAGATGCAGAGAAGTTACTCCTTCACTTCAAGGGAGATTCCGTCGGGTGCCTGTAGTCCCAATTTGAGTGGTCTCCCATGGGTGGCATAATACATGCTTCAGCCCATGGGGGGATCCCTGGTGTATCCCCTGGTGTATCTATTCCCTGGGTTCCTTAGTACCATATACTAGGGACTTACAAGGGTACATTAGTAACCAATCTGGGGGGTACCTAAGTACTCACAATGTCCAATTTAGGAAAGAAGCACAGAGACTGGGGTCCTGATTAGCGGGATCTCAGTCAGACAAGTCAGTAAAACATATACAGCCTGTCTTCAGTAGCCAGTCACTGTGATAGGGGCAGATTGCCACCCAAAACATATATGAACTACTAATGCCACTCTCAATTAAGAATGCAGCTTAGAACTGAAAAGTCATCAGATGTCTGCCTGCTGAACAAATTCTGTCTACCTTGAGGACATGTAGTGTTTGTATCTACTTCTTCATCTTGATCCTCTGAGAAGCTACCCTCTGTGTAAGGGGATATTGTTGACCTACAGGGTTAAGACAGTCCAGATCTGTCCAGAAGATGCTTGCTTGCTCCGGAATTTATTTCCCTTTGAGTGAGGTTTTTGAACGATCCCACAGAATTAAGACGCTGTGTCTAACTAGAATACAAATAGCAAAAACAAGTGTTCACTTCACTTTTACACAGTTGTGGCCGGTAAGTACAGCTTAGAGGGTGGTGGGGGGGTCCCGTCCCGCACAGACCCAAGCACACTCACTTACACCAAAGCATTCACATGCAGACACGTGCACACATGTCGATTCACAAATCACTCACACATACACATACATATATGCACCCACCAAAATGTCAATTAAAACATAACACATGAAACCCTCAGAGGTGCCAGGAGGGTTGAGACTGTTGCCTCCCCTCAATGGCCGACCTTAGCTCAGCCAATGAGGGAAGGAATGGCAGCCAATGAGGGGAGGCAGTATTCCCTACCTCGCCAAAGAGTAGAATGGTGTCAGAGAGACTGCTGACCCCATCCACACTGTGATGAGGTGCCAGTGATAGACACTCAGCGCTAGGCACTACAGGTCTTACAAATGAAGCACTCAGTTACCCTTTTATCACTGACTCTACCCCTCGTCATGACAGCCTTGAGGATCTTTGCCGAGCTTAGGAGGTCAAGCCCACAGGAGGGGGTAAAACGTCAGCCCAGCAAACGTTAAACTCAGGCAGCCAGGTGCATGCACATCTAGTAGCTCTTAGCTGCCTGACCTGAAAATAAAGATTGTCTGTCAAGATGACCTTTGCTCAGCCTGACAGACACTCTATGTCCAAAAAGTGCAGGCCATGGACGGGCCGCTGCTGTTTTCGCCTGTGACCTGAAGAAAAGAGGGGAAAATGTTTCTCTCACTTCAGCTTGTTGTTCAGTGTCAAATGAGCTTTCCCTGGCGATTACATGCATTTGAAACACCAGGGAATAACAAAAGTCCTGAAGGTCTGGACATTTGTTTCCACTCCTTTTAAGACCCACACCATTGCTCCTGCAAGTGAGGGAAACTGTGATGTTAAAGGATAGGATTTACATTAAAAAAATTCTGCTTTGAAACCAAGCGAACGAAAGGAGATGATGGAGGGAGCACTGAAACCTTCCAGACACTCACGCCCAGTTACAGATCTGGGTTAAATCCAGTATTTGTAAAGCGCACAGCTTCCCGGAGGCATATCGGCATTGGGGGCCGTCAGGAAGATTAAGCGAGCTATTGCCCAGAGTCACATGGTGCTAGGCTGACCTGCCGCAGGTGCCGGGATTGAACCGTGAGCCCCAGCGCCCGGTGTCAGTCGCCCTGCATCCATCATAATTCTTTAGCTCACTTCACCACCTTAGTTCAGAACCAGCTATATGCAAATTAGTCTTGACCATGTGCCTCATGGGAACAGTTTAGCCCGAACTGCCAAGCCAGGTCATCCCTGACCAAGAAACAAGCTTCCTAAGACCGGTTTCTGGGTAACACCCTTTATCAGCCAGGCTAGCTTGAATCCAGTGGCAAAGGGAGCAAGGGACTCACGTCTGGGCATACCCTGCCAACTTAGAGTAACCAAAGCAAACACAAGGAGATGATGGACGGAGCGCTGAACCTTTTCAGACATTTACCCCTAGTCACGGATCTGGGTTCAATTCATCATCATACTTTAGCTCACTTCGCCACCTCATTTCAGACCCAGCTATATGCAAATCAGTCTTGACCCTGTGCCTCATGGGAACTAGAATGGCATGGTGAGCAAAAAAAACGATGTATTTATGCCCAGATCTCTGTACAGGGGTGAATGTATGACATTGTTCTGCTTTCTATCCATCAATTGTTGTTTTTGCATTTGTCACCCTGTGTGGGACGGGTATGCCCAGTCGTGGGTCTAGTGCTCTCCATACCACTGCAGTCAAGCTATCCTGGCAGATGAGGGGTGAAACCCCGAAACTGGTCCTAGGATGCTTATTTCCATTCCAGGGAGGACCTGGCCTGGCAGTTCGGGCTGGACTGTTCCCATTGTGCACAGGGTAAAGACTGATTTGGAAATGGCGGGGTTTGAACTGGAATGGCATGGTGAGCAGAAAAATGATGGATTTAGGCCCAGATCTCTGTACTGGGGTGAATGTATAACATTGTACTGTATTCTGTCCATCAATTGTTGTTTCTGCTTTGAAACCATTCTAGGGATGTTAATATAAGGTGGCTATTTATGCACCAATAGGAATTAGTGGTTGTTTTGAGTATCACAGCCAGAACACTGAAATGTTTACATTTTTACTTTAAGAGACCTATGTACTGTGAAAAGTATTCCGTTAAGGTTAAGGATCCCGATCTCTTAATTAGATTTACCTCATTTTTAGGTCTCGTCTACATAGCGCGCATGCGCGCTGCTTAGGAGAGACCTAATGCCATCGGCACCGCTTTTTCATCAAAGAAGTGTGCATGTTTGCTTTGCTTGCAATGCAAACGCGTGCACGTCTGTAGATTTCCTTGCGGGAGCGCGCAGCCACACGCTCCTGCAAGGACATCGCGCATCTTCCCTCCCCTGCTACTGAGGCGCGCGCTTGTTCTCCACTGCGGTCGGAGTGTTGCGCGAGCACGTGTGCACCATTCAGCTGGCGCCTGTGCCCCCTTACATCTCTCGTTGGGACTTGTGCCCGGGTCCTTCTGCACTCCTCTGCTGTAGTAGAGGGTCCTGCCGTGCCATGCCCTCTCAGGCTGGAGTCAAAATTGTGACGCTAGCAGGCTGGGTGCACCCCACGGCACCTACTATCGCCTCCTTGCGCTTTTTAGCGCAGTCCACTCCAGGTGCAGAAGCTCGGCATGTTTTGAACCACGTGACTTCGACGACTGCCTGTCGCAACTTTTTTACTGCATCTTCTCCCCAGTAATGCCACGATGATATATAACAACATAGGCAATTTACTTTCGTTTTTTTCTCACGCTCACCAAAATTTTTTACGTACATAAAGATTTTAGACCGCTTTCATGCGTCACAAACGTCCCAGTTGCCTCCCTATTGGACTTATCAGACCAGTTGTCACTGTGTACGTCAAAGAGAACTCCAGCACGTACGCTTAATTGACTTTTGCCCATGAGGGGCCTAGCGCTACAGCTCACCTCAAATTAAAGAGATGGAGATGCTGGCGCTGTTATGCTGGAACCCCGAGTTTGTCGTCAGTGCACTCGCGGTTCTGATCTGTGCTGGCTAAAAAACCTGGGTTTGCAGGAAAAATGGTCAAAATCTCCACAGCCTCTGAAAAGCCCGAGAGGGCACGCAAATACTTTCATGTCGGTTTTGTTGATTGCTGTCCTGGTTTCGCTGTAGGCAGGGGTTTAAGTGGGATGAAAAAACTAGGGGGCTCTCAAAGGGGCGTGGCCAAAGTAATTAAGTTTGTGGCTTACAAATCCCAGCTAAAAATCTGTGCTTAGCAGAGTGTGCCGCCCGACTTGTATTTTGCTACTTATGTAATTGCATCCAGATATATGATACAAGTAACATCATACCTACAACAAGTCGGGACAATTGGCTTTGTCAATGGTTGTTCGTTGCATTACATAAATAAGCAGTAACTACGGCTTGTTTGTAACTTGTTCACTCCCCTAGAGTATCGCCCGAGGACTTGCCTGCTTCTGCTTTTTTTCAGTTTTTCTTTGAGGGGCAGGAGCATTTTTATTTTGCCAAGCTCTTCACATATGCAAATGCTTGTTCCCTCTCTTTGGGCTGTGGCTGCCTTCTCCTCCTCCCTCCTTGTCAGGCTCTTTTGTCCTCTGCTGCCAGCGCAACACTGCTGATTCCCCCCCCTTCCTTTTCCAGTCTTAATATCTGCATTCTGTCAAGTCTCTTACCCCCTTCTCGCCATTACACCCACTATTCTTTCCGCTCCCTTTGTTTCCCCTTGACTCCTTGCTCCGTGATTGTCTTCACACCCTTCCTCCCTCTCGCAACCCTCTTGGTAGCCCATTCCCTCCTTCCTGGTGTGTACACACACTTAATGTAAGGCAGGAATACATCAGTTGCCTTCTCAGCTAGATATAACCATGGAGATCAGATGCATTGTTCTCCTCCATGGTGTCTAATGAATCACGTGTCCGTGGTCTCACAGTTACTGCTGCAAACATGGCCACTTGTTGTTCAACCTAAATTGCCGTAGTTAGAGTTTAGGCAAAAATAAATATGTAATAATTATTATTTTTACGTATTAATCAATATTGCAGTTGCATGGCTTGCTTCACATTTTGCACCAGCTCTGCAATTAATGGTAAAATACATCTGTATCTTTGTTGAAAAAATAATGCATGCTCGTCAACATTGATAGATACTGTAATAATTTAGCAACCTTTTTCTTTCAGAAAATCCAGACTATCTATGCATCTTTTGACCCTGCTAAAAAGGAATTAGATGCTGCCATAACAACGAATCCCAGTACCCTGACCACCTGTAACCTGGAAAAATGTACCCTCCTAGATTCTAGCTCCTTGGATAAAATTATGCCCAAAGTCACCTCAGGATCCCCCAGAGATCCAGCACCGCCACAGTTCCTTACCTTGGTCATTGATGTAATTCGCCCAGCTATTCTGGATGTTCTTAACACCTCAATCATCTCGGGCATAGTTCCTACATCTTGGAAATGTGCAATGGTTAGGGCTCTTTTAAAAAAAAAAAAACCTAGACCAAAGCAATTTATCTAACTTTTGCCCCATCTCCCTGCTGCCCTGGATGAGCAAATTGGTCGAGAATCACATTAATAACATCTTAGTGGAACACTTGGAATCTAATGACCTGCTGTGTGCCTCCCAGATGGGATTCCGTCCCCAACATGGGACGGAGACAGCCTTGTTGGCAGTAACCGAGGAAACCAGAAGCGTGCTAGACCAGGGAGGGAAAGCAGCCATTATATTATTATATCTGAGCGCCGCGTTCGACACGGTTAACCATGACATTTTATTACATCGTCTCAATGGTATGGGAGTGTCGGGTACGGCTCTGACATGGCTTACCTCCTTCCTGGACGGGCGCTTCTTTCAGGTCTTTGAAGGAGAGGTTGTTTCCACCAAACAGCCACTTAGCTGTGGGGTCCCTCAGGGCTCGGCCCTGAGCCCCACACTTTTTAACATTTACATGAGGCCCCTGGCGGAGATAGTCCACCCATTTGGCGTCCGAATTGTCACCTACGCAGACGACACCCAGCTTGTGGTGTCACTGAACCACGCTGAGGGGTCGTCTAGCACTCTGAGTCCTTGCTTAGAGGCTGTGGCCAGATGGATGGAAGTCTCCTGCCTTAGACTGAATGGGGAAAAAACAGATGTTATACTGGTGGGCAATCCTTCACCCACCAGTCTAGCCCCCATATGGCCCATGTGTCTGAGACCCCCCCCCCCTCTCCTAAACCACAGATAAAAAGCCTAGGAGTGTGGCTGGATAGTTCACTCGACTTTACAGTCCATGCCACTAAAACCTCATCCACCTGTTATGGCCCGATGAGAATGCTTCGGAAGGTTCTCCCTCTGCTTCCGTTCCAGGCGAGAAGAATCATGGTCCAGGCTTTGATACTCTCTCGCCTGGATTACGGCAATGCCCTCTATCTGGGAGACCCGAAGGCTACGATTAACAAGCTTCAGGTCACTCAGAACTGTGCCGCACGACTGCTTTTCCAAATTCCACGCTGGCAGTCGGCCAAACCAGCTTTGAGGAAACTGCACTGGCTTACTGTGTCAGCCAGGATACAATTTAAAGCCATGTGTCTGACCCAGAAAGCTATACGGAGAATGGGTCCAGCTATAATGCATCCTCTAGTGACCCCCATACCTTCCCTACAGAGCTCTTCGCTCTAGCTCTCTACACTTGGCCACCACTACGAAGATAAACAAGGCTCGTTGGGGTGGTCGCTCGTTCTCACACAACGCCGCAAGAACCTGGAATTCCCTCCCTCTTGCTCTCAGAGAGAATAACTATCTGCAGGCATTCAGAAAGCTTTTAAAAACGTATTTGTTTGGAATAACCTGTTAGCCCTGTGCCCTGTTACCTTTTGATTCTAGCTAAAGTGCTGCGAGGCCTCAGGGTAGCTTATGCGCTATACAAATTTAATTTTCATTTCATTTCATTTCATAGTTCTAGTTTAAAAAAATTGTTGACTGTGTTTAGTGATGCTTGTAGATTATAAACTTACATTTGAACAGTACAAGATTGGCGCAACCGTGAATCAGGCTGTACGTAGTCATTTCTGTCTGCTAGCTAAATTAATCTCCCACCCCCTCGGCTGGGCTTGCGCATGCGCTTTTTGTGGCCTACACTGGAGCAGACTCAGTGGAGCGGCCGGTGTAAAGTCTGCTGAGCAGTGGCACAGTCACACTGGGAGGATGTGTTGCTCTTGCCCTGCAACGAAGGCCTAATCCCCTCCGCTGTCATGAGCTGGGACATATGTCCATCACAGGACTATCCGCTGCTCTGTCAGGTGCTGCTCTGTATGATCGCCCATCCAGGGGAAGCGACCACGGGCCGGGCGGAGAAGCAGGGTCTCGGGTAAACAGGGGTTTGGCTGCAACACCCATAAACCTCATGGGACAGTGGTGCACTTGTATAACATTTGACAATTGGGCCTTTGAATCCTTTAACATCATACTTGCATGTTGAGAACCACTGACTGCACCTACCGAAATGGTGCCATCTTGTTCGAGCCTCTAAAGTCTCTACTGTCTTATTTTCACCAGTGGAATTACTGCACTTGTCTTTCTTCAGCTTAGGTAAAATGGCTGACCACATCGCCTGTTCCTGAGCAACTACAGACAGCACCTTCATTCAGTTCACATTAACACGAATGCCCTACACTTAGCGTTCATTGAAGTAAGGCTTCGAGAACTGCAGACCTCTCCTGTGACACGGCCTAAAAATGCCTTTTTGGATATAGTTCTTTTATACCCCCTTTATTCTTGTTACATGCTGTAAATAATATGTAGACCTTGCATTTTACTCCATAGTTTTTCCTGTTTTTAATATTTGTGGAACAGAAAGCCGAGCTTGACAAACGTATAAATACCATCTTCCTAAAAAAGAGTAACAAATCAGTAGTAACACTAAGACCGTGTACAAAGCGCCATAATCCTAGGCCATTTGCAACAAGACCTGTAACATGGTACGTGCAAACAGTGCAGTGAATGTAAGATTTACTCTTTGGTTTACACCTTGAGAATGTGCACCAACTGTGAAAAAATGAATTCCTTTCCAGCGCTAATCTGCACACTCGTATAATACACACATACGAATGTAGAGGTATTCGCGGCGCGTTTGTGATTATTTTTCCATGGTACCTGAAGGTGATAATGCGCTCTATAAATGGCAATTACAATTACAATTCCACTCCAGTCTTGTATTACTCAGGATTGAAAATATGTTTTATCAACTTTGGAAGTTTTAAAAAGGCTATTGGCCACAGTGAGCTTTTAACGTTTGACCAGTAAGCTTAAAGATTTTTGCAGTAGGAAATGAACCTTGAGAATTAATGACCATATTTGCTAGCCAAGTGTATCAGTTGATAAGAAAGCTCAGTGCAAAGTACCTACAGCGGAGATGGGCTTCATATAGTACGAAAATACTGACGGTGTTTAGCAGGTTTCCTACTGTGGGTAATGATGGAATAAGTCATAGGTCTGAATCCTGTACTGTGCACGACTACTGCTTATTTTGAAGTTGGCTGTATTTTTTAAAGTGTTCATAAAATCACTTAAAAATACGTTTTTACTATTTACAGGAAACCAATTCAGCGCTTCTTCCTTGCATGTGTGCGTTTACAAGCCATGGCATGGATTTTATGCCTGTGTTTGCCCTTGCTGTTGTACTTCTTTAATGCTTCCTAGCTTTTTATGGCTAGATAGGCTTTTAATATTCACTAATGTATGTGTGGTGAGTTTACAGAGGTGGAGGCAGCCTGACTTGTGCCAGCCTATGTGCCGCAGGAGTCCTACAACGCTCCCCCAGACGACCTATCTATTTAAACAAAGCTGTCTCTATTGGGGCCTTTTCTACCCAATTCTACATTCCTTATTGTTGGCCTACAGAAGTGTGTGTCGCTCTTTGATTGGCCACTCCAAGTATGTATGTATAAACTGTATGGCTAAACACTTACAAGGTCCCAAAAAGCGAGACCTATTGGCAATGGCAATGCTTGTTTGCAATTGTAATCAATACATTACTTTCTTTTAATTGAATTAGTTTAGGAACGGTGTCTTACTTTTCTCTTATTGTAATACTGTTTTGGTGTTGCTGCTCAAGAATAACACTCCCCTTACCAGGTGAAAGGATTGCTGTTTGTGCTAAGCTACCAAGTGTAAGCTCAGAATTCTTCAGGTAAAGCTTTTTACTTCTAGGCACTAGATTGTTTTGATTGTTTGTGAAACTCAACTACATCTCATATCAAGACAGGTTTCGCTCCTCAAACAGTCTACAAATCCGTTTTATAATATATCACACACACGCGGTCACACAAAAAAACGAAAAGAATTTACGTGCGCACGCGCAGTCTCGAAACGACCAACCCTATCAGGATTGGTGCATTACAATCCATACACAGCCACGTTAATAATGAAAGAAGTGAAGATGCCTTCTAGACACTGGCAATTATGTAACCAGCATTCGCTTAGCTGACCACAGCCCTTCAAAATGTGACTCATCTTGTAACCAGCAGTCACTAAAAAAACGGAATGATACTTGTCATCGTACAGGATGTACCCACCCAGGGGCCTGCTCAGATAACTCACTCAAAGAGATCACCAGGGGAGGCTTTGAAGCACGGCGATCTACCACCGCATCATGTACCGTGTATGAAAAATCCCAAGAGAACTGAAGTGGAAACATTAAACAAGCATATCATTTATGCACAAATAAAAAGACTGCTAGCAATTCCAATTACAGTATACATGAGTGGTCTTTGAGGGAAATGGTGACTTTTTTCAGTTGATTATTTCGTTTATTTCAATGAACCTAAACTGAAACTGGACTTTGAGATGCTTTAATTAAGAAATATACAATAGATATAATAAAAATTTCTGATTGACTTTGGTATGGTGCTTATACTCAACCTAAGGAAGCAGCTTTCAGATACAACGTTAGACGTGTTCTGCTATTTTGTGAACAATCGCGGTCATTCAGCATTTTTTTTTATAAAGGCCTTCAAACAGAGACATACCACAATCTGCTGCCTAATTAGCTTTCATAAAAGAACAATCACGTAAAGGTCAGAGACAAGCCAGATGGTGGGTTTATAATTGGTAATAAGTCTAATTACAAAATCAGAGAGAAATGGGTTTGACAATACCTATTCCGCAGTGATCTGGACGGCACTGAAGGAGGGAGTGGCTGGCCCGAATACATTTTCGTGTCATGTGATTAATACAATGATACTGACAACTGGCAGGACATTGAGAACTGTACTGTCTGAAGACAATATTCCGGCTCTCAGCAGGGGCAGACAATGAATGCAACTAGTTTTCAGAGAACAAATATTCAGTATGACAAGGCCAGCGGCAGGCCCCGCGTTGTAAGAAATAATACCGAACTAACCACAACATGCAACGTAATTGTATCTGGATCGGTTATTCTTTGCTGTCATACTAATCATTACACGACCTGTCAAGGCTGATGATGTCTAATATTGAAACTACAGCTTTAAGAACCTGGACGAAGAGGGTTCTAAGGCCCGGCGTCTGACTGACATGCTTAGAATTCTGGGCACATCGCGCATTTTCTTTGTTTCTAAAAACGTAAGTACACAAAATCTGATGCAACTGTAATCATGAGAAAAGTCATTTTCCATTTGAAATTGTGCAAAATCCCCATTAATTAACAGCGACCCTTTCTTTACCAGCAATGACTACAGTATAAATATATACTACCTCTCAGCGTATTTTTTTATGCATTTAAATGCTTGACCATATTGTTCAACACACACATATCGGGTTTCCGACCAAGAGTGAGCAAGTAACTGTAAACAGATGGTCACACCAGGCATACCTTAATGCAGGACATCTTCAGTACCCAGTGGCGGCTCCTCCACTGAGGCGGAGGAGCGTCGCCTCTCTGCTTTCAGCAGTGGAAATGAAGGAAAACTAAAATGATAATAGCTGACATTATTATCATTTTATTTGTTCCTGCGTCTTTGCTGGGCGGGGCTTCTCAGCTCTCTGAGCAAGGGAAGGAGTGGGGTCACTCTGTAAAGTGCGCCTGAATGTTCGACCAGCCCTCTCAGTCATGCACACTTTGCGTGTTCTCCATGAGGGCTGCATTACAGCCTGCATGGAGAACATGTCCAGGCCCCCATTCCCCATCTGAGCGCCGATCCACGTCGCTCAGACCAATCACAATGCTACATTGCCGTGTTGTGATTGTTCAAGGAGGCCTGGCTGCTTCTTTTTCTGGCTGGAGCGGAGAGACGACCACGAAGGAATGACGCAGAGAGATGCGAGGAGGTACGTTTTTTTTTTTATCTTTACCCAAACCACTGCTGATCTGTGCCAGCCGCTACTGTTCAGTACGAAGAATGGGTGATCTCTTTATGCAGCGACCCTGATGACTTAAGGAGAGTACCCCAGTCAGAAGGTGCCTAGGAATAGAGAGCATTCATGGTGAAGGAAAAAGCAGAGAGGAGAGATGATCAAAAGACATGAGCAGTGGGCGAAGAAGATAAAAACATTACCGCAGAGGAAACCTGCAATAACCTAGTATCATACAATGGCTACAACAACAGTTGCGAAGCAACCCCCTAATAGTTCTATCTCTCTTGTATATGATAAAGTGACCTGGAAATGGATTCACAGGAAGAACCATCTACCATGTTGGATAGGGTAAAATTGAAGGCACCAGGATTGAAGGTACTCCATCTTGAATTGGGTGATAGAACTGTTATCCAAGATGGTGCTTGTCTTCCCAGGACACCAGAAACAAGAGGGAGAGCAATAATGGTGTGGGAGGGACTCAAATCCAGGCAAACAGACCCACCAAGCCATGGGGGGCTGCCACTATGCCAGGGGCAAGTCCTGCCCTGGGTCCAGCTCTCTATCTGCTGTGCTGCCACAAGAAAGGCTGGTTTTCAACGTGCACAGGCAGCATATCCCCTAACAGTATTACCGCTCCCCTGAGCACTAGGTTTCGCTGGATAGTGTAGAAAAAACTCTGAACATCAATATGGGTGCATGAACAACTTCAGCTGGTTCCCAAGGTAGGTCAAGCACTGGGTACACCTTCCACCTGACTAAAAACCGGAGTTACCCTAATCAAAATCGTCAAGACTTTAAAGCTTGCAAGTTCTCATGATCTAATTTCATATTACTCCCAGTAGCAAATGTCTCAGTTCTGGTACATGCTTCTGTCATATCTAATAATTCATATTCCAAAACAGAAACATTATGTCATACTTGTAAAACAGAACAAGGATAATAGAAGATGAGATGTTTTATATGACTGTCTTTTTGCACTTGTAAAAGTAATGCTCCTAAAGCGCTCCCATAAGTATCTTTTTCCCCTAAACCCTTTAGGCAGGATTTGGATACCAAAGAAGATGAGAGCTGGTAAAGGCTCACTTTAAGGCTCTGAAGGCATTCTCAGCACAGTGCTTTTATTTAAATCCTGTTTGGTGTTGTTCTTTTTTGAGGATTTGTGAGATCTCTCAGGAATGCAAATCGACAAATCCTTGATGACCTGCTGGTAAAAACTTGCTAACCATAAGAAGCACTGGGTTTCTGTAACTATAGTTGTTTGACTATCAATCACGTACAGCGGTTATCTTGTCAGGGTCCATGGCAATCCCTTTAGAATTCAACATGCACCCCAAGTTCTCTCCCTCTTGAGTTTCAAAAATGCATTTTTCTGTAAACTAATTAAATGGTGCTTATGGAGTTGGTGCAATACCTCTTGGACAGGATGAAGACGGCCTGGCAGTCTTAGAAATAATTAAAATGTAGTCTAAGTAGACCACAGCGAGGATGTCCAAAATGTCAGAAAAAAACCGTCGTAAATCTTTAAAAAACACTGACGGGCATTGCTCAAGCACATAGGTACTACCCTGTAATCAAAATGCCCATTTGAGATTAAGAACGCAGTCTTCCATTTATCCCCATTCCTGATACGAAACAGATGATAAACTTCTTTGAGATCCAACTTGATAAATAATAATGAACCTAGTACTGACTCTAGAACATACTTAATCAAGGAAAGAGGCTATTGATCCTTGATAGTAGCTTTGTTTGATCGCCTACATTTGTATACAGGGCCTTAACTCGTTTGACTTGTTTGGTTCAAAAAAAGAGCAGCTCTGGCAGGAGATCAGGATAAAATACGGAGTTTATTTTCCAGATTCTCATTGAGGTATTGTCTTAAAAATGTATTTTTTGTTTCAGACAAGGAATATATCCAACTGAAAGGAACTTCAGCCTCCGGTTTGAGATTAATAGCACAATTGCATGGGAGATGAGGTAGTAGCATCTTTGAGTTAAAATGCAGAAAAAACATGCTGAAACCTCTGATAATTATCTGGAACGGCACCAAGGTAGTCTCAACTGGGCTCCTTTCGGATGGTTGGTACTTGTTCAATAGATTCTTCAATGACTGCCAGACAGTTTTGATGGCACTAAATGGAGTTCAGAGAAATGGTTTGGTTTGCCCAGTTGCGGGACGAGTTCTATAAACAGAGCCAGAGGAATCCCAGGATGACAGGGTGACTAGGAGATGTAATTAACTCCAAACCTAACTTTTCTTAAGGATTGATATTGTCATACCACGGGCACATTCTACCACAAGGCTAAATAAAATGGGGTTACTTCTACTGTGTGAATAACTTCAACCCTTTCCTACTGACTTCTGGGTATTTGATGGTACGCACCCAGCTCCCATCAAAAAAGAATCCAGTGCTGTCAGCATCTAACAAGGCCATCCCTAATAATTTACTTCCAGGTCTCTGATGCAGAGTTGCAGAGAGCAGAAACTACTGACTCCCGACTCCAGGATGTCAAATCTGAGGTTGGAATTTGAAGAGGATAGCCTACATCCAATCTCCGCTTCCTTTCCAGAGCTGGATTTAAGCGTTTCCCTTTGGCTTATTAGATATGGTACTGCTTTATCTGATGACACTTTTCTCCAGAGTTAAAACATAGCCCTTCAAGTCAGCATCTCTTTTTATCAGTTCTGATAATGGCCCTCGGACTGAGCAAATTTGCACTTGTTCTTCAACTGGCTCAGTGATTCTTGTTTTATCCTGCTTCTGGACGGGTAAGGGCTTAGCAGCAAAAAATAGAAAACTGATCTGATTGCCAAATTTCTGCTTCCCCTGTCCTTTTAATTGGAATTCATTATGTTAAGCCTTTTAAAAAAAAACATTTTATGGGCATTTTATTATACATGTTAACAGTCTTTAATCTATACAATAGACGACAAAGACATATTTTGCAGTGGTGCATCTTATAACATTAGTTACTAGGTTCTCAAACCCCTTGGTGTTCCTTGATGTGCTATGCATTGTGCCGTATTCTCTATGTCCTCTACCCCTCAAGGTCATTCGCTGTCTTCTGATACCTGCATTTCTTGTGGGGTTTCGCAGATATCACCACAGAACCTATTCCAGTTTGCCCACACCCGTGCCCATTTTTTGGGGCAACCCCGGTGGATGAAGATTGACTTCTCAGCTATCATCGTGTCGTCCATATCACAGCACCATTGTCGATGTGTCGGGGACAGTCCTGAACCTCAGTGTCGTGCTACATTACGCTTTGCTAACGTTAGTCCTAGTGTTACCCAATCTTGAGCTGCGAGGTTCAGGCCAAATGTTGAGCAAACATCTTTCTGGTTCAGGTGTGACCTTTACTCTGGTGACCTGTGACATTGTGTGCAGTATTGCCTCCCAGAAGCAATCCGGGCAATCCCAGATCGTGTGCCAAAAGGTGCCAACGGCACCCCATTGTCTAAGGCAGATTGGAGTATCCGCCCTGCCTAGCTTATGCAGCAGGATGCGTGTGTAGTAGATGCGATGTAAGATTTTTAGCTGTATTAGTTTTAATGTGGAAGGTATCGCAACTTCCTTTGGGGATGCCAGGGCCGCCTGCCAGTCCTCCTCACCTTGGTCTCCCATACCTTTTTCCCACTGTTCCTTAAGGGCTGTCGTGGGGTCAGGCTGATTATTAATTATTTTTCTGTATGTCAGGGAGATGGCTTTTTTGCTTAGGTGGTCTGTAAGGAGTCTGTCTTCTAGTGGTGAGGCCTCCGAGAGTTGCGTGGCTGTTGGAATCACTGCCATTAGTGCGTGTCTGACCTGCGCATATCTGTAGGTTTTGTCTGTGCCAGTTTGTAAGTGGCTTGCAGTTGAACAAATGGAATAACTTCGCCTTTTCTTCCACAGGTCTCCCACCCAGGAGATGCCTATTAGGTCCCATTGCTGGAATCCCTTAGTTTTGCGCAATTTCCCTAGCACTCGGATGTCCCACAGAGACGTCGCCTGCGTAATAGTCCCTTCCCATCCCAACGCTCTTTGTGCCGCATGCCAGACTTGTACTGTGTGTGGGCCGTGGGGCCTGCGTGGGTCATCTTTCTAGATCTATTATACAGTGCCTCCATGATCCCTTATTTTTTTAGGAGATGCCTATCCATGCGGAATGCTGGGTCCTCCTGTGGTGCATGAAGCTATGTTATGCCTTTTTGATGGCTTCATCTAACGAGGTAGAAAGAGGGACATGGACAAGCTAATCCTAATCCCCGTCAAAAATGGATAAGGAGGGTTTGTTCGACCCATTAAGTCTCAGCAGCTAATTGTTTAAATCGGGTAATGCAGACCATCACCTTTGGGAAGCCTTGCAGGATATCATGAAGGGCTTCTTCTGCAGAACATGGAATTATTGAGTCTACAGAACATTCTCCAGAACTTGTCCAGGAAAAATGAATAATCGCTTAAACAAGGATCAGAGGCTGTCAAAAAGGGCACTGCCCAGGATAAAGCATCCACAGAAAAGCAACTAAACACACAGCAACCTTAGTCTTGTCAAGCATAAATTGGGGGTAGGAGGGACGTTAAATGTACGATCATGGCATCCAAAAACTCTTTCAATTAATCTGAATTTCCATCAAAGTGCAGGACACCAGCTGGTACAGTTGAAAGGTCATAAGAATTTCAGGTTGCTAAGGATTGTTGAAGTGCTACATTGTCACTTTGTTGTTGGATGCCATCCTAAAGACTTTGAATCTTGTCCATAACTGCAGAGGATTATGTACACCATTGGCTTTGCAATCTGTCAATAGCTAGGCATGATAGCTTACCTTGATTCAGGAGATCTTCATTCTAAAGAATGGGTAATCTCTTTCCACAGCCACCTTGCCAACTGAAAGAACACTCCAGCTGAAAGATGCCTTTGGAAAAGAGACCATATTTGGTGGAGGAAAAAGAAGTTGGTGCCAAAAAACGCCAGTTGGAAATCAGAATGGCACGACTGAGCAGAGAAGATCCAAGGACCTGGGCAGGAAGGCAATGAAGAGAAAAACCAACAATAACCTTGGAGGTTACAAAGGCAACATCAACTGTTGCGATTCTTCCACTGCGATTCTGTCCACTCCTTCTTCCTTATATAGGGTAACAAAAGTGAAGGCAACAGGATGGGAGGTGTGGAATCTTGCACTGGGAGATATAACTATTATCCATGATGGCATCCATATTGCCAAGATGCCAGAAAGAAGAAGGAGAGCAATCATAATGCACACACCAACCAACAGCAGCCCCCTAACCAAAGCTAATAGGCTCACAATGTCCCCCACAGGTTACTGCCATCATGCTAGGGGTAAATCCAACCCTAGGTTCTGTACCCTATATGCGCACTGACACAAGAAAGGTCAGTACACGATGTGTATTGGGAGCATATAACCTAACAAATACTATAAGATTTTCACCTTGTGGTAGATCGCTCGTAAGCATGTATATATGGATAGGAATTTATAAACCTGTTTCGTTGGCTTCCAGGTGGCGTTTGATAAAATAAATCGCTGCTGATTGTGGGCCAAGCTTAGGATGACAGGAATAGGTCAGCCATAAGTAACTCTGATAGAACATTTCCATACAGGAAATTGGCCCTACTTTCTTATAAGCAATGACAACAGCATGAGAGCATGTGAGGCAATATCGGAAGGTGAAGAGCTGATGGCTAGTACGATCCGCCCCAGCACAAGAGTGGATGTTGGAGATAGTGAAGCCTTTTAAGTTACTGACGAGATCGCATTCCTCCAAACCTTGTTCCCACAAACAGAGCACCCATTGTTCAAAGTTCGCCCTCCCCCTCCTGGCTACAGGCTTTGACATTTGTGGTTAAAACATCAAACACCCCTTTGTCCTTCTTAAACACAGGTTGTGTTGCACTGCCAAACCGCGAAAGAAATTTCGATCGGCAAAATGGTGGAGCCTGAAGAACAAGTTACTTACCTTCGGTAACGCTTTTTCTGGTGGATAAAGTATCTGCCTGTGGATTCCTCACCTTGATTCCTCACCTTGTGAATATCCCCTGCACCAGCAGCATTCAGAAATTGTTCATAGCTCTCCACGCTGACGAGGACGCCATCACAGAAGCATGGCTCAGCTCGCGGCTCCGCTGATGTCAACGGAGCCATAAGAGGGCCTTGTTGGTGTGATGACATCAGTTCGCCCCTTTTTTCCGTGCCTTCAAGGCACACGGACAGACTGACACAAATATATATATATATACAGTAGACACAGTTTTCAAACGAACACACACAGTGTGAAATCAATGCATTAAAGCAAAAAGAATAATACAATTCCATTAAAAGAAACAGATAGAAATTATCACCATTGCAGGTATACAAGGGTGGACAACGGGGAGGCGGGTGGGTCAGTGAGGAATCCACAGGCAGATACTGTATCCACCAGAAAAAGCGTTACCAAAGGTAAGTACCTTGTTCTTCTGATGGATACATCTGCCAGTGGATTCCTCACCTTGTGATTAGAGTCTCACAGCAGTCCCCACTCCCGGAAGAGGGTGTCCATCCTTCTATACCAAAAAGTCCTGTAGGACGGAACGGGCATAGTGACTGTCCCTCCTCACTTCGGAATCTAAGCAATAATGCTTCGCGAAAGTGTGGAGGGGGCCCAAGTTGCCGCTCTACAAATGTCCTCCACAGGAACACCCCTAGATAAGGCAGATGTAGAAGACTTTGCCATAGTAGAGAGAGCACCTCTACCTTCTGGAGGTTCCTTACCGGCCAGAGTAAGAGATCTTGATGCACAAGATAATTCATCTGGAAAGGGTGCGCTTGTGCACCGCTCTGCCTTTCCTGCGACCAATGAAGCCCACGAAGAGCTGGTCATCGACACGAAAGTCTTTAGTCCTATCGAGGTAAAAACTCACCACCCTTTTAGGGTCCAAACGGTGAAGGCACTCCCCCTCCTTGAAAGGGTGAGGGGGGAGGATAGAAGGTAGGAAGGGTAATGGACTGCCCCAGATGGAAGGGAGTTACCACCTTAGGCAGAAAAGCAGCCCTGGTCCGAGTACCATTCTTTCAGCATGAATGGTCAAGAACGGGGGTGTAGAAACTCGGGGGTTTAGAAACTCGGAGCTTGAAGCTCACTTTACCCTCCTTGTCGAGGTAATGGCAACTAGAAATACTGTTTTAAAAGACAACAGTCTCAAGGGACACTTGTGCAAGAGCTCAAAGGGAGAACCCATTAAGTAGGTTGAGACAAGATTTAAGTCCCATTGAGGCACAATAAATGGAGTGGGTGAAAATTTGTTGGTAAGGCCCTACGCCGTACATCGGAGCTTCCAGACGAGCACGAGCACGAGACGAGCACGAGCGCGGAAGCAGCAAGCAAGGTGCAAGGAGGCGAGAGGTGAGGAGGGCGCCTCCGCGGTTCTGTGGTTCTGTGGTTGACCCCCGCTGTTCGGCCCCTAGCCTGTGGGTCTTAGTAGCGGCGGCGGCATCACAGCCTGGGTGCAGCCGTGCTCAGCAATTCCACAGCCCCACAGTTCCTCATCAGCGGCGAGCACTATCACACAGCATACAGCGCTCAGGAGTCTCTCCTTGGCCCCTTACCGGCGGCGGGCGCCGCGGTTCCCGAGCCTCCAACCGCCGCAAGTGTGGCGTTGCGCAGCGGCAGGAGCTGCGTGTGCCAATCCTACCGGCGAGTCATCAGCAGCAGGAGCCGCGATCCCCAAGCTCCGAGTCCACAGCGGCTGAAACAGCAAGCAGCGGGGAGCTGCGCAGAGCAGCCGCGCAGAGCAGTGTGGCGGTGGGAGAGCTCGATAACCCTGAACCACCACACTAACCTACAGTAGGAGTTAAGGGCCTCGCAGCAGCGGCGGCTGCAATTACTATCAGTACAGCGAAAGGAGTCAAGCGAGAGAGCCCTTAAAGGCAAGAAGGAAGCAGTAAGTGGCCCTCGCGAGTGGCGGCAGGCTGTGTGTTTACACTCGCAAAAGCCCCTGCAACCTGTAACAAGCAGCAATAACAAGTCAACAGTCCTTAACCGGAATTCCGGACCTCAATACCCCAAAACCCAAGACCTCAAGAACCAGAACCAGAACCAGCACAGTGTACAGCCCATCATGAGATCGGGGAAAATTAGGGGGGCACCAGGCGACCAGCAATTAAAGCCAGAAAAAGAGGGAATGGAGGGAAAGAAGTTAACAGAGGACCCAACAGAGGTCCAAACAGAGGACAAATCAGAATTGGAAAAGCCCAGAAAGCTGAAAGACAGGGAGCAGGAACAGTGTTTGGTTTTTGACCCCAAACAGGAAAATGCCTCGGGGGGCAAAACAGAAAAGGACAACACCCAACCACTTAATCACACCCCCATCAGGGCAACCAGCTCCCCCATCAAAGCCAGCAATAAAAGCAGCAAACGGGCTCTCATCACGGACTTCCTAAAAGTATGTCGCAGCCTATCCCCAGGGAAGCAAAAAACGCACAAGGCAGTCAAGGAAGCAAAGGAGGCAAGAGAAGCTGGAAAGTACAAGCATAAGGGGGACAGTGTGGACGAGGAGACACACAAGGACAAGGACGAGGTCAGCATGCAAACAAATACAGAGGACGCAAAAGATGCAGAACATAAGGTCCCCAACCCGCTTGCGTTAGAGGATGCAAGTTGTACCAACATTAGTCAGAGCCTACAATCGGCTCACCATGGACCCAATCAACAGGCCATTCAGGCAGTAGTCCACAAAGAACATGAAACCAAACAGGAGTCAGCACACACACCAATACAATGGATCAGCCAAGCCCAAACAAAAAACCTAAGGCAGCAAAACCAACGACTGCTAATGGTCCAACAACCCGCGAGACGGTACAGCGAAGAGGACAACTTGGCGCTCGGGCAAGACAGCTTCGACAGCTCCTGCGCTATACCAAGCACACCCGTAGACCCACAACTTGAGCCACTCCTAGCTCAGAAAGGGAGTCAAACAATTAACGCACAGGAACATCCCCCTACAAACTTGAATCTACGACTCAAGCAACCACTAATGGCACAGTACCTGACGCATACGCCCAGTCAAAGTAAGTCAAACGTTTCACCTCTTAAAAATCCCCAAGAGACTGAACTAATTAGTCCTGTTAGTCACAAAGAACTCCAAAAACAATCTTCCCCACGACGAAGCACCAAGAAACATGAGGGTCATTACCCCATGGAACAACAAGAAGACCAATCAACCAGACTATTCTGGGATCAGTTATTAGGTACCATGAAGACAATCGGATCAGCTGTGACTTATCATGCTGACAAGCTAGATACCCAAGTTGAGCTATTAAATACACTAGCTTTATACGTGCAGGGAATAGATCAAAAACTACATGACTTAAATGCAATGATAACAAGGGTACAACAAGCACGGGACACCACATATTATACGTGTCACTGCCATCAAATTATTGACAAGCTTGCAGCAGTTCCAACTATAATATCAGAGTTGTTGGGGGTAGTAAGGGAAACACAATTAAACCACCCAACTACAACGGAAGGAGGGCCTAAGGAGACAGATGGAACTAACAAGGAAGCCCTTGCCACTAACATCACACCAATAAAAGAAGAAAACAACCCGCAAGGAAGCAAAGGTAGAAATACCTCAGTCACCGAGAAAGGCGGGGAACGAATAGAGGAACATCAGCATTTAGAAAGCTCAACATCATGCCTGAATCAAAGTTCTTCATCGAAGGTATCGGCACAAAGCAAGGAACCAGAAAACTTTGAAAAACCTCTCTCGAAACGGGAACGCAAACGCATGAGGAAAGCAAGGAAAAGCAAAACAAACAAAGTCAAAGCCCTCCAACAAGCACCACAGACATCAGTTCAGGAAAAACAAGACAAAAATGACAAAAGGGATAGAGATACTGTCATCACGACGAATCAAAAAAATAATGAAAGCAACAGTGATACACTCAGCATGATGAACCAAAAACTCTTGGCAACAAAAGAAATTGCGGCCATAAAAATTCACGACGGCAAAAACAAAATAAACAAGCATTTACAATGCAACGGTTTCGCCTTTGGAGAAGTTAGAGCTATTGGCATTGTAAATGACAAAATTTGTATTTATGTGTTGGTTTTGAAAACAGATAAATAAATGGCATTGTCATTTACATTGCCAATAGCTTAATCTCTCGCAAATGTGAGAGCTATTGTACCCTACGGACGAGCTCAGCAGACAGCAATTACTACCACACACACACACACACCCAGAGCCAGCCCCACACACCCAGAGCCAGCCCCACACACCCAGAGCCAGCCACACACACCCAGAGCCAGCCACACCCAGAGCCACACACACACACACCCAGAGCCCCACACACACACAACCAGAGCAGTCACATACACACACCCACTGGAGCAGTCACACACACACACACACACTGGAGCAGTCACATACACACACACACACAC
Source organism: Lissotriton vulgaris (assembly GCF_964263255.1). Lineage (NCBI taxonomy): Eukaryota > Metazoa > Chordata > Amphibia > Caudata > Salamandridae > Lissotriton > Lissotriton vulgaris. The sequence continues at coordinate 1,126,608,570 of NC_141691.1, read as the reverse complement.
ACTCTGGAGCAGTCACATACACACACACTCTGGAGCAGTCACATACACACACACCCTGGAACAGTCACATACACACACCCAGGAGCAGTCACACACACACACACTCTGGAGCAGTCACATGCACGCACACACTGGAGCAGTCACACATGCACACACTCTGGAGCAGTGCGCACATGCGCGGCTCTTAACTATATGTCAGACAGCAGGCGGCAGCATGTCATGCACCCCCCTACCCCGCACAGCGCGCCCCTCCAGTAACCCACCGAGCTAATGAAGGTCAGTGGAGTGACGCTGACCACCCCTCGTTACCACATTGTAAAGTTGTATCCGGCCTCATTGAAGCCGGGGCGTCTACAGTACAGTGTGAAAAACAATCTACTGACTGACACATAAGACAAAGGATGTTAGGTGAGAAAATTCGGGATCACCGCAGATGGGGTTTCCCCTCCAACCCACAGGGTCAGCGGACAGAAGGGAACAAAGGTGACGACTGACTCCTGCACCGCCGGAGAGGTCGGCTATGGTGTCTGTTAGTAGCTGCAGCACACTAGGTGCTGCATGCATTGTCTCAAGTCATTTGTGCGTGCAAGCACATTATATGGGACACTTAAGTTAAGCATTAGCCCGTCAGCAACTGAATGAAGCCCCTCGTTCCAAGGCTAGGCACACTTACTTTTTTGCAGCAGCGACCAGCGAGTGCAGCTGCAATTATTATTTCGTACAACCCAGCTTCCTGGCTTGCCTCTATCTCTGTGCCTTATCTCCGTCGGCCATCAGACTCGCTTGGGCCGGCTCAGCTAGCTGCACATTAAGGGGTCCCGGCGGTGTTCTGGGCAGGTGAACTGCGAATGAACCACCATGACAGCCACTGCAGTGAGTCCAGACCATGTTCAGTCACTGTCTTGCCTGCCGCCCGATGCATTGGTTCGGTGTCGGTCACGGGATTCATTGCAGTGCGAACTCATTGCAGTTGAGGCAGCAGCCAATAATCTAAATTCAACTACCTCCTGCTCGCATCACGGGCGTGAAGCCTACGTAATGGCTCCACTCGCTGCTAACTATGAGTCTGACAGAAGCTCAGACCTCACTTGTTGAATATGTCGGTAGTATCCATTGACAGGCATTACTGACATGATTGGGACGTCAGTTAAATGTATGCCGTGTGGTGTAAGATTGAATCCAATGTTACATAATAGCTAGCCGATCAGCCAGCCCTCAAGTCTCCCTAGCTGCCTGCCACTCGACTCCAGCAAATGGTGTTCTTATAATTAGCAGCCAGCGCACTCCGGGCCGCAGCGCTTGACAGGCACAGTTGAAAAGGCGCTAATATGCGTGACTTCTCATTTCTGTGCAGTGATGATTCTAGCCTGTTCGACAGTGTTGAACTGCTAATGTTCGATGGAAAGCTGCATGTGGTGGTGCTTTAACGAAAATAAACACAACAGAAAAGATGGATTCCTCGGCTCGAGCCCTTTAGTTAAAAAAAATGTAATGTTTTTTTCTTTGTAATGAACAGTGTTACGTTATAACTTGATCAGTACGTGACCACAGGCACAAAAACGACAGCCACGCACGAAAACCGGAGCACAGGCACAAAGACGACAGCCACGCACGATAACCGGAGCATACATACCGGGCAAAGACGGAAGACGGAGACGACAGCCACGAGCCAAGCACGACATAACACGGAGACCACAGGCAACCAAATGACAAAAACATGGCTTGAAAAAGAAAAAAAAAAACACCGCCCACCGCCGCATGATGTAGGGAAAGGGGTGGGATGAGAAAAAAATCGCCGGGAACGCCCACCAATCGCCTCGCTGAAAGACGGACGCCTCTCTCTTCCAATGGCTAGCCTCCATTTATGGAGCTAGCCAATGGAAGAAGGGGCGGATTCAAGTTCCCCATACTGTCAACAAAAGTTTTCGCCTGGGCGGAGCACTGCTTCGCAGTGCTACGGCCAGCCGAAACCTAACAATGGCTTGAAGAATTAAGCCACATCAGCAACCGGTTGATGTTGAATAGATTACAGTGGGGAATCCATGGGGTGTTAGGTTAGTAAGGCAGTGAGTGTGTGTGTCTGTAGGGAGGGGGGGTGAGGGGGTAGACGAAATCCAGGGCAAAAAGGAGGCTCTGGGCAGAGAGCCAATTGAAGAAAATATAACAGGGGGTTTCCCCCATCGGGTGGATACCGCCCCTCCCTTGTTGTCTCCTGTACATTATACAATCTACTGTAATGATCTCGGTCTGCGGTCGATTAGAAAAATTCCGCAGGCAAGTCTCTATAATGAGATTTTATCTCGATGCGCTTAACCCCTTGTGCTCTGGTTCACTTAGGTGATGAACAACAGCAGACACTGGTAGAAGGCCTAGCTTATGAGGCACCAACATTGACGGAGAAAGCTTTGCTGGTGTGGGATGTGTAACTGCGCCCCCTACACGACGTTTCATTAGCTCTTTGAGGGGGAGCCGAGAGACCAGAAGGAGCAAAACAGCTTTAGGGCAAATGGACACCTCTCTGCGCACGCGCGGAGACCTAGCTCCGCTTTCACAGTAGGGTTGTCTCGTGCCAGCGGTCTGGAGACATCAAGGACGGGTTCCTTCGAATCCGGGGCGTCTGTTGCAGATTATCATTTCTTGTTTGTATGGTTCCCTTTTTCCACGTTATCAGATGGTGGCTTAGAAGACTGTAAACAGCTGTGTTCTTCTTGTAGCTCTGCCAAGGACCCTCGATTAGGTTTTACACGACCCTTGCTATTCCCATATATGCCAGCGTTTAATAACAGGAAGGTGGGAGGTGGTGAAAAATATATAACCCCCATTGACTTCTATATAAGCAGGGGCTATTTCAGGCGGAAGACAGCTAAAATGAAGCCATTTTGCATTTTTGTTGTTGCAGTTTTATATAGCGCCGTCTTGATCAGAAGGTATCAGAGCGCTTTACCCGAGCACCAGTTACATTACAAAGGGCCGCATTCATTTTTTAGGCACAGAGAGATTGAGTGATTTGCCCAGAATCACAGGATGCTTCAGCCTCCCGCCAGACTCAACACGGTTCCCCAGCTTCATGGTCGGCCGCTCTGGTCGTTAAGCCACATCCTCTCCTAAAACCCCACGAGTCTCCAGCTGAAGCGGGTCTATTGGCATGTCTTCCTGCCCCGTGATCGGAGCATCACGGTGCCGATGTAACTCATACATTCCAGCATCCGTCGCTACTCTGCCTGACACCTGAACTCTGCTCTTCCAACGCACCCCAATCAGCTTCACCTTCTGCTATTTCTGCTCTGAAACCTGCACCCATCCGTGATCGGAGCACCGGGCTTCAGCTTCCCACCAGCCTCAACACGGTTCCCCAGCTTCATGGTCGGCCGCTCTGGTCGTTAAGCCACATCCTCTCCTAAAACCCCACGAGTCTCCAGCTGAAGCCGGTCTATTGGCATGTCTTCCTGCCCCGTGATCGGAGCATCGCGGTGCTGACGTAACTCATACATTCCAGCATCCGTCGCTACTCTGCCTGACACCTGAACTCTGCTCTTCCAACACACCCCAATCAGCTTCACCTTCTGCTATTTCTGCTCTGAAACCTGCACCCATCCGTGATCGGAGCACCGGGCTTCAGCTTCCCACCAGCCTCAACACGGTTCCCTAGCTTCATGGTCGGCCACTCTGGTCGTTAAGCCACATCCTCTCCTAAAACCCCACGAGTCTCCAGCTGAAGCAGGTCTATTGGCATGTCTTCCTGCCCCGTGATCGGAGCATCGCGGTGCCGATGTAACTCATACATTCCAGCATACCTCGCTACTCTGCCTGACACCTGAACTCTGCTCTTCCAACGCACCCCAATCAGCTTTACCTTCTGCTATTTCTGCTCTGAAACCTGCACCCATCCGTGATCGGAGCACCGGGCTTCAGCTTCCCACCAGCCTCAACACGGTTCCCCAGCTTCATGGTCGGCCACTCTGGTCGTTAAGCCACATCCTCTCCTAAAACCCCACGAGTCTCCAGCTGAAGCGGGCCTATTGGCATGTCTTCCTGCCCCATGATCGGAGCATCGCGGTGCTGACGTAACTCATACATTCCAGCATACCTCGCTACTCTGCCTGACACCTGAACTCTGCTCTTCCAACACACCCCAATCAGCTTCACCTTCTGCTATTTCTGCTCTGAAACCTGCACCCATCCGTGATCGGAGCACCGGGCTTCAGCTTCCCACCAGCCTCAACACGGTTCCCCAGCTTCATGGTCGGCCACTCTGGTCGTTAAGCCACATCCTCTCCTAAAACCCCACGAGTCTCCAGCTGAAGCGGGCCTATTGGCATGTCTTCCTGCCCCGTGATCGGAGCATCGCGGTGCTGACGTAACTCATACATTCCCAGCATACCTCGCTACTCTGCCTGACACCTGAACTCTGCTCTTCCAACACACCCCAATCAGCTTTACCTTCTGCTATTTCTGCTCTGAAACCTGCACCCATCCGTGATCGGAGCACCGGGCTTCAGCTTCCCACCAGCCTCAACACGGTTCCCCAGCTTCATGGTCGGCCGCTCTGGTCGTTAAGCCACATCCTCTCCTAAAACCCCATGAGTCTCCAGCTGAAGCCGGTCTATTGGCATGTCTTCCTGCCCCGTGATCGGAGCATTGCGGTGCCGATGTAACTCATACATTCCAGCATACCTCGCTACTCTGCCTGACACCTGAACTCTGCTCTTCCAACACACCCCAATCAGCTTTACCTTCTGCTATTTCTGCTCTGAAACCTGCACCCATCCGTGATCGGAGCACCGGGCTTCAGCTTCCCACCAGCCTCAACACGGTTCCCTAGCTTCATGGTCGGCCGCTGGTCGTTAAGCCACATCCTCTCCTAAAACCCCACGAGTCTCCAGCTGAAGCGGGCCTATTGGCATGTCTTCCTGCCCCGTGATCGGAGCATCGCGGTGCCGATGTAACTCATACATTCCAGCATCCGTCGCTACTCTGCCTGACACCTGAACTCTGCTCTTCCAACGCACCCCAATCAGCTTTACCTTCTGCTGTTTCTGCTCTGAAGCCTGCACCCATCCGTGATCGGAGCACCGGGCTTCAGCTTCCCACCAGCCTCAACACGGTTCCCCAGCTTCATGGTCGGCCACTCTGGTCGTTAAGCCACATCCTCTCCTAAAACCCCACGAGTCTCCAGCTGAAGCGGGTCTATTGGCATGTCTTCCTGCCCCGTGATCGGAGCATTGCGGTGCCGATGTAACTCATACATTCCAGCATACCTCGCTACTCTGCCTGACACCTGAACTCTGCTCTTCAAACGCACCCCAATCAGCTTTACCTTCTGCTATTTCTGCTCTGAAACCTGCACCCATCCGTGATCGGAGCACCGGGCTTCAGCTTCCCACCAGCCTCAACACGGTTCCCTAGCTTCATGGTCGGCCGCTCTGGTCGTTAAGCCACATCCTCTCCTAAAACCCCACGAGTCTCCAGCTGAAGCGGGTCTATTGGCATGTCTTCCTGCCCCGTGATCGGAGCATCGCGGTGCCGATGTAACTCATACATTCCCAGCATACCTCGCTACTCTGCCTGACACCTGAACTCTGCTCTTCCAACACACCCCAATCAGCTTCACCTTCTGCTATTTCTGCTCTGAAACCTGCACCCAAACTGTTCCAATACTAGGACAACTCTAATCTGCAGCAACAAGCTGTCTGTTATAGTACTGGACTGCACAGGCAGCTCTGTCCATGCACCTCTACCGGGGCCTGCGGCACCAATGCGGGTTCTAGGAATCAGGAGTATGGATAGCCGCCCGGTGCATTGCGTAACAGGGACAGTAATGAGGTGCGGGAGACGGGCCACACCGACGAGCAGATACAAATCTAGGCAGCGGAATGAAGGGGTCAGCCACAGGGTCACAGCAGGATGAGGAACGGCCTGTCCGCAACATCCTTCTGGACGTCGGACTGCAGTATATTATCTGCTGCTCGGTGCAGTGGCTTCCGTGCAGGCCGAGCTCGGCACACCGGCCTCTCCACAGTGCTCAGCTGAGACTGGGAACTTGATAAAGAGAAAAATACCAGCCGCATGTAGTAACAATATATTTTCTAATGTAGCACCTCTTGACTCACATCGACAGTGTCTAAGCGCTGTAAACAGAGACTACTATTAGCCACTCAAAAAGTGCTTATTTTACAGACCCAGGAAGAATGAGGCAGCGTCTTGTTGGCCTTTCGAGACACTAGAAAGCCAGGCACGGGTTCTAAAACATGGTTTATTATTTTTTCCTACTGTCACTGTTGAACGTGTCGAATTTGTTTCTCTTGGTTTTCGGATAGCCTAGGGAGTATGTTTGCAACTCGTTTGGGCAATCCCTGTGTTATTTGGAGTCAAAAGGAACAAGAAACAACGGCACAAACAGGGGGGCAGAGGCTTACCTCATGGCATGGCCTCGGTAGACGCTGCTCGGAAAGCACAGCGTCCTGTAGGGATTCGGGGGCGTGCTCTCCCCTTCCCATTGGCTGGAAGGTAAAATTCCAGCCAATGGGAAGAGGAGAGGGCGGGACTTAAAAAAAGACCCAGAAACGCCCCCGATTCGCGTCAAGGCGGGCCCTGAACTCAGTGACGCTCCTCTCCTCCAATGGCTGGCCAGCATTTACGAGGCCAGCCAATGGAGAAGAGGGGCTTGTTCAGGCCCCCATACTACTAACAAAAGATTTCGGCTCCGCCCACCCACTGCTTACGCAGTGGGACGGTAGCCGAAACCTAAAAAGGGAAATCTGTCAACCAATAAAATTTACGATATATTCAAATCATCAGCAGAGAAGGAAAAGGAAAAAGTCGAAAACGAAAAAAAGGCAAAATCAGACACAACTCAAACTTTAAAGGAAAAAGAAAGCATCAAGCAGGAAACAGCAATAAGTGGGAAAGGAGAATTATCAACAAGAAATAATGAAACCAAAAATAATTTACAGCCATATAGTACTATTGACCCCATCGAAAATAAACACCAAGAAGAAGCCAAATCAACTCAGTATGTCAAAATACAGCGAAAAGACCCAACAGAAGTAATTACAGGGAATCTGATCAATTACAATAAAAAACAATCGCCCATAGTCCATAACCAAATAGAACTGATTCCACACTATAAATCGAGAGGATCTCATGATACATTAAATCGAAGCGCAATAATAAAGCTACTGAAATCCTTACCAGCCCTGAGCCATATAACATCTGGCGACCTGGAAAGAATAGAATTTAAATCTACTCCCAACCATATGGGGGCAGAAATAACAATAGCCACGTGGACAAACCATTTAGTCACTGAACAGATTTTGAGGCACAAGGAGGCATTCGAAGAGTGGGGTATAGAACTAAATGAAGTGGAACCCCCTCGTTACCCGAGCCCCCTACAACAACTTCCCCGCATAGAGGGTGTCCTAAAAGGAGCCAAAGGACCAGAGACCCATGAACAATTAAAGGATGACGTCAAATTCACAAGACAAATCACCATCACAATTTCACACCCAGATAAAGCCAAAAATGAGGTCAATCAACACTTGAGATCTCAAATCATGCAACAAGGAGCTGCATGAATACAACCTCAAAGAAAAGCGAAAACATCGCAAGACATTAACATCTGTTCTTGGAATGTGAATGGTCTAGCATCAAAAATAGGAGAAATTGACTTTGCCGACTTCATATTACAGTATGATATATTGCTGTTGCAGGAAACCTGGCAGAGAACACCTACTCCTATAGTAGGCTACAAAGAACATTTAAACTTAGCTAAAAAAGAGTTAGCACATGGAAGAGCCAAGGGTGGCTTATCAATATACATCACCACAGACATCCGATGGGAAGAAGAAAACATCGATCTGGATTCAAGCTGGATGCAATGCATTAAACTTGCAGTAAACACCGCTTGCACATTGATAATTATGAACATATACATCCACCCAGCCCACAAATACAAGGGGAGAGATATTCAACAACTGGCCGCCACTATCAAAATGTTAAAGACAACATATCCACAAGCCAACATAATATTGACTGGAGATTTCAACATGAATTTGATGCAAGCACAAGAGAAAAATCTACCAAATGGAATACCCGTCAGGAGAGACAACTCAACCAGACGTGACACATTTGGAAAGAAATGTGCCGCATTGCTAGACAAACAAGCATTATATATGCTGAATGGTCGAGGTCCACAAGATAGTCCGGCAGCATTTACAAGAGTGACGGCAAAATCAGGAGCAACCATTGATTTCACCTTAGCAGATCCAGACCTATTCCCCAGTATCACAAATTTTCAAATACTAGAAAGAATAGAGAGTGATCACTACCCCCAAACTTTTACATTAACTGATTTCGGAAAAAAGCTTCCACCATCAAGAGTTATGACGCAATTTAATAAACTGTATAATTTAAACCGGTTAGTATGGAACGAAAACACCATAGACAAAATCTTGGAGTTCTGCACAGCTTTTCTGACTACTAAAGGCAAAAAATCATTGGGGATAGAGGCGTGGGAGTCCTTAATTAACAACTTGAACAGAAAGTTTACACACAGCCCCAAAAACCGAAATAGGTCACGGATCAGCGGGTCAGAATGGTACACTAAAGCACTGAGGATAAAAAAAAAAAAACTAAACAAAGCATTGAGACAAATGAGAACTCACGGTCAACAACCTTCCCAGGAGGTCTTAACGACAATTAAAAAAATGAAAAGTGACCTAAAAAAAGAGACCCGGGTCGCCAAACGCACATATAATGAGCAATTCTGGACAAAAATGCTCTACGCAAGTCAACAACAAAATTCCAAACTGTTTTGGGCCCACATTAACGCTCTATCCAATGGAAAAAAACGGCATTTCAACTCCGATATAACTGAGCATGTATGGCGAGCTCACATAGAAGCCACATATAACTCACAGACAAGTACCAAAATTGATATACGGATGGCGATGCAATTAAACCAAGGAAACCCCAGTGAGACTCTAAAAAGAGAGCAGAGGAAGGCAGAGATACAGAAACCATCTATGTATGCTCCATACCACACGACAAGCAAGCCGAGCCAGAAACAAAACAGCAACTCACAAAAAAAACAAATGGAAGGTAAATCACAACAAGATCAGCCAGAAACAGCAGGGTCAGATCAATCAATAGCTGACATTCAGATTACACAAAAACAAGTAAAGAACATCATAAAAAAACAGAGATCAGACGGGGCGCCGGGACCTAACGGTCTGCCAAACGCCCTATTCAAAAAAGATTCAGCATTCTGGTCCAACCATCTAGCCATACTGTTTGAGAATATTTTTTAATCCAATACTATCCCCGATTCCTGGCGAGGAAGTATTCTCCACCCAATATACAAATCTGGGGCTCGCGCAAACCCCGCAAATTATAGGTTAATAGCCCTCATAGATGTCGAGGCAAAAATTTACGCAGCAAACTTGCTTAAAGATCTAGAAGATTGGGTAGAGAACATCAAACTGATTCCCAATACACAAACAGGCTTTCGAGCCGGAATGGGCACCCTAACAAACATATCCGCCGTAACACTCCTGGCCAACCAAGCTATTGTAAACTCAAAAGTATTGTACGCGTGCTTCATAGACCTCAAGGCGGCCTTTGATAAGGTCCCCAGACAATCCTTGTGGGAAAAAATGAAATCTTGGGGTGCACCGACAAATCTACTGAACGCGATAATCAACCTTTATTCAAAAACATGGGTTCAAGTAAAAATGGGAGATGGCCGAACGCTAACTAACAAAATTACAACCATCAATGGCCTAAAACAGGGGTGCGTTCTGGCCCCCTGTCTATTCAATATATATACAGCTGATCTAGACCACAACCTACGTTCATCATTAGGAGACCCCCCAAAACTGGGAAACGTGAGAATAGTAAGCTTACAATATGCAGACGATATTCTATTGCTCTCCCAAACGCCTCGCGGGCTACAACGACTGATCAACAAATTAGTAGAATACACAGACCTAAACCAACTACAGATAAATTTCAAAAAAACAAAGATCATGTGTTTTTCCAGACCACTGAAAAAAATACCAAAAATCATTTGGACGATCGACAGCAACCGTTTGGACCGTGAGGGGACATACAAGTATTTGGGATTTACTTTGGATTGTAATCTTAACTACAAACCACACCAAGAACAGCGAAAAACAAAAGCCAAACAGCTATTATTTGCATTTAAAACTTTGCAAAAGAAACTCAGTGATAGTTCTACCACTCACTTACTAAAGGTCGTGGCATCAAAATTTCTGCCCGCAATTACATATGGTTCCGAACTTTTAAACTTAAAGGATGCAACATCCCTGAATATCGCCCAAACAAGCCTCTTAAAAAAATTGTTTAATATTCCACGCCACATCTCTCAAGACCGGATTAGACTGGAATTTGGGCTAAAAAATCAAATCATCTCAAGACAAGGAGCGCTGGTAAAATACTACTGGAGAATGCGGGCAGCAAAGGACGACTCTCTGGCACATTATTGTTGGCTGGAGGTCGAAAAACAATCCAAATTGACAAATTCCGTTTATCCAATCCTGAAGAAATCGATCGAGGCTTTAAAGCTGGAGGAAGCATGGCACACCATACCGGCTTATCCGGAGTTTAAAGAATTGGTCAACAAAATAATTAATCAAAGGTCCCAAGAACAGGATAAAGCCACGTTGTCCAAGAAAACACACGCATGGATGGTGCTGCCAACATATAAAAAGCTAAAGCCCCAATCATATCTTTTGGAACACTTTGCAAACCGAATGAAACAGCAACTAATTTTAATGAGACTGGGAGTGTACCCGACTAAAGATTTAACACCAATTTGGAAACGCACCTGGCCTTCAATGGACTGCCGCCTCTGTGGACAGGGAAAAGAGTCAGTGCTCCACTTACTTTGTATTTGTTCGGTACTATCCTCCAACCGGAAAGAACTGCTGCGGCCGTTAATGAAAAAAGAGCAGATAAGGACCTGCAGATCCGCAGTAATAAAATGTTTAGGAGGATCAACAGTGCAATTGGCATGCAAATCATTAAAGTTCCTAAGCCTGGCGGCAAAAGCACTAGAAAAGAAAGAGACGGAACTTGATCTTAAAAACGATTAGTTAACCATCTTGAGCCAATTTAAGAATAAGAAACAGTCATCACAAACTAGAACTATTATCATAAGACTAAAAGGACTAATTGCACTGCTGTTTTTCTTTGATTCCTTTATTTCACTGATCAAAAAGGTTTTAATGCGAAGTCATTAATTAATGTCTATTTTACTCACGAATTTTAAATCACAAGCGTTAACATGTTTTTAGCAGTTAATCCGCTCTTTTTATGATTTAAACCAAATCAAATAAAAGTAATCAATCTCATTTCACATTTTCACATGGTAAGGCCCTTAATGAACTGTAACACAATAGGTGATTTAAACAAGGACGGCTGATACGGCAAGCAAAGGAATGCCGACAAAGCCGATAAATAGCCCTTCACAGTAGCCACAGCAAAGCATTGCTGAACTAGAGAGAGCAAACTGAAGGATGCTGGATAAACGAGCCCTCAAAGGATCAACAGACTTCTTCCCACACCAATGTACAAATTTGGACCACCTATAGGAGTAGATAGACTTGGTGGAGAGTCGCCTGGCCGATAGTATAACGTCCACCACGTCAGGCGGAAGAGAGAAAGAATTCAGGTTGCCCGTTCAATCTCCAGGCATGTAGGTGTAAGCTCTGGGGGTGGGGGTGTAAAACCTGCCTATCCGACTGCGAGAGGTCTGCCCTGAGAGGGAGACGGAGCAGAGAGCACGGGGAGAGGTGGAGAAGATCTGTATACCACACCCTTCTTGGCCAATACAGGGCGATCAATATGACTTGGGCCCTATCTTGGCCAATCTTCCTCAGAACCAGAGGAATCAAGGATATGGGAGGGAACGAATAAAGGAGTTGTGAGTCCCATCTCAACTGAAACGCGTCCCCCAAAGCTCCCTGCATCAGACACTGGAGACTGCAGAATGACGGGCAGTGAGCGTTCTCGTGAGTGGCAAACAGGTCCACCCGAGGAGTTCCACACGTCTGAAAGACGTGACGAACCACCTCCGGATGAAGCCTCCACTCGTGGCCGGCACAGAACTGCCGACTGAGACTGTCTGCATGCACGTTCAGAACTACGGCCAGATGATTTGCCATCAGGCAAATCTGATGGTCCTGAACCTAGGACCAAAGATGCAGAGTCTCTCTGCAGAGACAACGCGACCCCATTCCTCCCTATTTGTTGACATATCACATCGCGGTAGTGTTGTCCGGTAGGACTTGAACAAACTGACCGCGAAGGGAAGGGAGGAAGGCCTTGAGCGCTAAACGTATCGCCCGTAACTCTAGAAGGTTGATGTGAAGCAACCTCTTTCCTCTGGAGACCAAAGACCCTTGATCTCCAGGTCCCCCAGATGAGCACCCCATCCTAATGTGGATGCGTCCGTTATCACTGTGGCCACCGATGGAGGAAGATATAAGGGCTTCCCTTGAGACAGATTGCTCTCCACGCTCCACCAAGACAGAACCGCTGCAGCTTCTCTGGAGATCCTCACAGACTCCCATAGATCTCAGTTGTGCTGATACCACTGCCTGCGGAGGCACCACTGGAATGTCCTCAAGTGCCAGCGTGCATGGTTGACCAACAGAATGCAGGAAGCAAACAGACCGAGCAGGCGAAGGACCTTCAGGACTGGAACAACAGCTCCATTGTAAAACAAGGAAATCATTTCCTGAATGTCGAGAATCCTTTGTGGAGGTGGGAATGCTCGACACACAGTAGTGTCCAGTACCGCCCCTAAGAACAGGTTGCGCTGAGAGGGCACCTGGTGAGACTTGGGCACTTTTATCGAGAAACCCAATTTGTACAACAACTGAGTTGTAATCTGCAGATGATGTAACGCCTTCTCTGGCGACTTTGCTTTGATCAGCCAGTCGTCCAGATAGGGGAAAACTGGAATCCCCAACCTGCTGAGATGGGCTGCCACTACTGCCATCACCTTGGTGAAGACTCGAGGTGCAGTAGTAAGTCCAAACGGGAGAACCACAAACTGATAATGCTGCGACCTTACCATAAAACGGAGATACTTCCTGTGCGACTTCAGGATCGGGATATGAAAATACGCATCCTGCTAGTCGATAGACACCATACAGTCTTCCTGTGTAGTGTAGTTCCTATTTTCCCAATAGGCCCTGCGCATTGGAATAACATAAACAGCAGTGTAGACGTAGAAGTGCGGTCTTCCAGGTCTCTACTGACTATGTTAGACTTAATTGGGTTTGTACCAACTAGCTCAGAGGTCACTGGAAACTTTCTTGACTGAATAGGAAGTGATCAGCTCCCCTGGCTCAGACAAGAAGGGATTCAGTTTTCCAACAACCGCATAAACATGACAACTTTGCTCCTTTAGAATAAGAGTCAATCTCTAGAGTCGTGTGAAACAATAGACAGCTATTTCACTCAGTCAGTTGTGCAAGAATTACTTTCACCAGGATGTAGAGAATAGAGAGACGGGCATTTTCAATAAAGGATATTATTTATTGAACAGTCTTTCTTCTCATGCAAGAGAAATGAATTGCCACAATTGCAAGACTTGTTATTGTAAAAGGTACGTACAGTAAAAGGAGGATTGGAAATAATACTGTAAAAGCATTGATATGGTTTTTTAGCCATATGATAGTTAAAATGAGTAAAATATATACATTCATATATACATTTAGCTAACGTCCTCAACTGGTGCTTCTAACTACGCCTACCCCAGTGTACTTGACCTAAGCCTAATACTTGGGAGGGAGTAAGTAAGTAGTAGTTTAAGTTAAGTTGGTTTTGCCAAGGGTTTGCTTCAAGAATTCTCTCTAAGGGTTTAATCAACACTGTACCTCTGGAATAGAATGTTGGAGGTCTTGTATCTCCTCTCAGGACTCGATATCCCAGTTACCCGCAAGGGTAGGCTGGAAACGCCGGAGCTGGATTTTCTCGGCAGGAGAAAAGACAGAGTCTTTCTCAGCGCGTCAAGGAGGAGGAGGGGCAGCATCCGTGGGCTTCTCACATCTGCTGGGCTCTGCAAGGGACAGCTGTTCTGCTCCTGTATTCTCTACCACCATCGCTGTGTTTGCTTAAGGCAACGTTGGTATTATTTATACCTGAAAGGTGCCGAGTTTGACGTAAGTTTTTGGACATAAGACGTCAATAAAGATGTCACTAAGAACTGGTCGTTCTTACAGTGCTCATTAGAGTTCTATTACTAATGAAAACAAAGCAAGCGGGGCTTTCCCAGGTTGCTGGGGGTTTTATCTGTTTTAAGAACTCGGTGTGTAATCTAGGAATCTAAGATAGTGGCTTCTGCTGTGCCATATACTGTAATGAGCTGCAGAGGCGAGTTTCTGAAATATGGCTCTGATCGTTTATGCCATTATAGGGGTATGGATGGATTATAGCCGTATAGTGGGCATAAGGTCACAATATTGATCGGGGTCCTAGATAGAACACGACACCCACTCCACGAATTTATGTCCATCAAATTACTAAAAACTAAAGCAATAAGATGCGCGTGTAATACTTCCCACCCCAAAATAAGTATTGCATTTGAAATGGCGTATTCGAAATACATGAAAATATAGGTACTGTACGTCTTTAAGCATAGAAATCATTCAAAAATTATAGCATATGTAATCAGTTGAATGACTTTTGCGGAAAAAAAACTTACACATGAAATGTCTCTTAATACAGAAAAAAGGGCGAGAATATTTCATCACATATAAATAAATTTGCTGTAAAAATGTTCTAGAAGCTGAGGTAAAGTTATTATGTCTCTAGATCTACCTAAAAATAGAAGTTCTGTTCTTTATGAATAGTTCTACTTTAAGCAAAGGTATTCGTGCCAGGAAAAAAGGTAAATATTTTGAAAAATGTTCAATACAAATCTTTTCATGGTGAACGTTCGAATAGAGTTCCAACGCTTTTCAGTAGTTTTTGTTGATCAAAACTGAAGGCCGAATTCAGAGTTCATGGGAACGCTGTGCGCTGGAATGCTTTCCAAAAAATCATTGTTGTTGTTCAGGGGAGAACATCATATCAGACAGGCTTTTAAAGAACAGGTCTACATATTCAGGTGACAGTTCGACTAAGTTCGATAATGCTGTAACTTGGCAGGTGTGTGAATGATTGCTATCATCGATGTTTGGATCAGCAATGCTCACAGAAGGCCGTACCTGGGTGTTTGCTTCACTGCCGCCACCTAGTCGTAGCACAGGAGTCTCAACGAATGCCGTCATCAGGATTGGTAGCCGCTGGGGACAACACGATGCATGAGCCGTTACAGGACTTAGCAAAGTATCGATATCCATTGGTACTGCTGATGGTAGTGCAAGACAGGTGTCTAACATGCATTCTTCTCCGCATAGCATACATCGAAGCACAGGTAAGATGCAGGTCTGTAATATAGGTCTGAATGAAAGAAACAAGGTCATGTTCAGATCTCTCAGCCTGGCCAATCCAAGGACTCTAGTTATGCGGTCCCGGTAGCGTACTGCTAGGATTGTTTCTTCCATCCTTGCCGGAGTCATGTTTGTGTTTTGGCTTGCCATATCAGAGCAGGAGGGTCAAAAATAAAATGCCTGCTACAAGTCCCAAAGTTAGGGGTATGCTGCCAAAGACTGAATGGACAAAATTAGGAATAATTCCCAGGATTGCTTTGAATGGTGTTAACAGTCCCGAAAAAATTGTCTTAAATACGTTTGAGATACCTACGGCATCCGACATATTCAGAATTTGGCTAAGCATTTCTGTGAAATGCACGGGGCAATTTGTTGATAAAATGTCATGTATCTCCGATGTTGTCCTTGCAACTTGGAGATCATACGTCTCTTTTGATGACGTTATGGGCACTGTTGTCTGTAAAAGCACAGACTTCATTCTGCTTAAAGTATCAATTCGTATAGAAGAGACATTCAAAGGAGGCCAAATCGGCGTCTCGGAATCTCCAGGGCCGTTTGGAAGCAATGCTTGCATACAGCAAGTGACCATGGAAGTTACGCTTACGAGATATGCTTTCCCTGGCATCAAGCCACAACAGCTGTGATCCGTTATTAGATTGTAACTCCCGTTAGAAAGTTGCTTAAAGAAGGGCTCTATCTGCGTTGCAGGTGTGACATGTTGGTGGCATGAAAGGTTGTTTGAAGTTCCTTCACAGGCCCAGTGTAAATTAATACCCTGGCACAAAAGTATAACGCTTAGTGAATGTTTGCAATTTTCACCACTAAGAAATACATTTTTGTTGCTGTCACTATAGCATGTGTGTGTATATGGTAATTTCCATGCTGACTTAATGCACCCTTTACCCAATCGTTCATACTGGCCAGTCGGTATATACTCAAGGCAATTTTTAAATTGAAAAGTTGTTATCGGAATTGTGATAATCCCGTGTATTATCCATTCAATGACAGGTCTTTCTGACATTGTCAATGGTAATCTCTCAAGTTTTTCGATGCTCAGGATTGTATAGTCTGCTCCTTTCTGTGCCAAGCTGATTTGTTTATCAGTAAGGTTAAAGATGGAAAACAATGACGTTGTGTTGATTAAACGCCATGGCACATAGCCTGAACGAAGATTTTGCAGCGTCCAGCCTAGCTGTACAATAGAACGCAATTGCGACTGGCCATGTTGTAACATTAGCAAGTCTTTATCTATTATATCGATGGCAGATGATACAATACTGTCCAGTGAATATATTCTGGAGGACAGAGTCATTAACCCATTGTCCACAACAGAAAGTGATTTTTCCAAATTAATACGATCAATTTCTCGTATTTTTTCAGCCGTTTCAATTTGCATTACTTTCCATGCCTCGTTGTAAGCTGCATATACACTTGCAGCTATGAAACGTTTTTGACGCTGCTTGCGTGGTCCCAGAATGAAATCGCGCAAATCAGCACCATCTTTAAGTAAAGATAAGTGTTGCTTAATTTCTGCCAGTGTGGATGATTCTAGCCATTCAAGGCACAGCTTCCCTACACTGTATGTTGTTACTATCCCTGGATGTTGTCTCTGGGAGTATCTAGGGTCTGGTCTGGTCATTGTTAACCCCTGTGTTTTGTTCAGGAATCTATCTTGACAGTTATTCGTGTCAGTAGGCCAGATTAACCACTTTTTCCAATCAGGATGTGTTCTGTTTAGATGTAAAATTTTAGATAAGTCTATTTCAACTTCTGTTGTTGCATTATCAGGTATTGGCTTTGGAATAGACGGTTTGTTAAGGTCTTTAATCTTAGCTAGGCCAAGACAGGTTGTTTGGTGAATTGTATCATTTAAGAACATTATTTGTTCTGGGATCATGCAGGCTCGAAATAATGCTTCTACACCTTGTACCTGCCAATCTTTTGTACCCCAGATGGTTTTTGTTTCAATGTTGTTTTTCCAGAAAACAAAACCAAATGTCATCATTTTTTCGTAAAATGCTTCTGAATATATCAATTTAGTATTTGTCAGCATAGTTTTCGTCCCTGTTTTATCCAACAGTTTATAATAAAATGTTTCCGCATTACTTGTATTAAACCCTGAGAAGTATTGGAATTTCTCAAAAAACGTTTTTGAACTGCTTATAGGTGGAGTAGCACAATGTTCCCATTGGTTATATTTAAAAACATTTCTAGGTTGTGCAGATTTATGTAAGTAATGGTCTCCGTAATGTGAGAAGCAGTACATCTGTTCATAATTAGACGAACCTTGTAAATAATCATGTTCTGTAAATCTTGCTGACAACACTAAATCTGACATCATATTATTTATACTTTCAAAATCCCAATCATCAGAGAATGTACTTGGTTTTACAAAGTCACTTAATGAAACCTCGAACTGGTGAGGATATTTCAAGATCTCGACCGGGCCATATACTTCATAGTCAGTCTTGTCCCATACTACCCCGCCGGGTATTGGAATGGCTGTGACATTTACTGATGATAGTCCTCTTTTCTTCACGTGGGATGATTTGTGAGGTTTCAGGACTAAGTTGATGTTCTGACTTGCTGTGTCCATTGAACTGTATTTCCCTTCAATGAATTTTCCCAAACAAAGTATCATGATGAGCCAAAGTAGGAGGAAAAATACACCTAGCCCAAACCAAAACTCTAACCATGAAGAAATAAGGTAAGTTTCCTTGAGTTGATTAAAGAGTTCTGTTGCCTTTTCTTTAAAAGTCTTTGTTTCTGGTGTCACTTCAGGGTCGTTTTGATCTTCAGAAAAGGTATCGAAGTTGATGAAGTAGCCAGAGGCAGTTCTGTCAATTGATGGAATTTGTTTCTCAATTTGTCTTTCGTTAGCACATTCTGATGCCACATCATTGTAGACAGGTGTTTCATGACGAACTGTTTCAATCTGTGTTTCAAGAGGCACGAGTTCCATGGCATTATTGCATAGTCCCTCTCTGTGCACTGCAGGTTTATCAAATGTGATTAGTCTTTCAGTTTGAACCTCTTGGATTGTTGCAAATTTGGGTATTCTGTTATTTCTTGGGAGTCCACTTGGCCTACTGTTGATTATAGGCCACATGATTGTGGTTTTACCAGGTCGATTGATACAACTCTGTTCTCCTTTTTACCAGCAAGAGGCGGTAGTACTACTGATCTTGTTCCGTTGATTGCCAAGACAGGTACTGCTTTTCTGTAAGAAGGCCCAAATTCCTTCTTCACCGCTATTTTCTCTCTGACTAGATCCCCAATCTTTGGAATCCAGACAGGTCTTGCTGGGACAGGTGGTGTGTCTTCAGTGGTAGTTGGCTGTTGCTTTAACTTTATGTTGCTTAAGGATTTTCTTGTTTCATTCAAGACCTGTAAAACAGCCAAACGATCTTTGATGTCAAAGTCTTTATTCTTATCTTTTACCACTGAAGCCTGACTATCGAGGTCCTGAACATGCATTCTAGTTCCGAACAATAGTTCGTACGGGCTGAAACCTTTTAGAGAATTTCTTGGCAAATTATTTAGACTAAGTTGGACACTTATTAAATGTTTGACCCACCCATCACCCGAACCTAATACCTTCGCTGTTATAGATTGCTTTATGTCTCGGTTTTTTCTTTCCACTACACTGTTCCCCTCAGGGTGTAATGGACAAGAGAATCGCAACCCAACGCCCATACTGGCCATGGCCTCCTTATAAGCTCGAGAGCTGAAAGCAGGACCCTGGTCAGAATGGAACATGGCAATTGCGTATGTGAGGATAAAGACTCGCAGATCTTTTATAACAGTTTTGGCGTCAGCCGAGCGCTGGGGCCACATTTTCTAAGTGAATGTAGTCTTAAACAATTAATAGGACGCTGGATTGCATATAGACAGCATTACACTACCAACATACCAGGCCATGGCATTACTCCGCTTGACTCGCTGCTGCGATCTCTATCGCAGTCGGGACAGTTCTTTACATATTTATAGTGGTGCAGGCTCATCTCCGGCCACCAGTATACTGATTGTAATTCAGTCAGAGATTCCTTCATCTGTTTGTGCCTTGGACCTTCACCCATGTGTGCGTCTGCTATTAATAACTTTCTCCGGTTCATGTTTGGAATTACCCTATCCCCCACTCCAGGGATTCGAGCAAAAGGAACAGAGTTTGCATCAATTACGTATGCATGATTGAGTGGATAGTTCACGGGTAGTGCTGCACAGTCGCCTTTTAAGGAAGTTTTCACTGCAAGCATGGTTTCCCCGTCTATGTATTTTTCTGAACGCTTTTTTGTGGCTACGGAAGCCGGTTCAGTTGCTGCCGCTGTGGCTGTATTAGCCAATGAATTCCCTGCAACGTGAACGCCATCACGTTGATGACTCAGTGTGTATCACGTGAGTCTTTTGTAGTTCTTTCTGTAAAAGAACTACCTGTTTCCAAAGCATTTTATGCTTGATTGTGGCACCTGTGTTATCTTTGTAATCATTTTGAATCCAGCTCTGCAAATCATTATTGTAGGAGTTGACGCAAAAATGCGAATCGCACACGATTAGTTTCGGGAATTCACGTTCTGCATTTTCAAGCGCCATCTTTAAAGATCTGATTTCAGCTCGCTGAGCCGAACATTTTCTCAGTGATTCAGTTTTTGTTATTTTCGGTCTAAATTTACCGCACAGCCAGCGACCTTTAACAATTGCGCAGGCTGCATCGTAGGATTTGTTTTCTACATTGTAATGCTGTACAAATCTGTCTGTGTAGATTATACAGGAGTACTGTTCAAGGGGCAGAATTTCGATTGGCAGAGGATATTCTTTTTCATAAGTTAAATCATTCAGTTTTTTCATGTGTGGGGTGAAATAGTATTTCACGTCATCAGCAGCAAGAAAATTTTCCCACTGTATCCATTTCGGATCCAGTGACACTGTAGGCAGGTTTACTGGGCTGAATAGCGCCTCGAAGGCGGATTCGGCCGTGAGGACAATGATCCTTTTGCTGTGTGCTAGTTCTCGTTCATTCGCTATTGCAGTTTGTACTGCTTTCACAGTATTTTCTGTGAGACTGAATGTTTTTTCTGCTTGTGTGTACAAGTGAGATTTGTAAGCTATTGGTACCGTTTCTCCCTCATTAGAGGTCAGGTACGTGAATCTGCATCTTCCTGGGATGACTCGGATTACAAGGTCGATTGTATTGTCACGTGTATCTAATTTTGTTTTTGCTAACATGTCTGTTTGTAATGATCTCAAAATTTCTGTGTGTTTTTGAGTCTAGTTGATTGGTTTAAAATCAGGTTTAATTAATTCGTAGAGAGGTTTAACCCTCTCCGCATAATTTAGAATGTAAGTTCTTCCGAAATTCAGGAAGCCTAGAATCGATTGTAAGTTCTTCAGCGTTTTTGGTGCTTCGAGTACAGCGCACTTCTCTAAGAAGTTGTCCGCTAGGCTTTTTCCTTCACTTGATAATTCGTATCCTAAAAATAAGACTGTCAGATGGGCAATTCAAGACTTTTTAAAGTTGAATTTGTAACCCTCTGCTGCAAACCCAAGTATTATGGTATTCACCCTTTTCAAGTGAGTCTCCAAGTCATCGTCTGTGAGATAGATGTCATCGACATAAGATAATGCCTCATCATCATATATTTGTAGTAACTCTGGCTGAGAATAGTCCTGGGCTGTTCTTGAATCCCTGTGGGAGCCTACAGAAATTTTTCTGAGACTCCATTACTGAGAAAGCGGTCAAGTATCTGCTTTCTGGTGTAATATTTTGACAAAAGAAACCATTAGATATGTCTAATGTCGTTTTATATTTTTTGCGAACTATGTTATTCATTAGTGCAGCACTATGCGAATTTTGTACTGCAAATGTTTTGCAACATGAGTTAAGGTGTCTGTAGTCCAAGACTAGACGATATGAATCGTCCGGTTTGGAGACAGGAAACAAAGGATTGTTCATTTGAGAGGTGCATGTTTCAATCACCCCCTGGTATTCAAGTTGATCTAAAATCTCCCTGACTTGTTGTTTAACTTCTTGCTTAATTGGATACTGCCTTTGTGCAGTCGGTTGACTTTTTAACTGGATTTTGTGAGGAGGAGAGTCCTCATCCTATCCTACATGATTTTTATTTAGTGCTGGTGCCTGGGCTACTGCCCATTTCCTTGCATATATATATTTAGTGTGAATCGGAATGTGATTCGAGAAGGCAGGCTTAATCATTTCTTCGCCACGAGGGCACTCCCTGACAAACTCCGGGGGCCAATCTTTTTCAGCTAACAGGATGTCATAGCCTTTTGAGAGTTTATCCCAGAATAGACCCCTTATTTTCCTAGTCTTATCTCCCTCTATATGCAGTGTTATTTCGTATATCTTATGAGGTTCGCTAACTCTGGTGTCGGCAGTTTCTACTTGAATGTATTCATTCGTGTCCACTGTCTCCAGATGACTCATCAGGATCTTGCGAGCTATGGTGATTTCTGCTGCAATGTCTAGCATGCATTATCTGTGCCCACTCCCCGTTTTTCAGCTGTGTCCTCAGTATTCTCGGCATGTTCGATTACTCTAATACTGGCTACCTTCTTTCTTGGAAATTGTGATTTTTTACTTTGAGCAGGTTCCTTGTCTTTGGACTTGGTGTGCTCTCCTGGGTCTGACCGTCCTCTTCTTTCCAATTTCTGCGAAAAAGATCGAGAGGGACGTGTATCAATACTTTGATATCTATCAGGCTTCTTCAAGTTATCCCTATTTCTAAGGTTATATCTTTTCTCAGAGGGCTCCCTCTCGGGAGACTGGTGTTCTCGAGTCGGAGTTCTTTCCCTCCGTCGAGGAGACCTCCCTCTGGATTGGAAAACTTTTTCCTTGGGAGTGGATTGTTTATTTCCATCCCAGCTCTTTTTAGGAGTGTTTGAATTATTTGTAATAAATAATTTTTCAGGATTTTCGAGTAGTTGGGGTTTCACTGGTTTCCCACCCAAGCTGTCTCTACCTAATTCTTCATAACATTTTTCTATAATTCTGGCAAGCTCAATTGGTTGATCTGTTATATCTGTTTCCTTCAACTTCTGGCGGATCGCCACAGATGCTGCTTCTCCTTTTATATTGGCTAATAATATAGCCGAGACCTGCTTGAAGTCTTTCAGTAATTTCATACCAAGAGTTAAAGCAGGTTCTGGACCGTATTCATTCTGAATCTGTTTTAGCACATCTGGTATTACCGCCATGGACGGAACACCATGTGTTTTCGTGTAAATGAAAGCAAAGACTGTACCCCAAGTGTCACAGTCCTCCACATGTGGTGCGACCCTCATTGGAAGGCAGATGGTCAGAATTCTGTGTTTCTCAATAGGGGTAGTATTCGGAAATACTGTCTCTATTTGAGTAATTTTCTGCGCTAACTAGAAAGGAATTTGTTCCCGTTTTATGGGTGTTTTACCAAGACATGACTGTATGTTCTGTGGTGTAATTTTATTTGTGTTACCCTGATGAGGGGTCAGCTGTGGGACATTAACAGCTGTTTGGACTGTTGCAGTCCGCATTACATATTGGACTAATTGTCTATGTATTTTAATTAATGTTTTTAGTGTGCTAAAAGTTCTTCTTTAGACATTTTATCAATGTCCGGATGTGGTGTGTAGCTGGCTAGAACCGGCCACGTTGCTCCTGGTCTACCTAGTGGACCGAGCCTGGTAATATGATCATTATGTTTTAGGGCGCCTTTAAACCAGAGCAGATGCTCTTGGTATTTGGGATTTCAATCTCCTCGAAAGGAGCGTACTCTTCCGGAGGTTCCTCTATTTTGTAATAGTGGAACTTGTGTGTTGCAGCGTTTGCCGCTGGAAATTTTATCCAAGAATAGAATACCTCTGTCTGCCGATATTCATGTGCCTTTATCACGAAGATGACTGTGCCACCTTGTGATGTCAGTCCATTTTCTATAAGTTTTAACGTTATAGTTTTTCTTATGTTGACCGGGATGATTATCGCACCCGGTTCATTAACACCGGCGTCCCGTTGATTCGCATCTACTGCGGCTTCAGCGGTCCCGTTGTCTAGTACTGACATTGTATAAATGAAAGTTTTTCAGAGCAGGTCTCCAAGGAGACAAAGATTAGGTGCACAATATTTTGGAACACTGTATCCTTCAACGTTGAATAAACCAGAAGCTTTACATAGGAATCTCTTCCTACTAAGTTCGGGCGGATTTTAACCTTTCACCCACTCCAGACGTCTATTGTATTTACGGGAGAAAGGGTCTGTGTGAAAACGCACGACTGAGTTACTCTAACGTCTTGTGTTAGTTTTATCGCCTTACCAAACGTTGGACGCCATGTAGTGTAGTTCCTATTTTCCCTATAGGCCCTGCGCATTGGAATAACAAACAGCAGTGTAGACGTAGAAGTGCGGTCTTCCAGGTCTCTACTGACTATGTTAAACTTAATTGGGTTTGTACCAACTAGCTCAGAGGTCACTGGAAACTTTCTTGACTGAATGGGAAGTGATCAGCTCCGCTGGCTCAGACAAGAAGGGATTCAGCTTTCCAACAACCGCATAAACATGACAACTTTGCTCCTTTATAATAAGAGTCAATCTCTAGAGTCGTGTGAAACAATAGACAGCTATTTCACTCAGTCAGTTGTGCAAGAATTACTTTCACCAGGATGCAGAGAATAGAGAGACGGGCGTTTTCAATAAAAGATATTATTTATTGAACAGTATTTCTTCTCATGCAAGAGAAATGAATTGCCACAATTGCAAGACTTGTTATTATAAAAGGTGAGTACAGTAAAAGGAGGATTGCGAAATAATACTGTAAAAGCATTGATATGGTTTCTTAGCCATATGATAGTTAAAATGAGTAAAATATATACATTCATATATACATTTAGCTAACGTCCTCAACTGGTGCTTCTAACTACGCCTACCCCAGTGTACCTGACCTAAGCCTAATACTTGGGAGGGAGTAAGTAAGTAGTAGTTTAAGTTAAGTTGGTTTTGCCAAGGGTTTGCTTCAAGAATTCTCTCTAAGGGTTTAATCAACACTGTACCTCTGGAATAGAATGTTGGAGGTCTTGTATCTCCTCTCAGGACTCGATATCCCAGTTACCCGCAAGGGTAGGCTGGAAACGCCGGAGCTGGATTTTCTCGGCAGGAGAAAAGTCAGCGTCTTTCTCAGCGCGTCAAGGAGGAGGAGGGGCAGCGTCCGTGGGCTTCTCGCATCTGCTGGGCTCTGCAAGGGACAGCTGTTCTGCTCCTGTATTCTCTACCACCATCGCTGTGTTTGCTTAAGGCAACGTTGGTATTATTTATACCTGAAAGGTGCCGAGTTTGCCGTAAGTTTTTGGACATAAGACGTCAATAAAGATGTCACTAAGAACTGGTCGTTCTTACAGTGCTCATTAGAGTTCTATTACTAATTAAAACAAAGCAAGCGGGGCTTTCCCAGGTTGCTGGGGGTTTTATCTGTTGAAAGAACTCGGTGTGTAATCTAGGAATCTAAGATAGTGGCTTTTGCTGTGTCATATACTGTAATGAGCTGCAGAGGCGAGTTTCTGAAATATGGCTCTGATCGTTTATGCCATTATAGGGGTATGGATGGATTATAGCCGTATCGTGGGCATAAGGTCACAATATTGATCGGGGTCCTAGATAGAACACGACACCTGTTGCAGCGTCTGAACAACCTGCCCTAGGGTGAGCGACTTGAACTTCTCTTGCTTGAGAAAAAGATTCAAGATCCTGAGATCCTGGATTGGACGTAACCTGCCGTCCTTTTTGGGAATCAGGAAATACCGGGAGTAGCATCCCTGACCCCTTTCCTGCTCCTGAACCACCTCTATTGCATCTTTTTTTAGTAATGTAAGGACTTCCTCCTGCAGAAGAAGAAGGTGGTCCTCCAAACATGCCCCTTGGCAAGGAGGGTAATTCGGCGGGAATTCCCGAAAGGGAAGAGCATTCCCATTTTCCACAAGAGTTAGAACACAAAGGTCCGTAGTGATAGATTCCCAATCCTGTAGAAAATGGGTAAGCCGACCCCCCACAGGACCCACATGATCCAGAATGGTGGATCTAGGGCTGCTTTTCTGTGGCAAGAGGGGGGAGGTAGAGGAGGAGGAGGGTTTACGACCTTGTGGACGACCTCTGTTCTTGCCCCTGTAGGTCTTATACAGGGTATTTGGCTGCTGCTGAGGCTGCCTGTAGGTCCGAAAGGACGACCTTCCAAAACCTCTGTACCTTCTGTAAGAGGAACCTCTAGTCTGCACCTGTAGACCCAGAGATTTAGCTGTAGCTTTACTGTCCTTTAATCTTTCTAAGGCTGCATCTGCTTTTTTCCCAAACAGCCCAGAACCATCGAAAAGAAGGTCAAGAAGCGTTGCCTGCACATCCGGAGAGAACTCTGACGACTTGAGCCAAGCACTTCTCCTTGTGGCAACTGAAGAACCCATAATCCTGGCAACAGTCCGCAGTGTCCAAGCCACTCGGAATAACTTGACGTGCAGCTGCTTGAGTGTCCGATAAAACCTCATTAAAATTCTGTCTGTCCTCCTCAGACAATTTAGGAGCAAGCTGTTTTGCAGAGTCAATTAGAGAGTGAATGTAACGGCCCGAAAGACAGGTGGCATTTGAGGACTTCAAGGGCATACTTGCTGAGGAGAACACCTTCTTAGCTGACTGGTCAAGCTTTTTTGAGTCTCTATCACCAGGGACTTGAGGAAAGGCCCCAGAAGAATTCTTTGAACACGCAGCTTGAACCACCAGGCTCTCAGGAGAAGGATGAGATGTTAGGAAGTCCGGATCTCCTGGAGCCGCCCTGTACCTCCTAGCAACAGATTTTGAAACTGCTGGAGCCGAAAAGGGCTTACGCCAAACCTCCATAACTGTCTCAGTGATGGCATTATTAAAAGGCAGTAAAGACTCTATTACAGTGGAGGAAGAATGAAGAACCTCCGTTAAAATATTGGACTTGAATTCAACTGATGGAAGCTGCAGTTCTAAAAGCTCTGCTGCCTTCCCTATAACAGTGTGGTAAGGAGCCACATCCTTAGAAGGAGCATCTGAAGGAGGATAAAGCTCCCATTCTGGGGACATATCAAGGCCACTCGCCACCCTCAAATATTCAAATACGTCCTGAAGCTCACCTTCCTCCATTTCTTCCTCTGCACGATAACGCTGCTCCTCCAATATCCTCTGTGGCTCCCGCCTGGATCTTATCCTCGGGACCGGAGTCAGCGGAGCCAGACACGACTCCGATGGATCTGGAGCCGGCGTCGAACATCGATCCGGAGGCACAGCCTAAGTCGAACGAGGCCGAGCTGACAGCGCCGGAGATGAAGGAACGGCGTTGACGTCCTCGGCGCCGGGAAATGCCATGATGGTGCCACTGGAAGAAATGGCATAAAGGGAGCCCGAGCATAAGCCTGAGGAACCCCCAGAAAAGGCCATAGGACCCATGGGACCCGAAGGTGCTCCAGAGGGGTACATGGCTCTTGAAAAGACTCCATACATTGCATTTAAGTTATGTGATGGATCTTGACCCGGGCCAGGGAAAGGTGGATAAGCGCCCAATATAGGCTCTGGCTGAGGCATTACCGGATTCGGGCCAATCGGCGCCGAATGGAGTCGACGACTCATCAGACACTGGAGCCTCTTCCACCGGAGTCGGAGAATGAGCCGGCGTCGGAGATGGAGCCAGCATCTGAGAATGTACTGGTGAAGCTTCGTACGAAGCCGAACGAGCAGGAGAACCCTGATTCGAGCGAGAAGGAGAAGGAGAGACATAGTCCTTACGATGCCGATGAGCTGGAGAAGTCGATTTCGGAGTTGCGTCCTTATCCGAACGGTGTTGAGAGCCATGCCTCTTCTTCTTGTTATGCTTCTTTGATCTTGAAGCATGACCCGACGTCGACTTCGAACCGGACCTCGACCTGGATCTCAACCTTGATCTTCTTCGACCTCTCTTCTTGTTCCTTATCTTCGCCATGAACAGCTTGGCTCTCTCTCCTTTAAAGCCTTAGGGTTCATCTTGCGATAGCAAGCGCAACCCTTGACATCGTGATCCGACGACAGGCACCTGACACAATTTTAAGTGAGGATCCGTGATGGACATATGTTCTCCGCACTCCCTACAGGGTTTGAACCCGGACTTCCTCGACGACATCTTCAGGAAAGAAACAAGAGAAGACCAGAAACATAATCCAGAAATACAAAGTAACTACACAAGCTACGGAGAGTCCCAGACCACCGTTAGCAACGACGGCGCGGAAAAAAGGGAACTGACGTAATCACGCCAACGAGGCTCTCCAATGGCTCCAGTGACGTCAGCGGAGCCGCGAGCTGAGCCATGCTTCTGTGACATCGTCGGCGTGGAGAGCTACAAAAAGATTCAGAATGCTGCTGGCAAAAGGATATTCACAAGGTGAGGAATCAAGGTGAGGAATCCACTGGTAGATGTATCCATCAGAAACTTCAAGCAGACATTTTGTGTTTGTACAAACTTACTGCTCTGTTTGTATCAGACTGCAGCACTGATTGGGGTAGAGCCGTGCCTGGAGAAATGGGATATGATTAGTATCTCCAAATTGTGAGATGACATGTCAGGGATAACTATAGAATTATCTACTAAACGGCATGAGGATTATAACCTCCATTTTAGTCATTTTTTCCAGTTTGTACAACTCCAGCATGCACGTACACCCTACATAAAGAATCTGGAGACCCTTTCAGACCACAGACCACTGGGAGGCCAAACTCCTGCTTGATCATTTTTGGATATAATAGCTGGGGTGTACCATCTATCTTTGGCCATTACAAATGTGGTGGATGTGTGGCATGTCAATTCACCACCAGCACTAAACACTTTACCTCCACGTTGAAAGCACGTAAAAGAAGAAACTGGCATCAGCGCTTCAGGGGGCTTATATGGACTTGGTCTTCATCACGTTCGGATGATGACATCGCTACGGAATCGCTCAACACCCTCTAAGGGCGCACAGCAGTACTATTGTAAGGAATCTGCAGCTAGATGTCTCTATCAGATTGTTGTAATATTAGGTCATGTTTTGTTCTTGGTTTTTCTGTACTTATTGTTTTATTGAGTAAGCTAGTGTACATACATGAGTAATTTTTGTGAGTCCAATTGCACTGCATAAACTGTTAGGTCACCATAGTTTTATGAAACTCACATTGTAGTTAGCCGCACAATAGTTTCTTATCTTTTGTTGAATAAGCCAGCACATGTAAGTGACTATCGATTTACAGTGACATCAGCTGTATGAATTTGTGTTATGTGGCCAATTAAAGATAACATGGCAAATAACACAAACAATTCCTTTCTCTATTCCTTTTAAGATTTTGGGGGAAGCTTCCATGTTCCACACCTTGCTTCCTTTCGAATCTGCTCTTTGTTGGAAATGATACGCATTCCAAGGCTTGCTCTTGTGAGCTGTCATCTTTGATATTGACTTGTTTGCGGCTTTGAGCGATTGTTTGGACAGTGTAGTTAACCCCCCTGCACTGTTCCTATTTTCTCTTATCGGGACACTCTACCATGGGCCTTATTCTTGGTCTTGGTTACTAATTGCTATATTCCTGGATGAGCCACACCTCTCTGATATCTCCAGTACTATTTTAAATATAAGTCTACCTATGGGTAAGTGACTTTCACTTCCCGTTGTTGAGTTTCATTAAGATTTTTTTCCGATTCCTTCTGTTCACTAACTACTATCTCCCATTCGTATTGTGTGGTACATACTTGCCTCTGCTGCCAAGTCCATGAACTGTGAGTAGATTCTTGTATATCCACTGATGACTGGGCTTGAGCAGGTAATCCATGTCCCATTTGGGTTTTTTTGGGAACTTTTCCATGCAATTCTCAGGGAACAGTTTCTAGTTCCCTGTCTCTAAATGTTCTGTAGGTGTCCTCCTGGTATAATTTCATCCTGATTAGACCCTGAGATTCTATGTACGGTTGAAACACTGTTGACATGATACAAACATACTGATTGTCTTCTTATGAATTATACATATACAGGCGACTGTGGGCCTATTTTAATGGACTGAAAAAAACTATTGCAGTTGTTTGTATATCAAAAATGCCACCTTGTAATTTTTGCACTACTGTTTAACCAAGTTTTAAAAG
This sequence comes from Lissotriton vulgaris, assembly GCF_964263255.1. Taxonomy (NCBI): domain Eukaryota; kingdom Metazoa; phylum Chordata; class Amphibia; order Caudata; family Salamandridae; genus Lissotriton; species Lissotriton vulgaris. Next base: position 1,126,578,980 of record NC_141691.1, on the reverse strand, counting down.
TCGGTTCTTCCACAGGGTTCACTTTACTCTTATGCCCATAATGTGGTTTATGTTGCAATAAACTACTTTGTAAGAATGACATCTGTGAAATGTTGTATAAAAATATCATACCATTTGCTGTGGTATATACTTATTTTTCTTTTGAAAGAGTTCAGTGTGAACCACTGTTCTCTGCATATGATCATTTATAGAGCCACAAAATATCCATGTTATATCGGTCCTTGGACATCAACGCCCTAGATTAATTTGTTTATTTGCAGGAGATGTGGGAGTGAGACTTGGGCTCTCTGACAGAGGACAACTAGGGGGAGGTTTGTGTGTTACCTCAAGAGGCAACAATCATGTCACAATTCTGTGCCATTCAACTAAAATACTTATATTATGCCTAATTGACCCATAAACGGTTTAGGAGGAGGGGGGTGGTGGCCTCACTGATTTGCCTGTGAAGCTCACTCCAGTGGGGGGATTTCTACCATACTATCTGGTCTTGTGAAAAGATTGTCACCTTCTGCTTGATTGTTTGCGGTAGGTGTTCAGCTGGTGACTTTAGAGGTATCCTAGAATTACTTCCCTACACATCACTGAAGGCCTCAACAGTAAAAGATTAAAGGTTGTGTTGTTGTGGTTGGCCATTGTGTTGCTAAGAGGGACATTACCAGACTGAGGAAGCCCCTTGAGCCTCCATCTGTAGAGATGTGGGAGAGAAGGATGAATCGTTGTGTAAACATGGTAGGACCTGTGTACGCAGCACGAAGGAGCCCACAGAAACACTTCAAGATTTGGAAAGTATGGTGCCTGTTTATATGGAATTCTCCTTGAACCCAGTAGTAGGTGGTCTTGGATTTGAGACTGCGAAGGGATTACTGCAGAGACTCATGGGGATCGGAGAGGGGTCTGCTGGTGGTGGGGAGGGGGAGGGAATAAGGTGACAACATGGATGGTCATTGAAACTGTGCTTGATACTATGGGTTGTCTATATGTCCTTGGCTTGACAGATATGTGCCACTTTTGTATTGGTACTGTAGTAGTGTGATCATACCTACTTATTTGCATTAGGGTGAAATTTAATAACATGTGTTACAAAACAAAATGTAAAATGATGTTCTGAGGCAATGCAGGTGTTCCTCCTTGCAGAAAGTGACAAGCTTTCTCCTATGAGAGCCATTCTGGCACAAACTCCTTGTGATTCCAGCAACAGCAGACATATTTCAATCTGAGCTTAGCCAACTCTTCCTTCCATCTTTCTGAGCTGGCTAAACAACCCAACTTTTATTTATAGTACTCACAAAACTGTGGTAAGACACATATAAAAACAGCCTACAAACAAAAAAAGTCAAGAGTAAATAATACAATCTAAACGCCAACCAGCCCCTAATCAAAAACCTTTGCTGAAAATTAGGGCTCTGTGTTTGCAAGGCATGGCATAATTCCAGTTATTTTACTGGGGTGTATGCCAGAATGCTAGGTTTTACTTGAGGTATTTGGGCAGGGGGAGAATACCACCTCATCAGGCTTTTGAGAGATATTAGCCAGACATGGGGCTTTTTGGGGAGGGGAAGCGTTAGGATAGCTAGGTATATGACTGGGAATAGAACGTTGCCATAACCAAGTATAGGACATTTGTGGTTTGAAGGACATCTGAGAATGGGATTGTGCCTCTTATGAGAAGGTGAGAGGACAAACAGGCATGGAGCTATGTTTAGAAGGTTGGATTTTAGAAGAACAACCAGGTTGGGAAATAATTGGGCAAAAGACATAGATAGTATGCTAGATAGTGACTTCAATTACTGTTTGCATACCTGCTACCCAAGATGGCATGGATGTTTTAGAGGAAAAAAGAGAGCAGGTCACCAAGTGCTGGTTTCACAAATGGGAAGAGACGCTCACAGGCTTCTTGGTGTGTTCTGTGGGGGATATGCTAAGAGTGATGTACTATCGGCCTAGACTTTTATCAAAGGGATGTATGAACAAACACTCCTTGCAAACATTAAATATGAATATTTGAAAGTTAACTTTTTGCCCTTAGGTAGTATCTTTTTAAGGTTAAAACTGCTGACTTGAATTCTAATCATGGGAATAAAATAAAGTGCTGTAAAAACAGAAAACAATGTAACTTTGCAACGTAACATATGCAAATCTATGCCACAGTGTTATGAAAAGCAAGTTAAGGGATAATCTACTCAAAGCAAAAACTTCGCAACCCAGGGATACCTGTCTTTTCGACTCATGATCCGTGGAGAAGTGGTGAATGTACAAAATATACATTTTGCGGATGATGGCTCAAAAAATAGGCTCTCTATTGCTGATGTTTTAGAAAAATTGAGGGTTTCAAAGGAGTTTAAGTTTTAGTTTCAGAGTTGCCATCAAAGCAGAATGTTGGTTGTCAATCAAGTAGAACCAAAGAAAGATGCATTAAGAGACAACAAAGCAAACTGGCAACTGGCAACTTCAAAACCTCACATGTATTGCAAACTGTTGTACAAAAAGAGGTGTGGAGCCTCTGGTATAGGTTAATCTCTCTGGACTGTTCAAATGCTCTGGTGGTAACATTACAAGTTCTCAGGTTAACCGTCATCAATCTCTTTCTCCCTCTGGGTATTTTTTCAGAGAAGCCAAGTGAAGCACAAGTTACTTACCTTCGGTAACAATAAATCTATAGGAAACATTAGTTAGTGATAGATTCCTTATCTTAGAATTACCCCCAGGCGTCAGACTGGATCCAGAAAGTTTTTATCAGCAGTACACCTGTGCGTCGGAAGGTGGCGTTGTAGGGCTCCGCGTCCGTCGTTGGCATTGTGGTCGCCGAGATGACGTCGTGGCAGCTACTTAGATGCCGCCCTCACGCGCTGACGTCAGTTCTGTACCCGACTTTCCGCGCCAGGATTGCAGAGCCATGCAAGATACTGACCACTGGTAGAAAGAAACTAGGACCCTGAGGGGAGTGAGGCAAGGATACGTTTTGGCACCACTCTTGTTCACTTTGTAAACTGAGGAAGTAGAAATTTTACGTGGCCAATGTGTCCCCTGCATGTACCCTATGTATGTCCATGTCACCATGTAATTCCCCTCTCATGCCTGTAATAATAATGCCTCTGCATTTCCGTCCAATGTTAGAATGACAGTTACCAAGCCCTCCATGAAAGAAACGTTAATTCTGCACTGAGGCCTATGTTGCCAATGTATTTGCATGGTTCACGTTTAAAAGTCGAGATGAACCCGTCTTGTGGCTCAGCTGAGCCAGGACCCGAATTCAGGCTCCATGCCTCCTGACACTCTGAAAGCTGCAGTTTAGCTATGTATCCCTGACCTCTTACATACTTTCTGCTCAGCCGAGAGGTGCCCAGCCCGGCCTGCCAAGACAGTATTTTGCTTATAGTTATCTGCTCTGCTCCACAGAAACACATTCCTGCTTATTGAAGAAGGTAAACATAATCCGCCTGCAGAAGATAGGGCCTAGCCTTTCTGTCTCCATTCAAGTGATTTACAGAACTCGCATCCATAGAAGGCCCATGGCCCCACGCAATGCACGAAGAAATATATGCATACACTAACATTTAGTGATGAGCAGCCTTTGCTCGAGCGACCTTTAATTCAGATAATACATCCTCCGAACTCAAGATATTAGATGATACCAGAAGTGCAGGTCGTCCTGACATTCAAGGCTTCTCTACTAGCACGAAAGCCAGCTCCCCCCAGCTTCCCCCAGTTACACGTCAATTCCACGTCATGACCAAGTTTGCGCACACAAGTAGGGTAAAGGTTCCAGCTGACCACGCAGACCCCCTCCATGTATCCACCCACCTATGACACACCTATGACTCATCAAGTGAACACCCACGTGTACGCCTTCTTACACGCCCTTTTCACGCCCATGTGCTCTTATCTCCCTCCTTCACTTGCTCCGCCTTCTCTATGCAAGTTAATGTATGTTTAAAGTATAAATAATGTACTCTGTGAATAAAGTTCAGATGACGATCCTTCCTGATCCTTAGTGGTGATGGAACCCGATTCTCCCTTAACTCGAGTTACTGAAATAAAGCCCTTCTGAATCGGACACCACGGACTCTGCCTCTCATTATATGCATGACCTTTTGTTTAAGTATAGAAATTCCGACAGGGTAATTATTTTATTTACCACAAAACCAACGTGCTGGAACAGGAGTTGGTGTCAAACGCTAGGGATCCACCATATGTTAATTAGCGTCCGATAGTCTCCCTTCTCTACGTGACCGATGCAGTACTTATGGCACGGACCCAGGTATTATTACAAAGGGCTCTCACTTTTTATACTAGATTTATGGACAATCTGGGTTTAAAAATGAATGCAAAAGAAAGTTTTATTATGACTTGTGGGAGAGGGAAACAAAAAAGTAGAAGCTGTCAAGCTGGGGGTAGCAGGTAGAACCTAATAATTCTTTTACATGTCTGGGTGTTTTATTCAGCCGCACTGGGTCTTGGACCCAGGCGATTAAGACTAGGAGCCTTCTGTTTATGAAATCCACTGTGGCGCTAATTAACTTCACTAAAAAACTGGGCAAAAGGCCCCCTAAATTTCTCCTGAAAATCTACCAGGTTAAATATGTGAGCATAGCAACCTTTGGGAGGGTATTTGGGGATTTCAGGACTGTGCACCAATTCAACATGTTGAAAAAACCTTTTTAAAATTTATTTTGGCAGTTCCTGCCAGCACCCCAGTTTTTAATTTAGGAGCACCATATATTTAAGATCTAATTAAGGCACAACCAGTGCTGCTCTGGCATAGAATTTGGACTTCTACCAACTCAGGGCTAAACAAGGAAATCCTAAATGACGCAATTAAATTAGATCATGCCAGCAAGATTACCTGGTTACAATATGTAAAAAACTTTGTGCATGACATTAGGCATCCAGAGTTTTTTGCCCTGCCTGAAGTATTGAATTCCATACATCGGAAAGAATTCAAAAAAGTTTGTATGACTTTTTTGGAAGAACACAGGCTAGCACTGTAAATGAATAAACCCACGGTGGTTCAGCACCAAATAATTACTATAATGTATAACATCCAACCGTATCTATTGTATTGTATAGAGGGATACGATAGATATGCATTAACACGTTTTAGATTTGGGACGTTCCACCGTCATCCAGACATGAACAATTGGTCACAGGAATTATGCCCGTGCCCCTGTGATAACATCTCTTTTCAAACAACTATCCAGGAAATGTTATTCTTTAAATTTTATGCAAATGAACAACGTAGATGGATTGTTCCTTTATTAAAACTGGGGAGATGGAGACAATGCCGCCCTGCTTGTCTGTATTTACAGAAGTTGGATAACTATTATTGTATTGGAACTATGGTGGGTTTCCTAAAAAGTATAATGAGAACAAGATAAATTCTAAATGTTTAGACCCCTGATGGAAAATATACGGGAGGTGTTGAATTCGAGATGGATTTTTTTTAGTATAGATGCCAATTATTTTTACATACTAGAAATAGTTACAGTAACATGAATTGATTCATGAAATTGCAAATATTTATGCTTAGATATGTAATTTTTTTAGATGTGTGACAAGATGTTTTTAAATTGTCTACTTTTATGATTTTATATGCCTAAAATGGAATAAAGCTCGTTTTGATTTGATTTGAACTAGGGCCCTGAACGGAACGAGCTTAACCCTAGAAATCAGTACGGGGAGAATGGGTGGGGCGGTAAGGAATCTATCAATAACTAATGTTTCTTACAGATATATCGTTACCAAAGGTAAGTAACTTATGCATCTGAAAGAAACACGTTAGTGATAGATTCCTTACCTTAGAATAGATACCCCAGCAATACCAACCCCGGTGGTGGGTCTGCGAACCAAGATCACACCTGGAAGTCCTGGAGAACAGAACGGCCAAAGAAGCCAACTCTCCGGACTTGGCTGTCGAGGCAATAGTGCTTAGTAAAAGTGTGCAGCGAGGCCCACGTAGCTGCCTCACAGATGTCTTGTAAGGGGACACCATGTCCCAATGCAGTAGTGGAAGCCGTCGCCCTGGTGGAAGGAATGGGCGCGCAGCCCAAACAGAGGTTCCTTCTTAGCCAGAGAATAACAGGCTTTAATACACAAGAGGACCCATCTGGAAATAGTCCGCTTGTGTATGGCTCAACCTTTTTTGGCACCAACGTAGCTAACAAAGAGCTGGTCATCCACCCAGAACTGTTCGGGTAAAATGAGAGCGCACGTTTTGGGTCCAGGCAGTGGAGCATTCTTCCTCTCTGGAAGGATGCTTAGGCGGAAAGAAGGTGGGCAAAGTGATGGCCTGCCCGATGTGAAAGGCAGTGACAACCTTTGGCAGAAAGGATGGACACGTCCTGAGCACAACCTTTTCCGGATGGACAGATAGAAAAGGAGGCTTGCAAGAAAGAGCCTGGAGCTCACTCACTCTCCTAGCAGAGGGGATGGCAACCAGAAAAGCAGTCTTCAGAGTTAGGAGATGAAGAGGACAGTTGTGAAGAGGCTGAAAGGGAGCGCACATTAAATATGTGAGAACCAGGTTCAAGTCCCACTGTGGCATTACGAAGGGAATAGGAGGGAAAGGATCAGTAATGCCTTTGAGGAATCTATTAACAAAAGGGGACTTGAAAAGAGAGGGCTGATCAGGGAGCCTGAGATTGGCCGAAATAGCAGAAAGGTAGCCCTAGATAGTGTCCAGAGCAGAGCCCTGCTGGGCCAAAGAAAGAAGGAACAGTAGGACTTCAGAAAGAGGGGCAGAAAGGGCATCCACAGACTTTGCTGTGCACCATGCTACAAACTTGTTCCACCTGCCTGAGTACACCAACTTAGTGGAGGGACACTTGGCTGCCAAAATGACAACACAGACGTCAGGAGGCAAGTCGAAAGGAATCAACGGCAGCCGCTCAATCTCCACGCAAAGAAGTGGAGACGGGGCAGGTTTGGGTGGAGGATCGTCCCCTGCTGCTGTGACAGAAGATCCTCCCGAAGAGGCTCGGGGGGATTGACGGTCATACTGAGTAGCTAAGGATACCAAAATCTTCAAGCCCAGTCCGGCGCCACAAGAATGACTTGGGCTCGGTCGCGCCTGATCTTCAGCACTCTGGGCTGAAGTGGTATAGGCGGAAAGGAGTACAACAGACCGCAACTCCACTCACGATGAAAAGTGTCGCTGAGTGAGTGCCGCCTTGGAAATTCTAACGCACAGAACTGCTGACATTGCGCATTCTCTTTGGTGGCGAATAGATCTAACCAAGGCTCTCCCCATTGTTGAAAGTGAACTTGCGCCACGTCCGAGTGAAGATGCCATTTGTGATCCATTATGCACCTGTGGCTAAGTTTGTCCGCCCTGGCGTTCAGTGAACCTGCCAGGTGTTGAACCACCAGGGAAATGTCCTGATGTTCCAGCCATGTCCAGAAGCGCAGAGCCTCCTGACGTACGAGTTACTTACCTTCGGTAACAATGTATCTGGTAGAGACGATTCTAGCCACAGATTCCTTCACGTAAAATTATCCCCAGGCGTGAGACTGGATCCGGAAACTTTTTTGCCACAGCATCACTGCATGCCGGGGGCGGGGCGACATTACGCGACTCCGCCCAGGCGTCGTCCGCTCTGGTGACTTCAGCGAGGTCATATAAGACCCGCCCTGGGGGGCCTACGTCTGTTTTCTTTGGAGAACTTTTCCGCACCACAACGCGGGATCATCAGATAAAAAACTGTGGAAGCATGGGAACAGTGTGCAAAGAGCAGAAAAATTGGAAAGAAGCAGTGACTAACAACATCACACAGAAAAGTGGCAACACTGCAGAACCCAAAGGCAGGATAGAAGAAAGAGAAAGCAGAGCCCTGTGTAGCCACCCTGTCAGCAAATAGACAGCCTCCCACTCCCGTGCCCCAGAGGCAAGGAACATGTGTAAAGTCATGGTACACGTAGTAAACCTACCACCCCCATCCAGAGAAAGGGGTCAATCCAAGACAGACAGGGACAACAACCCTCCAAGCCACCCCAACATAGAGGGCAACCACACACAAGGGACAAGGCAAAACATGGCCAGATGACCCTCAATCAGGGGATAGCACTGGAAGGAAAGAAGGGGAGGGAAGGACAGGGATAGAAGCAATCTCCCTCAAACATGGAATAGCCAGAGCAGCAGGGCACCAGAACATCGGAACCCCATCCTCCAAGGACCAAGGAGGAATGTACCACCCCCAGACGGAGTGACCTGTCAAGAACAAGGAAGGCACTCATAGGAGAGTCAGCCCCCTACTGGGAGGCGAGTACTGTAGACAAACCCAAGGGTCCTCGCAGAAAAGGGGAGAAAGGGCGGGCCGTGAAGGAATCAGCAGCTAGAATAGTCTCTACCAGATACATTGTTACCAAAGGTAACTAACTCGTACACCTGATAGAGACTACTAGCCGCAGATTCCTTCACGTAGAATAGATATCCTAGCAATACCCCCTGGGAAGGAGGGTCTGCGAAAGGACCCCACCAGCCAATACAGAACAGAGGGCCCCCCAGGGGACCAGATCGGTGGACCAGGAAGAACCTCGTCACTGTCAGGCAAGGGGAACCCCCACAAGCAAAACCCTACCGACCCCAAGGGGATGTAGGAGGGAAAAGAAGGCTGAAGAGGCTCGTAAGCTCACAGCAAAGGAACCAAGGGCAAGGGCGGAGAGGCCAAAGCATCCCACTCCCCCACAAGGCAACATAACTTCCGCCCAAGACCAAGACAGAAAAAGTGGAAGAAGAAGCCTAGAGGGCCCAAGGAAACGAGGGAAAAGAAGAACAGCCTGAAGCCCCAGGAAGGCCTAGTAGGCGACGCCTGGCAAGGGAGAACATCAGAGCGTCCCAGACCTCAGGACAGGAGCAGGAAAAGGAGGAAATTCCCGGGCACACCATTACGAGTGGCCGCGCACACGACCTCAAGGAGCAAAAGCAACCTACACAAATGCCATGGAGAACAGGCACCCGAAGGCGACCAGAACCCTCCAGCAGAGCGCAAGCCATATGACCTAAGGTACGATAAGCCCCAACATGGGAACCCTCTTTGGAAGAACATCCTCAGCAGAGAAATAAACAAAAGAGCAACGGGGAAAAAAACACCCCCGAGAAAGGCTTGACAAGCAGCCCAAGCAAGCAGAAGGCCTAATCTCAGGGCCAAGTCTGCGCAACAAATCCAACACATACACATAATCAACAAAGGGGCCGTCCAACAGCCAACAATGCCAAAGTCCCAAGAAGGACCAAATGGCCAGAAAACGCACTCCACAGCCAGAACAACCGGCCTAAGAATGCCCAGAATCAACCCTACTCAGGAATCACTGAGGAGGGGATGCCGCAGATCCCAGAGATTCAGCCGAGTCCCACAAACAAGAGGAGGCCCCAGCCAGCACACACAAGGTGTTCAGAGCCCGCAGGGCAGCGCTGGTCGAGGCGAACATGTTGAGCCCCCAAGAGTCCAGCCAGCGGGCCTCTCGGGACGGCAGAGTCAACAGTGGTGGTAGGGAGGGAAAAGCAGTCCCCAAAAGAGGAATGGAGGCCGAGGGGTGGAGGGAAAGGCACACCGGGTCACGCAGGGCCGGGAGATGCCAGTGCAGAAGATGCTGAGGCACCGGGTCCCCTGAGGCAGGACGCCTCCAAGCCCCTTTCAAGGAAGAAAGGAGGGAACATTCAAAGGGGAGCAGAATCTCCCTCCCACCAGAGCCCTGGTGGAAGACCTTGTGGTACACAAATGATGATCCGTAGTCCAGGTGTAGTTGTAGACAACTCTTTATTGGCAGGATAGGTAGGTGGCAAGATAGCAGGAGATAAGTAAGTAGAAAGAAACCCCACTAGGAGCGAGCTACCAGCTGCTTCAGCCTCAGATGACTAACTGACAATCTAGCTCCAGAAAGGCACTCAAACATTCTATGATGTCACAGGACATTCTGATGAAGTGGTAGAGAGGGAAGAGACATAGAAGTCATTTACCACATACCTCCAATAGATAGTCAGCTGGAAAATGAGCCACCGGGTCACCCATACGCAGGATGCCCACAGCCGTGGACACCGCGTGAGCGAATGCCGCACCCGCCTCTGTAGGGCCCAGCAGCGGGGAACGCAGCTCCTACGTGGGCGACGGCTGCAAACTAAGGCGGCCGAGGCCAAGCGAGGAGGGCAAGGGCCAGACCTGGAACTCAAAAGGAGCCGACGAATGAGGGACCTGCCGCTCTTCCGATGAACACCTCTGCCTCAGGAAGGGCAGAGAACCGCCTTTCGACACCGGTGAAAAAGATACCACATGGCGACCCGTCTCCGGGGAGGATGACACCAATATACAGGCTGCCTCCGGAGAAGAGGGAGCATCGGAAGACAAATCCGCGGCATGACCCTTGCGTGGAGTTCGCTGCCTGAGGCGGAGTGCCGGCACCATCTGGCGACGCCGGACAAGGTTCCCTCCAGTCGCCCCGCACCGAGGTAGCCATCCACATGGGTGAACGAGATGGCCCTGGGGAGTGACACAAAGCCCTCCGCCATCCACGGCCAAGAATGCGTAGATCGCTCGGAAACCCATGAGGCGGTACCAGGGATGATTCCACCTCCAACTCGCTCCCCGTCGAGGCGGCCGCCTACAGGGAAGGACGAGAGGGGCCGGGAGAGGGGCGGGGGGTCTTCACCCGGCCTCGACCCGGCCGAGGAGGGTTCACCGACTCCTGTGGCTCTGCAAGGTCCAGCTGCAGCCGGAGCCGAGCTGCATCACCTCAGGTTTAGACAGGACCACCCTGTCACGGGACCCAGATGGGCTTGGGAATGCGACCCGAGCCCCGGCGACCTCCCGTGACACCACAGCGTCTCCTGCAGGAGTTTGCGGTGAGGCAGAGACGTCGTGGCCTGAAGGAGGTGCCCCAGAGGAGCCGCATCACAACAGCACCACAGCCTCCAGGCCTGGATCCGAACCAGTCGGCGCCTGGGCCGAAGCCGCTGGCACGGAGGGCCCTGCGCAAGGCGGAACGCATACTTTTAACACGCATACCTTTACAACGCATTTTTTACAACGCAACATCCATTACAACGCATTCCATTACAACAAATTTTTAAAACTACCTTTACAACGCATTCCATTACAACGCATACTATCTTTACAATGCATACCATTACAACACATACCATTACATTGCATGTATGATAAGTATTGGATAGTGTAGGGGGTAAAAATTACTATTCTAACTCCAGGGGGTGCAACAGTAGGGTAAGTGTTGGATAGTGTAGGGGTAAAAATTACTATTCTAACTCCAGGGGGTGCAACAGTAGGGTAAGTGTTGGAGCGTTTCCTGCGGGTTTTAGATCCAGACTGTGGCCTCCGGACTTTCCGCCTCCTCAATCAGATAAGGGCCTTGCAAAAAATTTGGGGGTTTGGTTCGAGGAAAATTTGACTTTTGCGACATGTCAAAAAACTTACAGGGACTTGTTTTGGCATACTTAAAACCCTGCGAAAATTCCTCCCCCTTCTGCCTGCGGAGGCCAAAGAAACAGTAGTCCGGGCATTGATCCTTTCTCGGTTGGATTATTCCAACGCGCTTTTAGTTGGATGTCCAGGCTATCTGATAAAAAGGCTACAGGTAGTCCAAAACGCGGCTGCCCGGCTCCTTCTGGGTCTCTCTTCCAGTCAGAGTGTGCGGGTCCATCTCCGCCACCTTCATTGGCTCCCAGTTGAGGCCCGTTTGAAATTCAAAATGCTGGCTATTGTCCAACGGGCCTTGTATGGATTGGGCCCACTCTATCTGCAGAAGCGCTTTGCTTTCTTTATCCCTTCTAGGATTCTGCTGTCTTCGGGCTAACTCCTCATCCAGAACCCGCGCTTTTTGCGCCAGAGGTTAGGTGGCTGCTCCTTCACGCGTAAAGCAGGCCTTGCCTGGAATGAGCTTCTTCTTGCTCTCAGGAGGGTTTCTGATCTGGCTGTCTTCAAAAAGAACTTAAAAACACTATTGTTCTGAGCCCATTCTTTTAGAGGCTCTTCCTGCTTAGCTGGTTGGTGGGGGTTTCAGGGTAGCAGTGCCGGGACACTCTGAGTAGCTGTGCGTTTTAGAAATGCAGTATAACATAAAATGCAGTATAACATAGTGTAAGGGTACTATGCTTTGTGATGGTATGTGTTGTAATGGTATGCGTTGTAATGACTGCGTTGTAGTGGTATGCGTTGTAGTGTCATGCTCTGTAATGGTTGTGTTGTAATGGCATGCGATGTAATGGATGTTGCGTTGTAAAAGTTTTGTTGTAATGGTAGTGCGTTGTAAAAGTTGCGTTGTAAAGGTTGTTTCCCCGCAAGGCGAGGGGTCTGCCGACGCCCCAGGAGGGGGAGACGCCAGCGAGGCCTGCAAAGCCGCCGCATATGTCTCCATCTGGACTCTCGACGCCCCAACACCGGGAAACGGTGAATAGGACGACACGTGGGCTGCATCACCCGCAGAGAGTCCATGCCCCCGATAGGCCGGAACCCAGCCCCCGGGGACAAACTGCTACACTTACCCATTGGGGAGTGACGCTCACGTGACATCGGAGAAGGGCGAGGACGACGACCACGGCCGAACCTGAAGCCGTCCGCCGAAGCCGACCGAGGGGAGGACGTCGATCTGGAGAGACGCGCCATGAGAAGTTTCATGCGGCGCTCCCGCCGCGACTTTGGCTTCAACTGTTGACAGGCCTCGCAGTCGGTGGTGCAGTGATCCTCCCCCACAAACCACATAGAAATGAGGTGCGGGTCCATCACCGACATAAGACGCCCACAAAATACACACGTTTTGAAGCCCGAAGGCATTCGCACACCGTTTAACCAAAGAAATGGAGAAAAAAGGGCCCAAAACAGGCCTGTAGCAAGAACCGGGTCCGCGTTGAAAGCGGAAAAGGAAAAAACTGACGTAGGAGAGCCGGGGCAGGTCTTATGTGACCTCGCTGACGTCACGTGTGCAGACAATGCCTGGGCGGAGTCGGTGATGTCGCCCCGCCCCTGGTGCGCAGGAATGCTGTGACAAAAAAGTTTACGGATCCAGTCTCATGCTTGGGAATAATTCTACGTGAAGGAATCGGTGACTAGTAGTCTCTATCAGATATAGGGTCCACAACCCCACCCCACCCTGTTTGTCGTAGTACTACATGGCGGTGGCGTTGTCTGTGAACACCTGCACTACTCTCCCCTTGACAGAGGGAAGGAATGCCACCAGTACAAGTCAGATCGGCCGGAGCTCCAGAAGGTTGATATGGAGCCTGGATTCTGTCTGAGACCAGAGGCCTCTGATCTCCGCCTCGCCGATGTGGCCGCCCCATCCCAGGAGGGCGCATCCGGTTGGGGAAGGGAGAGCGATCTGCCATTGACCCAATGCTGGTTTGTGAGCCACCACTGTAGCTGCAGTGCAGTGCCCACCGAGATCTAGAAGTAATCGGACAGGTTCCCCTGATGCTGCACCCACTGGAACTTCAGGTCCCACTGCAGACATGCCATCTGGCATGAACAACCAGCAGGATGCAGGAGTCCATGCGGCCCAGCAGCCTCAAGGTCATCCTGACCAAAACCTAGGATAGAGGCTGAAAGATCGGAATCAGAGCCTGAATATCCTGGACTCATCATTCAGGGAGGAAAGACCCGAAAATGTGTCGTATCCAGAACCGCTCCAATGAAGAGGAGCTTCTGAGAGGGAATCCAATGCGACTTCGGCACATTGGTAGAGAGCCCCAGCAAATGCAGGAGGTCGGCCGTAGTCTGGAGGTGGGAAACAACAGTCCGGGGTGAGCCCGCCTTTAACAGCCAGTCGTCGAGATAGGGGTAGACTGGAACCCCCGATCTGCGCAGATGAGCTGCGACCACTGCCATCACTTTCGTGAACACCCGAGGCGCGCTGGTAAGGCAAAAAGGGGAACACAGTAAAATGAAAGTGTTTGTGGCCGACTGAACATGGCAGGTAACGCCGGTGGGCCGGCAGGACAGGAATATGGAAATATGTGTCCTGCAAGTCCAACACTACCATCCAGTCTCCAGGGTCGAGGGCAGACAAGAGGGCAGACAAGACCTGAGCCAGAGTTAACATCTTGAACTTCTCCTTCCGGAGGAAGCGATTGATGTCCCGGAGGTCCAAGATAGGACGCAGGCCCTTGTCCTTCTTGGGCACCAGAAAGTAGTGGGAGTAACAACTGCGTCCTACTTCTGGGGCAGGAACGCACTCGATGGCCAACTTGGCCAAGAGGACTGACTTCCTGTTGAAGAAGTGCCAAGTGATCCCCGACATGCAGTGGTACTGGGCTTGCATGGTTGGAGGGGTAATCTCGAAGGAGAGGGTGTAGCCCCTGCGGACTATTTGTAAAACCCACCAGTCCGAAGTGATGGTGCACTAGTGGGGAAAGTGATGTTGAATCCTGGTGTTTGATGGGCCTAAAAGAACGGACTAGGAAGGTTTGGAGGCAGTGGTGGCCAGAGTGGAGATGGCCTGACCCACCCACTAGCCCCCTGAACCACCTCAATGGGTCCCACATCCACGGCTGCGCTGAGACTGTTGCTGTGCAGGCCTGTGGCTCTGAAGCGAGCATGTCCGGGCGCCCCTTCCGTGGCCACGAAAGGAGCGAAAAGCAGAAGGCGGAGAAGGGCGCATGGCCGAATGCCCGGATGCCCTTGGTGGTGACAGGTTGCGCTATATAAGTATGCCACAATACAATACAATACAATGGCCCAGGAACTTTGCAATAGCCTGCGAGTCTTTAAAGCGGTCCAACGCTTTGTTCCCGAAAAGGCGAATGCCATCAAAGGGCATGTCCAACAGAGTGTTCTGGACATCCCCAGAAAAACTAGTTGTCCTCAGCAGGCGTGGCGGAGGAGCGACACTGTCGTGGAAATCACCCTGCCAGCGAATTGTGTACTTGGCTGCATTCCTCCCTTCAGCAATAGCTTGAGAGGGCACTGTCCGGGCCTCCTCCGGACATTAAGGCAGCACGCGTGCCACCTTATCCCACACAGAGTGGGAATAATGGCCCAAGAGGCATGCGGTCCGAAACCGGGGGTGACGTCGCTCGACGTCGGAGGTGGTGCTGGTGGGGTCAATGTTAGTGGAGGTGTCACAAGGTCAACCGGCGTCGACCCGGATCCACGGCTGAATCCAAGGGGGCCATGGGGTGCCGGAGCCAACAGCGATGTCGGCGCGGGAGCTGCTAACAGTAAAGGGCTAGGCCCCCACGGGGCCCGAAGGCGCACCCAAGGGGCCCGATGGCCCAAAGAGGGGAGCCATGGCTGACAGAAATTCCTTCAGCTGGGCCTCAGTCATCGACAGACCCAGGAAGGGCTAGTAGGCCGACGGCGACTGCA
The DNA here is from genome assembly GCF_964263255.1 of Lissotriton vulgaris. NCBI lineage: Eukaryota > Metazoa > Chordata > Amphibia > Caudata > Salamandridae > Lissotriton > Lissotriton vulgaris. The sequence continues at coordinate 1,126,563,675 of NC_141691.1, read as the reverse complement.
TAGGCTCCGCCAGAGCCGCAGGGGAGGCACCACCCACACCCTCAGCCGCGTCGCGCAAGGGGAAGTCAGAGAGCAATGGCGCTTCTTCGACTTCTTGTGATGCTTCGTCTTACCTGACCCCGAGTGCGAAGACTTCAATCCGGACGCTCGATAATGATGGCTCCGCGACCAGTCCCTCAACCTCCCATGGGACTGGACCCTTGAGCGGCACTGAACCGACTGCAGGACTTCAAGCAACTTTCAGGACCGCTCCTGCAAAGTCTTCAGTGTCATGGCCCGGCAGTCGGGCACGGCTTGGGGTCGTGGTCATGCCTCAGGCAGTAGAGACACATGCGGTGCGGGCCTGGCTCCGACATCATGCGATGACAGTCCCCGCAGGACTTGAAACCGGGCATCCCTATGGCACCAGGAGTCTATCAATTCGAAAAATAGAGACAAAAAAGCCTTGAAAAACTCAATTAGAAAGTGACTGGGGGTACCGCTCTCTCCGGATCTCCGCTTGCTGGCGCGGAAAAGGAAAGAATGGACGTCAGCGTGCGAGCGCGGCGTCTAAAAAGCTGCCGCGACATCATCTCGGTGACCACGACGCCAACGATGGACGCGGAGCCGCATGACGCCACCTTCTGATGAGCAGGGGTACAACGAACAAAAACTTTCTGGATCCAGTCTGACGCCTGGGGGTAATTCTAAGGTAAGGAATCGATCACTAATGGGTTTCTTTCAGATTACCATTTTTAACCAAATTATTCAGACAAGAGGTCAGAGAAGGCTGCTCGCGCCATACCACATTCTTCATGGTGGGTCAACTTTTTGTGGCATAGATAATCATACCTTTTCTGGGCAGCATGCCAAATGAAGTACACGATAGCCCTACGTGGAAAAACAGCCACTTTGCCATGCGTCTGATCTTGAGTCATCAGAGTGGAGCCTGACACAGCAGAAACCAAAGAAACAGTGGCAGTTTTTTTTCAGGCAGGAATAAGATACCAAAAGAGGTGACAACGTGCCACATTGGTGGCACTAGAGAATGTAAAGGGAGACCAGAGCAGTCAACATCAGAAGCCAGCTGTTGCAGATGAAATATTTTACAGTAGCCTTTCCCGTGGTATCATACCTGTTAACAAATGTGTGCAACATGGCATCCTAAAAAGGCTTAACTTCTTCTGAGGTACCTGCAGGAGGAAATGTATCTGTGGCTGAACCATCTTTTAGAAAGACGAATTAGAGAGACCCACTCTAGCTGTTTTCCTTTGTATGCTGTGTAATAAGATGAGAATAAGTATGTATGTCTGTTATGATTGCTATGCAGATAACATTGTGGTGATCTGGGAGAAGGCTCTGCCAAGAGCCATAAACAATCTGTCATCACAGTTCTGAAATACCTCATGGTGCACAAGGGCAAAGGGTTCACAGGAGATAACTTTATGCATTGTACCTAGCCACTGCAGACACTAAGAATGATGATCTGTGCTCAACATCTGGCATTTACATCTTAATGAATTGTAACAGACAGATCTTGACAAGGTAAGAAAACTCAGCAAGCTTCAGATACATAGAGGTGTCTGATGTGCAGAAAAGAAGGTAATGAAGTACTGCTTTGTTGGGTGTGATGATGATGTTGCCTTTTGTATGAGGTGCTTGAGATGTAATAGCACCATCTACAACAAATAAACATAACCCCCCCGTGATACAAAAGATCAGCAACTGCATCCATAATTGACAATTAACCCATTTGCAGCAAACCTCATCTGTTTCTTCATGCAATGGTGCCTGGGATTGTGTCAGCTCCAAAAGCCACCACACATGTGTGGTGGAACACCAAAAACCAATGCCAGAGAGGGAATTAATCTGCTTCTTAATCACTTTCAAGAGGAAAGTGTCAACACCAACATTCTGCCGGATCTCGTAGATCTAAAAATCTCACGGAGAAGCGGATCTGAATATTTATCAGACCCCAATATTTCATGCGCAGCCAATATGCGCTATCATGAAAAACACCATAGCCTATTATGGGCATTGTTTAAGAGCTAGTTCCTTTGAGAATGTACTACTTGGTAATGCATATTATATATGAAAACATAAAATAAAAAGTTGCAAAATTAAAAGGAGCAGATGCGTTATTCATAAAATTTGAATACAGAATTACTGAAAATCTTCCGATACAGTTTTTCAGGATTGGGAAGATTTCCAATAATCCGCTCATCTAGAATGTAACCTATAACTGAAACCAGTCACTGAAGTCAAAATATCCTTGCCTGTGGACAGTTAATAAATTGCTCTCACTTGCCAACAATTTGGTGATTGGGTACACATGTTTAAAACGCAAAACTATGAATAATTCTAACGGAACAACCTATTCACAGAACAGGAGGGTCCTTTAATCGATATGCCGAAAATGAGATGTGCATAAAAATTAATACTTTGAAGTGCTAGGGAAAACAATATTATGGAAGAATATTCTGCATAAAGTGCCCATTCTGTATTTATTTTTTGGCTAGGAAAGAGTTTTAGTTTCCTGCAATGTTGTGGGATACAGGAAAAGCATGTGCTTACCTCTATATTTGTTATCACCATTTCTCTAAATACGGACGCAATGGTGCAATCTTCTGACTGACATTTGACTCGAAAGTTACCATATTCCATTACATCTGGTGGATCTGGCCAGTACTGGTGGCACTTTGTCTGTAAAATAAATCGCCATTTTAGACGTGTAAAATACTTAATCATGAAATTAGACCATAAAAACAGACAATGTGCTATAAATTGTTAGAATAATGTATAATGGTTATGGTCCCTTCAGTATATTAAAAATGCACGTTATCTGTTTAACAACTATGTTCTTCAGTTCTGGAAGGTCACTGGCCCACAGTTCTTGGGTTTGTTCTCTGATCTGCGCCCTACCCGTTCCTTATTCCTTGCTCTATCAATTTATCTCCTGGTTCAACTATTGTCTTTTACCACATCCAGTACTCCCTACTGCTCCATAAAAAAGTTTCATGGTCTGCTCCAGCTCCTACACCTTATTCCTGCAGCAGCTTTATATCAACGACTCCATCTTCTGTCGCGTACAAAATATATTGCTACAGCAGCCCGAGCCTTAATAGGATCTTTCAATCACTGTACCTACAGACTACACAGTCAGCCACTCACCTTGATAGATTCTGACACATTTTAGACAGCCCTACCATAGCACAACGCTAGGGTCCACCTGGGTATCCTCACAAAGGGTCCCAAGGGTCAGCAATAAGGCACTACTTTTTATATCTGCTCGGGCTTACAACCGATGTCTTCAATGTAAGGGAACACCATGCAAAACAATCAAGACCACCCTTATTGGTTTACAAGGCTTACTTTAGTAATCCCGTATGTTCTATTTGTGGTAGTGTGGGCGAGCAGCTAAGGCTTATCGGGGGGGAGTCTTAAGCATGGGTTGCACACACAGCCAATAAATGGTGCACACACTCAAGAAACAAATCAAACATATATTTCTAAAAAATAACAGATTTTTATATACTTTTAGACACCAAGATCATCGGAATCAGGTAAGTACTTTCGGAGTTATGGTTCTTACGAAAACACAGTGAAATGCAAAAAAATTATGGTTTTGGCGGTATGATGAGCCCCAAATGCTGGAATGTTATCCTATGGAAGAAAAAATATAGTCTGCATACATATACTTAAAAGCGGATGCAGAAGGTGCCCCTTAGGACCGAAAGTGCTTGGGGACGGGGACGGGGGGGGGGGGAGGGGGGGGACCAAGTTTCAAAGAACCACCAGCAGTTTGGGTTTACCTGCCTGTGTCTAGTTGCAGAGGTGCTGGTCGCGATGGTAGCCTTGAGTACTACACAGTTTGTAACATAAAGGCTGCAAGTGGAGACTTGGAGGGGGGGGCAGCTTGTGAGGCTCTCTGGAGCAAGGGGAAACAGTTGATTTTCGTGAACCCGGGCTGTGGGGCTCGGGTGCAGAGGTGCTTGGCCGGCTGGCCACTTGAGTTGAAGGCTCCTACGGTTCTCAGTCTTGACCTGCAGAGGGGAAGAAAACAGACAGCAAAGCCACTCTTGGTGTGAGCCTAGTCGCTCCTGACATTCCTCAGTGGGCAGGTTGGTTTTGGCAGCAGTGGTGTCCGGAATGGACCCTCAAAAAGCCTTGGTTGCTGCATGTGCTCTTGTCCAGGATATTAGTGCAGGGAGACTCCTGGGAGGTCTAGTGTCTCGAAACTAACTGGGGAGACGGGGCTGACCTATTGGAACCACAGTGACCTCCTCCTGGCAATATGCTCCCTCTGTGGTCCTAATGCCAGTAAAATGAAGTACCAGAAAAGTGCAGTTGGTGCCTGCAGATACAGGAGGATAGGGGGCTGGCTCCTCCACTCCAAGGGTGATAAGTGGTTGTTGATGCGCAGGACAGTCCTCCAAGGGTTTGGGGAAGATGTTCAGCCCCACAACTTTCGAGGTTACCAGCAGCCAAACAGAATTTGCAACCAATTCCAGAGTAAGGTCCTCTGCTCTTGTGGTGTGAACTCTTGTTCGTCCTTCGTTCCCAGGTAGACGATCTAAAGCTCTGGTGTGGGGGGGGGGGGTAAATATTTAGGGGCATTTTGGGGAGTGTAGGGCAGTAGCCAATAGACTACGTATCCCTGGGGTGTCATTACCCACTACGTGACCACTTCCTGCAAGGCAAGAGCATAATCTTGACCTAGAGTTACTAGTTTCACCAAAACCAAGATGGTGAAACCCTTCTCAACTGTCCACTTCAGGTGGCTCGCCATAGGGGTGTGCCTAGCCTAACTGGGGTGGCATGGAAAGCAAAAGAACAATGGACTTAACCCAGATCTCTTGACTGGAGGTGAATGTATGATTTATTCAGAATTCAGTCTCATCATTTATTTGCGTAGCATTTTTCACTCAAAGTGGGATGGGTATGCCCAGACGTGGGTCCCTTGCTCACTGTGCCACTAGATTCAAGATAGCCTGACTGATGAAGGGTAATGCCCAGAAACCAGTCCCAGCATGCTTGTTTCTGGTCCAGGGAGGACCTGGCTTGGCAGTTCATTCTGGACTGTTCCCATGAGGCACAGGGTCCAGACTGATTTGCATATGGCTGGGTCAAAACTGGGGTGGCATGGTGAGCAAAAGAACAATGGATTTAACCCAGAGCTTGACTGGGGGTAAATGTATGATTTAGTCAGCATTCCATCCATCATTTGTTTGCATAGCAGTAGCCTGTAAGTGTGGCACACCTTCTGACCATCTAATTGTCCACCTGCTCTGGTGCCAAATGGACCTCAGGGCAGAAAGTGGCGTTCCCCATGTCTGGGGGAAGCCATGGTTGCATATCAAAGGTGATAAGAGGCTTTGAAGCCTCTGGCTTTCAGATGCTAATCTGCTAGCCAACCTGCTGGAGGAGGTGTGATCACCATCTGCTGGACGAGCATTATTTGTGGCCCCAAAGAGCACAGGCTCTCACCTGCATGGGGTCAGAAACTTATCTGTGGGGGCAGGCTGTAAGATACCAGTCAGCCTGCACACTCTGTGACTAGTAGGCTTTCACAGGGCACCACTCAGGTGCCCTATGGGTGCATGTCATATTAAATCCGATGCTGGCATCAGTACGGATTTAATAAGACAAGATGTTGGATATCAAACATCAGTATCTTCAGTGAAGTCATTATGTAGTTAGGTAACTCGCAATGACGACTCGCAATGATGAGTGCCCAGTACATACCTTAAGATAGCTTCCTGATCTCTTGCACTGCTTAGCAATGGAACTGGGCATTACAAGTATGCATCTACTCATGCAGAGGTGTCCTCACATGTAATATAATGCACCCTGCCTTAGGCTCTAAGGTCTGCTGTAGGGGTGACTTACATGTAATAAATGAAGTACAGGGGCATGGCACACAGTGAGTGAGTGTGCCATGTCGTGTTTTCAGAATGGTTTGCACCATTTCACAGATCCTGCAATGGCAGTCTGCATGCAGATTGTGTGTGGGTCCCTTAAGGTGCCTTATATGCTGCGCCCCTTAGGGAACCTCTTAAGTACCTATGCTCTGTGTACCAGAGGTACGGTTTACTAGGGAGTTACAGGGGTGCTAAAGTCCTTGCCAATTGGACTACAAATGAACATTTGTCTTGTTTTTAGGGAAAGAGCACTGGCACTTGGTTAGCACTACCAATCAACATCAGTTCCAGTGAGTAAAAAGTGGGGGTGACAATGTCAAAAAGTGGTACTTTTCTACAGATGAGAGCGAGTCAAGCTAGTTTTCTAATCTAGCAGTGATCCCAGCAATCATTGACATCCCTCAAATTAGATCAAGTATGCCATAAACCAGTAAGTGGATACATCACCAACGCAACTCCTGCAACTCATGCATGGCCAGAGTAATCAAGGCAAAGTATCTAAATATTTTTGGAAAATACCAGTTTCATGCAAAGAAAACACTAGGGCTGAATGGCGTTTCTCAATGGCCTGAACAACCAGTGTAAGAACACATTTAGTAACAGTACTGACAAGTTAAAGACTGAGTACAACCACTGATCCGATCAGGAAAATGAGCTGCACTTTGCCTTGTTGCATCACATATAGTATAAGAGTCCAGAAAGTATAATACAATATTAAAATAAAGCGATAATTTTGAGCAGCTAAGCTAAAAACTCTAATGTCTAAGAGCTGTGCCAAATCATTCCTAATAAAGTAAAGCCGGTCTTCCCATGATTTATTCCACATAAACTTTAATTTATTACTAAAATTATCAAAAACCGAACAGATAATTAGCTTTAACTAACACAACGCTGTTTCCATTATTTATTGTCAAAGTCTGAAAAGTTACTGTTACTAAGCAACAAGCCTACTAGAGTATGTGTATCCTTTAAAAGAAAGCAACAATGCCTTAGCAGCTGGACTAAGCGGACAAAAGAGACAGAAATCCATCACAAAAATATTCTTTATTACTGTCTTTAGTTTTTCCGTAGCAGGCTGCATCACTAGATTTAGTCACTTACCATTGGACCAGAGTGCATTCAATTCTCAGTCCTCCATATACAATCAATACTGTGTTTAAATGTGAATCGCACACAAGGTAAATATTGTCTTTGTGAGAAGACACAATACAACCCTGCCCACATTAAATCAAGTAGAGCTACAGCTTTTTTCTTTTTGATAAATATGTTTTAGATCATCTATGATTAAATCAAATCAAATTCACTTTATTCGGTTTCTTTTTAAGACTTAAAAACCATAAAAGCGTAGCATACAAATACAGAATGTAAACATTTAAAATCTTTAGTTTAAAAAAAAGAACCATCCATTGTATTATAAATAATTGTCACGTGTTTCCAAAGCAACGGTCTAGTCATTTCATCTGAACAAATTCATAATTTACAGAACTGCTTTATACCAAATAGACAAGTCTTTTTTTAATATAGTATTACATTTTTCCGTGATTTGATAAGTTTTTAAAAATAATGCTATATTTTTTGCATAACAATCCTTCTCCAATAATTGGAGTGCCAAGTAAGCCGCGTGACATTGCCTCAGACCCCACATTTTCAAAATTGGGATGATCCATCTTTTTCTATATACCCCATAATATTTACAAAATAACACGATGTGTATTGTTGATTGGGCTGCAACCCCATCACATGGGCATGGTCCTAAGTTTCTTGACCAATCGTTTGTTTCAGGGAATGACACTAAATCACAAAAGCAATTCTCAGTCCTCCATATACAATCAATACTGTGTTTAAATGTGAATCGCACACAAGGTAAATATTGTCTTTGTGAGAAGACACAATACAACCCTGTCCACATAAAATCAAGTAGAGCTACAGATTTTTTCTATTTGGTAAATATAGTTTAGATCATCTATGATTAAAAAAAGAAGCATGGAGCCAATAAGTGCACTTACCACTGGTGTGGAGAACTAGGGCCCTGAAAGGGAAAACCCCTGTTCCAAGAATCTGTTCGCAGAGTGGGGAGGATGGGTGGGTCGAAACGCAATCTACGACTTGGTAGAGTCTCTACCAGATAAGGGATTACCAAAGGTAAGTCATTTGTCTATCTGATAGAGACTTCTAGCTGCAGATCCCTTGCCTAGAATAGATACCCAAGCAATACCTCACTGGAGGTGGGCCTGCAGACCAATTTCACAAGAGGTAGTCCTGCAGGACTGAACGGGTAAAAAGCCCATCTCTACGTACCTGACTGTCCAGACAGTAATGTTTGGTGGACGTGCGCAATGGGGCCCATGTTGCTGCCTGGCAGATATCCAGGACCAAAACTCTGAGTTAATGAAGGCTGCAGCTTTAGCTCTGGTGGAATGAGCATGCAAGCCCCTAGGGGGCTGCTTCTTGGCCAATGAGTACCATATTTTGATGTAGAGAATGACAATCAGTATATGGTCCACTTCTGCACAGCTTGTTCTTTCCTTGCTCCGACATACCCCATAAAGTGTTAGCCACTCACCTGAACTGCTTTTATGCAGTCAAGATACAACACCAATGCTCTTTTGGATCCAGCGGAGCGTAAAAAGTATGCAGAGTGACTGTTTAGCCAACATGAAATGGAGTGACCACTTTCTGAAGAAAGGAAGCTCTTGTACAAAGTACCAGTTTGTCTGGATAGATGTTAAGATAAGGAGGCTTGGATAACAATGCCTGAAGCGAGGAGGAGCTTCGCCGGCGACCAAGATGGCCGCGTGAGCTCGGAGCTCCGAAGACCTCCCGATCCTCCGCAATAATCCTGCGACCCATCCTGTCCCACGATTGTGGGAATCGTTTGCTAAGCCGGTCCTGATGCGGCACCCGCTTTCGGAATGAAAATCTGACATTCCTGGACTCAGTTAGCTCGACGGACCCCGGAGGCTCCGCCCGCGTCACTGGCGACCGTAGAAGGGTACAGCGGTGTCTCCATATGGTACCTCCCTGCCTACACTTCGTCTTCCCGATGGGTGCTTCTGATCCTTGAGCGCCTTGCTGCGCGGCCTCAACACTGGACTTTGGCGATATCGTCGTGTGCATTGTGCGTATTACGCTAGACTTTTTCACCCCCGGTGTCCGCCCGTCCCATGAGTGCCAACATGGCGGGCAAAGGTGGCCCGGACACAGGCAAGTCCCAGCGGATCAACAGGAAACCATCCCAGTCCCAGTCCACCATTCCGGAGCGATTCTCCCAGTCTAAGGGATCACCGGTACTGGCGGGTCGTACTAAAGACTCGAGAAGGGACGAATCACCGGACGACTCCGAGTTAACGCTTCGGGACGTCATGGGAGCGATAACGGGGGTGAAGACGGAGATGCACGCTCTCCGCGAGGAACTGTCCAGCAAGGTAGACTCCCTGAAGATTGAGTTAAACCTCATCAGGACCGACCTCGGGAAAACTAATGACCGGGTGAAATCGCTGGATCTCAAGACTTCTAGCCTGGTCACTGATGTGTCCGATATCCAGATGGAGGTGCGCGACCTGAAAATGGCGAATGGATTGCTGGCGCGTCGACTGGACGAGTTCGAGGGTCGCGCGCGGCGCCAGAACGTACGCATCACCGGAGTACCGGAGAAGGCCGAGGAGGACTTGACTGAGCTCTTTGTGGAGGATCTAGTGGTTAAGAACTTGGCACCGGGGGGCCTGAGTAAATTCTTCTCGGTGGAAAGGGCCCACAGGATCCCGGGTGGGCCGCCGAAATCGGGCGCCTCCCCTCGCCCCATCATCGCGAGGCTGTTCAACTATAGGGACAGAGACGCTATCCTGCAGGCATCGAGGACCGCAGGCCCTCTCCGCTTCCAGAACTCTGATGTGAACTTCTTCCCAGATTTCACCCAAGCTGTCCAGAAAAAGCGCCAGAGCTTTACGGGGGTGAAACGGAGACTGAGGGAAATGGGCCTGCGTTACTCTATGCTCTATCCTGCCAAACTCCGCATCGAGCGTGACCACCGGACCTTCTTCTTTGACTTCCCAGATGAGGTGGGACACTGGCTTGATACCCTGCCCCAGGAACGACATGAACCGGCTGACCAGACGGAGGAGACCACCGGAGGCGCGGAAGCACAGGAATAATTGTTTGGTTCCTTGACTTTCCGAGAGCGGGGTTGCCGTAAGGGGCATCGGCTTTGGACATTGCTGCTGTTGGTTTGACTTGTTTTGTAATTAATATGGGGGATGACGGGGGGGGATGGGATGCCTCCTTTCTCCTCTGTGGGCTTCTTGTAGATTAGTTAAGGGGCGACAGGCACACTGCTAGTTGGGGTGGATCATAGTCTAATGCAGGGGTGCAGGGTGGTGGGCAGTTGGGGCGTGTTTTTTCCACTTCTTTCCTTGTTTTACTCTTTGTTCTGGCTGAGGAACTATTGGACTGATATGTTCTTGTTGTGGGCGCCATTGTGGGTGGGGGGAGGGGGGCGGAGTGTCCTTGATGATGGGGGGTAAATCTCTTAATTTGTTGAGCTGGAATGTGAACGGGTTGGGGGACCGCATTAAGAGGGGTGTCGTGTTGCAGATGTTCAAGCGCTGCTCGCCTGATGTGGTTTTTCTACAAGAGACCCACCTGGTGGGTCATGCCTGTAAAGCATTGAATAGACATGGATACAAAATGGTGGCACATTCGGGGTTCTCCTCGGGTTCCAGAGGGGTGGGAGTCATGGTGCACACGTCCCTCCCGTTGGAGGTGGAGTCTGTCCTTGCTGATGAGAGAGGCAGATACGTGGCTGCTGTGGGCAAATGGGAGGGCCGCACGCTAGTTTTGGTTTCAGTTTATGTTCCCCCGGGGCTGCAGGAGACTACTTTCAGGGACCTGGGTGGCGCCATTTTAGGTCTCCCCGAGGGATTGCTGCTTGTGGGTGGCGATTTCAACTCTGTAGTCTCGGGGGACTTGGACCGCTTCCCATCCAGGGATCTCCGCCCTTCCCATCCTGGCTGCCTGATTTTCTGAGTTCTATGGGGATGGTTGATTGCTGGCGATTGTTACACCCCACCCAGCGGCAGTACACTTTCCTCTCGGGTGCCCACGGTAGCCTCTCTAGAATAGACTATGTCCTCACCCCGGCTGCCCAGGCGCAGTCTGTGTCCACCGCGCGTCTCTTAGCTAGGGGCATTTCGGATCATTCCCCAGTTTGGGTCTCCTTTGACTTCCAGGTACCCGCGTCCTCGCGAGTGGCTCCCATTAACCCATGGTACTTCCGCGATCCGAAGACCAGGGCACTCCTGACTAAAGCTATGGATCGGTACTTTGCCGAGAATACTAGCTCCGTTGATTCCGCCGTCTCCCTTTGGGAGGCCTTTAAAACGGTGCTTCGTGGCGAGGCCTTCTCCCTGATTGCGGAGGCCCGCCGTCGACGGGATGAGGACGTGGTGCGGCTGGAGTCTGATCTCGCTGACCTGAGTTCCCAACTGGCGCTGGGCCCGTCTCCCGACCTACTTCACGCTCTCTCCCTCAAACAGTCCGAACTACGGGCGACCGCCACTGACGCGGCGAAAGCCTTGAGCAGGGAACAGCAGGGCAGGATATATGACTCGGGAGACAAGGCGGGCAAGCTCTTGGCGTGGCTGGATAAACGGGAACTGGCGTCCCGGGTGGTCCCAGAGCTGGTGGGTGAGGATGGCTTGTCCCAGACGGACCCGGCGGCTATAGTTGGGACCTTCGCTGAATACTTCGAAGGGGTATATACTTCCGCGAATCCCCTCCCAGAGTCTGCTTCGGCCTCCTTTCTGGAGGACGTCGAACTTCCCTACCTTTCAGATCTCGAGCGAGATGACATGGATCGGGACCTGTCTGTGGATGAGGTAGCCTTGGCGATCCGTTCGTTACGCTCTGGCAAAGCACCGGGACCCAACGGCATCCCGGTTGAGCTTTATAAACTCAAGGCCGATGCGCTTGCTGCACCCTTGTTAAATATGTTCCTTGAAGCCCGCGAGACGGGAGAACTTCCCCTCGACCAACGACTCGCCACCATTGTGGTGATCCACAAGGAGGGAAAACCGCGTGATTTATGCCGGTCCTATAGACCCATCTCACTCCTGAATGCCGAACCCAAGATCCTGGCCAAACTGTTGGCCAACCGGCTAGTGGGAGTGATCTCGGATCTGGTTCACCCGGACCAATCTGGCTTCATACCGCATCGGAACACGGCACTCAACTTGAGACGGCTTCACGCGGTCATGGCACGTGCTCCTTTGCTTCGTGAACCCGCAGTTCTCGCCTCTCTTGATGCCACTATGGCTTTCGACTCGCTGGAGTGGAACTACCTATGGGCTGTCCTAGCCAAATTGGGGTTTGGACCCGCTTACATCGGCTGGGTCCGGCTGCTATACTCCGCTCCGCTGGCTAACGTGGCCGTCAATGGTCGACTGTCGGCCTCCTTTGCGTTGCACAGAGGCACCAGGCAAGGTTGCCCGCTCTCGCCGCTCCTGTTCGCCCTGGCACTGGAACCCCTGGCGGCTTGGATCAGGACACACCCTGATGTCTCCGGGATAACGTGGTCCCCTGGCTTTGAGGACCGAGTGTCGCTTTACGCGGACGACATCCTCTTGTATCTCACCTCTCCCTGCCGCTCGCTCATTGTAGTTTTTGACCTGCTGGGGACCTTCGGGGCCCATTCTGGCTTGGTGATCAACTGGTCTAAATCCTCTTTGTACACGTTGTGTGGAAACACTCCGCGCCTCCCCCGTGGGTGCTCAATACAGATAGCCCAGCAGGGCTTTCGGTACCTGGGCATTTACGTGTCGCGAGATCCCCGAGCCCGATACTCACACAACCTACTACCACCACTGGCGCGGTTGCGCAGGGACGTCGAGGGCTGGAAGAAGCTACCGATCTCCCTAATGGGCAGAGCTGCGTTGTTCAAAATGATGGCGCTGCCTCGCTTCCTTTACGCTCTGCAGAACACCCAGGATCCAGTCCCAGCTAAATACTTTGGAGAGATCGAATCCTTGCAGCGAGCGCTGTTGTGGGATGGTAGACCACGAATCTCGTTGATCAAGCTGACCATACCGTGCTACGATGGGGGTATCGCCCTGCCGGATGTGCGGCGCTATTATTGGGCGTCCCAGCTCGCGGCCATCAATCACGGCCTCTATGGCCCGGCGGCCAGTCCGGCCTACGCCATGGATCGGTGGCTCGTGCAAGACGGGAACTATTATAGAGCATTATACTCCAGGTCTTTGGACCGGAAACTGACGGGCCCCACGAAAACGATGGTGCATATATGGCGCTCGGTCACTGCCACCCTGGGCTGGAAAGATAGGGTTACCATGGCCACCCCACTGTATGACTCAGATATGCTGGGAAAGCTGTGGAATACTAAGGGCTTCGACAGGTGGGACACCATTGGAATATCTAAGGTTGGGGACATGATGGCAAGGGGGAGGATCAAGTCGTTTGAAGTACTACAGTCTGAGTTCCAGCTGGCGGCAACGGAATACTTCCGACACGCCCAGCTTAGCCATGCCCTCTCCCCCCACATATCGGGAGAGGATGCGATCCCTGAATCATCACCCCTCGAGGATCGGGTGCTGGACGGTCACATGCCGGACAGCGCTATCTCCCTGACGTACAAAAAGCTCATTAATGTGAGAGTGGATTTGCTTGAGCGATTGAGACTGCACTGGGTGAATGATGGTATAGAGGTGGATGACGAGGAGTGGCAATCAGCTGTCTCCTCCCCTAGGGAGGTGGCCATATCAGCACGACTCCGCCTTGTTCAGTTGAAGATACTACACAGGGTGTATGTAACCGGCCCCAGACTCCTACATATGGGACTCTCAACGGACGGCCTGTGTCGGCGGGGATGTGGTATGCTTGCTACCTTCCTGCACATCATATGGGAATGTCCTGAAGTTGCCCGGTATTGGACACGAGTGCATGAGGTGATGGAAGAAGTGACTGGAGTGGCCCTACCGGCTGAGGCCCGGCGATGCCTCCTCAATATTTGGTGCCCGAATGATTACAGTGTTGCCCAGACCCGGTGGGTCACCCTGGGCAACATGGTGGCCAAGAGGGACATCGCCCAGAAATGGGGTGCGCCTGCTCCTCCCTCGCTCAGCTTGTGGGAAACCAATATGGACTGGTGCATGCTGCGTGAGAAGACGGTGTATGTGGCCAGGGGCAAGCCTAGAATGTGGAGGTCTGTGTGGGGAGCTTGGAACTCCTATAGAGGCGATATTTGCGACCCCCCTGTGGAGATTGACTCTGATGTCCAGCTTTCCCCGTAGAGCCCCTTACCCGCAGTTCCAGTTAGGTTATCCTGGTGTGCTACCCCCCACGCGCCTCACTGTTATCGCTGTTATTGCGTGCTGTCTTGGGTGTACGGCCCTCGACCCCCTCCCGCTACGCAAGCCCACTGCTTCTGTACCGTCCTCAGCCTACCTTTTTCCTCTTTGACTTTCTTTCGTGCCTAGTGCACACCTTCTTCTCCTAGCCTTTTTTGAGGCTTTCTTATTCTTTGGTTTATTTAATAATAAGTTCAATGTTATTGAAAAATTAAACCTGATTGCTTCTGCGTACAGTATTGTACACAACCTTATTTGCTACCTCGATGCTGCCTGGCCTCCGGGATGTATGGCTGAATAGCGGTGTACTTTTTCTACAAATAAAGGTTTTCCAAAAAAAAAAAAAAAAAAAAAAAACAATGCCTGAAGCTCACTGATACTCTGGGAAGATGTGACTGCTACCAGGAAGGCCATTTGATGGTAAGGAACCTGAGTGGACAATTGTGCAGAAGCTCAAAGGTAGTACACATAGGCAAGGTGAGGACGAGATTGAGAACGCACTGGGACATAACATATGGAGTGAGAAAGAACATATGTTGCTAACCTTTAAATCTACAATAGGGTGCTGGAAAAGAGAAGGGTGGTCAGGCAACTGAAGAAAAGAAGACATTGCAGATAGATATCCTTTAAAGCTCTTCTCGGCAAGAGAAAGGACAAACAGGAGCAGCTGAGAAAGAGGGACAGAAAAGGGATCAATGTGTCTTGGAACACCATGCCACAAATCTAGCCCAGCAGCAGGAGTAAATGTGTTGGTAGAGGGACACCTGGCTGCCAAGATAACAGTACAGACTTCGAAGGGAGAAGGTTGAAAGCTATCAACTGTCACAGCTCAAGCTCTACACAAGAAGGCGAAGCGTTGACAGGTTCGGGTGGATAACCCTGCCCTTCTCCTGCGACAGAAGATCCTCCCGAAGGAACAGCCTGATCGATGGACTGATGGCCATGCTAAACAGTTCGGGATACCTGACTCTCGGTGCTCAGTCTGGAGCCACAAGGATGACTTGGGCCCGGTCGTTCCTGATATTCTTGAGAACTCTGGACAGGAGTGATCTGGTCGGAAAGACATACAGGAGCCCTCAGCTCCAATCAAGAGGAAAAGGGTCTCCGAGTAAGAGGCACCTTGGAAACTTGGAAACCCAGTGCACAGAATTGCTGTCAATGCGCATTCTCTTCAGTGGCGAACACATCTAACCAAGGCTCTCTCCATTGCTGAAATAGACCTTGCACCACCTCCGGATGACGATGCAATTAGTGATCCGTTAGGCTACCTCGGCTGAGTTTGTCCACTCTGGGGTTCAGAGAACCCGTTAGATGTTGAACCACCAGGAATATGCCCTGCTGTTCCAGCCATGTCCAGACATGCAGGGCCCCTTCAAAAGGGTCCTTGAACATACCCCACCATGCTTCCAGCACCACATGGTGGTGGTGTTGTCCTTGAACACCTGTACTAGTCTTCCTTAAATGGAGGGTAGCAAGGCTTTCAGTGCCAATCGAATCACTCGCAGCTCCAACTGGTCTCTGGTAGAATCATGACCGCATCTACCTGAGGCCTCCGATTGCCACCTCTCCCAGATGGCCACCTCAGCACAGGAGTGAAATTGAAATTTGAAATGAAATTGAAATTATTTATTTATTGTTCAGTTAGTTAAAACCATAACAATATCCCAAATTCTAATTTTAAAAGATCCACTTCGCATAAAAGTTACATATCTTTAAAAACATCAAATCTTAAAAGTTATAGGATTGTAAAATACATTTCATGTTTAATCATTACTCAGATTTAACTTTCAGTTCTTGTTCGTGAATGCGTAAAAATGTAATCAATTTACAGTTCATTTGAGGGTCAGTGGAGTCTAGGCCACTTATGATAGCAGTCCTGCACGACTTTATACCTCTATCCTGAAATGCTCGCCGTAATATTGTGGTTCGTGCTGGTTGCAATGTCTTGCAGTGACATACAAGATGAATCAAATCTTCCTTTTAATAACCACAATGCCTGCAATTTTCATTTTCCATTAGTTTCAAATGAGGGGCATCCGCAAGAGTTGGGAATTGTCCGAAACTTAATGTTATTAATTTCCTCTTTACAAAAATGAAATAAGTGGAGTCCAAGTAGGCCGCTTGTTTCAAGGTTTTATAAGTACTGATCAACGTCCATGAATGGCTTCTTGTACGAAAAAGGTCTTTATCAGCCAGTAAGGAGTGGAACCTTGCAGCCTTATTTATTGTTAATTTGAATGCTTGGTAAGACATTTGTTTACTCCACAGCTCCCTTGTGCATGTAGTCGTTAAGGAGTGTTCCAAATTTTTATATGCTGGCGAGTGTTTATCTTGTTCCATTTCCAGCCACAAGGATTCGTTAAGGCCGTTTTTTTCTACATTTTGTTTTATTTTATACCATACTTTAATATATGTGTAAAGCCTGCCCAATGTTTCGTTCACTAGCCCAAACTCCAAGCGCATCTCTGCTGCTGAGGCAGTCTTCGGGAGTTGAAGAACCTTTTTGTAAATGCGCGTTATTAGATTGTTTAGGGTTTCTGCATCATTTCCATGCATTGCAGCACTGGCGTATGTTAATGTTGGCAGACCTTTAGCTAAGATTATCGTTAATAGTGGTTTCAGGGATGGACCCTCCAGTTTCTTTGCAAGTGTTTTGAGGGCGAATATTAGAGCCCCTTCTCGCTGTCTCATGTATTTTTTCTGATCACAAAACAAAAGTTTATCATCAATGAAAAATGCCAAATATTAATAGCATGACACTTTCTCCAGCAAATTACCCTTTAATCTAATATGTTGAATAGAGGCTGTTCGATTTGTAATAAGCATTATTTTGGTTTTAGAGAAATTTAATCCCAGATTATTTGCCGACAGAAATTCATAGAGTTTGTTTAATAATCTTGTCAAGCCTACCTAAATCAAGCTTAAGAGAACAATATCATCTGCGTAGGCAAGGGGCGATAATTGAAGTTTTCCTAATTTTGGTGAGTGTGAATTAATTCCATCTAGCTGCGTTGAGAGGTCTGAGATAAATAAATTAAAAAGGTGCTGAGCTAGTACGCACCCCTGCTTTAAACCCATGTAGGTGTATACTTTCCTTGATAGTCTAGCTCCATTTCCAAGTTTCATGCGTACCCAGGTATCTGTATAGACTAGAAGTAGACCTTTCAATATTCTGTCTGGTATGCCCCAGGATTTTAGTGTGGACCACATGAGTTTCCGATCGACAATGTCGAAGGCAGCTTTTAGATCAATTAACCTTATGACATGGGGGTCCCCCTGCAAGGGTTGAATAGGGACGTTAGCTACTGGGTAGGGTTTTATGTCCCCGTGCACACACCGTATGTTCACTATTTCTCGGGCAGGTACTGGGACAAAGCTACATGTTGGGATTGTATTACCGACAGCCAGAGTCTAGGAGGGCGTGTATAGAGGACCCGTTTACCCTTACACTTACACGGAATGAGTTGCCCATTTCCGCGGAGTAGAGCACCGCTTTGGGGAGGTATCCCACCTCCATGGGTTCGTCTTGTTGCTTTCTGCGAGGACACAGTCTGGCAATGTGTCCCCAATTGCCACATTCGAAACATTGAGGTCTCGTAGGTCCAAGGGGCTCTGGCCTCCAGGTGCGAGGCCAGGGAGGATCTATGGCACGAGTAAGACGCTTTTCGGGTTTTGGAGCAGGCCTCGTGGATCTATCAAGGTCCCAATTGGGGGCTTTTGGCTGAGACCTGGAAAAGGTGGCGGCAATGTCTATAGCCTGTGATGTTGTTAACTTGTGGTGTTGATGTAGCCACCGTTGCGTGGCATATGGCAGGGCTCTAGGTATTGCTCCAAATATATACGATCCATTATCTCCTCCTTGGAGCTGTTGTTGGGGGTAAGCCATTTGTCGGCGGCCATCTTTAGGCGCACAAAGAGCGTTTTGGGGTTTTCCCCAGGGTACCCCTTTCTTTCCCGAATCTTAGTCTATAGGCTTCTGCGTCTAAGCCTAAATGGTCCAGTATTATCTTCTTCACCTTGGGGTAGGGGGTGTCTCACGTGGGGTTTGCCACCTGGTAGGCCGCTTGAGCTTCTCCTAAGAGGAGCGGGGCCAAGAAGAAGGGCCATTTGCTAACGGGCCACCCACAGGCACGGGCCACCCTTTCAAAATTGAGTAGAGAGGAGTCAGGATCCTCTCCTGGATAGTATTTCTGAAGGGAGACATCCGCAGAGCCATGGGGTATAATCTGTTCTTCGCTGGTTCCTCGGCTGGGGGACTCCACCCAAGGTTGTGTGGGGGGGTGGGTCAGTGGCCCGGGCTGTTAGGGCCTTCTTCAGTATTTCTCCATCCGCTTGAGCAGAGTTCAACTGTTGCTCTACAACCCACTCTAGGCGTTCCTGTCCTTTTATTGATTGTTGGACGACCGTCTCCATCTCTTCTATACAGATGGCTGCATTGCCCGCATTCTCCACCACTGTAACGGGCGCGGGAGAAATAGGCAGTAGGCGTGTCTTAGTTAGAGAGGGCTTTATTGAAGCGAACGGATAGTCATTACAGGTTTTTCTTAAATGGGTTGCCCGTCGTGGGGATCTGCTTCGGCTGGTCCTGCAGGTCTTTGTCTTGGTGGCCTCGCTCCTCCTACTCCAGTCGGGGCTCCTCCGGGACAGGGTATCGTCCTGGTCCGTGGTGCCTCTCGGTAGGGAAAACAAACAAGGAGAAGTGTCAGGGGGTTTGTCCAGGATATTTACAGGTGCTAGGGGAAGGGGAGTGAGGAAGTAACCCGTGTGATACACTCGGGCGTTCGTAGGGTGAAGGGTGTATGTGCTCGGGGATAAGGGTATACCGGGACGAGGGGAACCAGATAACGCTGTCGACCCGCCCTTTCTCCCAAGCCAACCCGCAAATCTGCCCCGTACCTGTGTAAGCCACACTCCTCCCCCGGGTGTGTGGCAGGGCGGCTCGCGGGGACGTTGGCCTCCGGGCGTATTCTCCGTCACCGGTACCGCTTCTCTTCTCGACTCCACTTCCTCCGTTCTTCTTCCAATCTCCTCTTCCTTTGATCGTGTTCTCCTTCCTATGCTCCGCTCCTCTTCTACCTCGACTTTCCAAACACTCCGGGTGAACAAGCACACCTGGTCTCTCTCTGCTTCCGTATTTGACGTCGGAGCTACTTCCAGTAGCCACGCCCACTCCTCTTGAGACTGTGAGTTAAAGGGCCAGGTGTCTTGACACTGTATTCCGCTGATAGTAGCTCGTTCTGTGAAAGGCAGAGAAGAGGGTGGGGGTTTTGTAAGTTCCCCGGCAGGGCCTTGAAACCCCTGTTCTGTGGGGAGAGCGGCCCCCCTCTGTTACACTAGTTAAACAAGTAGATAACCAAACTAAAACATTCGGATTGGATTGTGTAGAGGACCCCTCCATACATGAGGATGCATTACATCTCAGCAGAGAGATTACGGATTGAAGCAAGAACTTTGCCAAAGCGCCCTGGATGATGAAATCGTAAGGACCTGGAACTGATCAAGTCCATCCCCGCAGGTGTGAAGGGCTGTGAGGAACCTAGAGTCAACTAGGAAATGCAGATGTGCCCGCTAGTCCAGCATGGCTAACTAGATTGGGTCGCCATGAGAGTAGTAGGTGCCCAGGGGTGTAGAGTCTCCAGGGTATGTGCCGTCCCCTCCTCCGGCATTGGATGTAAGAATGCTGCATGGAACTGCATCGAGGTCCACAACTGAACACCAAACTAGTAGGCACAATGACCTCCTTTTCTTAGTCACCACCCTTCATAGGGTGTCAGATTGTTGGGCTTCTTTGCCACCAGCACTCTACAATACTATACACCACTTCACTCCACTCTGACAATCTATTCTACAACACTCTAGTCCACTCGTCATTCCACTCTACAGTACTGCAACCTACTATGCACCACTTCACTCTATCCCACTGCACACTACACCACTCTACTCCGTGGAACTCCATGCCACTGCACTCTACACCACTTTGCTCAAAACCAATATACTCTACACCACTGCACTCTGTGCCAAACTACTCTGTGCCACTGCACTGTGCGCCATTTTAATCTGCACCACTATAAGCAACAGCACTCTACACAAATGCACTTTACACCATTGCACCCCAGCACTTTACTCTGCAACAGTGCACTATCTGCCACTGCACTCTACCTCTCTACTATGTGCCACTGCACTCTACACCACTATACTCCATGCCACTACACTGTACTCTGCGCCACTCTACTCTACTCTATGCAACTGCAATCTACTCTGCACCGCTCAACTGTATGCCATACCACTCTATACCACTCTAATCTATCCTGCACCACATACCACTGAACTATACACTGCTTTACTCCATGCAACTGCAGTCTACTCTACACCTCTGCACTCTATTCTGCACCACTCCACTCTACGCCAATTCACTCTACTCTGCATCACTGCACTCTTTGCCTTTGGCTCTACAACTCTTTACTCAAAGTCAATGCACTTTATAGCAATCTACTCTGCACCACTGTACTTTACGCCACTTCACTTCACTCTACTCCACTCTATGGCACTCCACTACATTAAACTCTACTCTATTCCATGCCATTCCACTTTACAACACTCTACTCCACTCTGTGCCACTTTACGACGGTCTACACATCTCCCTCTTTGCTACTCCATGCCACTCTACTCCATTCTACTCTACTCTAACCCACTACTTCACTCCAAGCCACTCCACTGGACACTCTATGTCACTTTGACACTCTATGCACCCTACTCTACTTTCTGCCACTCAACTACAACTTTCTATGCCATCCCACTCTCCTTCATTACTTCACTCTATGCACTAGACTTTATAGCAATCTACTCTGTTCTACGTTACTCTACTCCACTCTAAGCGACACCCTCTACACCACTCCATTTTGCCCTACACCACTCCACAACACTTTATTAGCACTCCACTCTACATCCCCCTAATCCATTTGACACTTTACTCCACTCTAAGCCCTTATACTCCATGACACTCCACTCCCTTCACCTCACTCTGCAGGACTCAACACCACTACACGCTATGCCACTACATGACACTTCACTCAACTCTACTATACACCACTCTACGCCACTCCACGACTCTCTACGCAACTCAATAACACTCTACTCTACTCCAATTTATGACACTTTACTCCCATTTACCCCACTAACTTTTAGCCATGCTGAACAGGAGCCACGCTAGTGTAGAACATGGTTAAAACATATTGGCAAAACCAATAGCTTTTGCATTGGAGAGACCTACTGGCTTTGCCAGGGCTTCTTTAAATATTGGGACAATAGTTGAGGTGGTCCAGAAACTCAGTACAGAGGAATTTACAAGACTGTTAAATACATTAGTCAGTAATGGAGCCCAAAGTTCGATGTTACACTTTATCAGCGCTATAAGGAGTCCATTCAGCCCTGGTGCCTTCCTGCTGACACTCTGTTGGATGGAGTCAACACCTTCACATAAGTAACCTGAATGTCGCGATGGTTGCTACCTAACATATTCAACAGTATGGCTGTTACTGGGGAAGGAATATATTTTGGAAAGTGAGTCTCCCAAGCCTCGATGGAAATGTGGCAGCTAATCGGAGTTACAGTGTGGTTTATTGTTCTCATGACAGTTACAGCAAACCTGAAAGAATTACAGTCCATCATAGATACCGCTTGGGCTACTGTGTTCCAATGCTGAGCAATAACCTCCTTCCATCCCTTGGCAGTCACTGCTTTATACTGCTTACGGAGGGCAGTTACAGTGACAGGATCCTCAGAAAAAGCGGAAAGTACACTGAGCAATAATCGATTTTGCACAATAATCGATTGGCTACCATGCAATCTTGATTGAACCACCTAGGTGCAATATGTGTTGCAAGAGCTTTTTTAATGGATGGGTAAGTACTACAAAAGGGCAGAATATTGATACATGATCTAACTTGTCAGTCAAGTGCAGAGCATGATCAACTCCTGATTGTCTTTTATTATGGTTTCCAAGAAATGGGCCGAGTTGTGGAGTTTCCATACCAGTCTGAGGCAATCTGAGGATAACTGCAGTTTGCTAATACCAAAATCAACACTTGGTAAAGACCTTAATGGTACAGCCAGTGCTCCTTCAATAAGGTTATGGTCGCCAGTGTTGGCGGGAATAGTTAATTCATGCTGTAATATGTTAATTCAGCTGCTGGATATAAAAATATAATCAATCACTGATGTGCTCCCTCTACCCCTATAAATGGGATAACCCGCAATCACTGATACCTCTTGTGTCCATATTAATATTCAGATCAAATGTTGAGGGATATGTCTCTAATTCCTTGACTCTATGATCCGTATCCTCTATAAAATACTTGTCATTATGTGATTTGGGATGCTTGGGTTTCCTGGAATTGAAGTCACCTACTAAACAAAGATGCACCTGGCACCCCCTATCAGTGACATTACCGATAAGTGATCAAATAAAATCAAACAAAGCACAGAACTCGTATTTGGTGTATTGACAACATCGTTATAAAACTAAATACAGGCTCAAATTCCTCTTAAAAAGTACTTTC
The DNA here is from genome assembly GCF_964263255.1 of Lissotriton vulgaris. Lineage (NCBI taxonomy): Eukaryota > Metazoa > Chordata > Amphibia > Caudata > Salamandridae > Lissotriton > Lissotriton vulgaris. Next base: position 1,126,540,860 of record NC_141691.1, on the reverse strand, counting down.
CTGGGGTTTCCAAGGACTGAGCATAACCACCAGACATCGAAATAACCCATATTGATAAACACCCTGATGCCCATCCGGACTGAGAAGGAACATCGGGCACACTGAAGCCCATCAAACACAAAGGCTGAGGGTCCCAGGTTTCCTGAAACAGTTAGATATTGCAGTTTCTTAAGAATTGACGAAGATCTGTAAGATGTACCTTAGTGCGAACACCGTCTACATTCCAGCTTAAAATTTTTAAGGGGGGTGCTTGTGAGTTAGTGTTTACACTCAGTGAAAGGAAGACAGGTGGCCGGAATGGAGCCAAAAACTGGATGGACGCTGACTTATGCTTGACATCCGCAAGACCACCCAGTCAATCATTATCAGTAAGCTGAGCCAGAACTGCAAATCTAGTCCTACGCTCTAGACTTGGCTTGTGCTGCAGATAGCTTTGCAGGTCGGGGGGCATTGTTGGTCTATAAAAATACCCCCATGGGTACACCCAGGTGTATAAATGATCTGTTAGATGTTCAACAATTGATTCAATGCCTCTTAGACTCCTTATTTGACTCTTGTTTCGATTATTGTTTTGGTTACTGGTTATTATTCCTGTATATGATTATTGTATGTACTCCCCTCATCTCTCTATGCTCCATCGCATAGCCTATTCCTACTCGTGCACTCAGGTTATATTGACCTGTTATGTTTGTACTAGTTGATTCAATGCCCATTAGATTCCCCATGTTAGACTAATGTTCTGATTTGGTACCTTTGCCTCAAATTGTAAAGCGCTCTGATATCCTTCAGGATCAAATTTGCGCTATATAAAACTGTATAAATAAATAAATAAAAATTGTAACAATCACAGAGCTGTCAAGCATGCCCCCTGCATTCAACCTCAGTGTATCTCTCTCACAGGCAGAGAGTCTGAAATTCACCACAATACAATCTCCCTGTATGTTTTTAATTGAGAGTCCCACCCAGCCCACCTGTGCATTATTATATTCTCATTACATTCCATCAGGTTAAAATGTTTATGTCTGCAGAGCCAGTGAAATACCCTATTTCGTAATTGTTCCTAAGCTTCTGAAATATTGAGTCTTAGGGAAGGTACGCCATCTAAAACCAGCACATATGGACACACTGCATGGGGTCAATTTAATGGTACATTATTAGAGAAGAGATCAGTTGTTACATTGAGAAGTGTGGCTCAACGGTTAGAGGCGGCAGACCCGGAGGCATAGGTCGGCCCGGGGCCAGGGTTCAATTTCCGACGCGGCCGGGTGCAGGACCAATGTCAGTGGGCCTGATAAATCTCACCTCGGTGCCACTCTAACCATGGGGTCCCACGCTGCAACTCTGGGCAATAGCTTGCTTAATATCCACTCCGGCCCCATCACCGCCGGGGATGCCTGGCTGCACCTTGGGGATGCCCAGTAAAGGAACCATCTCACAGGGAAAGCCAGGACGGGTTCCCCAGTGATACAGCGCTGGGACGCTTCCGGGGAACCACGCGCTCTATAAATCCAACATTCATTCATTCATTCATTCATTCATTAACCACTTCCGAATAGGGCCTAAAGCCGATTTTGCCCATTTTGTTGGGTGCTGGGTCTTCATTAGGGTTAGGGCCAGAGCGTGGAGCAACAGTGGCTGCCATAAAGGACAGATAGCTACAAGGGTCAGCAAGCAGGATTCCATCCCGCTAAGGCGCTTCTGAAGGTAAACTAACCCCTGCAGTTGCAAAGTACACACAACTACGAGTGCAAGCATTGGAGTTATGCAGGGCACTGGTCCTGCTTTTAGCTTCCATTCCCAAGCTAGTCAGTTGTTTCCCAATGCGGTCTAATCGATCAGTAATAGGTCTTTGTTGTTCTTGTAATATAGCAAAACATTTATTATGAAGTTCCTCAATACACAGAATGCCCAAATTTTCTTTTACACCATCCTTTTCGAAATGCGGCCAGGAGGGGGGCGTGGACTGGTTTTTCTTTTTCCATTTGACAGCTTGCTCTCGTGGTACCATTTATTTTGTAAGACATATTCTTTTTGAAGAACGTGCTTGACGAAGCCTTTAGCTACTTTCCAAGTGTATTCTTCCTTGCATACTGTAATGCATTCATTCACTATTGTTTTCTGTTGCTTATGCAACTAGTTTGTACTGACACCTCTGCATGACATTAGATCAGAATCCATATTCATGTAGTGGGATATCACTAATATGGTAGGGTCACATGCTGTTTTGGAATATTGTAGTTTAATTTATTACAGTGATAATGCTTTTGATTATACCACACTGACTTAATTGTATCCCTCATTTCTATGGTGAAATTCACTATATAAACCCTTGCATTTGGGATCGAACCAGAGAGACTCAGGTTTGTTCCAGGAATGCTGTTCAATTATTTACGGATTTGCTGCACATTTGAGACAATCTATTTTCTTAATACTGCATTTTTATCTAAACTTTACATGTCTTGGTGGCAGTTGATTCCTATATATCTCTACCTAATTAATGAGATTGTTGATGCATTTGCATTTTTCTCATTTCTGTACTGCACTTTACATTTTGTTAAACCTGCATTTAATTTATTTTTTTTTTAAACCTGCATGGATTTCCAAATTTATGATCTGGAACTCCCTTTTTGAGTTAATCCTTCCATTGATTGCTTTTGAAATGTTATTTTGAATTATGTTTCTAGGGACACATTACCTCATAGTTCTTGAAGTCAATACTGTCCCAAGTCCCACAAATGAAGCACCACAATCGTGCAAATTATCTAAGTGATAGCCCACCAACAATGTCAAAAACTGATGCTTAACTTTTTATTACTTTCCTGATAAAAGTAAAATATAAAGTAATTAAAACAAGGGTTAGCCAATTAATTACCCCGAAATTCATTTTTCAGATATAAAACCAGCATTAGCTGTCAAGTGGAAACAATACTGGACTTCACACGGTTCCATGTGCCCCAAAGAAATGTAACACCCCCCACCATATGTGTCCTTCGTGCGGCTGAAAAATGACTGCTTAATCCAAGTACTACTGTGCATGCAGGTTCAAAACGTGGAAGAGTTTATTCTCTGTCACACAAAGGGAGAAAAATGTACTTCTCCTTTGATGCATAGTTATCATGACAGCAGACGTATGTGGTATGAATCGGGTACATACGTTATTACAACCACTCTTTGTAAATGTATTCTGAATCAGAACAGTTGTAACCACATAACACAAGGAATCAATGATACAAATATTCCTTACATCTCACTTTTTCCTCCCCTCATTGCCCATCCAATAATCACCAAGGGCCTGATTCGGAGTATGGCCGCCTCAACACCACTTTACTGTCAGTGTAGGTCCTGCTGCCACCTCCTCGTCGGTCCGACCCCCCAATTACGAGAAGGGGGGTCGGATCACCACAAGAACGCCGCTACTGGCAGGATCCTGAATTCTGATGGGGCAGCAGTAGAGAAAGTGGCAGTCTCTGACTGCAGTGCCAATGCCGGCACCGCCATGAAGATTCGGACTTGCCTTATCGCTGACCTTTTCATAACTGGGACCCCACCATGAGGAGGTTGGGGGGGAAAAGTCAGGGAAGAGGCCCCAGACAGGGCCATAGGGAGATTTCGCATATTGGACAAAGTGCATGTGCCCCCCTCTGCTTGCACTGTGGTGCATGCACAACGCGAGGGGGGGGAGGGGAGCGGTGGCCGAGCACTTTGCCAGGGCCGGTTTTGGTTCCCAGTCCGGCCCTGGTAGTGCATGGTACACCGTACACCAATATGCAAGTGGCTGCCACGGCAGCAGCATATGCCTGAGGCTCTCTATATGCCGAAGCATGCTGCTGCTTTGGCACCGCCGACACAACACCATCAGCCCAACGATATACTCACAACTGTCGCAACACCAATTGGTCCGCCGATCTCAGAATCTGGGCATAAATGTGCAAATTGGAAAATAGCTACAAGTGAACTGTCTAGAGTGGGTGGTTCTGCAAAGCATTGATGAATACTCAAAATATAGTGGAACGCGACCATGCGTATTCAAGCTCCTATGAGACGCTGCCAATTACTATGTTTATAAAATGAAATATTCTCATCTCCGCAGACTAATGTACCAAGGTAAAAAAATACTGTTACTTACCCGTCCTCGCTCTGTGAGAGTTGTTAACATGATGATAAGCGACAACTGATGATCCCACACTAACTGCCAAAAATGTGCACAGGTATGAGGAAGTGGTCCTTGTGTAGCTATGTATTTGTTCACAACACCAGTGGAGGGAATTTCCATCTACAGTAGGAAGGAAAAACAGTAGAGCTTACTTTTGTACCAAATTTTACCTGTCTAAAAAACAAAGGCCAGACACAATTGTCAATATGCAGACGAAATTCGTATATATCACAACATTTATTGCCATGTTGTAGTCTCATTATTTTGCATCATGTTCACCTGCATGACACTAATTTGAACAGAAAATATATTTAATTCGATTTAAAACCGATGATCAATGTCATTTTATGTTTGAAGCAGTCTCCTGCCAGTATTTCGGATTACTTTGTATATGCAAATTATGTCCTTGCATTAAATTTGTGCAAATTGCTTAATTATAGCAAAACGTAAGTGGATTTTGCAGGAAAATTGTATTTCAACCGCTCCTAATAACAGAAGGCTAAGATATATTTGCACAACTGTGAGGAAGAGCATCACTCAATACCTTTGCTGCGCTAAATTTAAACGCTTACTGCCAATGTGGTGTTGCCATAACAGGTGCCAGGGCTACTAAAACAAATCCAATGTTCCCATATGAATGTTGATGAAAAAAAAGGGTCTCTTCTAGCACATTTGTAATGGAATATAGCAAACCACAGAATGAATTTTTTTATAACATGTTCAACATTTTGAACTAACCATGCGCAATCTTACTTCACCTACTACATCAGAAAGAGCAGCTTTTTTTAGCAGACGTTCATTTTTTGCATTAAAATCTCATAAGTCGATAATTCAAATGGAGTGGATGCTGTTCACCTCAGCTACAGTATTTTACTGACAAATGTCCCACACACACAACACAAAACATTTCCAAAGTGGGATCATGCAAATCAGATCAGTGTCTTGACCATACACTTGCACCAAAATGCATTGCTTTACGCAGCAAATTCCAAGGTAATTATGTTTTGCTATTCTATCCATTTACAATAGATGTTATGTTACACAGGTTTGTAGAGTACATTTTTCTACTGGGAAGGTATCCTGGTGCTGGGCAGGAGTAAGTCTAGGCACACTTAGGGCCTACTGGGACTACTCGAAAAGTAAGGTCTTCAGAGTCTTGCGGAATTCAAGAAGTGAGACGGAGGCTGTTAGTGTAACAGCAGGTCGTTCCACACTTTAGGAGCAATGTAGCAAAGGGCTCAACTGCAAGATCTGGTTTTCCGAATGCATGGGATTTGTGCAAGTAGGGTTCCGGACGAGCGGAGGTGTCTGGAAGGTTTGTGAAAGCAGATGCAATTGCTGAGGTATTCTGGGCCAGTATTATATAGAGCCTTGAAAGTAAGGTTGAGGAGTTGGAATTGTGCGTGTTTGTGAATGGGGAGCCAGTGGAGCTCCTTCAGGTGTGATGTTATGCAAGTGTGGCGTGGGAGTTTGAGAGTTATTCTGGCTGCCAAGGTTCTACAGGTCTGCAGCTTTCTACTAAGTTTTTTTGTTGATCCTGGCATAGAGGTTTTTTCCCGTAGTCCAGCTTGCTTGCGACCAGAGCGTAGGTGACAGTTTTCTAGCTGCGGATTGGGAGCCATTTGAAAATCTTCATCAGCATCTTCAGGGTATGGAAGTATAAGGCAGTGACGGCATTGTCTAGAGCAGTTATGCTGAGTTTGCTGTTGATGCGGAGGTTATCGGAGTGGGTGGTGGAGGTGGATGTCAATCCTAGCTCTGTTGACCACCTGTTGGACTCCCACAGTGATATGTTCTTCCCGAAGTTCAAGATTTCGGGGTTTTTCGGTATTCAGATTTAGACAGCTGGTCTTTATCCAATAGGCGATTTCAGACATGCAGGCATTGAACTTGATCTAGGTACTGGTGGTCTTGACCGTAAGGGAGTATGAGTAGTGTGTCCTCAAAGAGGATCCTTGCAGAACTCTGCAGATGTGGTCGCGGGTGTCTGAAGTGAACGGTTGCAAGCTGACTGACTAGGTCCTTCTAGTCAGGGTTGAGCAGATCCATTGGAGTGAGTGTCCTTGGATTCCAATGTCGTGTTGACATTTGATGAGAATGGGGTGGGAGACTGAGTGAAATGCTGCAGTGAGGTCCGGGTGAATGGGGGCTGTTGTGTCTCCCTTTTCAGAGTCATGAGGATGTCATCCGTCCCAGGGATGAAGCAGTTCCCGTTCTGGTAGTTGGGTCTGAAACTAAACTAAGAGATGTGGAGGAGTAGATGGCTATCAGACTTCAAAGAAAAGTCCTGTATCGTTCTTCTCCTAAAATGCCCTCCTGCACGGTTATTTTGAACGTGCAAGAAGCACAAGTTACTTACCTTCGGTAACAATATATCTGTAAGAAACAGTAGTTAGTATTAGATTTCTTACCTTAGTATATCCCCAGGCGTCAGACTGGATCCCGAAACTTTTGCGTAGCAGTACCCTTGCGCGCCGATAGGCGTTGTCTGCGGCTCCGCGTCCGTCGTCGGCGTTGTTGGCACCAGGATGACGTCGCCGGAGTACTTAGACACCCCCTCGCGCACTGACGTCAGTTCTTATACACAGCTTTTCCGCGCCAGAAACGCAGAGCCATGATAAAAACTAACACTGGTGCCATGAAACTAGGGCCCTGAAAGGTGATGACCTTAATCCTAGATATCGGTTCGCAGAACGCGAGGATGGGTGGGGCGGTAAGGAATTTAACACTAACTACTGTTTCTTACAGACATATCGTTACCGAAAGTAAGTAACTTGTGCCTCTGAAAGAAACAGGTTAGTATTAGATTCCTTACCTTAGAATAGATACCCCAGCAATACCAGCCTCAGTGATGGGTCTGCGAACCAATGATCACACTATAAAGTCCTGGAGAACGGAACGGTCGAAAAAGCCATCTCTCCGGACTTGGCTGTCCAGGCAGTAGTGACTTGCGAACGTGTGCAGCGAGGCCCACGTAGCTGCCTGACAGATGTCCTGCAAGTGGACTCCCCGACCCAGGGCAGTAGTAGTCGCCGTGGCCCGAGTCGAATGGGCCCTCAGCCCAACAAGAGGCTCCTTTTTAGCCAAAGAGTAGTATACCTTGATGCACAACATGACCCACCGAGAGATGGTCCGCTTGTGCACCGCCCGACCCTTCTTAGCACCCACATAACCAACAAAGAGTTGGTCATCCACCCGGAACTGGCGTGTGCGATCCAGATAGAATGAGAGCGCACGTTGGGTCCAGATGGTGGAGCCTCTCTTCCTCTTTCGAGGGATGCGGAGGCGGAAAGAAGATGGACAAGGTGTGGGACTGCCCGATGTGGAAGGCTGTGACTACCTTGGGCAGGAAAGAGGGTCGCGTCCGCAAACACAACTTTGTCCGGATGGACAGAAAGGAAAGGAGGTTAAGAAGAAAGGGCCTGGATCTCACTCACTCTCCTGGCAGAGGTGATGGCAATAAAGAATGCAATCTTAAGAGTAAGAAGGCGAAGAGGACAGTTATGAAGTGACTCGAAGGGAGCGCACATTAGATAGGTCAGAACCAGGTTCAAGTCCCACTGAGGCATCACGAATGGAACAAGAGGGAACATATGAGTGATGCCCTTCAAAAACCTATTTACAACTGGGGACTTGAACAAAGAGGGCTGATCAGGGAGCCTTAAGAAGGCGAAAATGGCAGAGAGGTAGCCCTTTAGAGTGCCCAGAGGAGAGGCCTGCAGAGCAAGAGATAGAAGAAAGAGGAGAACTAATGAAAGAGGGGCAGAAAGGGGATCCACATCCTTTTCTGTGCACAATGCCACAAATTTGTTCCACCTGCAGGCGTATACCGATTTTGTGGAGGGACGCCTGGCTGCCAGAATCACATTACAGACTTCAGGAGGCAAGTCAAATGGCCTCAACTGCCACCGGTCAATCTCCACGCATGTAAGTGGAGACTGGGCAGGTTCGGGTGGAGGGCAGCCCCCTGCTGCTGCGACAGAAGGTCCTCCTGAAGGGGCAGAGGAATTGGGGGATCGACAGACATGCTGAGTAGCTCTGGATACCAGAATCTTCGTGCCCAGTCCAGAGCCACAAGAATGACTTGGGCCCGGTCATGCCTGATCTTCTTCAGCACTCTGGGCAGAAGTGGTATAGGCGGAAAGGCGTACAACAGACCGCAACTCCACTCGTGACGAAAAGCGTCTCCGAGCGAGTGCCGCCTTGGAAATTCCAACGCACAGAACTGATGACATTGCGCATTCTCTTCTGTGCCGAATAGATCTAACAAAGGCTCTCCCCACTGCTGCAAGAGGCCTTGCGCCACGTCCGAGTTCAGATGCCATTTGTGATCCATCATGCACCGATGGCTGAGTTTGTCCGCCCTGGCGTTCAGGGAACCTGCCAGGTGTTGAACCTCCAGGGTCACGCCCTGATGTTCCAGGGACTGCCAGAGGCGCAGAGCCTCCTGGCATAGGGTCCACGACCACACCCTGCCCTGTTTGTTGCATTACCACATGGCGGTGGTGTTGTCCGTGAACACCTGCACTACACTCCCCTCAGACAGAGGGGAGGAATGCCTTCAGTGCAAGCTGGTCCGCCCGCAGCTCCAGAAGGTTGATGTGGAACAGGGGCTCCGCAGGAGACCAGAGGCCTCTGATCTCCGCCTCTCCCATGTGGCCCCCCCAGCCCTGGAGGGACACGTCCATCACAACTACGTGCTCCGGTTGGGGTTGGGAGAGGGATCTGCCGCTGACCCAATCACGGTCCGTGAGCCACCACTGCAACTGTCTTGCAGTGCCCTCCGAGATCAAGACATGGTCGGACAAGTTGCTCTAATGCTGGGCCCACTGAAACTTCAGGTCCCACTGCAGAGCCCGCATCCGCCACCTGGCGTGATGCACCAGAAGGATGCAGGAGGCAATCAGCCACGCCACAGAAGCCGCAGCGTCAACCTGACCGAGACTCGGGATAACGGCTGAAAGATCAGAAACAGAGCCTGAATATCCCGAACCCGCTGTTCAGGAGGATAAACCCGAAACTGGTCTAGAACCGCTCTGATGAAGAGGAGCTTCTGAGAGGGACACAGGTGTGACTTCGGCACATTGATGGAGAACCCCAGCAGGTGCAGGAGGTCGGCCGTAGTCTGGAGGTGGCTGCCGACTGTCTGGGTCGAGCAGGCCTTCAACAACCAGTCGTCGAGGTAGGGGGAGACTGAAACCCCTAACCTGCGCAGATGAGCTGCGAACACCGCCATCCCTTTCGTGAATACCTGTGGGGCTCTGATAAGGCCGAAGGGGAGCACGGTAAACTGAAAGTGCTTGTGGCCTACCGTGAACCGCAGGTAGCGCCGGTGGGCCGGCAGGACGGGGATGTGCAAATCCACCGCTACCATCCAGTCTCCCGGGTGCAGGGCAGCTAAGACCTGAGCCAGTGTCAGCATCTTGAACCTCTCCTTCCGGAGGAAGCTGTTGACGTTCCGCAGGTCCAAGATAGGGGGCAGGCCTTTGCCCTTTTTAGGAACCAGAAAGTAGTGGGAGTAACAACCACATCCTACTTCTGGCCCAGGAACGCGCTCGATGGCCCCCTTGGCCAAGAGGGCCGTAACTTCCTCTAGCAGAAGATTCAAGTGATCCCCGACACGCGGTGGTACTGCGGTGGCATGGCTGGAGGGGTCGCCTCGAAGGAGAGGGAGTAGCCCCTTCGGACGATTTGTAGCACCCACCTGTCCGATGTAATGGTGCACCAGTGGAGGAGGTGATGGCGAACCCTGCCCCCCACTGGCGTCACGTGGGCCTGAAAGCTCGGACTAGGAGGGATTTGAGGCGGATGCTGCAGGGGTGGATGTGGACTGGCCTCGCCGATGTCCCCGGGCACCGCCACGGCGGTTAGCACGTCCGCCACCGCGCTGGATGTTAGTCTGCGGCCTGTGGCTGGCAGGACGTGTGGGGGCGCCCCTTCCTTGGCCACGAAAGGAGCAAAAGGCAGAAGTTTGCTGGCGCGGAGCCGACAGGCCCAAGGACTTGGCCGTAGCCCTGGAGTCCTTAAAGCACTCAAGCGCACTGTCTGCCTTGTCGCCAAAAAGGCGACGGCCATCAAACGGCATGTCCATAAGGGTGTTTTGGACATCAGCCGAAAAGTTGGCGGACCTTAGCCAGGCGTGGCGACGAATCGCCACCATCGTTGCCATCGCTCTGCCCAGCGAATCTGTTGTATCCAGCCCACATCGGATTGAATACCGTGCCGCATCTCGACCCTCCGCAAGGGCTAGGGCGAGTTTAGTCCGGGCCTCTTCCGGACATTGTGGCAGCACGTCCGCGACCGTGTCCCTCTAAGAGTGAGTATAACGGCCCAAGAGGCGCGCGGCGTTAACTGACCTCAACCCCAAACTCAGTGAGGAGAACATCTTCTTACCATACTGTTCGTACCTCTTGGATTCCCGATCGGGGGGAGCCATCGGGAATGCGGTCTGGGAGTTAGAGGCCTGTATGACCAGGCTCTTGGGAGTGGGGTGGGTGGACAGGAAGCAAGGGTCGCTTGGGGCCGGGCGGTGGTATCTGGCCACGTTCCTATCTACAGGGGGACCTGTAGCGGACCTGGACCAGGTGCCCAGAAGAACGTCAGACAAGGCCTCATTAAACGGCAACATAGGCTCCGAAGAGCTTGCTTGCGCTTTAAGGACCTCAGTGAGGAGGTTAGTCCTCACGGCCGCGACGGGGGAGTTCAAGGGATAAGGCCTTGACCGCCTGCGTCAACACCACACTATAGGCATCCCCCTCCTCGGAAGCCATGGTAGGAGGGGAGATAAAACCAGTGTCTGGCGAAGTGTCCAAACCACTGGCATCCCCTAGCTCACCTGCAAAGTCCTGATAACATTGGTAAGTATACTGGTAAGACTGGCACTCACGTGCCAGAGGGTCCTCAGACCCCTCCCAATCCGCCTCGCCACCCACCTCCTGGTACTCAGGGTAAAATGATGGGGCCGGGTCATAGAAGAAAAAGTCTTCTCTCAAAGTCTAATGCGGCGTAGAGCAACGCCGCTCCGGCGTTGGAACCGGGTCGTGGGGAAGACCGGGGACGACGTCGTCTGTGGACGGCGCCGGAGGCGACACCCTAGGTGCCGGCGCCGGCGAGGTCGTCAGGTCTACCGGTGACGACCCGGATCCGGAACCGAATGCAGTGGGGCCCTGCGGCGTCGGGACTGAAGTCGCCGACGGCGTCAGGGCCGAAGCACTCGACGGCGCCGGGGCCAAAGCACCCGGCCTGCTTGGGCTCCCAGTCGGGGGCAGCTTGGCCCGAAGGCGCTGCGGAACCCGACGGAGGAGTGAGCGACCTCATGACCATGAGGAAGGTGTCGATCTCCTCCGGCGTCGTGTTCTGCCCAGGAACCGACGGGTATGGAGAAGGCTGTGACGCCCGCGGCTCCGGCGGAGCCGCGTGGGCGGTGTCACCCACCCCCGGCCGCGTCGCGCGAGCGTCGTGGGGAGTCCGAAGAGCGATGTCACTTCTTCAACTTCTTGTGCCTCTTACCTGAGGACTTGGAGCTCGAGGAGTGGTGTAGATCCTCCGAGCCGTGATGACTCCGGCCCCGCGACCGGTCCCTCAACCTCCTTCCGGAACGGGACCTCGAGCGGCGCGGGCCCGACTGCAGGAGCTCGAGGTGCTTGCGGGACCGCTCCTGCCTAGCTTTCGACATCAAGGCCCGGCAGTCAGGGCTCGACTTCTCATCGTGGTCGGGCCCAAGGCAATGAAGACACCGGCAATGGGGGTCGGTAACCGACATCGGTCGGCTGCAGTCGACGCAGGGCTTGAACCCAGGCATCCCTACCGGCACTGTCGGAGTTGTTCAACTTCGAATAAAGATCAAAAATGATCGAAAAAGTTTAGTCAAAAATTGACTAAGGGTACCACTTTTTCCGGATCGACGCTTGCTGGCGCAGAAAAATAGGAACTGACATCAGCGCACGAGGGCGGCATTTAAGTACTCCGGCGACGTCATCCCGGTGCCAACGACGACGAACCCGCAGACGACGCCTACTGACGTGCAAGGGTACTGCTACGCAAAAGTTTCCGGATCCAGTCTGACGCCTGGGGATATTCTAAGGTAAGGAATCTAATACTAACCTGTTTCTTTCAGATCATGCGTTTTTACCAAACATACTTTCTTGTTTAGGTTTACCAAACTGAAATATTTAAAAAAACTGAGCAGGACTAGCTTGAATTTTCAGTTATGAGCCAGACCATTTGCAAGCAAGATTATGAACAGAGAGAAGTGCTGCAGGATAGTAGCTCAGATCATGAAAGAAACACACTGGATGACGCTTTGGAGATGTGTGAGCAAGACGAGTTGAGGTCTGGAAGAGATGTGAACAGGGAGAAATAAGGGCATTGAGAGGTAAAGTAGGGAGAAAGGTATTGGAGATTAGAAGTGTGTGCTGAGAGAGTAGCAGGGAGAGATGAACACACGGGTAGGTGTGGGCTGGGTACAGACTGAGAGAGGTGCTGGAGGTGTGTGCAAAACTGTTTTTTTCCCAGCAAGTTGTACAGACAGGTACAGGTAGAGGAAGGAAGATTTACAGGCAATTGAGATTTGGGTAAGAAGGATAGGCAGGGAGAGAGAGGAAGGCAGCATGATAGCCTGCTTGGATAGGTGCATGAGCAGGGAGAAATACAAGGAGGGTGAGATGCAAGCTGAAAGAGGTGTTGCCTGGGAAAGATAAGGGGAAGGAAAGGTACAGGCTTGGAGAGGAACAGGATGAAAATGGCACAGCCATGTAGAGGTGTAGAAAGAGATGGGTTTAGTGGGTAGAGGCTGATAAGGTGCAGACAGAAAGAGCTGTCAGAGGGACAGTTATAAACAGGTGGGGTGGAGGGAGAGGTTTGACAAAGGGTGGTGCCTGCAAAAACACAAAGTAAAATGGACAAAGTTTACCATATTCAAAACTTAAATGGCAATAACAATAAAACATAATTTTTTTCTTAAATAGAAATATACCACATATGCACAGCATGTTGATTTCAAGGAATTCAAAGAGCAGTATCAATGTTTGCATATTGGTTTAAATATGAAAATGTGTGCAATCGCTAAGAAATCTTCCTAAAAAATCCAGTGTTTGGTGTATTTTTCAAAATGCCTATTTGCATGCATGTCTAGGTGTAAAACCCGGCAATATCAGTCCAAAGCCTATGTGCATGTACATCTTTATAATGCAAACACCCGGTATCATGTATCTACAAAGCACCAATGGAAAAAGATACGCTATGGCTACCGTTTGACGTTTTCCTGCTTTAAAAATATTAACCTGTTTGTGTGAGAAAAGAGCTCAAATTATGGCAGAAAACAGCCTAACAATAAACCCCACTTCTTCTGTAACATTTTAACAGGAACGGGAAATTATCAGGATAGCAAAGTAAGAAAATCTAAGTGCATACGGGATAAGTGATAAGCAGTGTGTAGTGGTGAGCAATTTAAAGCCACAGGTAGCCACCTGCAGTCTAACAAAAGAACTACTTCATTTCCCGTTCACTGAAACCTAATAGGAACACATACAGTAGCGTGTTACTCGCCTAAAAGCACTTTAGGGGCAGCAGGCGCTATATAAATGCAACCCTTTTCCCTCTTCTATCCCTCCAATATCCTTCTTAATCTAAATAAAAGACTAACACATCCACCGCTCAAAATAACTTCATATTTCAGTATATAATTTGCCACTAATCCTTCATGGGCTCCGGAGTATTGTGCTACTCGCAGAAAAACCACTTTGACGCCTCATCAGGGGTGGTAAGTGCTATTAAAATGCAATTACAATACAATACATAAACAAAGGACTTTACCCAAAACATCATTGGCAGGAGACAGGAACTGATAAAGCGTGCAGTGAGACCTGTGCCCACATCTGGTCTAAAGTGGCCTGCAGTCACATCAGTCTCTAAACACAAAGGCAACATTAAAGTGATAAATTCAAAACTAAAACATTGGTACAGAAGAGAACTAGCTTGTGTGGAGATGTGCTCCTTGTGAAAGAGCACAATGCAGTCACCCAAAGTGAAGTTATTCAGTGGCTGACTTTCTGCCCCATGCTGCATGCTGAGGTGGAGGAAACAAAATGGGAATGACATATCAAAAGACCAATGGATTAAGAAAGGTGGCTGAAAGCCCATTTAAACGAGTATATTGCACATATATTTTTTAGAAATCATAAGAGCTTGGCTAACGTCAGACCTAATGAAAATGCATGAAAAATACAAGCGAGCGGCTGGCTGAAAAGATCTGACCCAAAGACCAGTCTCTGTATCTACTGTTTTTATTGTATAATTTCAAAGATTTTATGGCATGAGATATTAAAACAACTAAAGCTATCTGACACCAGACCTCACAAGCATGGGCAAAGCCAATAGGTCTCGCCTATGCAACATCGATTGGCTTTGTCAACGTTTTATTGTCCAAGCAGGGACTGCTTAGGCTCAACATCCTGTGATTCTGGGCCAATCACTTAATCTACTAGTACATGTGTAATGTGTTACTTGCGTAATGTAACTGGCACTCATGTATAGCGGTCCAATACCGTCAGGTTGGGTAAAGCTATGTAAAAGTGTTCAAAATAGACCTATTGGCTGTGCTTGCTGTAAAGATGGAAAGCTGTAAAATGTGATCACCCTTCTGTGTCTTAATATTAATGGCTGACAATAGACCACCTGGGCCTCAGCTCGCGTTGTGACAAAGAGCCCTGATTTAAACCTGAATCAGTGCAAGATATTTGCCACAATCAATGTGTCCTTCAAATAACCGAACAAACAAAAACAATAAAAAGTGCTGCGTTTTTCAGACAGCGCTTCATCTGCACATCAAGACTGAGGTCAGGAGTACTCATTCCCGTTGCTGCCACCATGGTGTGCTGACTGAGCTCAGCCTTTTTTTGGGGCGCAGTTCAGTGGACTAAAGGACATACTGTGGTGACAACTCTGATTCCTGGAACCACCACAGAGGCAGCACCCGTGCACCAGGATCACCTCTGAACCCAGTCAGGCCTGGCGTGTGGTGAGGAGAAGGTAGGCACAGGGAGATTAAGTGATTTGCCCAGAATCACAGGATGTTCAGCGTCATTGCCGAGACTCGAAAGTCTCGAGGTTGACCACCCTAGCCGTTAGGCCAACTCCTCTCCCCACTTGGATTGGAGTGTGGAAAGTATGCATGGCTTTACAAAAGTTGTGTGCGGGTGGTATATTTAATGACACCTTAACCTACAGACCGAAGTGTGAAGGTGCTGCAGAACAGTGCAAGCTCTTCGAGTCATGGACCCACTTAATCTCCCCGTGCATAAAAGAAAAATGATTATGAACTTGTGTAATGTAACTGATTGCCATGTAAATCGCTCGGGTACCTTCGGATCGGATCAAGTTTGCACTATATGAAAATGCCCAAAATGTGAAGAAAATTATAGTACCTTGATCACAGCGGAAGCAGTGGACGGGCGCTAATTATAGAAAGAAAAAGGAGTGACAAAGAAAGAGACACCTTGCACATTCTGCTGTATCAGAAAGCAGCAAAGAAAAGTGATAATGATGCCAATAAATAGTAAGTAATGGGCGGGCTAAAAAATGCGTTTTAGACACAATAGGCTGCAGGCTTTACCTAAATAGATGGCAATAAACACATGCACATTCCAAATTGAAGCTTCAGGGCATTTATGCACAAAACAAATCATTTATTTGTTTATTTCTTTTCACATTTCTGTCAGGCATAGATTTCAGGTTAGACAGTTTTTTCTTTGAACTAGATTCATCCTGGTACAACGACAAGCGACCTGGGTAAGGTGGACATTTTGCAAATATGATCAGCAGCAGAATGTCGACCTGATCATCTGACTTTTAGTAATTTCTAGCAATTATACAACAGCATGCACATAAATAAACAACAACATTAAAAACAACGTGCCCCTTATCTACTGCCACTCTCAAATCTCACTGCCCGTTCACTACTTGAACAGGAACCACTGTTGTAACAATGATTGTAATAGCATTGTGAATGTGAAGATAGAAATATATAATTTATCCTTATTCATTTATGGTCAATGTATGATCAAGTGAGATGGGCCGGGGACTCTGGGTCATAACTACATGCTTTACAAGTTACAAGACTGCATTTTGGGGGAATCTGGGTCATACCCACATGCTCTGCAAGTGAGGAGACTGCGTTTTTTGTTTTTATTTCTTTATTATAGGTTTTTATAAAGTGCGGATCTAGCCATAAAGACAGTGGAGAGCTTTAAAGTTAACAGAGCAGTAACATTAAAGCGGATTTAAAAAGTATTAATAGAAACTTGCAGAAGTGGGCAAATGTTGGGTCACCAGGATTACAGCGCATTAAACGAACTGCAGAGAAGGAGCAGGTGTGTCTTTAACAGTCTAAAAAGCGGAGTATTTTGGTTATTCCAACATTTAACATATTAGTGTATAGAATACCAATCGGTGAGTGGATTGTATTTGTTAAATTCACTAAGGGGATCAATTTGCTGTACACAATTATCCTTGTGTTTTGTGAGCATTTTATATATGCAGGGTGTTTTGATTAATGTACTGGATTTATCTAAGCAAATTACACAGTAAATCATGCTCACACTGCATAAGAGTGGTTAGTAGTAATGTGACAGGCATATTTGCCTTGTAAAGGACTTGGTTTGTTAAATTAACAAAAAAGTGTACAACAGCCCCCAAAATGTGTTAGCCTTTCTTGCCTGGGATATCCCACTCTTATTTTTGCACCTGGGTACATATCTTTTTTTGCCTTTAATGTTTTATGTAACATGATGTTTGAGCAGGCAGGGGCACAGAAGTGCACTCCTTCGGTCTTTTAAGATACAGAGGAACATTTCCTTTGGAAAATAAAAAGAGCCTGTCTGATATAGTTAAAAATCTTCCAAAAAACTCTGATCTCTATTTTTTTAGCTGTGGGAATCCGAAGAATATACCGGAGTCAAAGGGAATATAATTTTCCAGAATCCTGTTCGAATAGGCGCCTGCCTGAAGAAACTTGAGGGTTCCAGCTAGTTGCAAGTATAATAGAGGGAGCTGGTTGGATACTTCGTTCAGATGAACAAATCACCTTCGGTAACACTCTTTCTGATGAATACTCTATCTAACCGTAGATTCCTCATCTTCTGAATGAATAGTCAAGGGCGTCAGATTGGATCCGGAAAATCTTTAGCAGTACTCCTGTGCACCAGTAGGTGGCATCACAAAGCTCTGCATCAACACTGTTGTGCCCCAGAAGTAACATGCGGAGCTGCATACAGGCAACACCATATAAGAACCACCCATGCGTGCGGACGTCAGTTGCTTTCTACACTGTCTGCACCTTGAGACCCAGAGGTCAATAGCATATTAGACCTGATCAGTGTGCAGAACTCTAAACTTTGGACTTTTTAAAATGGTAAAGTGACCAGTTCACTGAATGGGGAGGTGGTAGGGCCGGGAAGGAATCTACAGGTAGATAGAGTATCCACCAGAAAGAGTGTTACAGGAAGAGAAGCAACATATTCTTCTGATGGATACTTCCATCCGACCGTTTCTGTCAGACCTGCCTGCCCAGACCGTAATGCTTTGTTGACATGTGGAGCGATGCCCACATAGCAGCTTGGGCAATGCCCAGAACAGGGACTCTGTGGGTCAACCTTGTGATAGTAGCCTTGACTCTGGTGGAGTGAGCCTGCAAGCCTTCTGGGGTTTGCCTCTTAGCCAGTACATAGCAGGTGTTAATACAAGAGCAGTCCAGCGAAAAGAACAAGTTACTTACCTACGTTAATGTTTTTTGTGATGGATACTGCATCTACCTGCAAATATCTCACCTTTTGAATATCCCAAGAATCATCTGAATTTGGAAATGTTTTGATAGCTCTCCCGCACCAATAGGGGGCAACAGCTGAGCTCTACCTCACCACCGCACTCAGCCCATCGGACCCTGACTGATGCTTGGAATATTCGAAATATAAGGAATCTGCATGTAGAAGATTCCATCCGAAATTGTCATTTTTGGCACTACCCTGCCCATCTTTGCTTCAGCGAACTCAACAGAGAGCTGATCGTTTACACAATGTTCCCTAGTATGATCAATATAGAACTTAAGAACTCTTTTGAGATCCAGCTGATGGTGTCTCTCCTTTTCTTTAAAGGGTTGAGGGAGAGGAAAGAATGCTAGGAGGGTGATGTTTTGACCAATATGAAAAGGAATTATCTTCAGGAGAAAGGAGCCTTGGGTCATTAACAAAAGCTTGTCTGGAAAGAATGTAATGTACGGTTAGTCGATACAGAGCGCTTGTATTTCACGCGTACACACTGTTGATGCTATGGCAATGAAGAAAACTGTCTTTAGTGTAAGGAGCTGCAACAGACAGCCGTGCAGTGGTTCAAAGGAAGTACACATTAGGAATGTGAGAACGAGATTCAGGTCTCCCTCAGGCATGATAAAGGGCATAGGTGGGAACACATGTTGCAGTCCTTTTAATAAACAACAGATGACTTAAATAAAGAGGGCTGGTTCAGCAAATAACAAAATTAATTCTTTTAACTGTGCTCAAAGCAGGCCCTTGCTGGGATAGGGGCAGCACAAAGAGCAACATTTCAGATAGTTTGGCTTGAAGTGGCTCAATCTGCCAAGTAGCACACCAAACCACAAACTTGTCCAGACAGGCATATACTGGTTTCATGGTGGGGCGCCTGGCTGCCGGTAAGACATCAAATACTTCAAGGGGAAAATCAAATGAAGTGAACTTTCGCTGCTCATTCTCCAAGCATATAGATGAAGATTGCGTGGCTCAGGTGCAGGACCCTGCCTTGCTGCTTTGCCTGAAGATCCTGCTGAAGAGGCAACCTGATTGGATGCCAGATGTTCATACCTAGGAGTTCCAGGACCACACTCTTGTTGCCCAGTATGGTGCCACTAGGATGACTTGTACTCAATCATTCCTGATATTCTCCAGTAATTGGGGCAGAAGAGGTAGCAGAGAATAGGCATACAAGAGTTCTGAGCTCCATTCTTGGCGGAATGCTTCTCTGAAAATGAGTTTTAGTGGGCACTTTAACATGCAAAAATACTGGCACTGCCTGTTCCCCACAGTAAGAAAGAGACTGAGCCAAGGTTCTAACCATTCACAGAAGAGACCTTGCACCACCTCCATTCGTGATCGGCTAAGTGTAAGTGGCTGATTTTGTCCAACCTGGAATTCAATGATCTTGTGTGCCACCAGGAAAATCCCCTGGTGTTCCAGCCACTTCCAGAGGCATAATACCTCCTGACACAGAGTCCATGACCCCATGTCACCCTGCTTATTGCAGTCCTTCATGGCGTTGGCGATGTATGTGAGCACCTGCACCAGCCTTCCTCTGATGGATGGCTGGAAGGCTTTCAAAGCCAAGCGGGTGTCCCGCAACTCCATGAGGGTGATGTGGAGTCAGGCCTCGGCCAAAGATCAGGTGTTTCTGATCTCCACTTCTTCCAGGTGGTCTCCAAACTCAGAAGTGATGTATCGGTCACCACAGTTAGCTCTGGGTGTGGTAGGGAGAGGGGTCTTCCACTGCCCATTCATGGTTCAGCAGTCATCACTGCAGATATTTTGTCAGAGCTACCCATGATGCTGTGCCCACTGGGACTTCAGATCTCACTGCCGCAACCGCCTGTCATATTTTACCAGCAGGATGGAGGAGGTCAGGAGCCCCAACACCTCAGAGTCATTCTCATTCAGATCCAGGACAGAGGCTGAAACATTTGGATCATCTGGATCAAAGCCCACATGTCCCAGACTATGCTCTCCGGGAGGAAGGCATGGAATTACACTGTTTCCAGAATAGTTCTGATAAATGGCAGAGTCAGGAGTGACTTCGGCACGTTGCTAGTGCAACCCAATGGACATTAAGAGGTTCACTGTAGTCTGAAAGAGGATGACAACTGCCTGAGGCAAGCCCACCATTAGCAGGAAGTTGTCATGGTAGGGAAAGACTCAAACCCCTGATCTCTGAAGATGTGCTGCAACCATGGCTATCACTTTCGTACACCTCTAAGGAACACTTGTGAGCTAAAGAGGAGCACAGCAAACTGAAAACTTTCCTGTCCCCCTTATCAGTCTGCAGGATGGGAGATGTCAAAATAAGTGTCCTGCAGGATGAAGCTACCATCCAGTCTCCATGGTTGAGGGCAGAAAAAAACTGGGGCAGGACAAGTATCTGGAGTTTACCCTACCGTAGAAAGGCATTAAGAGGGCGAAGGTCCAGTATGGAACTAAGGCCTTCGTCCTTCTTTGGCACCAGAGAGTTTAAGCCAGTTCACACTTCTTATGTTGCCCCCCTCTATATGATGCCTTTGGTCAAAAGGGCCTGAACTTCCTGTGTAAAACAGACAGAAGTCCGTCAGCCATCCTGCGGGTGATGGAAGGTGCGGTGAGATGGAAATAAATGGCAGGGAATAACCCTAATAGACAATTTGCAAAATCCACTTGTCTGAAGTGACTGCTTGTCATCCTGGCAAAAATGCTGGATACTGCCTCCAACAGGGTGGTTGTATGTCTGGAAGGACACACTAAAAAGGTTTGGAGGCTGCTGCAACTGGAGAGGTTTAGGAGTGGGCTCTTTGCTGTCCCAGTTGTCCACATTGTGGGTGCTGCAGCCTTGGAAACGGTCACTGCCATAAAAAGGTTGTGAAGGCTCTGGGGTCTGATGGACTGGCTGCATGGGTGAGTGCGAGTGGTATTGAAAGCCGCTACTTTAACCAAGGAGTGGGCGAATATGCGGGAGAAACTGACTTGTTGGAGCAGACAAGTATTAGGAGTGGGCTGTGGCCCTGCTTTCTTTAAAACACTAGAGGGCGGAGTCTGAAGCGAGAGCCATCTACGGGCATCTCCTTATTTTTTTTACATTTTTTATTTTATTTAAATGGTTTTATATAGCGCTGGCTAGACCAGAGGGTATCAGAGCGATTTACAAGGACTGGGGACAGTTATAACATTATAAACGTTGCAGATATTACATGTGGTCATAAATAAAGAATACCATTGGGCAATAACAAGAATTGGATAATAGAACTAGTGAAGGATGGTTAGAGGTGAGGGGGTGGAAGGTGTGAAGGTGGGGGTGGAGCTGAGGAGGATGATGGGAAAGGTGATAGAATGAAGGGGTAAGGGGTAAGTACAAGAGAAAATAGAGGGGGGAGGTAGTTGAATATGTATAAATGAGAAGGGGTGGGTGAGATAGGAAATCAATCGAGGGAACCTCATATAGTCAGGGTTCGATTATAATCTATGTTGGGTGAACAGGATTAAGGCCCCAGAATCTATTGAGAAGATGCAGCTTGAGGTCCTTTTTGAAGCTGAGGTAGGAGGGGTTGCAACGTAGGTCTTTAGGGAGTGAGTTCCAGATGGTAGGCACATTACCGGAGAAAGAGCGTGACTGTGAGGATTTCTTGTTTAACAAGTAGGGGGGGGGCATAGAAATATAAGAGCATTAGGGACATTTGTTCCCTAATCTGTAAAAGTCTGGGGCAAGTAACAATAGGTGAAAGGGGGAGGTGGTGGTTGTTATGGGTCAATCAGAGGGGCAAAGCGAAAGCAAAAACAATGGCCAAGCATTTGCACAGGAGGGGGAGAGGAAAGCAACCATGTGGGAGGGTGCAAGCAAGAACAGACAGGCAATGATGTTGGAGGCAGGGTGGGGAAAGAAGCAACAACAAAGGTTAATGAAGGAATAAAAAGTACCTCAATCCCAGGGTGAACAGCTGAAGACTCTAATCAAAAGGAAGCAATTGGTACTACTTGGTCCATGCTCCATGGAAGGGAGAAACGAAGGAAGAGAAAGTGACACAGCATGCAATTTCAACTGACACAGATAGCACACGCGATGTCTCAAGTGAAACCTAATTGGGGGAGTTGGGGTGGGAGTATATTGAATTCTACAATTAAGTTTCTTCCTACCTATTGCTCACTGTCAAAGTCTAATGCTGTAGAATATTTCCTGGTCCTCAAACAGCACCAGAGTACATATTATGCAATACCCGGCACACATTAAATACTGCAGACAACTTAGGATACATAGCAAGTTACCTAGTATAAGTCTGAAGCACAAACAAAGGGTAAATGCACAAGCATGGGACGTTTTACAAAGGAGGGTTTTAGCAGCGGAAGTTTAAAAACTTGGCCCCGATTTGTAAAGTAAATGTCCTGTCCAGATGTGTTATCCTAATTAAGTATGAGATTGATAATAGATTGTCTGTATGTAATGCACTTCCTTTATCCTTTGCAAACAAAATTGGATTTATACCCTGCGCGCATATCAGATTTAATTGATGCACGCTAAACAGTGCTTAATTTGAGCCGGTGGGGGGCCGCCGGAATTCATTTTTGGGGACTGACACTTATTTTTCCTCTTTAGATATTTCCCTAGAGAAAGAGAGGAAAAAATGTACAAAGATGAAAGACATAGGAAGAGAAAGACAGAAAAACCGTCAGCAGGGAGAAAGCAGGAGCCCGCAAGAATGAGCTAATGGGACAGGGAGTCTCTGGCAGTGGAATAAAGAGGTTTGGGTGGATTTCAAGACATCACACACTAGCTTGGTATTCAGCACGCTGACTTTTAATAGCACCTGTGGACATTTGAGCAGAGGTTTGGTCCCCAGCAGTAATTCTTTTACAGGTTAAGCACTGACGCTAAGTGTGACATTCTTCACCACAGACCTCAATATCTTTATAACAATCCTTTTAGTCAGTTCAGTTCAGTTCAATAAGCTTTATTCGGTTAAGAAATATCAACCATCATGGGAGGAGCTTAGCGCGCATCCAAGATGGTCGCGTGAGCACAGGGCTCCCTGGACCCTCGCCACCCTTCGCAATCTATCCTGAAGTTATCCTGATTTCTTGGACGGACTCTTTGAGATGAACCTCGGCTGAGTTCATAACTCTTTTCAGAACTTAAATCGGACTTGGGCAACCGAAACTGCGTCGATCTGAACTTTTTGGGCCCACCTGGAGGCGAGCCGGGGACTGGGATACTTGTGGATCCGGGACGGAGTTGTACAACAACGGCAGTGGGGTCTCCTTGGTAGCCCCATCACCACTTTCGGTTTCGTTTCTGGATCCCAACACTGTTTGATTGAGAGACCGTATCCCTCAGCTGGGGGCCAGTCCAGCCTCCATCTAATGCAAGCACTGCTTTAACATCACTGCCTTTTGGATCACTTTCGTGATTTTGTTTTGGCCGTACGAGCCGGCTTTTGTGGTCTGTTGGTGCCCGGCCTGTCCGCGGCCATTTTCACCAGGTCTCGCGGGCCCCTCCGGGGCGCATCTTCCATCATGGCTGGCAGGGGTGATGCTGAGAAGCGGAGGACAAAGACAACTCTTCGTGGGGGACCGGTCCAGACAAATGTTATAGATCGATACACTCAACCCAAAGGATCCCCCGGACTCTCCAGTCGTACCCCAGAGGATGCCAAAGAGGACCCATCCGCTCCTGTTGATCTGTCCCTGCAGGACATCATGGGCGCCATCTCCAATATGAAGGAGATCATCGGCCAGAAATATGAGGCTCTGGCTCGTAAAATCGACACAGTCGCCATTGATGTCACCTTGATCAGGGCCGACCTGTCCAAGACCAATGAGAAAGTGAAGTCATTGGATCTGAAGACTTCCAGCCTCACGGCCGATGTGTCGGAACTCCAAAAAGAATTTGGCAATCTGAAATCGGCCAATGACTTGATGTCCCACCGGCTGGAGGATTTTGAGAACAGGGTGCGACGCAACAACATTCGCGTCATAGGTGTTGCAGAAAATCCCGAGCCTCACTCGGAGGATCTCCTGGTCGAGGATCTCGTCCTGAACCATCTTTTCCCCCTCTGGACTCAGCAAGTTTTTCGCAGTGGAGCGTGCACATCGTGTGCCGGGTGGTAAGCCCAAGCCGGGCGCTCCTCTGCGGCCTATCATCGCAATACTCTTCCACTTCAGAGACCGAGATGCGATCCTGCAGGCATCGAGAGTGCATGGCCCGGTAAAATTTGAGAACTCCTCTGTCAATTTTTTCCCGGACTTCACTCAACATGTCCAGAGACAAAGGATGGCTTTTTAGGGGGTAAAACGACGTCTTCGGGACCTTGGTTTGAAGTATGCGATGCTTTTCCCTACTAGGCTTCGAGTGGAGTATGAGGAGCGGACCTTCTTTTTCAATCGGCCGGACAATGTTAGTGACTGGCTGGACTCCCTGCCTGGCCGAGGCGATCGGACGGAGCTCCCTGGCGGTGCCGAGTGTGGTGAGCCTACGCAGAAGTGACATTTTGGTCCCTGACCTCCGAACATTGGACATTTCTCAGCTGGGTTCCATTTCTTTTTATAGTATGTTTCATTGCTGTCCACGTCTGGGTGGCGGGTGGCGACGGGCCTCTTTCCTCCTCCGGGGTCTTTTTGTAGAATGGGGTTGTTAGGGCGACAAGAACACTGCATATTGGGGTGGCTTCTTAGTCTACTGCAGGGGTGCAGGGAGGGGGGAGTTATAACGGGTGTTGGTTGGGGGGTGGGATGGGGTGTTTGGGTGTGTGTTTTTTTCTCTCAAGGCGACATATTGGTTTTTTCCTTGCTTCAGGTGTCCGACTCTTTGTGGGGTGACCTATGCATCACTTGTGGGGATGGGGGTAGTGGGTTGAGGTTGGTATCATGGAACATCAATGGATTGGGGGATCGTATAAAACGGGGTGTTGTACTGCAATATTTGCGTCGTTTGTCTCCTGATGTGGTACTCTTGCAGGAGACGCATTTGGTGGGAAACGTGTGTCATGCTTTAAATAGGTGGGGTTACCGACTGGTTGCTCACTCGGGGTTCATCACTGGTTCCAGAGGGTTGGTATTTTGATCCGGTCTTCTCTCCCTATAGAGATTGATAATGTTATCCTTGATGACAGAGGGCGCTACGCCGCCCTCACTGGTAGAAGGGAGGGTAACACTCTTTCATTGGTTACAGTATACGTTCCCCCGGGTCTCCAGACCTCTACTTTCTCGGATGTTGGCCGGATGATGCTGGACCTCCCGGACAGTCTTCTCCTCATGGGCGGGGATTTTAATTCTGTGCTTTCAGGCGGTTTGGATCGCCACCCTCCCAGGACACTTCCCACTTCCCAATCTTGGCTCGGTCGGTTCATAGACACCTTTGGTCTGGTGGACTGCTGGAGGTTAATGCATCCGACGCAATGTCAGTATACTTTTCACTCCGGGGCTCATGGGAGTCTATCCAGGCTCGATTATATTCTTATGCCCGCTGTCCAGTCTTCCTACGTCAGGGAGATCAGACATTTGGCCCGAGGCATTTCAGATCATTCTCCTTTGTGGCTTAGTTTTGATACGGGGATACACGCTGCGGGGCGGATCTCCCCTATCAATCCATGGTACTTGCGCAACCCCAAGACCCGTTGCAGCCTGATAAAGTCCCTAGAATCCTACTTCCTGGAGAATGAGGGGTCCGTTTCGTCCTCTGTGTCCCTGTGGGAGGCCTTCAAAACTGTCATTCGTGGTCAGGCCCTATCTTTAATAGCTGAGACCAAGAAGGCCAGAAATGTGGAGGTTGAGAGTCTAGAGGCAGAAATACTTAAGTTGGAGGCTGATCTGGAATTAGGCGTCACCCGGGAGAGACTCCACCCCCTTAGTTTGAAGCAGTTTGATTATAAATCCCATGTTACGGTTGCTGCCAAGACAATGTTCAGGGAACAGCAGGGTAGATTGTACGATGTTGGGGATAAGGCGGGTAAATTGATCGCTTGGCTTGATAAAAAGGAAAGAGCGAATCGTGTGGTCCCTGTGATTCAGACTTCGGATGGTGTGTGCGTGACTGACCCTGGCGAGATTGTGGAATGTTTTGCCGATTATTTTCGTGTGGTCTACTCCCCGGTGTCCGACAGAGACGAAGGAGACTCTTGTTTGCTGCTGAGGGACATTGCTTTGCCTTGTCTGTCTGAGGAGGACCGAGAGCGCATGGAGGCCCCGTTGTCGGTCGATGAGATTGCTACCGCAATCCGTTCCCTCCGTTCTGGCAAGGCCATGGGCCGTAATGGCCTGCCTATCGAACTGTATAAACTGGCCCGGACAAAGTTGCGCCCTATCTTCGCGCAATGTTCAGGGAGTCACGTTAGCTCGGCGCCCTCCCTTGTGACCAGCGTTTGGCTACTATAGCTGTGATTCCTAAGGAGGGCAAGCCTCATGATCGCTGTGCGTCGTATAGGCCTATTTCCCTACTGAATGCCGAGCCTAAGATCCTCGACAAGGTCCTTGCTAATCGTTTACTCACTGTAATTTGTGACCTGATCCACCCGGCTCAATCCGGTTTCATTCCGCACCGGAACACTGCTCTTAACTTGCGGCGCCTACACGGTGTTCTCGCTAGGGCGGAGTCTCTATCGGAACCGGCCATCTTGGCTTCCCTGGACGCCACGATGGCCTTTGACACGATTGAATGGCCATATCTTTGGGCCACTCTGGTGAAGTTTGGTTTTGGCGCGGACTTTATAAGTTGGGTTAGACTTTTATATTCGGATCAGTTAGCTCAGGTCGTCGTCAATGGCAGAGTGTCCCAGTCCTTTGCTCTCGGGAGGGGTACGTGGCAGGGATGCCCGCTGTCCCCCTTGCTTTTTGCTCTTGCTCTAGAACCGCTCGCAGCCTGGCTCCGATGGGAGCCATCGATAAAGGGCATCCAGTGGTCCCCCAATTTTGAAGATCGTGTTTCATTGTATGCCGACGATATCCTTTTATACCTTACCTCCCCTCGTAAATCCCTTAACGTCCTGTTCGGCGCTCTCACTTCTTTCGGCAAGAACTCTGGCCTGATTATTAATTGGTCCAAATCGTGTGTGTATGTCATCTCGGGCGGCCTTCCCCCTTTACCGAGTAGGTTTCCCATTCAAATCTCGCAAGCAGGCTTCAAGTACTTGGGAGTCCATATATCGTTGGACCCAGTTGCCCGCTACGAGCATAATCTCCTCCCTCCTCTCCGACGACTAAAGTTGGACGTGGCTCGGTGGCGTAGACAGCCGTTGTCGCCACTTGGTCGAGCAGCACTTTTTAAAATGATGTCTCTGCCTCACTTTCTCTATGCGCTTCAAAATTCTTTTGACGTTATTCCGGCGGCGTACTTTCGGGAAGTGGAAGGTTTGCAGAGGAGGCTCGTTTGGGACGGTCGTGCTCGCATCTCTATTGCAAAGCTAACTCTCCCCTGGTATGACGGGGGCATTGCGCTCCCGGACATCAGGAGGTATTACTGGGCCTCACAGTTGTCCGCCATCAACCATGCTACGTACGCACCCGGTCCGACTCCTGCATTTGAGATGGACAAATATCAGTTGCCCGGTGGTAACTTCAAAAGAGCACTCTAATCTCGGACGGCGGGGAGGAACCTAACGGGACCCACTAAGATTGCGGTGCGTGTGTGGAAAGATGCCAATGCGGCCATGGGATGGAATGATCGATTGACGCGAGCGACCCCTTTGTATGCTTCTGAACAATTGGGATGCCTCTGGACAACGAAAGGTTTTGAGAACTGGGACATGATTGGTATCAGCAGAGTGGGTGATCTTTGGGTGAAAGGCGTGGTGAAGACCTTTGCGATGCTTCAAAGTGAGTACGAGTTGGGGGATCGGGAGTTCTTCAGATATGTGCAGGTTCGCCACGCTTTGCTGTCTGTCTTCACAGCTGGTGTTCCGGTTCCTGAATCCTCCCCACTCGAGGATCGTATACTTGACGGTCATCTGCCCGATAGTACAATCTCCTTGATCTATAAGAAACTAATTAACAACCGGGCAGATCTCCTTGTGCGTCTCAGAGAAGTTTGGACCGGAGACGGGTTGGAGTTGGACGACGAGGACTGGCAGGCTGCCTTATCCTCCCCAAAAGAGGTCACCATTCCTGCCCGTCTCCGTCTCGTCCAGCTCAAGATTCTTCATCATGTGTATGTTACGGGTCCTCGTTTGGTTGCGATGGGTTTTTCTTTGGATGGGTTGTGTAAGAGTGGATGTGGTATGAGTGCCACCTTTCTCCACATCCTCTGGGAGTGCCGGGATTTGTTGGCGTATTGGCAGCGGGTGCATGCGGTCATGGAATGTGTAACCGGGGTTGCTCTGCTGCCTGAGGCTCGTAGATGTCTGTTGAATGTGTGGGACCCGAATGTTTACAACGTTGCCCGGGGCCCGGTGGGCGGCACTGGGGAACATGATTACAAAAGAGATGTTGCGCAGTTGTGGGGTTCCCCACGGCCTCTCACCGTGTCGGTATGGAAGGAGAATATGGACTGGTGCATGTTTAGAGAGAAGACGGTATATTTGGCTAGGGGCAAGCCTAGGGCGTGGAGTAAAATTTGGGGTCAGTGGAACGCCTACTGAGGGAACATCTGCACCCCCCCCCCTTCGAAGACACTTTGGACATTCAACTTTCCCCCGGATCCGGAGGTTCCTGGAACGATTTATTCCTTTTTTTCCTATTGTCTGACTTCCCCACTGTCTCCCCCCCTGACCATGTTTCATGCCCTCCTGATTCGTTATTTGGTACTGTGGGTCCGCCCCGTCGGAACTTGACATTGTCTATAACGCCTCTCGCCTTGAGTTTCTTTCCTTTGTTTTCCTTTTTTGTTCTATTTCTAAAAAATTAACAATATCTATATCCAGCCTACATCCTGTGTTGCCGAAAAGGTATCCTGTGTTAAGTCGGACCACTGGAGAGCGGTCGCTGCTTTGTGAGTTTGCATAAATGCTTCACATGTTCTAGCGGCCGGCCCTTGTGGTGGTAGGCCCATACTTGCAATGACATTTTTTGCACAATAAAGTTTAAAAAAAAAAAAAGAAAAGAAATATCAACCATAAAAGCAGGTATACTTACACAATTGATAAAATCGAATGAAAAAAACATAAAATGCAGTCGCAAAACGTATTGATATTAAAAACAATATATAAATTCGACCACAAATTGATCTTTGAAAGTTAAGCACAACAAAATATTGAAGATTCAATCACATTATAATATCATTAAAACACCATACTTTTCCGGGCATAAATTGATTTTAAAATGTACGTAGCAGTGTAAAAACAGACCTCGGGCTCTCTTAATATAAACAATAGACTCATAGCAACATTAATACCAACTACATTATCATTTTAGTCAAATTATTTAACTTGGAAAGGACCAAAGCACACATTTAGCAAAAAGTAAGAGTACTTTGGTGTAGGAGTGACATGTTAAACAAATGGATGGGCTGAGAAGAATGATTAAAAAGATAAACACAAATTTCCATTTTTCTTTAAGCATACAGTAATCATATTTCAGTTACTTTAAAATAGGCTAATTTATCATATTTCATGACAGGAACAAGCACCCTGTGGCTTAATTACAGTTACTGCTGCAATGCCTCTAGAGATAATTTTTCTACAGATGGATAAAATCATAGTCTTACGCACAACTAACTGTAAAGTAAACACCACGGTTCGAGTGACAAAAGCATGTGATTAGCGAAAAGGATTTGGATGCTCACTTAATTATATGCGCGCCTCCTGAGGACCATATACTCTAAGATTCATTCGTTTATGTATTTTATTCACACCGAACTGTGACAAACGCCACTTTCCTAGCCCCATGTATGTGCAATGTATACATACCTTAACGTACATCATTTATGCATATTCCAAAGGTTATGAAATCTTCTTTCCACAACCACCAAGTAATTATTTTTCTCATATATGGTACAGCTTTCTCATGCATATTTTTCAATCACTGAAGTGGTTGGTGCTTTCCTCAAACTCTACGCTTATGTCTATTCGGGTGAAAGGACCTTACCTCTATGATCAATTCCCTGTTCAGTTACTCTCATTAGGAAATGAGGCATTCATGCCTCCACAGACCCATTGAAACAAGCTCCAGCAAATGTAAAACACAAAACACCAACACATGCCCCTCTTCTCTCCCCTAGTATTTATGGCTTTAGCTTGCCACCTTCAGAGACTACACACAGCTGAGTGCAGGGCACAGTGTGCATAAACTCATCTGCAGCCCTTCCGCTTCTGAAGAGCTTGAGCTGCTGTTGACCAGGAAATGCAGGTGGAGCTTATAAACTGCTTTACTCAGAGGGTCATCTGCATATGGGGTAAGATTGTTATGCTTTCAGTTTACAGTCTTTTCCCACTTCGGTAATGATTTACGTTAAATGGGAGGCTTTTATTATCCTCCACGTTTTTATTGATGTTTCTATGACAGAGGATTTAATTGTTTTTACAAAGCTTACAGGGAGTCAGCAGTATTTATTTTGGAGAGCCGTGTTGGAAAGAAGTTGTCCTTCAATGCATTTTCCTGTCGCCCTGCACGGTTTGCCACTGGGAACTATGGGTCAGCGCATCTTTAAAAAGACGGCTTTTGATCTTGAAGGAATGTTGAGGCGAATGTGAAACTCCTCGACATCACATATGGTGCAGTAGAAACGCAATCACGCTTATCTTTCATTTTTGACTCACCTTAAGAGAGTGACTCTTTGATTATTAGGGCATCAGTTTGCTTATGTTAGCTTGAGGGACAGCCAACTTTTCCCTCTTAAAAAAGTGGGACGTGCAAGGGGGTCACAAATGTATAGAGGTCTCTGACTGGTCAAATATGTCTATCCTTTTTTATTTTTCGCCTACACAGTGAAATTATTGTATTTAATATAAATCTTAATAAGGGCTTAAATCCGCCCTTGCTTTTCATTGGTTTCAGTGCTTGCCAATTACTTTTCCTCCGCTTCTATTGAGTGTAACATACTATTTCTTGTTGTTCATCAAGTGTGTTTCTGTTATCAATGTCCCGTGACCCAAGTACTGTTTTGATCTGCTTCAGTGGAACTTCTTTTAAGCGTGTCAGCACCTCTGCATGCCTTGTGGGAAGTCAACGCCCCAATTGCAACGGTGACTCACCAGTCCTCCGTGGTGAAGCAGGGACCCACTCTAGTGCTCCCTTTTGTTTACAAACGGAGCAGCGCACTCACCTGTCTCCCCGAGGCAGAAGCAGAAATTCATTCTACTGCTCACTTTTAGGATTAAATATTTTTTATTGAGCATGTCAAGACAGGATGGATACAATACAGCCATATAAAGTCACTGACCACGCCGAAGAGTGACGTGCAAAACAAAGCATTGAATGGGGGTACGGCACAGTTCTCAGCTACCTGGGGCAGTTATACACAGCAAGCCACCTACAACCCAGTTTGGGCCGGCCGCGATGAAAAAGAGGGCGACCTGCAAACTCGTCTGAGCATGGCAACCTGCTCCAACCCGGTGGAA
The DNA here is from genome assembly GCF_964263255.1 of Lissotriton vulgaris. Lineage (NCBI taxonomy): Eukaryota > Metazoa > Chordata > Amphibia > Caudata > Salamandridae > Lissotriton > Lissotriton vulgaris. The sequence continues at coordinate 1,126,509,430 of NC_141691.1, read as the reverse complement.
AAACAAAGGTAAGAAACTGCGACTCGCTGCTTACTGTGCCCCAGTCCGAATCGCCACACCCCGTCTCTAGAAGCTGCATAGTCCGCCAGGTGCTGGTGCATCCTCGTCTGTGACATACAATTGAACAACCCACCCCTCACGGGACCCCAACAACCGCTCCTAAGTAAAAACCCAACCCTCCTCCCCCCCACCGCACCCCGACCCCGGAACAAACCCAACAATTCCCCACCTTCCCTCCCCTCCCACCCCCCAGGTGGTCCATGGTCCGTTCGTCAGTCCTTCTCCTGCACCTCTGCTACTCTCGGGCGGGTCCCCCCTGTATCCCTGCCTGTTCTGTATCGGTTAGCCGCAGCAGTCTCAGATACCTCGGGCATGTTACTTCCACAAATTCGGACGACAAGAGGGACAAGAATGGTTTCCAAAGCTCTGTGTACTTGACTCCCTCACCTGCCTTAACTAGGGAGAGCCGTTCCATACCCAGGACTGTCCAGAGGCGGTGGAGCCAGCCCTGGCGCGTAGGGATCTGCGCCGACAGCCAGTGCGCCAAGATATTCTGCATCGCTGACCCCAGCGCAATGGCTATCAAGCGGCCCCTCCTAGACCTCAGTGGATAAGTCAAAGCATTAGGCAGCCCCAGAATGACATACGCAGGGAAGCGGGGAATGTCCATATCAAAGTGGGCATCTACATCGCTCAAGACCTGCCGCCAGTAGTCCTGCAAAAACTTGCAATCCCAAAGGATGTGCGTTAACGTCCCCAGCTGACCACAGCTGATCCTTACTACTATCCATCTCATAGAGGCGCTCCGGAGTGTAATACCAATAGGTCGCCACTTTCGTGAGCGTGTCCGTGAGCCCCATATGGTAGGCTAAATGCCGCGATCTGTGATATATCCCATCCCATTCCTTGTGTGAGAGAGTTCTCCCTAATTCCCACTCCCAGCGCGCCCTACTCGCGCTGTACGTGTATTTGTGCTTGAGCATGAGTGTTTTGTAAAGGTCTGAGATCAGTTGCTAGTCAGACGTCCGTGAAATCAGCCAGCGCTCATCCGCCATCCGCCTATCTGCTGTAGATCTGATCACGGGGTTAAGGGCCCAGTGTCTGACCTGGAAATATCTGAGCCTTTCAGACTCGGGGAGACCATACTCCTGACGAAACTGTAGGAAGGGGACAACTCCCTCCGGCAAAGAGCCCGGCAGCCCGCCGGTTTCCAACGTTCGAAGGCCTTCTTATCCATCCCCGGCTGGAAGTCAGGGTTGTCAAGGACGGGCGTGAGCGGCGCAGGCAAGGTGGTAAGACCAAGTCCGACTCCCACCCGGTCCCATATCTCAAGCAGGACTCGCGTGATGAATGACGCGCAAAAATTGGGAGGCCTATGCATACGGTGCATGAACGGGATCTCCTGCCGTGTCCTCCCGGCCACCGCTTGGTCCTGAAACAACCAGTGTTTCCCAGACTCCCAGCGGACCCATTCCGCAAAGAAGCGTAGCTGTGACGCCTGGAAGTATGTTGCCAGGTCCGGGATGCCTATCCCGCCTTGTTCCGGAGCAAGCATCGCTATCTGAGCCTTCAGGCGGGGTTTCCTCCCGTTCCAGATAAATTGTGAGAGCTCTGACTGTCTGCTTGATCCATCCCCTGGGCGGGGTAAGGGGTATGGTGAGAAAAATATACAGGATTTGGGGGAGCACCGTCAACTTGATTGCTGCCACCCGGCCTAGCCACGACAGCGGGTAGTGTTTCCACTGCCTGAGTTCCCGTCTTATTTTCCGCCTCAATTGGGAGTAGTTGATGTCCACCGTGGTCTGAAGAGAAGGAGCCAAACGAATCCCGAGGTACGGGACCGCCTCCTTGGCCCATTGTAGAGGAAACTTGTCTTGTAATGCTGCGCGAGTGCCCGGGTCTAAGGAAATGTCTAACGCTTCCGACTTCGTCATGTTGACTTTGAAGCCTGACACTCGACTAAACTTAAGTAAGTCGTCAAGGCATGCCGGTAGGGAGCTACGGGGTTCAGCGAGGGATAGGAGAACGTCATCAGCGTACAGGCTGATCGTGTGCAGGTCTCCTCCGAATTTGATCCCCTTGACCTCTGGATCCATGCGGATCAACTGCGCCAACGGCTCCATATAGAGCGCGAACAGCAGGGGGGATAATGGGCACCCCTGTCTAGTGCCCCGTTCGATCTTGAAACGCAGCGAGGAGCAACCGTTCACTCGGACCGTGGCCGAGGGGTATTTATAGCGGTTCAATACCCTGGTCCTGAATTTCGGACCCATACCTGCCCCAACCAGGACCTTCTCTAAGTAGGGCCAATGCACCCAGTCGAATGCCTTCTCGGCGTCTATGGCCAGCAGCATATATTCCCCCTGTGTTTTAGATGCTTTTTCCAATAGGTGGAGGGCCCTCTTGGTGTTATCGGAGGTCTGGCGCTCCGGTATGAATCCGGACTGGTCCGGATCGATCAGCCCCCCCATGTACGGGGCCAACCTAGCAGCAAGGATCCCTGTGTAGAGCTTGAGGTCCACATTTAGAAAGGAAATGGGCCGAAACGCTCCACAATCCCCGTGGTCCTTACCTGGCTTAGGTGTAACCGCGAAGGAGGCCTCAAGTAGAAGAGGAAAACTCGCTGGGAAGCCATCTGGGCCAGGCGCCTTGCCCAGCTTGAGCCGGGAGATAGCCGAAATAACCTCCTCCGGCCGGATGTCGGTCTCCAGACTGTCGATCTGTTCCTGGGTCAGCGTTGGCAGTGGGATCGACGCCAAGAAGTCCAGTTCCGCCTCTGGGTCAGACGGCCGGCCTCATAGAGCTTCGTGTAGTAGTCACTAAAGGCCTCGGCTATTGCCCGATCGTCCGTGAAAGGTAGACCGTCTCTTCCCCGCAGCTCCCTAACCTCCCGGTTCTGTGTAACTGTGCGCAGCCTGTGCGCCAGAAGGCGCCCACACCTGTCACCACCAGTGTAGTAGAGATGCTTGAGCCTCAATGCCGCGTATTCCGCCCTGTCTAAATCTAAGGCCACCAGTTGTTGACTAGCAGCTTTCAGCTGACACCATATTCGAGGAGCCCCAGTCCGTCTGTGGATCTGTTCCAATTCCCTGGTCTTCTGGGTGAGTTCGTCCCTTTTAAGTTGGCGTTCCGCATTCTCCGCTGCTGAGAGGGAGATAAATTCTCCCCGTAAAACCACCTTCATTGCCGCCCACTGGGTGGCCAAAGTGGTGTCCCCAGTACTATTGTGCGAAAGATAGTCTTGTATCGCCTTTTGGATCGTGACAACCGTTTCCGCCTTGTGAAGCAATGAGTCTCGAAGCCGCCACACTCTATCAGCCCGTGGTGTCGACGTTCCAGTAAGAGTGATGGTGACTGGCGCGTGATCAGAGAGAGAGACGCTGTGCCAATATCAACGTCCGTGACAAGAGACTGTGTGGACAGTGAGACAAGCAAGTAATCCAGGCGAGTGTATGTTTTGTGTGCTGCCGAAAAGTGTGTGTAGTCCCGTTCCCCTGGGTGGAGCGCGCGCCAAGCATCCACTAGCCCTAGATCCTTCAGACGAAGCACCCCCGCCTGCGAAAGCGCCCCCACCTGACTAGTGCGCTGGCAAGATCTATCTAACAGGTTATCAAAGACTAGATTGAGATCTCCCCCCAGCAAGAAATGACGATCTATCGAATCAGTGGCCTCGGCCAAGGCTTTATGCAGGAATTTCTCTTGCCCCTCGTTGGGCCCATAAATGGAGCCAATCGTGTAATTCATGCCGCCAAGTGCAAACCTGTAGACTAACAATCTATCTTTAATTTCTGCGATTTTACCCAAAACATTGCCCTGCAACTAGAATAGGTACTCCCGCTCTCTTATCCGGGCAGGAGGAGTAAAACTGGTGGGGAAATTTACTAGATTGAAGGCGGTGGCAATCTCTTTCCAGCAGATGTGTTCTTGAAGGAGGCAAATGTCCGCCTGGGACTGATCCAGGAACAGTAGGACTGCCTTACGCTTCACCGGATTGTTCAGCCCTCTCACGTTCAACGTGAGAACAACTAATTCACCCAACCCCATCTATAGGACAAGGAGCCCCCTTTTGCCATAGTATCGGACCCAGCCCACCCACCTGTGGCACCCAGCAGCAAAACCTCTACATTTGCAACAAACCCGCCTATTCAGCAGACCTTTCCATCCCTGTCGACCATGGACCAACCCCAGACCCCTCAACTCCCCCCACCTTCCCTGCCCCCTCTCCCCCCCCACCCCCAACTCACCCCCCACCCCCCCACTCCCCAACTATAGAACTTAGAAATTGGACATGTCCATAGTCACCCAGTGTCGCCCCTGCCAGGAAACGAACCATGGACCATTTTCCCTCCCCAACCCCAACTCCCCCCCCCCCCCCCCCCCCACCCCCAACAACTGCAGAAAGTCATTGTCTCTCATCCAAGGATGAAAAGTAGAAGAAATAAAGGAAAGTGTAAGGTAGTCTTACTAGTCTGTTCGGGAGAGCCTTCCCGCCAACGGCCATGCGGCCAGACATTAGTTGGCAGAGTGTCTCTCATCCCGTGGAACCGCACCGCTGTCCGTGGCCACGGCTTCTACTGCGGCACGTTGACCTGCTTCGATTTCCGTCGCCGGGGGCTTCTTGACTCGTCTCTGCCTTCTCTGATGGCTCCACTGCGACTTTCTTCCGTCTGTGCCCGGTGCTGATCCCTGGGCCTCGGCCTCGTCTTCTGGCTTCTCAATTCCTAGCAGAGTGCAGGCCTCCGATACCGAACGCAGTTGGTATTGTTTGTTCTCCAGTTTGAAAACTAGGCGGAATGGGGGCCCCAGCTCTATGGAATGCTGTTCTGCTGTAGGTAGGTCGTGACAGGTTTGAAGAGTCGACGCTTGTGGAGCGTGAGCGCAGCCAAGTCCTGAAATAACTGCGGGGATGTGCCTTGGAAAGTTATCGGTTGATTCTGGCCCGCTTTCTGTAGTATTTCTTCTTTGGTACGGTAATCCTGAACGCACACCAAGATGTCCGGGAGGGGGGGGGGGAGGGGGGTTGCGGTCCCCGCACGTCGCGGTCCAGTCCTGTGAGCTCTGTCCAGCTGTAAAGGAGAGTCCAGCGGTCGCCCCAGCACGTAGCGAAACACATCGCGGGTGGCGTCGGACGTGGCTACATTGCGAATGCGAATGTTATGGCGCCTAGAGCGATTTTCAAGTCTCTTCCAGGTGGAGCTGTAAATCTACTTGCTGGTCATGTAGCCGGATAATCTCCTGCTGTTGGGCCGCCAGCTCCGTGTCCCTGTCGTTGCTCTTGGTTTCCAGGGCCGCCACCCGCTCCCCTATACCGTCCATCTCGCGTCTCACCTCTCGGATTTCACTGGTGAATTCTGTTTTGAAGGTCTGTATGTCGTCTCGTAGGGACGCAAAGAGGGACTCCAGAAAGGCCTTCGTGATGGGTTCTGTCCCGCTGTCGGCGGTCTGATCCATCTTCTTCAGTGCCGGGGCCCCCGCGTCCTTCTGTGGGGGGGGGTCAGTGTTTTCGCGAATAGCTCTTTCACTGTTTTACCCCTGGGAGGCCTGGCTGACGACATCCCGTCGCTCCGGTGTCTTTGCCGCTGGTGTGATGATCCCCGCTTGTGTCCCCCTCGAGTGTGAATCTTCACCGTGACGTTGAATGGGCACTGGCTCGCCCCGGGCCGGCGCGACCTCGCCCGTGTCCCCTGCAAGGGTGCCCTCGGCGCGAGTGGGCCCGTGTGCAGCCTGTCACAGGCTTGTGCTCAAGTGGCTCCGATACGGGCCGGATCCCTGGTCCCGCATGTACGGGCCCCTCTCCCTTGGAAACTCAGCCGCCACCTCCAGTGACCTTGAAAGTCTCCCCCTGCGCTGCGGCGCCCCCACCTATTAAGCCCGGGGCCCCTCCTGTCGTTGTGCCGGGGCGGGCGCCTCACTGCGCAAGGAAAGACAGTCTGCCCCGGCAGGGCCCGAGTCCGTGGCCCCACCTGCTGCTGCCCGTCAGGGCCCCTCAATGACGGCCTCTGCCAGGGGAGACACAGTCTGCCAGGCCTGTATCGAGGGTGAAACACTCTGGGGGGTCATGCCGCCATCGGGCCGATATGCTCGCCGAGGGGGTCCTCCGCTCCAGGCCTCCACTCACAACCCCCACTCGGGACTCATCGCTCGGCCGCCTGCGATTCCCGGGGCCAGTCCCCACCGGAGGCTCTGTCACCTGCGTTACGCGTCCATCTCCATCCGGGCCCCGCGGCGTCCAAGCGTTGTTCCGCTGTCCGTTGGGCTGATTACCCTGCTCCGCCATCCGCCCAGAAGCCTCCGTTGCCGTTGCGGTTTCTTGTGTTGGCACCCGAAGCTCGCGGGAGACACCCGCCGCTGGCCACGCTGGTTCGCCGCTGAAGGGGGTGCGCCGCTCGGCCCCGTCTTCCACGCTGAGGCGGCCTCGCTACCTGCTGCTGCCCGTCAGGGCCCCTCAATGACGGCCTCTGCCGGGGAGACACAGTCTGCCAGGCCTGTATCGAGGGTGAAACACTCTGGGGGGTCATGCCGCCATCGGGCCGATATGCCCGCCGAGGGGGTCCTCCGCTCCAGGCCTCCACTCACAACCCCCACTCGGGACTCACCGCTCGGCCGCCTGCGATTCCCGGGGCCAGTCCCCACCGGAGGCTCTGTCACCTGCGTTACGCGTCCATCTCCATCCGGGCCCCGCGGCGTCCAAGTGTTGTTCCGCTGTCCGTTGGGCCGATTACCCTGCTCCGCCATCTGCCCAGAAGCCTCCGTTGCCGTTGCGGTTCCTTGTGTTGGCACCCGAAGCTCGCGGGAGACACCCGCCGCTGGCCACGTTGGTTCGCCGCTGAAGGGGGTGCGCCGCTCGGCCCCGTCTTCCACGCTGAGGCGGCCTCGCTACCAGGCTGGAGGGGCGCCTCGCGTCTCTGGCTCCGCTGCTGTCCCGCGCCGCCTCGTCCCGCGCCTCTGCCGCTTCCACCGGGTCCGTCCTGCTCTACGAACGGTTCTGACAGCACAAAGCCCCTGACTGCGGGCGCAAAGGCGTCGGAACCGGTGCTGTTACAGGGCCGTTGGCAGGAGCTGAAGCGAGACACGTCCGCTCACTCCACCATCTTGGCCACGCCCCCTACTGCTCACTTTTGATACGTCTCAGCAACTGTCAATAGTTTCTATTCAAGTAGTGGAAATAAGGTTTGCATTTTTGCATGTATGTGTATTTCCATAACAAATGTATTTTCTAAACAGTCACTTCAGTAACATGTATAGACTATTTAAACATAATTAATTAGCCAATAATTATCTTTGAGTGGTGAAAGTGTGAGTTCCCTAGGATTCAGACAAGCTAAAATGTACACTATTAAAGTACCAAGGAAGGGTGTATTCTAGCCCGCCTTTTATCACTCATGTTATCACATGTGTCCAAAGCACTTTAGTCCAGTGCATCTTTTTGTTCGGAGCCACAAACTGCAATTAAAAATTATACTGTGTTTAAATATACCCTATACCCCATGGAAACTCTCCAGTAGGAGGGAATGGACCATCTATCAATCACTCCATGGTTCAGCCCTATCGGGCTAATAGGCGGCTGCACTCCGATGAACTGCATCTGGCCGTTGTACCCAGGATTAAGAAGGCCAGAAGTGGTGGTCGGCTTTTTTCCTACAATGCCACAAAACTATGGAACTCCCTTCCTTTGCACTTAAGAAAGGAACACAACCACCAGGCCTTTTGTAAACCGCTAAAAACGTGGCTCTTCCCCATAATGACTCCCCTGTTGCCTTAGTTTTTTAATCGCTTAGCGATGGGATGCCTCCAGGTAGCTACGCGCTCAATAAATGCTACTTCATTCATTCATTATTTGTCATTTGGCAGCAGTATGTACGTGAAAATAACAAGCATGGTCATCATTTGTGTCAGGTGATGCCACCATGAAAGGGGTACAGGCGAGTGGTACGTCCCAGGGCACTGTAAAGTGCTGATCTCTAAAGCTGGACTTGTTTCTTTTTTTAAGTCGGAGCAGATCACACAGCTGATAGTTCCTCTTGAAATGTTTATGATCTGTTCATTTGAAATCTTTATGTTACACTCTAGTCTAATAAGTTTGGACCTTTAGTTAATATTACTTACATTTCCAGGGTGACAATAATATTGTTCCTATTTACAACCACTTGGTACGTACTGTAGTAGATATTTGTGCCACTCTCTGAGTACTTGCGAAGTACAATAGGTCAGAGTTCCATTTTACGAAACCACGCTAGAGTCAGGACTTCCCTTGAATCCTGGTGTTTAAAAGAAGTGTACGCAGCCAGTGGGTCTGAGACTGCTGGAAGTGGACTCAGGCCTTTATGTGTACACTGCACCAGTCTTGTAGAGAAACACCCAACTAATGCTCTTGAACTGTGAAAGTAGACGACATGGTCGTGACTGACAGACTGGTGACAGGACTGTGTGCTGAGAAGCTGGAGAATAGGTGTATTTCAACATAATGTTCCCACCAATAACCTGTGTGTCATATAATCAATGAAGTGATAATTCAGCATGTGAATTTATTATAATGTTTTATTAATGAAATCATTGAGACCAAAGAGGACTCAGTCACAAATAATCACTGAGGGCCTAATTCAGTATGTGAAGTCTAATAAAAAAATCATTGAGACCAAAGACCACAGGGACACGCGTATTACTTGAAGCCAGCACTGAAATTGACTAAGTCTTGGGGTTATCCTTTGCCTAACCATTAATTTTAGCCACATTGCTCTAAAACTACTTTTATTTCTTCCATGATCAAATTGAGTGTATTTAAATTTTTCTTACTTGCACTTTATCCGGCGTTGTTCTCGCCCGCGCCCTGCTCCACCACGGGGTTTCCCCGCTTGTTGTGGAGGGTGTCGGCGCTCTAAAACCTCGGTCCTTGATTCGCTGGGAACTGGTGGGGGGCAAAGCAGGGCGGTCAGAGCTCTAGTTTCCTACAGCCTATTTATACTGCATGCCTCCCTCATCGCGCAATGGACTCATGCAGCAGGCGCGACGGAAGCCCGCCAAAGGCAAGCCCGTCTGCGCCTGTCCATGTCCGACCGGGGCCAGATACCACCCACCATGCCCGTTCTTTCAGATACTCGGCACTTGAATTTAAGCAGCTGCTAGGAAACTGGCCCATCGAGCATGAGGCGCGTGCCAACATTGATGGGGCAGGGATCCTAACTTATAGGGAATCTCTTCCTGAAGTCTCCCTGTACTCCAGCGGACAGGCTTTCCCCAACACTGTTAATGCCCCTCCGGTCCTAATCTCCACTAAACATCAGGAGAAGGGAGGAATTACCGTCTTTTACCTACACACTCGGTCTATGGTCAAACACCAGCTGGAAATCTTTCAGCTAGTCGACTCTGAGAAACCAAACATCCTCCTTCTCTCTGAAACATGGCTCACTGCTGAGTTCATCCCTGACATCCTGTCAGTAGTGCCTGATAATTATTACATCCTTCAGGCCAACAGATCCTCAGGGAAAGTGGGAGGTGGGGTCGCGGCCATTATCAACCAGAAACTCCAATTTACTTCTCTGGGTATCACAAGTATCCCCACAGTCGATAGCCTTATACTCAAATTTGAATCCCCCTCTACCCCTTTTATTTGCGCACTATTCTATAGACCCCCCCAATGTCATGCCCACATTTACGCAACTGCTTGATGACATGATCTCCCACCTGGCTATCAATCACGCCAGAATCCATATTAATGGAGATTTCAACTATTAGCCCACTGATTCAATGGAAAGCTCGGTCTCTCTAGAATTCACTGACCTTCTCCTGGGAATGAATTGCACCCAGCATGTTAACGTTGCTACCACTTAAAAGGACACATGCTAGATCAAGTCTGGACGTCGAACTTGGGAATCTTCAAGTTCCTTATCTCCCCATGTACTTGGTCAGACCACTAATTTATCACATTTACGATTTCCTGTATGTCCCCCAACAAAAACCCATTGAACAGAAACCATGTAGCTAGGAACTGGAAACGTGCTAACATTGAGGAATTTGCTCCTTATTTACCATCTCACCCCCTATTGCACAGGAGTTTCTAAATACTCAGGAATCAGCCCTCAAGACCTGGCTGGAATCCGCCAGCGACAAGATTGCCCCATATAAAAAATTAGGATTCTGCATCCCCACGAGGCCGAAAGCTGGTTCTCCAATGACCTCAAACTAAAGAAACTTGCCCTAAGGCAAGCTGAGTGTCGCTGGAGACGGGATTACTCTCCGGATAAAAAAGATTTTTATGTAAAATTACTCAAAGAGTATAAAATGCCATTCTCCAGACTAAGAAGGAATATTTCCACACAAAAATCCTAAATTTAGCAAACAAGTTCAAGGATATTTTCTCCATAGTTAACAAACTCGTTAAACTAGACAGAGTAATGCCCAAACCTGTTCCCTCACAATCCTTATGCGATTCTCTGAACCACTACTTTATTGAGAAAATCGTCACGATCAAGGCCAGTATTCCCCCTTCCATAGTCACCACAGCCCCTCCAGTTTCATGCAAAAACTCATCTTCTCTCGACCAAATCCCCTCCATTTCAAAGGAAAACTTCATGACCTTCTAGGAAAAGTGGGGTCCGGCTCCCCTACAGAACTGTTGCCCCCTCACATTCTATGCAAAGCCTTCCTGAAATGCACTGAACCGACTCTTGCACTTCTTAATAACTCCCTTAAATTTGGCATTGTCCCCAACTCCTTCAAAAGTGATGAAATTGTCCCGCTACTGAAAAAGCCCAACTCTGATCCCCTGCTTCTCAGTAATTACCACCCTATTTCACTGCTGCCCTACTTAGGTAAAATCCTGGAAACTCATGTCACAAATTGTCTCAGTTCCTTCATCGAACACTCCCACTTTCTGGACACGCACCAGGCAGGCTTTCGACTGGCCCACTCCACCGAGTCAGTCATCCTTGTGGTAATGGACGAGCTCAGAAGGGGGGCTGACAGGAACCTCACCCAGGCCTTGGTACCGCTTGACCTATCGGCTGCCTTTGACACGGTTGATCATGCTCACCTGATCAACTGTGTCAGCAGCGCCGGGATCCAAGGCCTGGCACTGAAGTGGGTTTCCTCCTTCCTCAGTGACCGATTTCAAGCGGTCTGTCTGGCTAATTTCACCTTCCAAAACATGAAACGGACTTGCGGGGTACCACAGGGGTCCTCCCTGTCACCCCTTCTTTTTAATCTATATCTATTGCCCCTGATCCGCTCACTACGCAAAAGAAAGGTTGAAACTTTCAACTATGCTGATGACATGCAGCTAGTGTTCGACATCAACTCCTCCCTCTCTTCAGTGTCCAATTTTCAATCCATCATATGTTCCATCAGTAATTGGATGAAAGCCAATCAATTGGAATTCACTCCCAATAAAACAGAGCTTATTCTGACTGGGGGCCCTCCCAACCCTTGGAGCTTTAGTTTTTGACCTCCTCTCCTGGGCGAGCCTCCACTCCCTGTCGACTCGGTTAAAAGTCTGGGGATTGTAATCTGCACCGATCTGTCTATGAAAGCCCAGATTGGCTCGGTGGTATGTGCCTATTTCTTCCATCTGCGCAGGATTTGGAATATCAGCAGATTACTGACAACTGAAGCCCTTACTCTGGTTGTTTTAGCTTTGGTAATCTTGACTACGCCAACTCACTACATGTTGGTATACCAGCCTACCAATTACACCATCTGCAGCTGGTACAGAACCATGGAGCCAGGCTAACCACCCACCAGCCCAGCATACACCACGTCAAACCCCTGCTGATGAGCCTACATTGGCTTCCAGTGGCCAAATGCTGTGCCTTCAAAATGGGCTGCACCATCTTTAAAGCCCTTGCTGGGAATGGTCCAGTCTTCATTTCCTCTATCATAAAACGCGATATCCCTTCCGGTGATCTGCGTTCTTCCAACCTCAACCTTCTGTCTTCTCTCCGATTCAATCGCAAGAAGCATGGAGGGCTCAGATTTGCGGTTCTGGCTCAGTAATTCTGGAACTCTCTCCTCTCGGAATTGCGATTAGCCTCCCCCTATGCCCAGTTCAGAAAAAAACGTAAAACCTGGCTATTCGCCCAAGCTTATCAGTAACGGTGACTGTCCCTCAACACTGGGCCCTCGCCACCCCCAGCGCCATGAAACCGATTGGTGTACGTGCGCTTAAGAGGTCCCTTTAACATAACATAACACATAATAAAGAGAACTCAATTCGCCGAGAGGGAGGGGCGTAAGGAATCTGCAGCCAGATCCTGTCTCTACCAAATAATGAGTTACAGAAGGTAAGTAACTTGATTATCTGATAGAGACATCTAGATGCAGATTCCTTACTTTAGAATCAAACAACAAAGCATACCATCCTGGAGGAGGGTCTGCAAAATGAGCCCAATAAAAGTTCGGACCATATAATAATGAAGGTGAGCCATAACATGCCTTACAATTTAAAAAACCTGTGGAAGAACCATAGATAAGTAAAGTGACAATACATTAAGAAGCATGGGACTAATTTATCCATATTAGCAAGACAACCATGGCAGAAACCAACTAACAAGAAGAATAAAAGTCTATTTGCACCCTTAAGAAGATCAAAACTTGTGCATGCTCACTGCATAAGCACTGCAGAAGGGACCGCAGTAAGAAAGAACATAAGGACATAGAAAGCATGGGATGAATGTTTACGATCAATAGTAGAAAGCATGAAAAAAAAATTCCCATGAAAGTATGGCAATTTGCCTAAATACTCTTTAATAAAACTATTGGGGCACCTATCCAGACTTAAACAGCGCGTTCAATACTTGAGAAAAACAGATCAGCAGGTCATGCCATGGAGCAATACCTCTGTGACACATAGAGTTTTATCCATGCTAGACCCACTCAGTAACAAAGAGAGAGAGAGAGTGGTTTATCATCCGTGGTAAAGCATAACTAATGCTCTATAAAAAAATTAGTGGAAGCTAATAAAACATAAATGTGGATTTATAAAGCGCACATCCCCCACAAAGGGGAACTTGACGTGGAATGACCGGGGTACTCTTTCTCTCAAGCTCAGAAGGATGAAAGGCTTAGTGGACCCACCAAGATATGAACCCATGACCATAAGGTTGACTACAGGGCCCTACAGTGGACACATAGTCCACCAAGACACCAGACCTGCCAATAGCAACTAGTGGCATAGAGGCAGTCATATCCTTAGGGAATTGGAATAGGGTGAATACCGCTAGGATATCTCCAAGAAATACACTGACATAGGAGTAAAATAAATAACCACCTAATTATAGACAAAAGAAAAATATAACGTGTAGAAATAAATTAAAGCCAAATACCAGTCAGTCAATTCTGACATAATGGTAAGGAAACCACAGTGGCCATTATTGCACCGTGCAGGAAAGCAACAGCCATTCAAAATGTTGGCGTAATGCAAAGTGCTTGAGACAGCATTAGTAAGCAATAGAATATAAAATTGAAGAAAATATAAAGAATAAAAAAGAAAACTTGTATTCTAGCGAAACACAAGGTTAGCACGATCTTACGATGTGAAAAGAGAATAAAAGCCATCTACAAAAAGTAGAAGCTTTGATGAAAACAATTAGCCCTCTCATGTCTACGTGTAGAAATACATAGAGGGAGAAGAAAAGATACATCATGAGAGGGAAATGACCTTCAGAAAGAAGAAATCTTTAGTAATAACGCAAAGCATTCTAACAACCCAAAAGGGTAAAGAATATATACTATTGTATAGTATTGTAATTGCATTTATATAGCGCTTACTACCCCTGACGAGGCGTCAAACCACTTTTTCGTCTAGTAGCACGCTACTCCGGGACCTATAGAGGATTAGTGTTTAATTAGTATAGTGAAACATGCAAGTAAATTTTAAGTGGTGGATAGGTTAGTCAGTTATTTGGATAGGGAAGGATAGGTGAATGAAAGAAGGCGGAAAAAAAGGTTTGTATTTATATAGCGCTTGTTACCCCTGATGGGGTATTGAAGCACGCTACTCCAGAAACCCATAAAGGATTAGTGCTGAATTAGTATGGTGAAATATGAATGTAATTTGAGTGGTGGATATTACTCAGTTATTGGAGTGAGAAGGATAGCGGAGGGATAAAAGGAAAGAAAGGTTTGCATTCATGTAGCACCTGTTACCCCATGATGGGTGTTGAAGCGATTTTCTGGCGAGTAGGGCGCTACTCCGGAACCCATAAAGGATTAGTGCTGAAAATTAGTATAGTGAAATATGAAGTAATTTGAGTTGTGGATATGTGTGCTTGAGCAGCAGGATGCAGGAGTACATCAGTCCTAGCAGCCTCAGAGACCATCTCACTGAAATTCAGGTTAGAAGCTGAAACATCGCTATCATAGTCTGAATATCACAGACTTTCTTCTCCATGGGATAGGCACGAAAGTGCATTGTGTCCAAAATGGCTTTGATCAAGGTGAGTGTCTGAACGAGTCAGGTGTGACTTTGGCATGCTGATAGTTAACCCAAACAATGGTAGGAGGTTCTCCAGAGGCCAGAGGTTGGTAAAGACTACCTGGGGTGAGTCCACCTTCAACAGCCAGTCATGGAGGTAGGGGAAAGCTGAGACCCCTGACCTCCAAAGATATGCTACAGCCACTACAAACCCTTTCATAAGCACCTGGTGCACTGGTATGACCACAGGGGAACAAAGCAAACTGAAACTGGTTGTGGGCCACCATAAACCGCAGTAACACCTGTGGGCCTGCAGTGTGATGATGTTGAAATAAGCATCATGCAGGAGCAACACTACCACCAAGTCTCCTAGGTCAAGGGAGGAAAAGACTTGGCTCAGGATGAGTGTCTTGAACTTGTCCTTTTTTCTGAAAGGCATTGAGAGGACCAGTTTCTACTATGGGACAGAGGACCCTGCCTTTTTTCAGCACCAGGAAGTACCAGATATAACAACCACAAGCAAATTCTGTCTCTGGGACCCTCCCCTTGGCTAGAAGAGCCTGCACTTCCTGCTGGAAGAGAGCAGATTGTCCTCAAACAGCTGTTGCAAGCATGGTGGTAGGTGTGGCATGGTTATGAGAAATGGCAAAGCATAAACCCACTGAACAATTTGCAGGAGAAATCTGTCTGAAGAGATTGCCTGCCACCCTGACAAAGCTTTAGATCTTCCTACTGACATGGTGGCTGTGTGCCGATAAGCGCATGCTAAAGAGGTTTGGAGGTGTGGAAAACTGGGCAGCTGGCTGTGCCTGCCCCTCTCTCTGATGCGTACCCCGCCACAGCCATGAAATGGCTGTCAAAACTGTTGAACCGATGTAGGCCGGTGGTGGCATTGAACGCCACTACCAATGCCCCGAGGGGGCGAAATTGCTGTTGTGGCTGGTGTGTGGAAGCCAAAAGGCCCAAGGCCCGTGATGTGGCCCTGCTATCTATGAAGCACTCCAGCGCCAGTTCAGCCTTCTTTCCAAACAGGCTGGAACCATTGAATGGCATGTCTATAAGACTGGCCTGAACATCTCCCGAAAAGTCAACTGAACACATCCATGAGTGTCTGTAAATGGTTACACCAGTAGCAGTAGGACTACCGATAGTCAGTAGTATCCATCCCGCAAGAGATGGCGAACGTTAAATGTCTCAACAATGTAGGTAGGTCAAATCTTTTGTTAAAAGAGCCATACAATAGTTTTCACAACTTGTAAAGTCAATTCACTGCCTGCAACTACAATTAAAACAAAAATCAAGGGAGCTAAAAAGTGATGTAAAAGTGTGATCATAAAAATCTACAAGTGGAAAGGGGCAAAGATTTTCTTACTTGATTAAAGTCAGGGTCCATTTCATCTTCTGGTGGCACATCCTCTCTTTCATCTTCTGCTTCTGAGCTGCTTACATTCAAGAAGGGATGGAGAGACTATTGTCCTGATTTCGATGTCATTCGGGACACCGTTCCGGTGAGGGAACCGCCCTACCACAGGTTGGCGGTTTAACATACCAGATTATGCTACGACCGCACATGATGCAGTCACAAACTCCCATGTTTCCCTGTGGAAGTGTGGGTGGAAACTGCCCACAGCACAAGCTCCCATTGAGAAATGGGAGTTTGTTAAAATCCCTGCACTGTGTGACAGGCACCTCATGGGGCCTGCCATACGGTGCAGGGATTTTCAGTGTGGCACCATAGATGCCCCCTAAGGCCATATATGGAAGGCCAGACGGGAAGGGGGCACGGCTAGTTACTTTCCGACAGCCTTTTTATGTTGGAAATGCAGACATGGAAAGGCTGTCGGAAACCAACATCTTAATCCTGATGGCTGAAACGCTGTCCTTAAGGGATTATGAGGCAATTTCCACTGGCCGACGGACTCCTTGAGCCGGTCGGAACCGCTTAAGATTCCCCGTCTGGTTTTAACTGCGACCGCTGTCATTGTAATACAGTAGTCGGACAATAAACCTACAATGTCGGTCGGAAAGCCTCCGATCAACATTGTAATTAGTCCTTTATGTCTCCCTAGAGATCACCATAAATACAGGAAGGGGTGGAAGAGCCAATGAAATAACAATGGCAATAAGACAGAAGAACAAGTTTCTTACCTTCGGTAACGATATATCTGTAAGAAACATTAGTTAGTGTTAGATTCCTTACCTTAGAATATCCCCAGGCGTCAGTCTGGATCCGGAAACTTTTGCGTAGCAGTACCCCTGCGCGTCGGTAGGCGTCGTCTGCAGGCGTCCCCTGCGGCTCCGCGTCCGTCGTCGGCGTCGTGCGCCGTGATGACGTCGCTGGAGTATATAGACGCCGCCTCCGCGCGCTGACGTCAGTTCTTTGTACACAGCTTTTCCGCGCCAGAAAACGCAGAGCCATGAGAGAACCAACACTGGTGCCATTTGAAACTAGGGCCCTGAAAGGGATGTCCTTAACCCTAGGTATCAGTTCGCAGAACCGGGAGGATGGGTGGGTTCGGTAAGGAATCGAACACTAACTAATGTTTCTTACAGATATATCGTTACCGAAGGTAAGTAACTTGTTCATCTGAAAGAAACACGTTAGTGTTAGATTCCTTACCTTAGAATAGATACCCCAGCAATACCAACCCCGGTGGTGGGTCTGCGAACCAATACATTCCTACACCAGAAAGTCCTGGAGGACACAACGGCCAAAGAAGCCATCCCTCCGGACTTGACTGTCCAGGCAGTAGTGCCTCGCAAAGGTGTGCAGCGAGGCCCACGTAGCCGCCTGGCAAATGTCCTGCAAAGGGACTCCCCGGCCCAGGGCAGTAGTAGCCGCCGTGGCCCGAGTGGAATGGGCCCTCAGCCCAACAGGAGGCTCCTTCCGAGCCAAAGAGTACGACGCTTTGATGCACAGAACGACCCACCGAGAGATGGTTCGTTTACACACCGCCCGTCCCTTCTTCGCACCCACGTAGCCAACAAACAGTTGGTCATCCACCCGGAACTGGCGTGTGCGATCCATATAAAATGAAAGCGCACGTTTTGGGTCCAGACGATGGAGCCGCTCTTCATCCTTTGAGGGATGCGGGAAGAAGGAGGGGAGGGTGATGGACTGCCCGATGTGAAAAGCAGAAACTACTTTGGGCAGGAAAGAAGGTCTAGTCCTGAGAACCACCTTGTCAGGATGAATGGACAGGAAAGGAGGTTGGACAGAAAGAGCCTGGAGCTGACTCACTCTCCTGGCAGAGGTGATGGCAACCAGGAAAGCCGTCTTCAAAGTCAGGAGACGGAGAGGACAAGAATGAAGGGGCTCAAAGGGAGCACACATCAAAAAGGTCAGAACCAAGTTCAAGTCCCACTGAGGCATCACAAACGGAACAGGTGGATACATGTGTGTGTGTGATGCCCTTCAAGAATCTCGTTACAATCGGGGACTTGAACAAAGAAGGCTGATCAGGAAGCCGTAGAAAGGCTGAAAGGGCCGAAAGGTAGCCCTTGATAGTGCCCAGAGCAGAGCCCTGCTGGGCAAGAGAGAGAAGAAACAGAAGAACCTCGGAAAGAGGGGCAGAAAGAGGATCCACAGCCTTTGCTGTGCACCATGCCACAAATCTGTTCCACCGACAGGCGTATACCGACTTCGTGGAGGGACGCCTGGCTGCCAGAATCACATCACAGACTTCAGGAGGCAAGTCAAATGGCCTCAACTGCCGCCGCTCAATCTCCAAGCATGGAGGTGGAGACTGGACAGGTTCGGGTGGAGGACCGTCCCCTGTTGCTGCGACAGAAGGTCCTCCTGAAGGGGCAGGCGGATCGGGGGACCGACTGACATGCTGAGTAGCTCGGGATACCAGTACCTTCGAGCCCAGTCCGGAGCCACAAGGATAACTTGGGCCCGGTCGCGCCTGATCTTCTTCAGCACTCTGGGCAGAAGGAAAGGCGTATAACAGACCGCAACTCCACTCGCGCCGAAAGGCGTCGCCGTGCGAGTGCAGTCTTGGAAACTCCAACGCGCAGAACTGAGGACATTGCGCGTTCTCTTCTGTGGCGAATAGATCTAACCAAGACTCTCCCCATTGCAGAAAGAGGCCTTGCGCCACGTCCGAGTTCAGACGCCATTCGTGATCCATCGAGCACCGACGGCTGAGTTCGTCCGCCCTGGCGTTCAGAGAACCTGCCCGGTGTTGAACCGTCAAAGTCACGCCCTGACGTTCCAGCCACTGCCAGAGGCGCAGAGCCTCCTGGCAAAGGGTCCACGACCCCACTCCGCCCTGTTTGTTGCAGTACCACATGGCGGTGGTGTTGTCGGTGAACACCTGCACTACACTCCCGTTGACAAAGGGGAGGAATGCCTTCAGTGCTAGACGAATCGCCCGTAGCTCCAACAGGTTGATATGGAGCCGGGACTCCGCCGGAGACCAGATGCCTCTGATCTCTGCCTCTCCCAAGTGGCCACCCCAGCCCTGGAGGGACGCGTCCGTCACGACAACGTGCTCCGGTTGGGGAAGGGAGAGGGATCGGCCTCTGACCCAATCGCGGTCCGTAAGCCACCACTGCAGTTGTCTCGCAGTGCCCTCCGAGATCAAGACGTGGTCGGACAAGTTGCCCTGATGCTGGGCCCACTGAAACTTCAGGTCCCACTGCAGAGCCCGCATCCGGATGCAGGAAGCCATCAGCCCCAACAGCCGCAGCGTCAACCTGACCGAAACCCGGGATAGCGGCTGAAAGATGGGAATCAAAGCCTGTATATCCCGGACCCGCCGTTCCGGAGGATAAACCCGAAACTGCGCCGAGTCCAGAACCGCTACGATGAAAAGGAGCTTTTGAGAGGGACACAGGTGTGATTTCGGCACATTGATGGAGAACCCCAGGTCGTGCAAGAGGTCTGCCGTCATCTGAAGGTGGTGGACGACTGTCTGGGGCAAGCCCGCCTTCAACAACCAGTCGTCTAGGTAGGGGAAGACCGAAACCCCTAACCTGCGCAGATGGGCTGCGACCACCGCCATCACCTTTGTGAACACCCGTGGGGCGCTGGTAAGGCCGAAGGGGAGCACGAGAAACTGAAAGTGCTCCTGGCCTACCGTGAACCGCAGGTAACGCCGGTGGGACGGCAGGACGGGGATGTGAAAATACGCATCCTGCAAGTCCAACGCTACCATCCAGTCTTGCGGGTCTAGAGCAGCCAAGACCTGAGCCAATGTCAACATCTTGAACTTCTCCTTCCGGAGGAAGCCGTTGACGTTCCGTAGATCCAAGATAGGACGTAGGCCCCCCTTGTCCTTCTTGGGTACCAGAAAGTAGTGGGAATAGCAACCACGCCCTACTTCTGGCCCAGGAACGCGCTCGATGGCCCCCTTGGCCAAGAGGGCCGTAACTTCCTCCCGCAGAAGTGGCAAGTGGTCCCCCGACACACGGTGGTTCTGCGGTGGCATGGCTGGAGGAGTGGTCTCGAAGGGGAGGGAGTAGCCCCTTCGGACGAGTTGCAGCACCCACCTGTCCGATGTAATTGTGCGCCAGTGAGCGTGGTGATGGCGAACCCTGCCACCCACTGGCGTCACATGGGGCCGAAAGCACGGACTAGGAGGATTTGGATGCAGATGCTGCGGGGGGAGGTGTGGCCTGACCCCGCCGTTGACCCCGACCGCCTCCACGGCGGTTTCCACGGCCGCCACCGCGTTGAAAGGATTGTTGCGGCGCGTGGCTGGCAGCACGTGTGGGGACGCCCCTTCCTTGGCCACGAAAGGAGCGAAACGAACCCGTTTGCTGGCGCTGGGTCGAGAGACCCAAGGACTTGGCCGTGACCCTGGAGTCCTTGAAGCGTTCCAGCGCGTGGTCCGCCTTGTCACCAAACAGGCGACAGCCATCGAACGGCATGTCCATCAAGGCATTCTGGACATCTGCCGAAAAGTTGGCGGATCTCAGCCAGGCGTGGCGACGAATCGCCACCGTCGTGGACATCGCTCTGCCTAGCGAGTCGGTCGTATCAAGACCACACCGTATGGAATATTTTGCTGCATCTCGGCCCTCAGCCACAGCCTTGCCGAGTTTTGCCCGCACCTCCATGGGGCATTCTGGCAGCAGTTCCGCGACCGTATCCCACACAGAGTGGGTGTAGCGGCCCAAGAGGCAAGCGGTGTTGCAAGACCGCAGTCCCAAACTCAGGGACGAGAAGACCTTCTTGCCATACTGGTCATACCTCTTTGATTCCCGGTCGGGCGGGGCCGACGGGAATGCGGTCTGGGAGGTTGAGGCCTGGATCACCAGATTCTCGGGGGTGGGATGGGTGGACAGGAACTTGGGGTCGTCCGGACAAGGATGGTGGCGTCTGGCCACGTTCCGATCAACAGGCGAACCTGAAGCGGGCCTGGACCACGTGCCCAACAGAACGTCTGACAAGGCTTTGTTAAACGGCAGCAGTGGCTCCTGTGGGCATGACTGCGGTTTGAAGACCTCAGTGAGGATGTTAGGCCTCACGGCCACGACGGGGAGCTCAAGGTGTAAGGCCTTGGCAGCCCTCATCAGCACCACTGAATATGCAGCTCCCTCCTCCGACGCCACGGAAGGAGGAGAGACAAAGCCAGGGTTAGGAGAGTTGTCCAGACCACTGGCATCCCCCAAATCACCTGTCCAGTCCGGGTCATACTGACACTCACGTGACAGAGGGTCCTCAGACCCCTCCCAACCTTCCCCGTACTCTTCATCATCTCCATATTCGGAGTCAACGATGTAGACCGGCTCCTCGGGGTTCACAGGCCCCATCGGCGTCGAGCCCGGCGTCGATCGACGCCGGTCCGACTCCGCGTCCGAATTCGGGGAGGGTATGGGGACGGCGCCGCCCGGAGCCGGCGCCGGCCGAAGCCGGCACAGGAGAACCGGCGCCGCGCGGGGACGGCGTCGGGGGTAACCCCGATGGAATCGGCGCCGGACCGGCCGGAAGGCCAGCCGGCGTCGACCCCGAAGGCCCTTGCGGCGCCGGGGTCGGAGCCGTCGGCAGCACCGGGGCCGGAGCACCCGATGGCGTCGAGCCAGGGACACCCGACCCGCTAGGGCCCTCAGACGGTAGCACTGGGCCCGAAGGCGCCGTAGGCCCCGTCGGAGAACTGAGCGCCCTCATGGCCATGAGGAACGCCTCAATCTCCTCAGGCGTCGCACCGTGCCCAGGGACCAGAGGGTATGGGGCAGGCCGCGCCGGCGACTCTCGCGGAGCCGCGGGGGTGGGGTCACCCGAACCCCCGGCCGCGTCACGCGAGCGTCGGGGGTACGATGACGACGCCCCGACTTCTTGTGTTTCTTACCTGAAGAGCCCGACGAATGGTTACGACTTCCGGAGCGCTCGGCGCGGCTCCGCGACCGCTCCCTCGAACGCTCCCTGGACCTCCGGCCGGACCGGGACCGCTCCCGACGTGGGGCCGACACCCGGAGCTCAAGCAGCTTGCGGGACCGCTCCCGTCTAGCCTTGTTAGTGAGAGCCCGGCAGTCGACGCAGGCGTCCACGTCGTGGTCGGGGCCCAGGCACCGGAGACAGAGTCGGTGATGGTCCGTGACCGACATTGTGCGGTCACAACCGTCACAATTCTTGAAACCGGGCATCCTACCAGGCACCAAAAAGAGATTAGAAGTTAACAAAGTTGGTCAAAAGACCGGAGTACTGCTCTTCGGATCTGCGCTTACTGGCGCGGAAAAAAGAAGAACTGACGTCAGCACGCGGAGGCTGCGTCTATATACTCCAGCGACGTCATCACGGCGCACGACGCCGACGACGGACGCGGAGCCGCAGGGGACGCCTGCAGACGACGCCTACCGACGCGCAGGGGTACTGCTACGCAAAAGTTTCCGGATCCAGACTGACGCCTGGGGATATTCTAAGGTAAGGAATCTAACACTAACGTGTTTCTTTCAGATCTTGAGTTAAATACAGAATTGTATGGCACGCAAGATGATAATCCTGTGGCCAACAAAGATTACATATACTGAAAGCAAAAGTAGAGAACTTGTGCCATTAAACATAAGTAACATTATCTAGCCATTAAACGAAAGGCAAATACCAGGGGAAAAGCCAAAGCCACATAAACTAATAATGTAGACTACGGGCTACTGTCTGTGAAAATAACAGACGGAATTTTGGGATATATACCCTCTGTGCCATCAATGGCACCGGTGTCTATTGAAGTATGCCCATAAATGAAGCATAAGTTCACACAAATACTAAATAAAGTATAAGAGACATTTAATCATATTAACCAAAACTAATGAGAGGGTCAGAGTACATAAACCTTTCATCAAAAGGCAAATCATAGTCACTAAGACTCCCATGGAGGCACCAATATCAAAAGTACATAACAAGGGGTACCAAACCTCACAAATGTATGATATTGTATGTTAGAGAAATCACCTGACACAGAGGGTGGAACTTTGCCCCCCAAATGAGGCTCCAATAGAGCACTAGATGAAACTCCCAACTGAGCTTACATATATATATATAAATGCTGAAATGCTGCAATAGCATACAAAAGATACTCCACATAGAGTACGGAACATACCAAGAAGGTATTAACCCTTGTGCTTGAGCTAAAGCAAATTGCAAGACCTGTATATTAGCAATCAGTAAAAACAAACGTACACAAATAAACAGCTGAAAACGCTCTTCAACCGAGCTGAAGGAGAGAGGCACAACTTCTGCACCAAGTAGCAAATAGTAGCTTCACGGAAAGGAATTCTGCAGAATAATGCACTACTATAATCGTAACTGACCACAAGTAAAGGTCAGGTAAATATTTGTAAAGAACCACAAGGTTAGCTAAAAGAAAAAGTATAAAGTCCTGCAATAAGCAGAAACACCATAGAGGTTGTGACTACATGAATACAATTTCATTGCAACTAATTCATTTATAATCACTTCTGTCCATACAAGTCTGAAAGAAAAATCCAACCAGATCCTGCAAAGACATGTCTAGCTGTCTTTATCACGCCATGCAGCTCTAAATCACCTTAAAGCCGAATCCACATGTACATCAAATGTATGTACACCATCAAACGACATATCTTTAAGAGAATTCTTTACAGGCTCTGAAAACCGAGTTTTACACAGCACAGCATGTCTGCGCAGTGTAACTGACTGAGCCATAGCTCTACCACAGATTCAGTAGAGTCAATACCACATTTTATGGCACATGTTGCCACCTCTCAACCATCCTGCTCTAGTTGAAGCAGTTCAGTTTTGGCTTCCTCAGGAAGAGAAAGCAGCAAACTCTCCACTGAGTACCATACTGCATAGGAAAACCTGCTGAGAACACATGTACCGTTCAAAGACCTTAATAGTGCACTAACAGGTGAGAAAATACCAGCCATCGGGACTCACAACTTCGAGGAACCAATGGGAGGACATTTGATTCTGCAAAGGCAGTAGCTACTTTTACAACAAGGCCTTTTGTGGAGGGATGTTTGAAGGGACAATCAGGGTACCCAGGGGAGGCCAATGACTATGGGATAAGGCCTGATCTATAGACATCCACATTACCAGCCTTGCGCCTAAGGCCCTAACAATATGTTGTGGAGAGACTCATAAGGAAGTAAGGGCTTAACTTCTGTCTTACCCTGGTGAAGAAAATCCACCAAAGGGTCTGTGGACAATTCCACAGAGGAAGCTGGCAGTCTAGGACAACAGCTGCCCTCACAAATACAGCAGCATAAGAGGAACTCACCTCTGTTGCCATTTCAGGAGAAGATAGTAAATCTAAAACTGGGGAGGACTGAAGACCGCTAGTCTCACCCAGGTCAGTCAGACAATGTTTCTCCAAGGGAGGCTGATAGTATTGTTCAAAAGCATTGACACCAAATATATTCTCCCCTTCGCCTCCCAAATTGTGCATACCAGTAGGAAGAACAGAAATAGGCTGTTTAGGGGCAGACAGCGAGTTGCTTAAAGCGGACATCTCAATTGCCACCACGTCCAATGGCGTGCGGCACCGGTGTACCGATATGTTGATGTTGGGAAGAGTACTTGGGGCCACCGACGTCATAGGCTGACCCAACTCTGAAGGGGAACATCAGAAGGGCTGTGCTACGGCGCCCACTTGAATCCGATAACTGATTCAAAAGGCCCGACTAGCACCAAGGACGAACTTGCTGGCGAGGACACAGATAGGGCACTTACCACCTCCTTAGGGCTAGAAAGTGCACCAGAGGGGAATTCAGGCCCCAAAACGTATGTAGCGAAACGTAATATTCCCGCATTTGGGCTAGAACTGCCCCGGCTCAAGGATATTTAGGGAGGCGCAGGAAGGACTCTCATTCTACAAATGAAGGTTGGGATACCGCGTCTACGTTTTGACCTTTGGGACTTCAGTGCCTTCCTCGACATCGAAGGAGAGGGCCCCTAACCCTAACGGCTCCTCAACTGGTCTTTGGACTTCGACGAGGACTAACGATGCTGGGTGCCTCAGATAGTTACGCTGCCAGAAGTTTTATTCAACACTCTCTCGCCTTCGGCCTCTGAGTCATGGTGGTCTCCCAGGCACCACCAACAGATGGTATGAGGCTCTGTGACCGACATCTGTCATAAGATCCACAGGATTTAAACCCTGACAGCATTGCAAAAAGCACAATCTTTCTCACCCCTAAATGTGGAGATGGGCCAAAAAACAGCCCTCTGATCACTCCGGATCTGCGTTGCAAGCTTGAAAAAGAAGTAACTGACATGTTAGCAAGGGGGTTATATGGAATCCATCAGTCATTCACATACTGTCTGATGTCGGATGTCAAGAGCCAAGGGGTCAGTGTCTGGCAGGGGCCCAACAAGCCTTGACAGCATAGTCGTCAAAAAAGGTGCAGGGTCAGGACCAGCAAGGTCCTAATGACTCACCACGAGCAGTTAAGTCAGAGCAGGCCCCAAGAAAGCAGGGGAGCCCAATGGTGCCAAAGAAGACCCTCGAGAGAACCCACAGGCCAGAGGCACAGAAGTCGCAGTTCATAAAAGGATGAAGGCCCATGGTGCAAAGGATGAGGTGCAGGCAAAGATCTTGGCTGCAGGAGATGGTTGAGGCTGGAGATTTTTAGAGCCCGAAGATCTCTGGAGGAGAGAGTCAACAAGCTTTGTCAATGGCAAGTTGACACAGTGCACAGGTGTACGGGTCCAGTGGTTCCGGTGGGGGATACAGACTTAAAAATTGCTGTGAAGACAGGGAAGGCCTTGAATGAGTTGAAGAACCACCACAAGTGTTGCTGAATCTTTCGGAATCTGTGGGAGCTCAGGAACTGCAGACCGGTCAGTTTCATTGTGGTACCTGCAGATGCAGGGGAGTGACTCCTTCACTTCAAGGGAGATTCCTTTGGGTGTCTTGGATGTCCACAGGACATGTGAAGAACCTATATGGAGCACAGGCACAGACAATGCAGAAAACTTACAGGAGCAGCAGGTGTCTTCCCAGTTGCAGTCTTGGTCCCCAAAGCGAAGTCCAGGGTGCCCAGAAAGTTAAAGTTGAAGTGGTTTTGGATCTGAATCTTGTCCCACAACAAATCTAGGGACCCACCCACAGGTAAGCCTTAAGTACCCTAAGGAAGGGGGTGGGATGATTCACTTGTCCCATCCGCAGGAGGGGAGGGACAGTGGGGAGGATAACCCCATGTCCAGTTTCGCGCCACAGTGGAGCCAACAGCTACCTGAACTGGTTTCAATTGGAGTATGCAAGAAGGGCACCATATGTACCCTTCTACACAGTCTAGTGGCACGGGCAAGCATTCCCTCCCAGTCCCAAAACACTAAGCCCTGTCTGGGAGGTGGGCACACCTCCCTGTGACAGGAAACCTGCCTTTCCCTGCCCGAGCTTCGCATAGCAGCATGAGGGCAGAGTCATGTCTCTGGTCGGCAGCAGCCAAAGTTTGCTGTCCGGGTCTAGAAGACTGGTACCGGGATTACTGACGGTCTCCCGGAGGAGCTTCACAGTGCAAGGAATCATACCTCCCACACCGTTTACAGTGTGGGGGTATTATCCCAACACATTTGATACCAAGCACAACAGGATTAGTTACAGGCAGTTTAGAGATAGCTATCGCGTAATGACGCATTGTCACTCTGTGTATCATAATGGCTGATACACTTACAATCTGGGAGAATGGACTTCGAGGGTCGTAGGGGCGTCCTGCTCATGCAGGGGCACCTTCACACTTAGAACCGAGCACCCTGCCTTCAGGATTGGAAGGCCTGCTTTAGAGGTGACTTATATGCTTTTTGTGCAGTGACCTCAGATATAAGGAAAGTATATCTGTCGTAAGTGGTGCTAGCACCAGCTTACACAGGCTGCAATGGCAGGCCTGTAGTCACAATTTGAGTGGTCTCTCATGGGTGGCATAATACATGCTGGAGCCCATGGGAGACCCCTGGTGTACCTATGCCCTGGGTACCTAGGGACTTATAAGGGTACACCAGTAGCCAATCTGGAGTGTAGCTAAGTACTCACCAAGTCTAATTAGCAGGATCCCAGTCAGACTAGTCAGTAAAACATAAAGACACCAGCAAAAAGTGGGGGTGACCATGAAAGCAGATCCTATTTTCCTACAACATCGTTAATAGAAGCGGAGTTTAAATCGAAGGCTGCAGACTCAGGAAACTTCCATACTCCCTTACCAAAGGGCAAGCAAAAAGCAAAGGCATTATGGGACGACATGTAGACCCTGTTGCAGAAAGTTGCAATAGTTCCGGTACCTCCAGAAGAAGAGGATCTGGATTTTTACACAATCCTTTTCTTGGTTCAGAAAGTGCCAGGGTCCTTTAGACTAGTTCTGGATTTGAAAAAGGACAACAAATGGATAAATAATATTCACTTCAAGGTGGTTCTACAAGCAGAACACATGTTCACCAAAGATTTGTAGGATGGAAGAGAGAGAGTTTTAGAGATTTGTCCGACTCATGGTTTCTTACTTGTGAAAAATCAGAGTCAAATCCTTCCCTATACTTAGAATCTATCAGGGCAAGATTCTAGACAGACACTGGGTTGGTATATCTTTCTCTAAGAAAACAGTAGAAGATGACAAAGAATCTGCTCAACTTCATGAATCAGGAACATTCAACAGCTAGGGAGTGGCTAAAGATTCAAAAGGAAATGGCAGCTGCTATCTTTTTTATTCCATGGGTCAGATTTCACATACATATTTTGGTCAATCAGTTCCGAAAATGTGGTATTCAGCTGCAGATCATCTGGAGAAGAGGCTGGCTCTATTTCAACAAGTAAGGGAAATTCAAAAAGGGAAGCTGACTCCGTCTCAACTGGCAAAATGGTTTCAACCTGCTCTTCCAAATTGGTTGGTGATAACAGGTGCCAGCGAGACGGGATGGGGTACATTGATTAACAATCACTTGACTCAGGAAAAATGGTCATAACTGGAGAAGAAGAATTGTTCTATCTGGAGAGAGATGGGGTAATTCATCGTGCCCCTCTCCATTAATACAGAACAAAACAGTTCTAATCAGGACAGACAATAAGGCCACAAAGGAATATCTGAACAAACAAGGGGGCATAAAATCAAGAATTCTGATGGACTGGGCAATATGCATATTTCAATGGGCCCAGACTTACTTACAAACGATTTCAGCCGATCAGTTGAGCAAGATCCTCCTTAATCACAAGATTATCAGTTAAACGCCCTGGTATTTGTAGAACGTTACAGGAGAATGGGAGTCCCTGTGATAGACCGCTTTGGCAGTCAGATCAATTGCCTGTTTTCCAATGTTTGCTCCACAACCAAGGAGGTGGAGGCATGGAATATAGATGCTCTTTATTGCCCATGGCCTCAGGGGATTTTGTGTGACTTTTCTAATTCCCCTTGGTCAGGGTGAGGATAGAGAAAACATCAGTAATGTTGCTTGCCCCAACTTGGAGTCACTCCTCCTAGTTTCCTCTAATAGTGAGAATGAACGGGGGGATCAGGTATGGTTACTTATCTCTTTACCCTTTCCCCTAATTTATCCACTTTCATCCTAGATGGCCCATCACCGTCTATAGCCAACAGCCTGAAACTTGAATGGTTGCAAAGATTAGGCACATTAGAGGGTTTAGCTGAAACAATCCAGGAAGGAATCTACTTGTCAATAATATAATCAGTGGCCATCTTTCAAAAAATGGTGTGATTCAAACAGATAAATCCTTTGTCCAGATCAAGTATCTCTTCAACAAGACAGGTTTGATCTGGGCCTTGAATGTTCTACTTAGAGGTGAATATGTCAGATTGTGAAGTATTGGATTCTAGACATTTTAAAAGTTTCTTAAACTTCAGGCCTAATGTGAGAAATACTTTACCTTTGTGGGATTTGTTTTTGGTTTCGGATGTTTTAAAGTGCACCCCGCACCTCTCTCAGACCCACTGGAATTAGTGGATCTGAAGTACTTAATTTGGAAAGTGTTTTTTCTAGTGGCAATTACCACAGCTAAAGGAATTGGTGAGATTAAGTATTTTTCTGCCAAAAACCCTTGCCTACAGGTTTTTGCCGACTGTGCCATTTTGAGACATGGCCCTGCTTTTGCTCCAAAAGTTCATTCTTTATCCAATTTTCAGCAGGAAATTTTGGCCCAGGTAATACAGAAGGTCGTCCATCCCTGCAAACTTTAAATAGGTGTAAAAAGTCTACAATTGCAAATCTAGAAGGGCAGCCACATGATCTAATCCCCCGATTTTTGTGGAAAATAGAGGATTGATAACATTTGCAATCAAAGGAATGTGTTTGGTGTACAAGTATTGTCTGCTATAAATAGTGAAAAATACTTAAATAAACTGAAGCATATAATGTTGTGCTTTAGAAGTTCTTTTCAAGATAATCATAATTATTTGGAGGATAGCTTTGGCATTCCTCATTTTGTAATGAGAAGAACAGCGAAGGGGACAAATAGGTAATAAGTGGTAATTTGTTTACTGTGAGTCCAGACTTCCTTGTTCTGATCATTACATCCTCACTCCCTGATCATGTAAATGAAATGATAATGGTGGGAATGTTTATCTTTCCAGAAATTAAAGCCTGGTATATTACAGGCAGAATGCTAGTAAGCTAATGCTATGTATCCCAGGGACAGAAAATAGGCATGTGTTGGTGTTTTTTTGTTGCTGTTCTTGGATCCTATTTAAAGGGGCCTGAGGAGGCATGAATGCCTCATTCTGTAATGACCGGAGCAGGGAAGTCTGGACTCAAAGTAATGGAAATACCGGTAAGTAGTTTTAGCATTCCTAAATGCTTGTGGATTGTACCAAATTGCAATGAATAACCCAGGCCTCTCATCTGCTGTGTTAGTTACAATTAAAGAGTATTCGGATGACATGGATCACTTATGTTTGCATTGTTTCAATGATGCACTTAGCAGACTGGTGCATATATTGCACGTCTTCTTTCAAAAGCCTTGGAATATTTACACATGCATATATTTGTGTTTTTTCAGCCACACACCTGATTGAGCCAAATAAAGCATTGTGAATAATCATCCATATGTACAGCAAAAAAATCCAGTGGCACATCTCTGTATAACATGTTCCCCCCCAAAAATTAAGATTTGCTGACAAAGTTTAGGTTTAACTTAATGCATTATGCCTTGGGAGTGTTTGATGGGTGGAGTAAGCCTGAGGATACAGCACTTTGTAAATGCGATGATATGTCTATACAGGATACAATGCACTTTACTTTCCTTTGCGGATATTATAACGAGAGCAGGTCAACATTTTTAAAACCTTTGTTAAGACGTTCGGGGATTGCCCAGGTGAGGCCTGCTTTATTATATTTACAGTTGCTTGACGCCATGTGGGGATCACCTGACGCTGCGCTGTCCACCGCACCGCAATCAGACAAGGGTTGTGGTCCGAGATCGTCCTTGGTAGATATTCACTATGGTAGGACATTCCCTGGGCTTCCGGGGAACAGAGGATACTATCAATACGCACATGCAGATCATGTGGTATGGAATAAAACGAGTAGTCCCTATCAGTCGGATGGTGTGACCGCCAAGTATCAACCAGGCCCCAGGAGGTCTGCCAATCTTTCCTCACCTTCGCTAGATGACATACCACTGATTGGGCCAACAGAAGGTGCGCACGGTCTAAATCCACATTAGTGACAGAGTTGAAATCACCCCCCAGGAACACTGTGCCAGTCAGGAGGGACGCCAGCTTTCCAGACAAACGCGAGAAAAAGGCCGGTTGTTCCACATTCAGGGCATACACACTGCACAGGGCCACATCTCTTCCATCCAATCTCCCCTGCACTGCCAAGAATCGTCCCTCTGGGTCAATCGTTGTAGTCAAAGGCTGGAAAGGAACCCCCGCCCGTACTCAGATTAAAACACCTTGCGCGTATGCAGAATAAGTAGTATAAAACAATTGGCCCCTCCATCTACGCTGCAACGCCCGTCCTTCAGCCTGAACAATATGGGTCTCTTGCAAAAAGGCTACCTGAACCCCTCTGCGCACCAAAATACGCATGGACCTTGTATCGCTACCTCATGGAGTTCAGCCCCCGCACGTTCCAGGTGATGCATTTCAGCTCAAGGCGGGTCCCCATATTTGAATCCACAAAGACACAATCGTCCCCTCCTCCAAGTAGGCACGCTGGCAGTGCTCCCAGATCCCAAACATCCCCAAGCAAAAAATGCAAAACATCCCCAACAGACCCTCAACCCACCCTTCCCGAGAACAGGCGCCAAACCATTGTTACCCATCCAAATCCCAATCCCCACTAACGGGGAACACCCTGGTAGCAACCAGAGTCTCACAGTTATTGTGAGGTAGAGAAGGTGGCTCTACACCAACCGAGCCGAACAACAATCTCAGCGTCTCTGCATGTCGGTTAAGCCTCGCACACAGCTTCCCCCCCCTAGCAGTGTCCCGCCCCACAGGGACCCCCCCCTTACCGCCCCCCCCACCACCCCCCACCCCGGTCAGAAATCAAGCCACCCAACATCTTCAACAAAACCATCGCCATAACCCTCACCAGTCCAACACACTGCTACATATATGCCTCCTTACTGTGTACTGTTTGTTAAAAACAAGGGAACCCCATACAGTAGAACCTGGGGTAACGAGATGATTTGGAAGAACAATGGTTAAGGCAAGGATGATTAGTTGGCAATACAGTAGATGTTGCTGTACTCTGTTTGAATTGTTTATTTAGTGAAAGCATGGGTCTTCCACTGAAGGGGGCAAGTAGCGCTCGGTCACATCTACTTTGCCGAGGGTCCTACTTGAATTTGAGGGGTTTAGCTGTGAGAACCCGACTAATCATCCTTGCCTTAAAGAGCACCGGCAAGTTTCAGGAGGCTCATCTGTCCTGATGATGATCTAGATTAATATAGATCGAAACGCCGTCGACCCACCCAAGGAATTTCACCCGTTCTATTTGTATATAATTGTTGTGTTTTTATCCTTGTTGTTGTTGTGTGATAGTTCGTTCACTTTGATCACTTATGTCACGTCCTGCACCTTACTATTCACTTGAGCACCTGCAATACAGTATAATTATTTATGTATACCCTTAAGAAAAGAGAGTAAAATAAAAAACTCCTACCAATACCTACTACCTCTGCTCCCCAGCGACTTATTAAGTATTCGCTCTTTGTTCTATTCCTCGCTAAGGACCTCTTAAGGCCTACCCTGAACCATTGTTCTTCCAAATCATCTCCTTACTGTGTACAGCCCGGCGTCCACCATGTTCACTCGTCCATTAGGCCATTGGCAGTTCGTGAGGTAACCTGAGGCAAGTGTCCGGAGTCCTCTTCAGAACCCTTTGACACCCCTTCTTCTGATCCCCGTGGAGATCCTGAGTCCGCCGGCGACCTGCAAAGCTGCCCGTCTCTCCAGCTCCGTCTGTGACGTCGGTGGTGATCTGTTGTTCAGTGTGCGTTTCCGGGTGCGACGGTTCCTGCGAGGTCTCGGTTGAGTTTCGACCGTCTTTTCCCACTTCCCAGCACCGTCCGCGCCAGCACGATATGTTTAAAGCCAGTGCCATGCATCTTCCGGTGTGTCAAAAAAGGTTGTGGTCCCTTCCACCATCACCTTCAAGCGTGCCGGAAATAGAAGAGAGTACTGCACTCTCTTGCATCCAGAAATGAAAAGCGGCTCCTCTGGACCTCCTGCGAGTAGTCAGGGTAAAGGGAGACTGAGGCATTGTCAACTCGATACGGGCCAGACGCCCGGGCATTCCGTAGGATAAGGTCGCGGTCCCTGAAGTGCAGCAGACGTGCAACCACTGGGCGGGGGGGGGGACCCAATGCTGGAGGTCGGGCAGGCACCCGGTGGGCCCTCTCCAACGTGTAGAATGATGTCAGTCCTTCAGGGACAACTACATCGCGCAGCCATGTTTCCAGATAAGGGACCATATTGTCCCCCTCGATTTTTTCGGGTAGGTACCCGTATGTTGTTGCGTCTATTGCGTCCTTCTGCATCTTCGACCCTCTTTTCCAGCTGCTGCACTCTGCACAATAGGTCGCCCATCGTGGCATCCGTCGCCTTCTGGGCCGGTCCCAGCTACTCAAGTGCCAGCTCCGCACTTTTGACACGGTCGGCGAGCTTGCCATGATCCGCCCGCAGTAATCCTAGACTTGTCGACACTTGTGCGATATCGTTGCGCAGTGCCTCTTTCGTGACTGAGATGGCTTGTAGGATCTGGTCCAGCTGTTGTTGCAACCCTGAGGGCGGACCCCCAGTCGCGCCCTGTTCCTGTTTCTCGAGCGAGTCCTCAGGCGGGTCAGATGGTGTCGTTCCCGGTTTCTTGCGTGTTTTCCCCATAGTCCAGACCCAAGGCAGGCCTCCAGCACTAAGAGCAAGATTTAGGCACCTCCAGTCCCGTTCTCCAGGCACAAGGATAGTTGCGCCGAGTACCCTCAGCTGGCTCCGCAGTCATGGACTATCGATGTCCCCACAGGATGATCCTCCAGCCCGCTGGGTGCAAAATGCGAGCTAGAGCTGCCAGTCACCGTCGGCCAGGGTCGCGACCCCAACAGTCATCGTCTGGGGTACCTCAAAGTGTGATGTCCCCCTGTTGCACCGGTGTCCCAGTCACTGTGGCCATCTGCTTCCCAGCAAGGGCAAACCTCACCGGGCTGCTACCACCACTGCGATCACTCCTTCTCCAAAGCCTGCCGGGGGTGTGAGGCCTACTGCAGGCCGTGGGCAAGATGGACGGCTCCCTCTGGGCGGAGCCACCACGATCGTCTGCTGGGCAGCCGTCAGAGCCCCCCCAATTCAGGAAAGGCAAACGCAGGTGCCCTTCAACGCCGGGGGGCCCCGTTCCGAGCCGCCAACGCCGACAGGGGGGTCTCCAAAACAGGATAATGGACGAGGCCGACACGGAGCCCTTCGCTCACGCGTCCATGCCTGGTGGTGCTCAAGCCACGCCCCCCCCCCAGTGGGTGGATCATATCTAGCCCAAAACGAATGGCGAACTTTTCTGCATCTTTACCATTTGATACTGCTTGGGAGAGGATGGCCCGGGCCTTCTCAAGGACCTGTGGCAGCAATATGCAACAGTTTCCTACAAGGAATAGGAGTAATGACCCAATAGGCATGCAGTGTTCACCGACCTCAATGCAAGACTGGGCGAAGAAAATGAATTTTTGCCCTAACTATCTAGCCTCTTGGATTTTCTGTCTGAGGAGCGGAAGGGAACCTGCCCTGAGATGTAGAGGCTTGGACCACCAAACTCTCAGGGGTAGGTTGGTTGGTTGGTGAAGAAATTTGCTTTGCCCGGTGCAGGACAATGGCAGCGGGCAATCGTCCTATGCACAGTAGCCCATGTGTTAGGCTTGGACCAGGTTCCCAGCAAGGACATCAGTCAAGGCCTCATTGTAAGGCAGGAGGGGTTTCAAGGAGGAGACACCTGGCTGCAGGACCTCAGTCAAGATGTCCATCTTGACTAGCACAGAAGGGAGCTGAAGGTCCAAGACCTCAGCTTCCCTTTGCATCACCACAGAGTATCAAGCTTCCTCCTCTGTAGCCACGGTAGGGGGAGAAAGCAAACCAGAATATGGAGGTGCCCCGACTACTGGCCTCATCCAGTTCCATCTACCAGTCTATTTTGTCGTCTGGCAGGTCTTGTATGGGGTCCAGCAACCCCTACCAATCTTCCTCCGTTCCTAGCCCTTCAGAATAAGCCTAAGTAACAGACCTAGGACCAAAGGGTCCTGTCAGCATCGGAATCAGCATCAGTAGGCGCTGATCCAGTTCTGTGTTGTCAGGAATCAGAATGGGGTTGGCAAAGTTGGGAGTCTCTGTTTGGGACCCAGTGCCAGGGAAGGTCGCAGTGGCATGACTGGTGTTCGTCTAGATCCATTACTGGATCAAGGGTGGGGGTATCATCTGTGCCAGGGCCAGAGGCGCGGAAGCAGAACCCAATAGAGCCCCCTCTGAGCCTCTGGGACCCGAAGGCGTGCCAGGAGGGTCAGGCCTCCTAAATATGAGTCACATGGAGTCATAAAATTCTTTGAGCTGGGTGGGGGTCAATCCAGCTTCCGAGAAAGCAGGGAAGCGTGGCGCCAGCTTAGGCACAGGTTCAGCCGAATGAGGGGAAGAAGCTGGAGCATGCATCAACTTCTTGCATTTCTTATGCTTTTTACCTGACCGACTCGAAGACTTTAAGTGGGAAGATGAAGACTTAGGGCTCCCGGAGCAGTGCCCGGCCCTTTATCCCAACTGGGACTGAGAACGATACCTCTGTGGTGAACGACGCAGTACTGAGGGCCAGGTCACAAATAGTTTTAGGGACCGCTCCCTCAAAGCTTTCAGAGCCATTGTTCAGCAGTCAGAGCACGACTTCGAATTGTAGTCACCCTCCAGGTCCAAAAGGCATACCAGGTGTGGACCCGTTACCGACATGGCGCGGTGTCAGGCACCATGCGGCTTGAATCCGGAAACCTTCTTGGACATTCTACACACCAAAAAATCGTCAATAAAAAGTTTTAAAAAAGCCTGTCAAAAAGTGACAGAGGGTTGCTCTCTTCATGGTACTGAGCTAACTGGCAAAAAAAAAAATATCTGACGTCAGAGCACCGAGGTGGCACTTATATAGGTGCTGCAGACATCACAACGGTGGAGTCAACGCCAACAGCATCACACAGAGCTGACCAACACCACCTACCGGCGTATAAGGGTATTGCTCAAAGAAAAATCTTAGGGATCCAGTCTGACGCCTGGAAAATTCAAAGGTAAGGAATCTGCAGCTAGATGTCTCTATATCAGAGCTGCATGTTCAAAGCCAAGAGGCCCTAACTCCGGGTGAGCAGCTTGAACTAATCCTGAAGGGCAAAGAGGTTCAAAAGCATCAAGTCAGAATAGCCATAAGAATCCTCAACCCCCTCCCCCCTCTGATACATCCTTTTTGTGGACCAGGAATTAGAGGAGATAAAATTACATGCCCATCTGGTCCACAGGCACCACCCCTTCGATGGCCCCTCGAGGCGTTGGCTGAGGTAAACCTCATGATGCATGGCAGATGGTCTGGACAGGACTAAACATGACTAGCACACTTAACAATTTGAGGTGATGAATTTCCACTGAAGCATAAAATGTAGATGTTCTGGACGGGTGACTAAAAAAGACTAGCACATTCAACAATTTGCAGTGAGGAATTTCCACTGAAGCATAAAATGGGAGACCATCTCCCAAACAGAAGCTTAAGGTGCAAGGGGGACTAATCAAAGTTGCTCAGATGCTACAGAACCAGTGGGTTTGACCCAGCTGAAAAGTTTGTCACTGCCAGGACGGTCTTGAAAAGCTGCAAAAAGCAGAGAAATGCTGGTGAAATTGTTTCACCAGAGGCCAGCCCCAGCCAGTGGTACATATTGCTGCATTTTTAAGTGCTCCAAGCAAAATTCACCCATTCAACTAATAGCCAAAGAACCTCTCAAGATCTCACTGCACCATTATTTACCATGAGAACTATTCAGCCAAAAGCTGGACATACTCTGAAGATGACATTTCAAAATCTTTAGTTCACTTATACCAAGGAGTGTTACAGTGATGGGCTATACACAGAGTGTGGGGACCCACACACAATTCAGAAAACATGAAAATGGAAGAAACTTGCATCTACATTTTCCATACATAGCTCACTAAAGGGCACCAATGATGTCAGGGGTAGCAACAAGATGTACCAGAACACAGTTAAACTGCCTAGCAAGAAGCATTGGAACACAGAATAGTTGTCAGCTTAACTTACATTTACATAGTTTGCATTAATATATTCCTCAATTCCTTGTAAAATTACCCGGGTGGCATCATCTGTGGAAAGAAAAGAATGTGATGGATGGATTCAATTGATTATATATTAGCAGAATTCACTATTAAGATCGCCTAATATTTGGTTATTTGAGCTGTGAATCAGGTTTAATACCATATACCTATCATACAAA
This sequence comes from Lissotriton vulgaris, assembly GCF_964263255.1. Lineage (NCBI taxonomy): Eukaryota > Metazoa > Chordata > Amphibia > Caudata > Salamandridae > Lissotriton > Lissotriton vulgaris. The sequence goes on along the minus strand of NC_141691.1, from coordinate 1,126,472,647 downwards.
GTGATGTACTAAAAGCAATGAACAGCTCAAAATTACGCTGGAGATGACAACCCAACCTCAGAACATAAGCAGTTAATTGGGCCCTGTGTTGTTGTAAATAACACAAACTTTTAAACACACCTTTACAAGATAGCTTACACTTGCCCATTACAAAGTTCTTTGAAACGTGAACTATATTTCAGAGCTGTTTTTTTTTCAATAGAGACAGAGCTTAGGGGCTAAGAATAACATGGCAACTATGGGTTGCACAGAATCCCTCACTTGAGGTAACTCAACTTTAACTTATTGAGGGTAGGACAATTGTTCTTGTTGGTTTACCTAATTCACCTTTGCGATAAAATAGATTGCTATCAACTCATGCATGTTCCAACTTGAGGAACTAATGTCCCTGGTATGCATGAGGATGGGCAAGTAAATCCATGGGTCAGAACAACATAATATGATGGTTCTGCCAGCAGAACACACTTATTGTTTGGTGGGAACTTACAGCAATTAAAAGAAGAAAACACCATTGACATGTAAACGCACGTGGGTTACATTGTAATATAAGCATGACAACTACTGAATACATACAGGGCAGAACATCTTTATATCGGTTTTTGTCCATATTTGGTCCTGACTTTGCACACGTAATGGCCAACCCAGGCTTCTTTCGGTAAAGTTGCTGCAAAAAAGATTGAAGAAAACAAGGTTTAGCTACCCTCTACAACCACCACTGAAATATCGCTAATATTTCACTTTAAAAAAAAAAAAATTTTATAAGCAACTCAAAAAGATTGTACAAAAGATAAAATATGTTCACAAATATTACATAAATAAGCATAAGTATTTCATAGTATTAATATAAGTTAATAGGCTAAAACATCATATTGTCATAAAAAGGTGTCATAAGAAAGATTTTAGAATCACTATAGAATACAGCGGCTGAGAACAGAGAAAAAGGCAATACTTCATTACACATATCTTATACCATTATTCCAAGCATCGATTGGCTCCCAAATTTTGCAACCTTGTAATCTGGTCCTTTTCCCTCTAGCTGCATATATTGCCTTTTCTTGATTATAGATCCCCAAATCGCGTGTTAACCATATTTGAAAATGCGGGGGATCAGCCTCCTTCCAGCGAGCTGCTAGAATTATTCTGTAAACTGCCGTGCCCAAAAACAGACATGTTTCCTCTTCCTTACTATTCCTGAGAGTGTTATTGTATCCCAATAAATATAAGGTGAGCGATTCTGCTACTTTGTGGCCAAACACTTCCTCCCAAAATTCAGATATCATTTGTCTGAAGGGTGTTAGTTTAACACATTCATATAACATATGAATCAGGTGCGCGGGACTTGTTCCACATCTAGGACATTCGTCATTAGTTCTTTTCCCCCAGGTGTATAGCTTGGCAGGTGTATAATATAAATTATATACGGTTTTATACAATTGAGCCTTTAAGTTAGTAGATATAAATAAATTAGATATGAGCAGCAGTGACATGTCAATGTCAACATTGGGATTGTTAAGTTTATTTGCCCATGCAGACTCTGTATGCTCTAAATCATCCTTCTGTCTTTCCATTAGTATGTCATACAGGGTACCTTTCCTGGTTGATCATTTTCCTATATGTTCTAGTAAGGGAATGTTCGACAGAGTTATATTTGGGATTTTCAAGCTGAGGATGGTATTGACTTGGATGAACTTAAAAATATCGGTATTAGGGATACAGAAATTGTTTTGAAGGATCAGGAACCTAGTATCTGGGTCTCCGTTAAAGAAATCCCCCAAAGTAACAACCCCCGATTTTCCCCATCTCTTAGAAATGTCATCATTAGCTTGTCTAGCTAACACAGATGAGTGCCATAATGGTGTGTACTTCTTAAACTTTGAACTAGCGAGATGTCTTGAGGCTTTCTTCCATATTCTCCAAGCGCTATTTATAATCTTGAACTTAACCTTCTTATAGTACGATGGTTCTACTTGTCTTAACAGAAGGTCTTTTGCTTTGTTTCCTAATGCTAGTTCATAGATCGATGGTGTAGCATTTTCCCTGGTGTTTATACATGATGTATTTGTATTAAGCAGGGGTGACATTTGCTGGAGTAGAGTGGCCCACAGGTAAAACATTATATTGGGGATTGCTAACCCGCCTCTGTGCTGTGGCAGGGAAAGGTAGTTCAAGGCCCTCATAACTTTCCCATAACTCCAAATAAACTTAGTCATTTGAGATTCTATTGCTTTGACGACGTTATCTTCCACTATTAAAGGAATAGCACAGAATAAATATAGCACCCTAGGGAGAATATTCATTTTTAAAAAGTTCCCTCTACCAATGCTTGAAAGGTGGAAATTGTTAACCCTCTTTAGATCTTTCTTAATAGCCTTCATTAGGGGTCATAGTTTAATTTATTAATATTTTCCACCCTAGGGGATATACATATTCCGAGGTATACGGCATTGTCTACCTTCTTTGAATCGTCAAACTTAATATTATCAGTGCAAATAACCATTGTTTTATCTCGATTGAGTAAATAGCCAGAGAACTGACCAAAGGCTTGAGTGATCAATTCTATTTCTGCGATTGCCTCGGTGGGGTTAGATGTGACTACTGCCACGTCATTGGCATATGCAGGTATCTTAGTTTCATAGGAACTAACTCTAATAGGTTTTATTGCATCTCTTGCTATTAGTTTCAGGATCAGGGGATTTATGTACATGGTGAACAATATCTGGGAGCATGGACATCCCTGCCTCGTTCCTCTTAATATATTGAATGAACTTGATTCCTGGCCCATCACTAGAACTTTAGCCTTTGGCTCCTGATACATTGCCTGTATTGATTTAGAAAAGGGAGGCCCAAAATTGTTTTGATCGAGCACTGCCCATAAGAATTTCCAAGAAACACGATCGAAAGCCTTCTCGGCATCGAGCAGGACCATTGACATCTGGCCACCAGTCACATTCATAATGTCGAATAGCGATATAACCCTGCGTTGTGATCTGTGGTACCCTTACCAGGAATAAAGCCATGCTGCCACAGGGAGACGAGATGTTCAATGACCCTCCTGAGCCGATTGGCCAAGATCTTTGCATATAACATTGAATCCGAGTTTATTAAAGAAATTGGGCGGTACGAGTTTTGGGGGCTTTCCCTTTTTGGGAAAAATAACTATATTTGTTTCCTTCCATGATTCAGGACGGGTGCCACTTCCTTGAATCCCTATAAATAGGTCTAACAAATAAGGTGTTATATGTTCTCCAAGAATTTTGTATACTTCTAGTGGGAGTTTATCAGGGCCCGCGGCTTTACCTGAGGCCAGATCTGACAGGGCCAGTTGTAACTCAATATGCATAATATTTTTTTCCAGATCTTCTCTGGTGGGATCATCAATGATCTTGTTCAATCCAGTCTCGGTTAGTTATGACCTCAGGGCATCTTTGAATACGTCTTGATCATTCATATCTTCATTTTGATAAAATTCTTGATAATATTGCCTAAAGATTTCCAATATATCTTGCGGTGTTGTATACTCCTGACCCTCCACTTCGATAGTAGTAATCATATTAAGAGAGTGTTTCTGGCGAGTGCCCAGGGCTAGCTGCTTCCCTACTCTCTCCCCATCTTCGTAGATTTTATTACGGTTTGACTGGAAGGTCTCAGCCGCCTTCTGGGTAAACCTACTGTTAAGGTCAGTTTTAAGAATAAGCATTTTTCGTAGAATAGATCATCCATCTTCACCTCGCAATATTAAAATGGTGTGCTCTTCCTCTATCTTATTTTTGGTTATACAAAGGTCCTAGGTTTTGGTTGATAGTTCAAGAAAATAATTTACACAGGCTCAAGATAAAGGCTGTGTTTTTCCTTTCTTCCAAGTCCAGCCGGACCTAGAAGTGTTTATTTTGGAAAACAATTTATAAATATAATTAAGATAGGCGAAACCAAGTCGCACATGAGTTACTGGGCACACGCCTGTACCTAGTCAGGAAAAGACAATACAGGGGAGAAGGAGAAAGAATAAACAGGCAAACAAGGAGAACGGGGTGGCTTATAATACAATGTATACAAATTTACATAAGCACAAACCCACAGTAACTGCCGTGTAAATTGCAAATCATAAAACAAGCAGTACTGCAAAACAGTCGACGAACGTTTCGATCCCTTGTATACCAATACCCACACGTAGCGCAATCACTAGATTGCAAGGGGTCTCTATTCCCTTGCCCACCTCTTCTTGGGGGCGGGCCAGTCCTGACACCACGTCTTTTCTCAAAATCCTACACTGTGTCTCCCCACACCTTTCCCTTAACATGTCAGTCAATACACCTCTTTACACAGACGATTATCTCAAACAACTGTGCTCACGCCCTTCATTATTATCTGAGACACCAGAAGCTCCAATATCAGTAAATGACTCTATTCCAGACCAATTAGAAAAATTGAAAAAGAAACAAGTCCATTTAGAATTAATGATCTTAATGCTAACAGATTATTTAAAGGCCAACGTAATCCCATTGGGTCTACAGGTGCGAAACATCCCAGGAATTTTCACTGACAATCCCAAATATATCCAAAACTTCAGCTTTATAGGCACCACCTGTTCACGCCACTGGCTTGCCCTTGGCATTGACATCGCGAGTGAAACCCTCAAATCTTTGGAAGTAGAGATTGCAGATCTCCTCAAACAATTAACAGATTCAGACCCCAGTGCAGACGCTAAAAAACTGTTGGAACAAATTGACAAAACTGTGGCTGAATTTCACAGGATTGAACAAAACAAAAAGTCCAACAAAATTAAAAAAGACGTGAAACTATAAAATATAGAAAACACATATCCTTATCTGCAGAAGGATTTCTATATTAACAAAACATACCCACGTTTTCAAAACAGCCGGCCCTGGGGCCGCTATAACAGACGCCAGAACCTTGTGGGATTCTCGGATACATCAGCCGAATCCTCAGACAATTCTGACCCCGGTGAAGGCAGTAGCGGCGCAAGGAGAGGCGGTCTACACCAAAATCCTTTTTTAGCCAGAGGCGCCCAGGACCCACCGCAACGCGGGAAGGTCAAGAAACCCCAACGATGGCAAAATCCGCCTGGCGAGCGCAGAACTCGCAACAACTATTACCAGTGGTAAACACAGTATCAACACAACCGGACAGAATTGGTAGTATCCCTATATTCAATCTCTCGAAACACACACTTGCACAGGACGAGTTGTCATTACTTATGAAAGGCCTCTCATTTGTACCCACAATACCCCCCAACTACATGGATCTACAGACTGAGTTAATGAGATTCTTTAGACGTATACGCCTACAGGCTTTCTTTCAGTTGCATCCCACACCAGAAAAAATAAGTAACACCCCCTTCAGACCACCTTCCATCTTCTCCCCTTCTGCTAATATGATTCCCACTGAAGTGGTGACATTCGAGAAGGTCATTTTGAAGGAACTGCAGAACCTCCAAAATAAGAAAATGTTCATTCCCTATAACATCTCTAGGGAAGAGAAAAATGCCATCTCACAACTCAAAGCCAATGATAATCTCATCATTAAGAGCGCCGATAAAGGCGGTGGTATCGTCCTACAAGAAAAAACGGCATACATCTCAGAAATAATGCGACAACTGGATAATAAAGAGCATTACAAAAAACTAAGTCACAATCCAACAAAGGAGATACAGATTCTCATACAAAAAATAACAAAAGAAGGCCTTGAAGCAGGTTTTCTATCAAAAAAAGAGTACAATTTCCTAAACGTCAAAACGCCCACAATCCCAGTGATTTATACACTGCCTAAAGTGCATAAAGATGAGAAAAAACCCCCAGGCCGCCCCATTGTCTCAGCCTGTGGATCCATCTTAGAACCATTGGGATCTTATGTAGACTATTTTATTAAGGAGTTTGTTCCATCCACACAATGCTACATAAAGGACTCGATGCACATGATCAATATGATCGAAAACCACCCTTATGACCCAATGACTGAAACTTTGGTCACCATGGACATCGAGTCCCTTTACACCAACATTCCGCAGACTACAGCACTCCTAGTGATTAAAAAGATTCTGGACTCACGACCAAGTCCCCATGCCGTACCAAGTGTTTTTATCCTCCAGCTTCTAGAAATATGCCTGACACGGAATTTTTTCCTCTTCAATGGCAACTATTATGAACAAATCAAGGGGACCGCCATGGGCGCCATTTTTGCCCCCAATCTGGCGATCTTCTTTATGGACGAGATAGAGACCAATGTCATCATTCATCCCTCCAATCCATTCCTCTCAGGGATAAAGTTTTGGCGCAGGTATATCGATGACATCTTCATCATTTAGAATGGAAGCGACGATTGCCTGCGCCAATTCTTACATTGGCTGAACAATAACTGCCTAGGGCTTACTTTCACTATCTCCACCAATAATGACTCAATCTCCTTTTTGGACCTTACAATTTATCACTGTGAAGGCTCCCTACTGACACGCCTCTATCGTAAGCCGACCGAAAAAAACACCCTTTTGGCTTACAATAGTAACCATCCAAGAGCATTACGCGATTCACTCCCATACTCGCAATTTTTGCGAATCAGACGGAATTGCTCTTGTAAAGATGATTACTTCCGAGAAGCTGCTACCTTATCATCAAAACTCAAGGAAAGGGGATACCCTAAAAAGCTAATCAAAAACGCTACCAAGCGTGCTTGGTATTGTCCCAGGGAAGCCTTACTCACACCTAAAGAAAAAACCGAATCAAAGCGCATAGCATGTGTCTCTACTTTCTCACCCATTTCAAACAAATTGAGAAAGACAATTCTGAAGCATTGGCCAATACTCAACACCGGTGTCCTGTCCATTGAAAAACCAGTTTTTGCATTCAAGAAAAGTAAAAACCTCAGAGACCACCTTGTGAGGGCCGCTTTGCCCAATTCCATACCTTCTGCTACATTGGATAATGTATGGGGTCTGTCCCCCATTGTTGGGCATGCTAAATGTGGTGGATGTAATAATTGTGACAGTACTATGGAGGGAAAAAGTTTTACCTTTAATAATGTTACTGTACAATGTCGTTCCTTTTCCAACTGTAACACCTGCAACGTCATCTATCTTATCCTATGCCCATGCCAAAAAGTGTACATTGGACAGACCAGTCAGAAGGTAAAAATTCGCATTGGGCAACACAAAAGTCGCATTCGGTGCGGGACTCTGAATGCCCCTTTGGTAGAACATTTTGCGGACCAGAAACATTCTGACAATGATCTGAAATGGACTGTCCTGAAAGTGTTAAAACTCCCACCAAGAGGTGGCAACATGGGACAATTACTCAACAAAGAAGAGCTGAAGTCCATCATACAGTTCAACTCTATACAGGATGGCCTCAACCGAACAGAGGATTGGACAAGCCTAATATAATGATCTTCTGAAACGAGCCTTTTAATCGTCTATGTTGGAAATTCTCTTCCTCAATTGCAGTTGTGTTTTGTATATAGCTTGAGTCCTTGTGAGACAGAGAACCGCATTAATCACACGGTCTTCACTCCTCCACTCCAACATGGCACTCACTTTTAACATTTTTACGTACACTATCACGCCGAATTAGTCCATTTTCACTTTCCATCACCATGCACAGACTACAAAAAAACTCCGCTGCATGCAGACACTCAGCACCAGGCCATTGAGCCTCCAGACGGGACCCCATTTCGGACCCACTACGAGCAGATTACGGTAAGCCTTGACTGGAAACAACCCCTTGACCCCTTCGTAGCACGGGTACAGCCCAACATGCTTCATGTTATTTAACTCTCCCATACAGGCTCGCACGGAAAAGGCGAACGCCATTGAGCGACCTATGGACCCAACGAACCGTAATTAACGGTAATTATCTGCGTGCACCCGCCGCCTTCACTCTCACCCCTTAGCTTGCCTAGCCCACTTATCGTTCATCCATTTGTTCACAGGTACAACTCAACGGAAGTTTCTCACAAAGTCCATGCAAGACACGCAGGACCGCAACGGTAAATGCCCACCACCTTTCACTAGAATTTACTATCACGGTCACACCCAATATTCTCTGACCTAAATATTTCTTTTTTTAGGCCCTATCTGAACTGTTCCTACTGGACAGATATTGATACCCTCCCTGACGCCGCACACTGTGCCAGGCGGCAAAAACGGTAAATATGGTTACCAATCTCTCCATTGACCCTGACCCCTTATTTTTCAAATGGTTGATTGAAATTAATTTTCCAGGCATCGGCCGCCAGGAACTGAAGAGCATTTTTGAGTGTTCTTGACCAAGCACAGCCCACCGTGCCTCGTTCGTGGTAACTAGATTCTCTAAAATATTGGGTCCTCCTCACACTACTTGTGACCCACCTGTCCAACACTCCCTCACCTTGTCCATTTTTTCCGTATCGAACACACGGATATCACGTCTCCGAGCACTTTTTAATGAACAAACGCGGTATGCCCTACACCCCAAATATGCGCACATAACCACCTGTGCCCTTTGGAAGACACAACTGCATGTCCACGCGTTGCACTCTGCATGAAATGAGTGATGACTGACAATAATAATTTTTCAAATGTATGGTTTTTATTTCCCTTTCCTTTCTTCCTGTTTATACCCAACAGGCTCACTGTAAACGATCAGGCAAAATCTATTCTTAGTCCTGAAGATGATCCCACTAATTCTGGAGATAGGGATCGAAACGTTTGTCGACTGTTTTGCAGTACTGCTTGTTTTATGATTTGCAATTTACACGGCAGTTACTGTGGGTTTGTGCTTATGTAAATTTGTATACATTGTATTATAAGCCACCCCGTTCTCCTTGTTTGCCTGTTTATTCTTTCTCCTTCTCCCCTGTATTGTCTTTTCCTGACTAGGTACAGGCGTGTGCCCAGTAACTCATGTGCGACTTGGTTTCGCCTATCTTAATTATATTTATAAATTGTTTTCCAAAATAAACACTTCTAGGTCCGGCTGGACTTGGAAGAAAGGAAAAACACAGCCTTTATCTTGAGCCTGTGTAAATTATTTTCTTGAACTATCAACCAAAACCTAGGACCTTTGTATAACCAAAAATACGTAGTTCCTCCCGTAGGTCCTCGGCCAACTTTTACGGGTTCCCTTGTATACCAATACCCTTCCTCTATCTTATCCAGCTCTTGCATCTGTAAGTGATTGACTTTATCTAATTATTTCTTGCGTTTGGCGACAAAGCTAATTGTCTCCCCCCTGAGAGCAGCCTTGAAACAGTCCCATACTATGCCCCTGGATGAGCTAAAGCGGTTACAATCAAAAATCATTGAGTCCATGTCTTAAATATTTGATATAGTCTTTATTTGCCAGAAGTTTTCTATTGAAATACCAGGTGGTGATTAGTAATATCAAGTGGGGGGGCTAACAGGTTATGATCTGAGATTGTCTTTGGAGATTTATTAATTTGTGCCTCAGCAGAGCAATCTCTAGTCCATATATAATCGATCCGCACATATTTATTGTGGGGGATATGAAAAATAGGTGTAACCGGGGTCCGAGTGGTGTTTTAAGTCCCAGATATCTATTAAACCCAAACTCTCTCTAAGTTGGGAGATGGCTCTGAACACTTTCGGTTTACGTCCGGCATATATATAGGTGTCTTGGTTTTGTCTTGTCCCCTTACACCCCAAAGAAATATTAAAATCCCCACAAAGTATTAGTGTTTTAGGCCAGGAGGCGAACTCTAATTTTAGTTCCTCAAATATTTGTGGGTCATCCTGATTAGAAGCATAGACTGTGCAGATTGTAATACCAATTTTTAGTTCTATAATAGCCCACCTTCCTAGGGAATCAGCTGATTTGCGTGTAGCCTGTCCCAAGAAAGCTCTGCCTAATATGGCTACACCCCGGGTTCTGGATGTCTGTGTTGTAGTCACCAATAAATTATACCCAGGGACCTTTATTAAATCTCTATCATCCCATGGTATATGGGTCTCCTGGAAGCAGAGTACATCATATGAGCTTTGCCTGATTATTCCGTTTAAGCGGGCCCTCTTGTCCCCATCATTGTGTCCCGCCACATTCCAGGAACATAATTTCAATTTACCCATGATAATTTTGGTTAGATGAGAGAAGCCTGATCTATATTCTTCTGGTTTTAGCCTGTATAGAAAATATTCCTGACATTTGCATATTCTTTGTACATTTTGAGTTGCTTTTTTTGTTGCTTTTTACCCCTATTTCCCCTGTCCCAACCCCCCACCCTTCCCCTCTACCCCCTCCTCTCCCCTTCCCAACACCCAAAGTGAGGCGTATAGACTCCATAGGAGTCTGTTTGATGAAAGGGCGTCTGCTGACCAGTGCTAGATTAGATATAACAATTATTATCATCCTACGGATTAAACAACCATAAATCCTTATATCCATTATTTCACTATTATATGTCTATTTTTTTTTTTTTACCATTCACTCCCCCCTTTTTTGTTTTTTTCCTCTTTTATTTTTGTTTGTCCCCGAGTTAGTCATATATACGGCTATACAGATTGTACCTAGTCCACCAAATGAGTTGCTTTTCAGCATACACCACGAGAAACCTCAACCAACCAACCTATAAACTATAAATGTGAATAACAGCTAGGCTTATTAGGCGTCCTCATGCTTTTAATCATAACTCAGTTAAGACCATCTGGATATTCTTTTGCTTTGATGTCCGAGGTGAAAAATTTCGTTTGACCCCCATTTATTACTTTCAGTCGAGCAGGATTGTTCAGGTATGCCTGCGCCTTTTTTTCTTGGAAGGGTTTGATGAGTTGGCGGAGCCGCCACCTCCTTTCCACAGTCGCGTGACAGAAATCCGGGCGTACGAAGTAGGATATCGAGCCCCTAACACGCATCGCTTCAGGCCTAGCTTTCTCAGAAATTGCTTGTCTAAGAAGGAAGTTACCAAAATAGACTAGAATAGCACGTGGATACCCCCCAGGTTTCGCTGGATGCCTTAAAGTAAGAGGAACACAATGGGCGTGTTGGACTTCTGAGTCCCAATCCCAGCTGGATAGTTCAGGCAGAGAGTCACGGAATAGTTGTATTACATAGGAGCGAACATCTTCCCCCTCCACTGCCTCTGGGATGCCCAGCACGCGAAGGTTATTCCTTTGTAGACGATTTTCGAAGTCCTCCAACTTCCACATCACGTCTGACAATTCAGCCTCGTGTAATTCAACCTGCTCGTGATTTGCGGCAATCTCAGACTCATTAGAAACAATTCAATCACCGAATGTACCAATTGTTCTCGTCAAATTGCGCACCACCCCTTGCACCTTACGAAGAGCTGCTTGGGCCTTGTGCCCATCTTGGGATGTTTCTTCACGGTGCGCAGCTATTGCTTGAAGTACTGTTTCCAGTGTGGGTGCAGTCGGATGTATTGGAGAATCCGATTGTTGTGACACAGTCAACGGACCTGGTGGAACTGTAAGCTGAGTTGACGAAGTGTAATCCCATGCTAACTCCGCTGCGCCGTGATGGCTCTTTTTCCGCTTTAGGACCGTTTTTTGGCCCGCCTTGGGGTCTCTCGTTCTCATTTCATCACACTTGCGTCGCTTAAGAGAGAGCCAGTCTCATCGCTAATATTTCACATAATTAAATCTATATCTACAGTTAAAATCGATAGCTAAACATTTTTTGAGTATAGCCGAGTTTTCAAACAAAGGTCATTTCCAGCACAAAAACTGAACTATGAGTGAGTTAGCAAATGCAATTCAAATATATACAGACCAGGAAATCATGAACAGATGCACTGGTCACTTGCATAAAATCAATGAGGACTCTAATTCAATAAATCTCATAAGAACTACATCCAACAAGATTGCATTGAAACTGCAAATACGCAGGAAGCCTACTTCTTACAATCTTACATTAATTTTCACTTTCCAAAATGCCTTCTAGATATTTAATATAGTTCGGGCTTTGCCAAAAGAGCACTATAACACTTTTACAGTATCAGAAATATCTCAACGTGACTGAGGCAATTTTGACCAAATATTCCAGTTCAGACGGTATTATAACTGTGAGCATGGGTGGAGATCTAAGGCAGAGAAGATTTTTTTTCCAGATTACATATTGTATTGGTGTCAAGGCCAAGACCATAACCCTAATCTGTGTTCTAAAGATAGCAATTTGGCTACCAGACCACATTTACTCCAAGTAAAAAATGCTATTACCTCTAAGGCCCTTGTCCTCGACCCAGTCATTACTAATGAGGTATATTCCATTGACAGGAAACAAAACAGGAAAAGCTTTTAGGCTCCACCCACTCTCCTGCCAGGGGCTATAATTACACAGCCAACAGGAAGTACTTCCTGTTTTGTTTCCTGTCGGTGGCCATGACTGGGAACGCAGTGAGCGGTGCTTGGCAATTACCTACTACGTGCTTGTCCTGCTGTTTCCTCCTTTGCTGGGCTCTGGGGTGCTTCTGGACTGGCGTCGGAGCTGCTGGAGTCGGGACGCCTGGCCTCCTGGATTCCGACCGTGCCTTTGTTTCCTGTGCTGCCGGGATGCACAGGTCCCTTGTGGTCTGTATTGTTGCAGCTGGTTTCCTCCTTTTCTCATTTCCTGATCATTCTCTGCACCCTCCTCCACATGGCTTCATAATGGAGTTGTTGTGGCCGTTGCTGCTTCCCGCTGTCTTTAGAAGTCCCGGGGTATTGGTGTGGGGTTTGTTCCTGCTCCGCTGGTGTTCTTCTGTCCTCGCCGGAATGGTGCAGCTTCCCGGGGCCCTGCTTTATTCTTGTGATATTGGAAGCCCTCCCCGGTGGCCTCTGTGGGAATGGGAACCAGAGAAGGGCTCAGAGTGCTCCCCACTCACGGGAGGACAGCAGCGCAGGATGGAGCCTCAACTTTATTGCCCGCTGCAGTCTCGGTGGCAGTGGACGCCCAGGTTGGGCTCCAGGTGCTCCGTGCAGAGCTCGGAGTTGGGGCTTTGACCCCTCCTGTGTTTGGCCTATGGCGGCCAGGAATGGACAGGGCTTGTGCCTCCGGCTGGCCACGCCCCCGCATCGTTGCCTACATTTGTTTCTGCTGTTCCAGCATGCCGGTTCCCTTTGAGGTTTGCAGTTTCCGGTTTCTGGCTTTAAATGTAAAGGGGGGGGGGTCCGCATCATTTCTGTTCTGCCTGCACCAGTGCATGCTGTACTGTTTACTCCTAGTGGTTGTGCTGTGACTATGGGGAAACATCAGCGTAAGCACAGACACATGTCTCCTGTCTCCTATTCCTCTTCCGCAGCGGACAGTGGGGATTCTGCCCCTCTGTGAAGCAGGCCAGGTTGGATGACAGCCGGTTGAAGCGCCTGATTTTGGAGACTTTGTCTGATTTGAAATTCTCCAGGAAGTAAGCTGGCGGTCGTTCTGAAGGGGGTCTTGACCTCTATTCGAACATTTCCAGTTCTGACTCTTCCAATGGTTCTTCCTTGGGTGCTATGGACCCGAAGGGCAAATATATCTCTAAGGACTTGTTGCCTGACATCCTCTCTGATGTCAGGGGGAATATGGGTTTTCTGGATGAGGTTGTGGCCAGCACTTCGCAGGATGCGGTCTTGCCGCAATTTCGGAAGCCAGCTACTAAATCGCAGCCTATACATCCCTTTGTGATGGACGTCCTTTTGAAGGAGTGGAAGTGGAGTGTAGTTCCTATATTCCCAATAGGCTCTGCGCATTGGAATAATATATCCTATAGATGTGACGTAGGACTTATGTCTACTAGGTCTCTATCGAATATATTAAACTTAATTATGAGTGCCAGCGAGCTCAGAGGTCACTAGAAACTTTCTCGAATTCACAAGAAGGGATTAGTTTCTGACAACCGCATAAACATGACAACTTTGTTTCCCCAAGATAAAACTGATCTTCAGAGTCGTGGGAACAATAGATATTTTACTCAGTCATTTGTGCATGCTTCGTTTCATCAGAGCTGCAGAGAAAATAGAGAGATTGGCGTTTTCAATAAAAAGTATTTATTTAACAGTCTTCTTTCTCATGCAGAACAAATGAACTGCTACAATCGTAATACTGGCTGTAAAGTATAATGCATACTGCAAGAAGTGCATGGTATGGTTTCTAAGCCATAAAATACATACATGTATAAATAAAGACTAAAAGTACTCAACTGGTGCTTCTAAAATACGCCTACCCCGATGTACCTAACCTAAGTCTAGTACGAGGGAAGAAGTAAGTGTGGTGTAGCATAAGTTTAGTATTCTTTTGCCAAGAATCTATCCAAGATTTCTCTTAGGGTCTAATCAGCTCCGTACCTTGGTTTTAGAATGAAGGAGGTCAGTCTCAAGACTCAATTTCCCAACAACCCGCAAGGGTAGCTTGGAAACACTGGAGCTGGATTTCTTGGCAAGAGAAAAGACAGAGTCTCTCTCAGTGCGTCTGCTGGAGGGTTGGCTTCCTTCAGCACTTGCTGTAGCGAGATGCGTCAGGCAAGTAGATAGTTGAACTGCTCCAAACCACTGTGAGTTTGCTTGGGCAAGTGTGGGCATATTTATACCTTGTAGGTGCCGAGTTGGACGTAAAGGTGAACATAATAACGTCAACAAAGAGTCTCAGTTCTTTGAAAACTCCATGAGTTCTTGGACAAATCAATATTCAAGCAAGGGGAAGTCCCTAACTGCTGAAGCGGAGTTTTCCAAGAAATCGTTGTGGATTTTCGGAACTAGTGGAAGTAGCCATGCCGTATTTGGACTGCATGAGCTATGTCTAAATATGGTTATGATTTCTCTGCCTAAATAAGGACAAGGTGATTTATACCTATATAAGGGCATGAATCAGGAAAATTACACTAGGGTCCTAAAATTCTATACAACAGAAGGACCCTGATCACATCATGATGGCTCGCTTTATGTCGAAGCTCTACCCTTTACAAGGCATGGAGAATATGATTCCCGAGTCTGTACATGTGGATCTATTGTGGCCAGTTTGGTTGGTCGTCCTTCTATGGCCAACGATAATATCCTTCGTGATGGAGTGGATAAGAAAATTGACTCTGCTTTAAAGAAGTCGTATGAGGGGTCCCACCTTGCTATCAGTTCAGGTGTTTATGGGGCTTATATCCCTCAGCCCTTGTTGGACGACTTTAAGACTTTATTTTCCACGATGCAGGAGGGTTGCAGTTGTCCAGACCTGCTGGAATACATGGAGCATCAGACTGAATTCCTCTTGGATATTACCTTCGATTTTGTGTGTGCTTCTACCTTGTCCTGGTTCGTCAGTTGCTGCTCAGCGGAATTTGTTGCTGAAGGGGTGGAAAAGAATGCAGCTCAGAGATCCATAGCATTGCAGTTGCCATTTACTGGCACACGTCTTTTTAGGAACGCTCTAGAGGATAAACTACACAAGGTGTTCAAAGAACGGAAGCATTCTTTGTCCTTCCGGCATCAGCCTCACCATAAGGAGTTCTTCTTCTCTATTGCCAAGTCCTTCCATCAGCAGTTGAGGTTTCAGAAGTCTTCCTTTCGGGCCAGAAAGGGGATGGTAAAGGTTTCCAGTGCAGGTTTCAGCCGAAACACCCTCAGGATGCTGGGCAGGGTCCTCAGCGTTCCTGATTATGCCGCCCCCGGGGAGGTCATGCTGGTGGTCCGCCAATAGTTGGATGGAGCCTGCAATTATTTCTGCCTGCTTGGCGTCTGACGACGCCCGACCAGTGGGTTCTGGATGTCCTCTGCCATGGGTATCGGATCGAGTTTCTTTCCCCTCCACCGCCTTCAGGCAGGGTGCGGACTCCGATTCCCTTGGGCCTGGTTTGTCATCAGACTCTGTTGGACGGTGTCAATTCCCTATTCCTGAAGAAGGTGATTCTGCCTGTTCCCCGGTCGGAATGGGGTCTGGGGACCTATTCGATAATTTTTCTCGTTCTGAAAGTCACGGGGGGAGTCCCGATTGTGATCAATCTCCGGCCTTTGAACCAGTTTGTCCGGAAGGTTCTGTTCAAGATGAAGACCTGCAACGTGTGATCCATTGATTTAGGAGGGTTTGTTGATGTCTACACTGGATCTCCAGGACGCGTATCTTCATGTGCTAGTGGCTCTGGAGGATCAGAAGTTTATGCGGTTTTGCCTGGATGGTCGTCATTGGCACTTCTGATCCTTCAATTTGGTCTCCGGTCCGCTCCCAGGGTGACACCAAGGTGGTGTCTCCCCTGGTGGCCCATCTTCACCTCCTGGGAGTGTCTGTATTTCCTTATCTGGACGATTAGCTTCTCCAGGACCCTTCAACCATGGTCATGTCTCAGCACCTGTCTATGACCATTCATATGCTAGAGTGCCATGGATTTCTGCTGAACTTTCCGAAGCGCCACCTGCTTCCTGACACTCAGAGGTCCTTCATTGGGGCGGACTTCGATTCTGTTCTGAGCAAGGTGTTCCTTTCTGCTTCCCGGCTTCTACACCCTTCAGTCCCTGTTGAAGGTGGTGTTGTCTCAGGCTTCAGCTCCCCTGCTGCAGTGGCTCGAAGTGCAGGGTCATATGGCTGCAACTGTCTTCACGGTTCCATGGGTCACGTTCCATCTTCGGCCTTTTCTATGGCATCTTCACCATTGGGTGCCTTTGCCTGTTCAGGACTATGCAGTGTTGGTGCTGGTGTCTCTGGAGATTGTGTCCACTCTCCAGTGGTGGCTGGATTCTTCAAATCTCCCTAAAGGGGTGTGGCTTCACCCGCCGCTTCCTATGGTGTTGATGACGGATTCCAGTGCGTCCCGTTGGGGTGCTACTCTGGGTCATTGGTCTGTCCAGGCTCGTTGGCTGTAGTCAGAGTCCCGGCGGTCCTCCAACTGAAAGGAACTGTCTGCTGTGGAGCATGCTCTTAGTTTCTTCCAGGATCGACAGCTGGGGTGCAATATCCTGGAGTTGACCAACAACACGGTCACTGTGGATTACATTAAACACCAGGGCAGTGCAACCAGTCCTTCCTTGAATCTGCTGGCCTGTGCGATTGCAGGTTGGGCTGAGCTTCATCTTCTGGCTGCCTCTGCTCAACATATCCGGGGTTTGGACAATGTGGTGGAAAATGCCTTGAGTCGCAGGTTTCCGTCTTCTCTAACCTTGCGCCTCTCTCCCAGGATTTTCCGGTTGATGTGCTGGAGGTTCGGGACTCCCAGGCTAGACTAGTTTACTTCCAGGAACAATGCTCTGCTTCCTGTCTTTTGCTACCGGTGGGGGGTAGAGGCCTTGTCTCTCCTGTGGCCCCCTTGGTTACTGTATGCCTTCCCTCCCTTTCCTCCGATTCCGGCGTTTCTGCTGAAGGTGCAGAGGGTGGGGGCCCAGGTGGTGGCTGTCTTACCTCACTGGCCTAGGAGGTCCTGAATCAGGTTGTTGCTGAGTCTGGCAGTGGGTCCTCTTTGGATTCTACCTCGCTGCCCGTCTCCCCTGAGGTCGAGCTCTCCCTCTCTCCTGGTCCCGCTCACCTTGGCAGTCTGGAGGTTGAACAGCTGTCACTTGGGGTCAGGGGTTTGCTGGACTACCTTATTACGGTGATGCAGGCCTCCCGTAGGACATCTACTTTGCCCTCCTGCTCTAAGCATTGGGCTTCCTTCTCCTCCTGGTGTTCTGAGCTTGGTCTGTCTCCTACCTCTTACGCTGTCACTTCTATCCTTCAGTTTTTTTTGGATGGGTTTCAGAGGAACTATGCTTTGTCTACCCTGAAGGGCCAGTGGGCTGCTACTCAGGATTTCCTGGAATCCGGTTTCGCTCCCGTATTCGGATGGGTTGTTGGTTTCTCGGTTGTTCAGGAGTTTCTCTCTCTCTTCTCCTTCTCCTTGTTCTTCTGTTCCTCCTTGGGATCTTTTTATGGTCCTGGGTTCTCTCCAGTCCCCTCCCTCTGAGCCTTTGGAGTCGGTTGACCTCAAATTCCTCTCCTTTAAGGTAGCCTTTTTGGTGGCCGTTACTTCTGCTTGGAGGTTAGGCGAGCTCACTGCTTTGCGTTGTTCTCCTCCTTTTTCACATTTCATGGATGACGCAGCGGTCCTCTGTTTGGATCCTGTATTTGTTGCTAAGATTCGTTAAAGGTTTCATTCTTCTCAGAAATTGATCCTCCCTTCCTTCTGCCCTTTTTCTTCCTCTCCTGCTGAGCTGTTGTTGCAAACTCTTGATAAGAAGCGTGCCGTTTCTATGTTAATCGGTCTGCGGTGTTTCGTTCTTCTGACTCTCTCTTTGTGACATATGGTCTGGCTCGTTGTGGGAAGGCTGCTTACCGCCTTACGCTGGGTCGCTGGATCAAGTCTGTTATTTCTCTGGCTTATCAGGGATTTGGTGTGCCTTGCCCTTCTGTGGTTCAAGCCTGATCCACTAGGGGTGTCTCTGCTTCCCAGGCTGCTTTTCATGAGGGTTCCCTTGAGGAGATCTGTTGGGCTGGGACTTCGGCTACTGAATTTACTTTTGTGAAGCATTATATTTTAAATTGTGCTCTGTCTGACTGTACAAATTTTGGTTGTGGTGTGTTGCGTGCTGTCTGGCATGTTCCCCCCACCTGGTTCTGTGTATTTATTAAACATCGTTTCACTTGTTACACTCCACTTTTGTGTTCACTCTGTTTTCTGTGTGCGGTATGCCAAAGGTCTTCCTGTGTTATTGCTTTGGTATACCTCATTAGTAATGACCGGGTGGAGGATGAGGGGCATAAAGGTAATACTCTGATTACTTACCGGTAATCTTCATTACTCTTAGTCCTACTCCTCCTCTACCCAGTCATGCTTACCACCTACCCTCCCGGTTCAGGCCTTTGTTGCTTGGTATGTCAGGAAGTGTTTTCTGTTGGCTATGTAATTATAGCCCCTGGCAGGAGGGTGGGTGGAGCCTAAAAGCCTTTCTTGTTTTGTTTCCGGTCGGTGGAATATACCTCATTAGTAATCACTGGGTTGAGGACGAGTAGGTTTAAGAGTAATGAGGATTACCGGTAAGTAATCAGAGCATTGTCTAGATATGCTTTTTAACAAACTCAGTAAGGCTAGTTTTGCCAGAGGAATTATAGCTTTATTTTTATTTTTTTTGTAACACAGAAAAAACAATGTGATATTTTAAAAATAATGACACCAACCAAACCAAGTATGTAAATAAAATTGGGTATCAGCATTATTTTAAGTCTGTTCAATACCTGTCCTGGTGATACAGGCTTACTTCAAATGTGACCGTTTTTAAATGTACGCTACCTTCCAAATTTAACAAAAACTGTGCTACCCTGTGCAAATGGGTTTTCCTGCTCGAGAGAATAAATATTTAACTTGAAGCATGGTGGTCTCAGTTAAACTCTTCACAGATCGACAGTTTTAGTCAAACCAAAGCATTTGACTCAGTCTCCCTCATTTAAAATTATGTCACATAACGCTTCAATCGAGAGACTTACAATCCTTCAACACTTTCCATAGCTGTGGAGACTATGACTAGATAACATTTCAGAAATACCATGAATTCCATATAGCTCAGACTAGTGAAGTTGTTTTCTAATCCAGGCTTAAATTTTAGAATGCATAACAATTCTGAGACGCTGCTAATAATTGACAGCATATTGTGCTGTCAAATACAATATGAGGTCCTTGTCAGGAGGTACATACATAGATCACTCATAAAGAACCCAAAACACTGTCAACAGATTAGTTGTTTCCTAACCACACCTTTAGTGTTTCGGTGTGGTACACAACAAAGATGTGCATCTACAAGAAAAAAAATGAATTAAGGACTGATGAGTATAATTTGTAAGTACAATAATAAAAGTATCCTTGAAGATAAATGACAAAGAAAGTCAGCACAGCTATATCTAACGATATATATGTTTCTGTTGCGTGCCTCATCCCACCCAGCCAATTCTCAATATGAAACCTGTCCGAGAGACTTTAAGAGACCACCAGAGAAGGAAATCTGGGACAACTCAAACATGGAAAAAGATGTTTGGGGATGCTAGTTTCATGCTGCCCTATATTGTTCATCTAGAACCTGTAGAAAAAATAGGTTTGTTCGTCATGACAACATCTAACATCATAGAAACTCTGGATCAAGCCAAAGGAGAATGGCAGACCAAATGGGAACTTGTACCATGTGCTCTCCATCAGCTCTTCGTACTGAGGCATAGCAAAGATTATGCTCTACAGAACAGCAAAGGCACCAGACTTTCCAAACTACATTTCTCTACTAGCTGCCAAATCTGGAGAGGCAATTTTTCTCCAAACAGGATTCAGGGATATGAAGTTTACGCTTTACCAGGAAATCTTTAGGGTTGGGCAAAGCTATAGCCCCCACAATCACGCTCAGACAAGTTTTGGTCAGCTCACAATTTACTTTTGGTATGCAACAATATGATTTATGGCTCCTAATTGCTGCTTACAGATTGGCTCTTGTACCCGTTTGTGTTATTGTTTTATGTTTGTTTGTTTGCTTTTAAACTATTCCCTTTTACTCATTCCATTCTTCACCTCACAGCACTCTTAACCATTCACTCCTTCACCTTTTGCTTTGTACATTCTTATTCGTCTTGCAAAGAGCTTTTAAGTAGGCAGCCTGATCAGAGGATCGATGCTCAGTTAGAGAAGCTAGAGAAACCAGACTCTCCTTGCCAGTCTGGAGCCACAAGAATGACTTAGGCCCGGTCGCTCCTGATCTTCCTGAGAACTCTGGACTGGAGTGGCTTGGGAGTAACGGTTTGCAGGAGGCCTGCGCTCCACTCGAGATGAAAAGCGTCTCCGAGCGAGAGCCGCCTTTGGAAAAAACAGCATGCAAAACTGTTGACATTGCGTGTTCATAGCAGAGGCTAACAGATCTAACCAAGGCTCCCCCACTGTTGAAAGAGACCTTCTCTCCCCTCTGGGTGGAGATGCCATTAGTGATCCAATAGGCGTTGATGGCTGAGTTTGTCCGCCCTGCCATTCGGAGAATCTGCCAGGTGTTTAACCACCAGAGACATGCCCTGCTTTTCCAGCCAAGTCCAGAGATGCAGGGCCTCTTGAAAATGGGTCAATGACCCCACTCTGCATTCTTTGTTGCCATACCGCATGGTGGTAGTGTTCTCAGTAAACACTTGTACTAGCCTTCCCTTGATGGAGGGTAGAAACGCTTTCAAAGCCAAACGGATCGCTTGAAGCTCCAGCAAGTTGACGTGGAGTCTGGATTCCGCCAGAGACCAGAGGCCTCTTATCTCACCTCTCCCAGATGACCGCCCCATCCCAGGAGTGACGCATCTGTAACTACTGTGAGATCTGGTTAGGGAAGGGAGAGGTGTCTTCCCACTACCCAATCGCGGTTTGTCAGCCACCACACCAGGTCTCGTGTTGTTCCTTTTGAGATCTGGACCATGTTAAAGAAATTCCCTTGATGCTGCGCCCACTGGAACTTCAGGTCCCACTGCAGAGCATGCATATGCCATCTGGGATGTGTTACTAGCCGGATGGAGGAGACCATGAGGTTCAGCAGCCTCAGAGTCATTCTCATCGAAATCCAGGACAGTGGCTGAAGCATCAGAATCATAGCCTGAATATACTGGACTCGCCACTTGGGAGGATAGGCCCTTAACTGTACTGTGTCCAGAACAGCTCCGATGAAAGGGAGTGTCTGAGAGGTAGTCTGGATGTGTGGGAAACACAATAGAGGATACATCAGGTGCACGTCCACCCACTTTGGGGAAGCAGCTTGATGCTGAGGAAGTAAAGGATATGCAGTTACCTACAACAGCTGGTGATCATCTGGGGGAGATGGTGCTATATCACCCATATGAACTGCTTGTACCATTATATCTAATATTGCCCACAAGCCAATAAGACGTAAAATCGATACTGATTTGAAGGTCTTAACCTCTTGGCTGCTAAGGCATTATTTGAGTTTGTATTTAATTTCCATTGAAATCAATGGAAAGTCCATGACGAGTTACCCTTGTCATTAGCGCTGAAGTGGTTAAGCAGGAATGTTGCAGGTCTTGAAGCCAGGTTAAATGATGCTAACTGGTTACATATGATATATGATATCTGATCAAGATATCATAATGTTCCAGGAAACATGGGCCATGATTGACCTACATATTGAAGGGTTTCATTGTTTTAATCACCGAAGCCTGACTTTGGCCGCGCATCTGGGGGTTTATTCATTGGGATTAGTATAGTATCCGGAGGGAGTTTTAAGGTCGTACCCACCAACAGTCTCAATATTCAAATATTGAAATACAAAAGACGAGTTCCCTTTTATTTGATAAACTTCTATAATAACGATTTTTACTCGGTTCCAAATAGGAACTTCATCGAACTCTTTAGCAATCTTTTGATTTTGGATAGACAGCAAGGCCCAGATGAGCAGAGTGGGATTATTTTGGGAGGGGATTTTAATGCCAAACTTCCAACAAAATCACATGGAACGAATCCACTTCATATGGATTCTGCTTCAAGAAGGGGAACGGAATTAGATATTTTCTTGAATGAGCATATCCTCATTAACGTAATGGATATTGCTGGCACTGATTCTATTTACTCACTAACAAAGCAGCAACCAACAACATTCAGAGGAAGGGATTGCTCTTCAACTATTGATTTCATTTCCGTTTCCCCTTGCCTTGCAGATCGCCTATTGACCGCTGAGGTCCAAGTAACAGATTTTGGAGACCATCATCCCATAATCCTCTTAAAGTGGTATTAAGCTTAGCTATGTGCCCTGTGTTTACCACTCTGTGGAGCGAGAGATTTAACTCCATCCACTGATAAATTAAGATTGAAATGGAGGGGGGTTGAGAGTGGCAAACTACTCCAGACACTGCAAGAGGGGCACAAGGATTTAATTTCGTCATGTCTATCAACTGAAGGACCACATTCAGGGGTAATTGAAGATTTCACTAAACTTTGCACAGTAATTAAATCCCACTTGTCGGTACCCCTTAAAAGGGAAAAAAAAGAACCGAGGTGGTTTGATCATGCATGTTCAGAGGCCAATAGGAACTTGCGCAAGACCCTAACCTCCAAACCAAGGAGTTGCGTAGATGTAAGATGAGCAAGGAAGAGGTATAAAACTGTAATAAATGAGTGGAAGGGTATCCTCCTTGGTTAATGTTGGGAAGTATTATCCGAGTCAGCAGGTGGGAAGAAGGCCAATATATTTTGGTCCGCAGTTAGAGATATGCGCAATATGGGACAGCAACTGACACCAATGAGTTGTACTATTTTCAGCTTAACATGAGAGAATCACTTTTCCGAGATTTATGCCACACTGCCACAAGGCCTAGATCACTACGTACAGGGTCAGCTATGTTGCCTACAAATTACATCCTTAGAGGTGGAAGAGGCAATTGCCCAGAGCCTCTGCAATAGTCCCCCGGCACAGATGGGCTTCCTATAGATCTAATTAAATGGAAACCAGAGTTCTGGGCCCCATTACTCCTGAATGTTTTTAATAACTTACCGAAAGCCCCCATGCCCAGTACCTGGGCTACGAGCGTCATCGTCCAAATCTATAAAAAGGGCGATAGGTCAGACCCTATTAACTATAGACCCATCTCATTGCTTGATAACACACTAAAGATTTTGGGTCGAATTATATTTAATAGGGTCTCACAATGGACAGAGGAAAGCGGTATATTAGATCCATGCCAACTGGGTTTTCGAAGGAAGGTCGGAACCACTGAACAATGTTTAAATCTTAATTTGGTTATTAGCAAATACAACATCGCCCGATCTTCCCCAGTATAATCAGCTTTTATGGACTTATCGTCCGCTTCTGATTTAGTCAACAGGTCTAAGCTTTGGTCCATTTTATTGGATTATGGCTTGAATGAGCCCTTGGTCCATTTTCTGGCATATCTGCATACAGATCTCAAAGCCCAAGTCAGAATTGGCATGGGGGTGAAGTTTCGGGACCCATTAAGATAGGAAGGGGAGTTACATCAATGGGCTGAGTAACTCCTTGATACTGTCCACTCCTGACGTTCCGATACTAAATGGTAAACCGCTACCGGTATTATTGTATGCAGATGATGCGGTCCTTATAGGTCGCACACCAAACTCTCTGCGTACTTTGGTTGAGTATATGGACGGTCTGGATTTACGTGTAAACTTTAGGAAATATTTTATTATGTCATGCGGCCCAGGGAAACGCCAGCTTAATTCTATACTGGTAGGAAATGACAGATTAACATCTACTGGTACCTTTCCCTACTTAGGGATGGTCTTTGCTGCGAACAGCTCATGGACTGGGCATTTGGCCCACTCTTCGAGCAAGTTCTCAAAGGCCATCAATTCTATTTTAAGTCCTCCCCGTCCAAAGATAACAGGTGCTATTTTAAATATTTTTTTAATTGAAATGGGTCCCAGTAGCCACATACGGGGCAAAGATATGGGGGTTGACAAAGAGTCATTGCATCCAGCAGGAAGAAAACCGGTTTTGCAGAAAGCTCCTGGGTGTTCCAATCTCCACTTCCCAGTATATATGCCATAAGGAACTGAACTTAAATTTTATTTGTGGTTTTATTAGTGCCCGGCCTGCTCTATTTTGGCTTTCAGATTGGAGGAATAAATCAGCATCCTTAACCCAAGAAATCATAAGTGATTGCCTGAACTGCGAAAAAGGAATGGACATTCCCTGGCTTCGGGGGTTTACCGGAGCCTCTGTAGCATAGGGAAAGGTAGCCTTTTTTTAGACCCAAGCCAAGCTGAGTTATTGCATAAGAAGGATCTGAAAAAAGAACTTTATACTCTTTATAACTCAGAAAGGTCTAAAATGGAATCCAGTAAATCCTCTGTTCTTAGCAACATGTATAAAGATCTGTATAGGTTCCCCCTACCAATTTATCTTACCCTATCAATGACTAATTGGGAAAGAAGCCTTTTATTTCGGTTGAGAGCAG
This sequence comes from Lissotriton vulgaris, assembly GCF_964263255.1. Taxonomy (NCBI): domain Eukaryota; kingdom Metazoa; phylum Chordata; class Amphibia; order Caudata; family Salamandridae; genus Lissotriton; species Lissotriton vulgaris. The sequence continues at coordinate 1,126,447,835 of NC_141691.1, read as the reverse complement.
GAACTGTAAAATTTTTGTTATGTTTTCCTCTTGGCAATTGGACAAATCTCGCAAATGCACTATGCCCCTGTGATGGAGTGAGCACACAAACTGACTTGCACTTCCTCTTCTTTTGTAAATATTATTTAAAATATATCAAATGGCTTTTACCTCCTTTTTTAAAAAAACATAGACCTGTTTCCTTAGATCAATCTTACCAGATGATGCTTTCCCTAGAAAATGAAGAAATAATTTTCCGCACTTGCACTTTTCTGAGAGTTGCTATTCGAGCCCGGAGGACGATGAACAACCCATCATTTGTATGGTAGTTTTGCTAAACTGTACAGCGTTTATTATGGTGTATTAAATCAATTTTGTGATATTTTTAAGGATTTTATAATAATATGTAAATTATGATGTGCTTTTATGAATTCTTTGAATTCGAATAAAGATTTTTAAACTTGAACTTGAGAGGTAGTCTGGTGAGACTGCAGCTCATTGACAGTGAACCAAAGCGAATGCAGGCGATCTGCTGTAATCTGGTGCTGGGAGACGACAGTCTGGAGGTGTGAGACAATAGTCTATAGATGAGAGACTGGGGCAAGCCCGCCTTCAGCAGCTAGTCGTCGAGATAGATGAAGACTGACACTCCTGAGCTATGCAAATAAGCGGCAACCGCGGCTATCACCTTGTTAAACACCCTGGAAGCACTGTTAAGGCCAAAGGGAAGCATGGTGAACTGAAAATGCTTGTGAACTACTGTAAACCGCTGGTGGCGCTGTTGGGCAGGAAGGATAGGAGTATGTAAATAGGCGTCCAAGTTACCATCCAATCTCCCGGGTCCAGGAAAGACAGGACCTGAGCTAATATGAGCATCTTGAATTTTTCCCTTTTGATGAAGTAGTTGAGAGCTCGTAGGTCTAGGGTAGGACGCAGGCCCTTGTCCTTTTTTGGGACCAGAAAACAGGACTAGCATCCACAGCCTACTTTTGGAGCCAGAACCCCCCTTTATGCCTTCTTTGGCCAAGAAAGTCATGGCTTACTCCTGGAGTAAAATTTAATGATCCTCTGTCAGCAGGTCGTAAGATGGAGGCATGGAGGGAGGGGTAGTCTTGAAGGATTATCCAGACTATCTGGAGAACCCACCTGTCTGATGTAATGTCTTGCTAGTGGTGGAGGTGATGGCTAATCCTGCTATCAACTGGCTGCCCATGATCTGGAAGGGCAAGACTAGGAGGGTATGGCGGCGGAGGCTGCAGGGGGGTGGTGGTCTAACCGGACCTCTGGCCGCCTGACCCACAGGGTCAGAATGAGACGACCTCAACCTCGTGGAGGTTATGGAACTTATGAGGCTTTTTGGCTGGGATAGGGCTGGCACAGCTGAAGCCCCTTCTGTAGTCACAAAAGGGGCAAAAGGCAGACTGGGAACAAGTGGCCACTGTGAGGTCCAAGGAATTGGCTGTGGCCCGTGAGTCCTTCAAGTGCCACAGCGCCATGTCTGGCTCGTCTCCGAGGAGATGTTGCCAATGAAGGGCATGTTCATAAACAAGGCCTGAACATTTCCTGAAAAGCCAGTTGTTCTCAACTAGGCGTGGCGGAGAACAGCCCCTGTCGATGAAATTGCTCTGCCCAGCAAGTTGGTCGTGTTGAGACCACAACGAATGGCTAACTTTGCTGCACCTCTCCCGTCTGATACTGCTTGGGAGAGGATGGGCCGGGCCTCCACTGGAACCTGTCGCAGGACTTGCGCAACTATGTCCTACAGGGAGTGGGAATAAGGTCTCAATAAGCACACAGTGTTCAGTGGCAGCTCCTCGGCTAAGGCGGAGGAGCGTTGTCTCACTGCTTTTCGCAGTGTAAATAAATGAAAAATAAAATGATATTAACTCGATTTTATTCTCATTTTATTTTTTCCTGCTGCAGCAGCTTGGCAGGGAGTGGCTGCTTTGCTCACATGCTCACAAAGCAAGGGGAGGAGTGGCTGCCAGTCTGTAAGCCGGCCAACCCTGGTCAGGGGACAAGTGTGGGGCCGCGGCCAGGGCGACTGACGCTGGAATCTGGGGATCACGGTCCGATCCCTGGCGCCGGCGGCAGATTAGCCCAGCACCATGTGACTCTGGGCAATAGCTTGCTTAATCTTCCCGACGGCCCCCAGCGCTTAGAGATCCTTACGGGTGATTATTTGCACTTAACAAATGTGGATTATATATATTATATATATTAAATATGCACACTTTGCAAGTTCTCAATCCAAGCTGTATTACAGCCTGGGTGGAGAACATGCCCAGGCTCCCAGTCCCCGTCTGAGCGCCGAACCACGGCGCTCAGACTGATAACAACACTGCATTGCAACATTGAGATTGGTTTAGGGGAGTTTGGTCTCTTCCTGTTCCGGCTGGAAGCAGAGAGAGACGATGGAGGAGAGAAGTGATGAGCAGGTATGTTTATTTTTCTTTACCCGGCCCCCCCTCCCCGCCCTGTGTTGGGATTGAACTATGTTCTTAGTAGGACATCTGTAAGGGCCTTGTTAAAGGGCAGCAAGGGTTCTGAAGAGGTGACACCTGGTTGTAGGACCTCTGTCAAGATATTAGTCTTGACTGCCACTAAAGGGAGCTGAAGGTCTAGGACCTCAGCCGCCCTTGGCACCACCATAGCATATGACGCTCCCTCCTCCAAAGCCTCGGTAAAGGGCAAAGGCATGCCAGAATATGGAGTGGTATTCAATCTGCTGGCCTCACCCAAATTCCTCATACCAGTCTAGTTTCTGAAAAGGCTGGTCTTCTAAAGGGTCTAGCTGACCCTCCCAATCTTCGGCCATTCATAGCCTACATAATAAGGCTATAGAAATGACCTAGGACCTGTAAGTTTTGTCATTGCCGACATGCACTGATCGGGCTCTTGGTTGTCAGGAATTAAAATAGGGCTGGTGGAGGTGTTGGGGCTGGCGGAGGTCGCAATGGCACAAACTGCGCTGGTCCGGATCCATTGCCGGTTCCATGGCGGGGGATCATCTACGCCGGAGCCGCATGTGCGGAACACGAAGGAGCCCTCTCTGACCCCAGGATCAGGCCACCTAAAAAGTAAGGCCCATGGCCTCATATAATTCTCGATATTGGGTGGGGGTCACTCCAGCTCTTGGAAAGTCGGGATGTGCTGAGCCGACCCAGGCGCAGGTTCAAAGAGCAAAGCCTAGCACGACAAGGCTTCTCCGTCGCGTCGGCAAATGGACAGGAAGAAGTCGAAGCACGCTTCAACTTCTTGTGCTTTTTGTACCTCTTACCGGAGTACACGATGATTTGGAGTGGGACAAAGAAGACTTGGGACTCCGGCAGCAGCGCCTGGACCTTCCTCTCGACTGGGACTGTCAGCGAGATCTCCAAAGAGTCGTACGGCACGGTGACAACTGCCGGGACGCAAGTACCTATAAGGACCGCTCCTTCAAAGCCTTCGGACCCAAGGCTTGGCAGTCGGAGCTTGACTTCGAGTCGTGGTCGCACTCCAGGCACCATAGGAAAACCAGGTGTGGTTCCGTCACCTACATGCTACGGTGACAAGGGCCGCATAGCTTGATCCCAGAAGTCTTTCTAGACATGAGGATAAAACCTACACACCAAAAAGGGGTTGACAAAAAGTTGAAAAATTCTGTCATGGTAGTTATCTTCACAGATCTGCACTTGACTGTTGCGTCAAGAAAAGTAACTGACATCAGCATGCCGAGGTGGTGCCTATACAGATGAAGTGAACAAGAACAAAAACCTCTCCTAGAAGCAAAATAATTCTAAAGGTGGTACATCCAAAAATTAATATATATCAACATTGTCTCACACCAAAACTCATTAGAAAAACATAGTTCTTATTTATTTTTTGTCAACTTTAACAAAGGCAATTTTCATTATTCACAGCAGATCACAAATATAAATATACATATACAACATAGCCCCCAGTCATCCTAAAGACACCACACATCCTCACACTCAACCCAACAGTCATACACAATACACAAAATGTGCAAAAATTAAATGACAATTGAAAAAACGAAGGGAAAACAACAATACAGTGAAGGTCAATTAATCACAAACAACCGAACAAAAAAAGCGCTAACGCGCGTTTCGGAAACGACAATATTCCACAGTTCCTTCGTCAGGGCGCAAGTATACTTTGTGTATGATTTCTTCTGGAGTGTGGATTTCTTCAAACTTAATAGATAAGAAAATTGCCAACCAAGGGGGAGCTCAATATGTAAAAATTTTTACAACTTCAAATATCCCCAAAAAAGGGGTACTAGGTCTACAGCACGCTCAACGATCTTAATGGAAGGTGGCCCGCCACACTTCCAGGGGCTCAATTAAGGCCCTCCAATAATGCGTCTCTAGTGACCACCCTTAATTAGGGTAATGACATCGCTATGCAATGGGCCGTCTGTCCTTTAATGGAATATTCAAGGGTATAACGTAAATTACACCAAAATTCACAATCAGGAAAGATAGTAAGTCCAAACAGTGCAACAAATATATGGTTTCTCCCGCTTCACTCAGGCACTGATGCAATTCCAAGTCAGCACACTTCCTAAAAGGTATCTCTCCACTGGCGGAATCCGGAGGAACAGGTGATAAGGAGATAACTACCGCACAGACGATGCCACATGGAACCGACCAAGGCCACCTATCGGCATGCACGGTCATTGCTTGAAGAAAAATCTTCCAGTCCAGTCTGATGCTTGGGAAATTCAAAGGTAAGGAATCTGCAGCTAGATGTCTCTATAAGATACTGAATACAGGGAGGGCACAAAAAAGCAATTGGTGATGTATGATGTTATCTATTTGGCAACAGCGGTTTTAGCAGATTCTTAGCTAGTAAAATTAATGCCCCCCCACCGAGGTAACAAATAAGTCAGTCTAACGCAAGTCTCTGGTTCGGACTGATGAAAATACCTGGTTCTGTCCAGATAAAAGTACAAGGTACGATAATTCAAGTGGAAGTATGAGAGCATTTTTTAAATGAACTGAGGGTGAGTCAGTGTGAAACATTGTGAAGGGCAGTGATGTCCATAGGGTCTGAGGCCTGCTTATATATAGGCTGTGGGGGTTTAGGTTTAAACCTAAAATAACTGATAAAACCCCACTGAAAGATAAATAGCCCCCACTAGTGAAAACATATAAACACTGAAAAAACACCCACAAAGTCGAAAAACACAAAAAAACACAATCCAATGCCATCCATGCCCTCAATGATGTTTAAATTGAAGAGGCCCCACAAAATGCCTTGGTCCATGCACGACTCACTACCCCTGGGCATAATGGGTGAAAGCAGGGCAGGCTGGGTGTAGGCCTATGGCTCAAAGCACACTGCCTGGCTTCAAAATGTCCCCTTGTCCCCCAGCCATATGGCCAGGCCCTGCCTGGACCAGGCCTCAAAATGGCCCCCACCCACATGGTCAGGCTCCAACAGCACCCACAAAGTCAAAAAACACACAAAAAACACCACAATCCAATGCCATCCATGCTCTCAATGATGTTTAAATTCAAGAGGCCCCACACAAAGCCTTGGTCCATGCACCACTCACTACCCCTGGGCATAATGGGTGAAAGCAGGGCAGGCTGGGTGCAGGCCTATGGCTCAAAGCACACTGCCTGGCTTAAAATGTGGCCCCTTGTCCCCCAGCCACATGGCCAGGCCCTGCTTGGACCAGGCCTCAAAATGGCCACCCACATGGCCAGCCCCTAACAACACCACAAAAATCATAAAACACACAAAAAACACCACCATCCAATGCCATCCATGCCCTCAATGATGCTTACATTCAAGAGGCTCCACAGAAAGGCTTGGTCCATGCACCACTCCCTACCCCTGTGCCTACCAGCTAGTGAGGCTGTACAGGTACCCCAAAATAAAATAAAAAATCCACATATAACAGTGAGCTAAAATGTCATGACAAATGAGATTGAAGTTAAAAAAAAAATCACAGAAACAGGTGTATCATGCACGTATGACTAACCCTGGGCCTTTTGGATACTGTGGCTACCCACAATATATTTTTTTTACGTTGTGAAAAAGCTTTAAAGTTTTAGTTGCAGCAACTGCAATGCCCCAAACAAACAACACCAACTTACTTGTAAAATCTCAAATCCAAAAGTGATCCAAACTCCAAAGTCCAAAAAGTCCTCAAATACAAATATCCAGCAGCTGCCACAAAAAGTAATCGCGGTCTAAAAACTCTTGCGCGTTCACGCAGCAAGATCCAAAATGGCACAGCTCACGCAAACAGGGAGAAAAACAACTCGGTGAACACAGAATCACGGTAAGTCAACGGCGCGCGCGTGATATTGTATATTTCAAGCGCGACCAAGCCCAAAAATTCTCCAGCTTGCGAATTTGCGGATTTTGGGGCAAATTTGCGCGATTTGCGGATCGTGAATTTGCCAAAAATCTGCAAATTCTACGAACGGAATGAATTTTGCGCCTACGCTTAATTTGGACTTCATATAATCAGTGCAGAAAGCAAGCAATATTAAAAGCAAAAACATTCCATAAACACCGGAAAAACACTTTCTGTTGTTTTCAGTAGTGCGAAAATGTGTAACCACTGATAACAACTGTTTTTTTAAGGTATTGAAATCACTGAAAAACCCCCCCAGAATTTACCAAAAATAGAAACTGAAAACAGGAAAGAATACTTATATACCTGGCTAATGTTATGGCTATCAAGAAGACTGTCTTAAACAAAAGAAGTTCCATGTCGCCGGATGACATAGGTACGAAAGGCTTATATATAAGCTGGGCAAAAAATATTGTGAAGTCCCTGGATGGTCTGACACCATAATGTAGAGAAAAATGCATTGGGCCCTTATATGACTTCTGACAGCTTTGTTATCCATGGAGGACTCCCGTAAGCTGCTACAATTCCACTACTGCTGCAAGGCAGGTCTTGCCTCAGACATGTAGTATGCAGTAGTAATGAGAATGGGATGATGTTCTCCATTAAAGCCCAGCAACAGAAGAAAATCCATTTGCTTTTGTATTGTGTATTAGTGGAGGGTTTTCCTGCAGACCCTAGGACCTCTAGGTTCTCCAAGCATAGGCTCATATGTGAAACATTCAACTCCTCAGTCAATCTATGCTGAAGGTAAGTGAGGATATGGAGGGGGGAGAACCCTTACACCCCCCATAGACAAGAGGCATCTTTACTGGTGAGATAGATACGCCCTAGTTGTAGAAGGTGGATAGATCCCCGTACCAAACCTTCAGAGCCATTAAGATCACTAAACAATCTGGGCTGTCCAAGGAAACTGTGCCACTGTTCATTCAAAAAGAAAACTGATCAAACCTGGTATTGAGATGTGTCGCCACTGAGTCTATGAGCAGTCTCAAAGATGTGGTTGAGGACATCAGACCTGCTGGCAACTGGCAGCACTAGGGAAAACAGGAGTGCCATTAATCCCTCATAACTAGGGCAGTGATGTTATCGAAATTGACTGCCCTTAACCAGTATTGCATTCCACGCAAAAAGCCTTTCTTGCAAGATGGCCTTTATCTCCAACAAAATTGAGTGCAAAGATGTATCTGATTTGTCCCACAAGTAACTACTGCTTACCACCCATATTCTGAGAGGTCAGTGGGCAGGCAGAATAAGTTCCCCTACTGCACCACACAAGGAAAGTTAGAGGATATAAATCACTGCATATCCTCTTTATTATAAATGCCAAACAACAAAATATGCAAGGATCGTATTATAAAAGAAACAACAATCAAATCATTTGAACAGCAAAATGTATATTGATGAGAAGGCTTACCCATATTATTGGGGGATGCTTTATTGCAAGCAACCTCATGCCACCCTGATAAGATAGTATTATCAGGGTGGACTATACTTTTGAGTGAGAGAGTACTTAATGAGAATTACTGGACATACTAGGGATACAGATATTTAATAAAATTATCTTAGTGTAACCCCAAAGGTTATTCCTTTATTGGTGGGGACCCAGTGTAAGATTGAAAATAGGAAAGGCGAATGTGTAACAAGTAGTATGACTCAATCACCCAACTTAGTGCAACATGTCTCAGTCCACTGGTTGTCCAAAAGGGTCAAGGGCTTTTATCAAGGCATGTGGGATCCATTAAATTGGAACTATGTGAACAATTATGCATATCCTCGAGGATCCGGCGGGCAGCCCTTAGGCATAGCTGACGCTTCCCATCCAGGTCGCAACAGACTCTGGAACGCAGCCTGTTCCCGATTTCCTATGAAGCAGCACTCACTCGCCCTCCTTTTTGACTCCAGACCTTTGAGAGTCAATTCTAACCTAACTGTGAATCTACAGCCTAGTTTTTCGAAGGCATAGGGTTGGGTGCGCCTTAGCGAGCGCAGACCGCCCAGGCTCTTCCTTTTTTGGTCCTGACGAAAACCTTGCAAACCCGCATAGAGGTTGAAACATGTAGACCCACTTTTCACATAGATATAGTCAGCCATTGTAACCTTCTCTTATATCTTGCACTTTGTTTTTATTATTGTCCAGTACCTTCAGATTAAAGTTTTATTGAAGGTATACTGTGGCAATTTTTAAATCACTTTCATTTTGTTTCTTCACCCCCTCACACAAAAAACTACCCGCTCCACTGTAATTCAGGTGTCGCAGCACACCGGGATGGCATTCGGCGATCCGGGTGGGCCCCAATGATGAAGCATGTCACCAACCAGGTTGGTGAGGGAAGGGTTTATAAAAACAAGGAACATTTTCCTTGAGTCTTCATAAATTTCCCCATCTCCAGTAGGGCCACCTCCCGGTCCTGTGGTGATACTCCTCCTTTTTGTTTATACAACATTTATGCATAGGCAAGAAAGTCCCAATCTGCAAATGAAAAAGAAAACGAAAATGTTACTTACCCTGTAAGCATCTGTTCGTAGTGTGCAGTGCTGTAGATTCACATGCTCTGCATACTCCTGGCATCTAGTGTTGGGCTCGGAAGTTTGCAAGTTGTTTGTCTTCAAAGAAGTCTTTTGAGTCACGAGGTAGAGGGTGACTCCGCCCTTAGCACCGATTCCATATTAGATTGTTTTTTTTTCCCGTCATTAGTTTCAAACATGTATCCACGGGGCTCCGAGTTCAATGAGTTATCTCACTATCCATCCGTTTGTTTTGAATTTGATATCTGTAAAAGAAACTCTACTTGCCTGTTACTGGACATGGGCATGACCTTTTGGACACCAGCTTATTATTGACATCTAACTGGTAGGTCCTTGGGCTCTTCTCGGGCCCAAGGTCCTTCTCCTAGACACCTTCTCTGTGTGAAATGTACATAGAGTGATTAAAAGGATGCCTTTCTAGTATTGTTCTCAGTGCCAGGCAAAATTCCAGTGGACCGACTACCACAAGGAATGTAATCTCTGCCTCTCTTCAACCACAGCAACACAGTGTGTGAGGCCTGCCTTACCTTTCGCTCAAAGAAGGCCCTTTGGTACTGAGGGGAGAGAAGGTGGGCACACCTGAGGATGCAGAAGCAGGCATCTGATGTCGTGGACGGTGAAAATGCTGGTCCCGCGGGCATTCTGCCCCACCAACTGTCATTCAGCCCACAGGTTGCTCTCTATTCAGACTACTAGGAAGTGGAACAAGAGCCTTCTATCGCCTCCACACGTTCTGAACCCAGCATGAAGACCTTGACCAGAACCATGGGTATGGTCAGCACGGAAACACTCACCAGACCTCCAAAATTGCCTAGAGACCAGGCTCTGCACCGCCCCAAAGACCTTCTACTAAGACTCAGAATTTCCTTCCTCCACTGCCTTCGGTCAGCACCAAATTAAACTTCAGAGCCGCCAACGCTTCCACTCATGGGGGCCGAGCGCAAAGATAGTCTATAAGCTTTGGGCTCCTTTGAAACCAAAAGGCCCTTCAATGCTGCTGCCAAATTCAACCCCGAAGCTGATGTCTATGTCAAAAACTCTGTTGGATCTGAAGGCTTAGCAATTTTGAAAAAGGTCTATAGCAAAGTAGAACAGCAGCAAAATATACAATGAAATTGATAGTAATAAGAATAATAAAGCTAGGTGACTAACCAAAATTCAATAGAGAAAGCCCACGTAGAAAGGACTAATTACCACATGGGTAGAAAATATTTATAAATTTTATTAATCAAAAATTGATTTTGTACGAAAATATCTTTGATGAAATCCATACACATTATTCTTTGACTGTAGAGGAGCGATAGACTATTTACAAATCAACATCATAAAAGCTCCTAAAAAATATAACAGACATAGACAGAGCATTAGACAAGAAAACGATGGAGGCAAAGCGGTAGATAAGAACTACGCGCGTTTCTGCTTCTGGGCCTTCATCAGGTAACCGTCTATTGCAATACAGACCAAGATAAAACACACAAATCTGATAACCAAGTTTGAAAAACTGACTATCAACCATAGATGCTCGGAGAATTGATGAAATGTAAAGGAAATGACAAATAATAAAATGGAGCAGGTCCTGAGGAAATGGCAGGGTATGCTTATCACAAGTATCTGATTGACTTGAAGGTTGAAACTCGACAGTACAAACCACCAGAAGGATTTATGATGAAAAAATAGCGATAATCTGAGCCGATAAATAAAGATAGTCAAATGCGCAAAGCAATCCTGACAGCCCGGGCATCCGATGGTGGCGAATAGAGTGGCCGGTATGGATCCGAAGGCTAAGAACATTCCATTGGTTCCAAAGACACACTCAGCACCTAAAACGCATTCCACAGTAGGCTCCGTCTACTGAGAAGCAATCCATCCTCCAGTGTGCACCTGAGAGATTAAGCCATACCAGAGATAAGATGCTATCTCAAGTCCCAAATCGGGATCACAACTTCATTCATATTCCAGAGAAGTTAGTAAACCTTGTATTTCGATAATCCATCCACTTAAAAGCCTCAGAATTCACAATCTCACAATAGGCACCATTTCTCACTCCAGCCCACAATGACTTTACCTCACCAAATAAGGCCCTTATTCATTACAACTACTGTATCCCATAAATGTCATGAAAAATGGCATGATGTGAGTCAAAGGCTAAACCATACAGGAAAATCCTGAGGCACTATTGTGGACCACTTCTACTACCCCAATAAAGGCAAATTAAAGACTGGCACCATTTGTTACACTCTGGATACTCCTATTTTGTACAGAGTTGCCTATGATTTTTCCAGGTATCGAAGAACTCAAATCTCCCTTATGGGTGGAAACTCACTTTAGCAGCATCAATAGCTGTAAAGGCTGAGACATACATATCTATCTTTGAATAAGGGAACATTATTATTCTATCTTCTGAAGCCAACCGTAAACTCCCCAACTTACACTTCAAGAAGCTCCTCAACATGAACCTTGAGAACTGTGAGTATATTGTCCTACTTTTCTGAACTAAGGTCTCTGCACTATCTACCACACACTCTCTACTGAAGACGAAGGAATCAATTTAAATCCATCTAGTTTCCCCGGTTGTGCACAAACTGTTCTTTAAAATGTAATCTACATCATGGCGGATGAAATACAGCATGGAGTGAAGCCTAGGTCAATGCAGGCTACTACTTGGAATCTAACTAGGGTATCAGACAAAATTAAGAGGGGGGAAGTCTTCTGGATGGCCCGTAGATTAGGTCCTGACATCCTACTCCTGCAAGAGGCACACCTCATGGGCAACAACTGTCCCTTCTCGCACGTAGGGGTTCGTCAGAGTATATCAATGTGGGTTCCACAGGGACTCCAGAGTGGTTGCCATTCTGTTAAGGAGTCACATTCTATTTCACCACCTCTGGACATGGCATGATAGACTGGGGAGGTTTGTGGTCATATCGGGTATGTTCCGGGGTAAGACATTCTCTGTGCTCAATGTCTAGGCTCCCCAGCCTTTATCAGAGGCAATGCTAATACCATTGGAGCTATTTTCATGGTGATCCCCACAGGCCCTGGGGTTCTGGGGGGGGGGGTGCGGTGTGGGGCCCTGAATGGAGTAGCTTACCCAGGAGTCGTCCCTCATCAGTGGACTCTGGGCCACGCACATCTATCACCACACTGTCTTGCTTTGTAAAAAGAATAGGGTTACTGGGCGCCTGGAGAGTTTGGCACCACAACAGAGAAGGGAAATACATTTTACTCAGGGGCACACCGCTCTTTTTCACAACTGTATTGCCTTTTTCTACTGGGGTCATGCAGATATATGGTCTAAGAGGCGCGAATATTGGCACACAGTTTTTCGGGCCATGTGCCGTGGAGTTGCAGTTGGTACTCGGGGAACAGGGGGTCCCACCCATGTGGCGACTGAGCTAAGGATCCTGGTCAGTGGAGATTTAAAGACTGCCCTCCATTCCACCACTCGAGAATACCTAAGCCATAATGTTGGCACAGTTGCGTCCCCCAGGATCCTTTGGGAAGCGTGGAAAGCTACATCTCTGGGTGTTATAAACAGCTACTGTGCTGCCCAGCGATGTAAAACAACAGAGGGGGGCATTGGAGAATGTAGAGGCCCGAGTTCTCAACTTGGAATCTTGTTAACTGGCGACACGGACCCGGCGACCCTAGGGGACTCGATTCATGCCCGCACAGTTCTTCCTCAAACTCAGTTAAGGGAGGTTTTGGTGGCGTGGATGGCCACCCAGCTCAGAATTTACCAGTGGGGTGATAAATAGAGCAAACCCCCACATTGGCTATGCTCTGTCTCTTCCTGCCCGCCACCTATCTCATATATCATTGGCAACTGGGGGTAACAGGGTGGTTGGAGATTGGCCCATTGTGACAGCATTCGCCTCTTACTACAAGACATTTTATGCTAGCGACGAGACAGAGAGCCCCACAGAGTTGGCAGCATTCTTCACGACATTCCCACTAGGTCTTTTTCATTAGAGGACAGAGAGGCCCTTGAAGAGGATTTCACAGAAGCCAAGCAGGGTGAGGCTTGGGCCCAGCACCGCCCTGGGGAGGCACCAAAGCCTTAACAGGATGGAGAATGGCTTGATTGTCTACATGATTCACACAACTGCTAGAAAACAAAGGGAATTGTGATGAAATCGGGAGGGCCCATTGACCTATGGGGCATGAATAAGAGTGAAGAGACAGCATAACCCATACCTTTGGCATACACATCTGTCCCAAAACAAGGCTTGAGCAGATGTGCAGGTCACGGGAGCTGCGAGACAACAGAACAAACATACTTGCTGCAGTATATAAAAGTGACTTGAGATGGGGAGTGGAGCTTGCCTGGCTTCAAGATGGCAGCTACCTAAGGGAGCTCCAGTGGCCACCACCACCATCAGACATAATCCTGATGACCCACAGGGACTGAGGGGTCTGGTACAATTGGGGAGTACTCCCGGAAGGGGTGAGCAACCGGAGATCCTTGAAAAATACGATTTGCAAGAACCCCAATAGAACATATCACAGGAGCAGCCTACCGCCCCAGGTGCTTGCGCAACCTCGATGTTGTGTGCGAATTTGATCCTCACTCCTGGTGGGAGAACTCAGTGGACGGACCTCTATAGAGCCACTCTGAAAGGCCCTATGATCTGTTCATAAAATAGAGGGATATTTTATCGATAAACTCTAGGAGAGAAATAAAAGCAAAATTCAATTCACACACTTGGTTCAATGTACAATGCAGAGAGAAAAAAATACTCTATTTGGATATTATCCAATCCAAAAACCGGGGTGACATTCCTCAGGCAAGTTGGAACTATAAGAAAACGTTGAAACACACCAAACTTAGCAGGGAGAAGGGGGTTTGTGCAGACTTACTGCATGCAGCAAAAACAAGAAATGCCAAGGTATTTCTGAGTATTATTGCGCACAGAAGTAGCTCTCCAACAGATGTAGTTGCTTTCTATGTGCACCCACCCTTGAGGGAATTTGGTAGAGGATTATTTAAATCCAGGGTCATGTGCATTACCTACATTGGTTGGAAGCACATAGTGCTTCTTAAATACCCCTCACACACCAAAAGGGCCCTTGGTGTCATGGTTCATCATAGCGGTCTTCGCGTCCCCTATGGGTCTCGGCGTGCTACTACCTGCGAGTACGCTGGAGCACTGATATTGTTCACTATGTGTGGTGTAGAAATGAGTGAGTGGAAGTGTCAGGAGTGAGTGAATAGTGAATGTTTAAAAAATACCTAGCTCCTGTGGAGTAGAAACTTTAATATTCCATGGTGTAGGTATTGTTAAATAGGTGTATTGTTTCAATGTACAAAGCCTCCTGTGTGTGTCAACATGTTTCAAAGCGTGCTGCTTATTCTTCAGGACAGGTCAACAAATCCCTACCATTCTCACATAGCTAGTTTTGACTCTGTCATCAGTGATGTGGTGCTACATAGACAGGAGCCGCGAGGAGGGGACGTTCGGTCGAGGTAGTACCCTGGTACATAGTGCTAAAGGCACCTTGCCCCCCTTGTTTCTAAGGCTCATAAGGCACTCGCCGTCCATACAACAAATTACCCTTAAGGAATTTCCTTTTGGTATTGTATTTTATATTCAGACAATTGGTCTCTAACACATAGCCTTCACTATCTGTCTATGTAGCACCACATCATTGATGACAGAGTCAAAACAGTTCCTTAGTACCCTTTGTAGTACTCTCTCCAGAACGTGCAGACGGAGTCCCACTCTGAGCGTACACAGTAAATTATTATTGGTGTATATTCGCCACTGTTCTTCTGACTCTCCGTTTAGTATGGAAGGCTAAGAGGTGGGCAGTGGTGACCCGGGTGGCCCTAGTCGGGTCACTTCCTTCAGTTGGCGCCCGAACAGGTACTCCATAGCATAACCCATCCACTTTCCACAGACGCAGGGGAGGACGAGAACATTATCAGGTCGGACTGAAGGCTCAGTGTTCCCTGCACCAAGAGTTACGTTTCTACCAGCTGCTGCCTCTGTCCCACCGGAGAGTGCCTGGCCCAGTGGTCATCCCGACTGGAGTCCTGAATGGCAAACCTGTGATCTGACTGTTTGGTCCGAAGAGTTGGCAGTGAAAAATTGGTCTATCGGTACGCCTGACATCAGGTACTAGGACTGTTTTGGTGAAAAGTGTTTGCAAATACTTTGCCAAGTAAATTATGGATATTGTTTCTCTTTTCTTCACAATGCCTGGTTTCAGTAAGATGTGGAGTTTGTGCTGTTATTGTTGTTATAAATATGCGCGGTTGGAAGAATCCTAGCCTGCACCTCCTGAATGTAGTCCAAATTTTGATAAGAATGTAAAACATGGCCTTGGCCCTATTATGTTTAGTATGTTATGGCACAAATATACGAGGAGCAATGCAGAGCTATCTATGGTGGCCTTTGACAGGCTCCTTTGACAACAAAAGATAGGATTTCTTCAGGAACAGTTGTTTATAAGACGCAGTAGACAGTCTATGTTTGACTCCCTTCGTTCTTGGCAGAAGGAGACCAAGCAGAGGTGATTAAAAATAGAGAAAGATACCAGAAAACAGAATATGCAGACCCTTACACGAAAATGCTGTAGCTTACAATAAGGACAAGAAGGAGAAAGGAAAAGAACAGGAAGACAGAAGATTTCGGGTGCACATTGATAAGTCCTCTATGGCTCAGGAAGATGGTGTTCCTTTTATGGAGACCTTATTAGATACCCAACCCCTGCCACCATATGCCCCAGAATGTATATATCTCATTGTTCGCCATCAGCAACAACCCACACCAGATGCATCAGTCTATGAAGCTGCTACACCTACCGCCCCAGTTAACGTACCCCTACTCCTTCCCTTCCATCACAACATATGGTTGCCGCAATTCCGATTACTCCTGTTGTAGTCACTCATCCTTCATTAACACTGGTTACTGACACACCAGCGCGCGGTCCAGAAGAGAGATTTAACTAGATTCAGGGAACAGTTAGGTCCTTTAACGCAATCTGGTGTGGGGGGTGAAGAGAAAAAAGTAATAGCGGAACTGGCAATACAGTGGGCTCGCAACCCAATTTACAGTCTAGAGGACATATGGCAAATTAATGCAAGACTTCAACCTTTTTATACAGCAACATGTCCTTAAACATATGTATGTCACACTAATTGACCTCTGGTGCACAAACATTGAAACAGAAGCACCCCAAATACTATTTGATATTAATGAAGGCGCTTATGTAATTAACATGGAGCCGGCCCAAGGGTTCAGGAATATTTCCACTCTAATTACTTATAGAGGCAGACTACATGATAAAAGTCCCACTCAAATAACTCAGTTCCCAATGCGAGAAGTTCACCCCATTTACCTCTGGAAATCCCTGCAGCGGTGGATCAACATGGCCAAATTACCAGACCGGCTGTGGCTGCCTGCTTTCAGGAACAATGGGTTTATGCTCCATGGAAAAGAAGGGAAGTTCTGGCCCTGAAGGCTACATTTCCCGATCCTAGAAAAATCCTTCTGCTTACTATTAAGAATTGGCAGAAGCTGCGTCTTCTAGTGTGATGACTCTTGCGGATGTTGACATTTTTCTTGGCCTACTAGTCCCAGTTGATATTTGGCGACCGGAACATACCTAAGACCATATTGCTGATGTGGGTGGGACGCAATTATGTTTTGAGACAAAGATAGAAAGCCGGGCGACAAACCAGGTGCTGAGTTGTATGCTTTTCCCGGTTGTATAATAACATGCATGCAAACACTCATTCCTCCCAAGAAAGTTAGTTGGGACAGCCTGACTACCTGCCGCCAGAAGAAAGACGAAAGTGTTTCTGATTTCTTCACCAGGTTTGAAGAGACATTTTGGATTATAGTGGGCAGGATAGATCTACAGAGGGAGAGTTCACTTGTTTGTTTATAGGTTTATCATTAATCTCCTTCCCAAAATAATATCTAGACTTCAAGCATTTGAAAGCACCTGGTCCACGTCTTCCCCCCTCTGTGATTCTAAATATGGCCCAACATTATGGACATAGGGATAATGAAGAGAAAGACAAAAATGATAAAAGAAATAAGAATCTGAAGACAAAAGGTATTATTGCAACAGGTATATTGAGGTTACACTAGAGGGCGGGGGCTCAACAACAAGTTTTACGCACTAGACAGCCACCAATGACACATTTCGGACAGAATCAATGTGGTTACTGCAAGGAAGAAGGTCATAGGCACAGCCAGTGTCCTGTACTTCTGCACAATGTCTCGTCCAGTAGAGGAAGGGGTCCTGGAAACAGGGACCGTGGGAACAATACACAACTACTGCCTCTGTAGGTCGCCCGACAATTATTTTGACGCACCAGGGAAGGACAGAACTAAACGATGATTATGATGTTGATGACGTGACAGGGATGTCTTTCAGCTAGGACAGCCAGGGACAGGGTAAGGGACCAGTTCACATACCTGTACATCAGCGTGGCCCTTATATCAAAGTGGATATGCAAGGATCTACTAAGGAATTCTTGGTTGATACAGGTGCCACAAAGAGCTCGATTTGCCAGCACCTTGTCCCTGGGGCGGCCCTGTCTGGCCCTAATAATGTTTTGGTGGGTTTTTCAGGAGGACCAGTTGTAAGCTCCATCTTGTGCCCTCTTGCTCTTACTGTTGGCCTTTTTACTGTGGATTCCCCATTCCCGTTAACAACTAATTGTGGTGAAAATCTAATGGGCTTGGACTTACTAAAGAAGTTGCACCCTACCATATATTGTTCGCCGCATGGTGTTTATATTACCATGGGTCCTGACGTGGGTAATAGACTATGCCTATCTAAAGATGTTCCCCTTCCACCTAAATTTGATCCAGTACCGCCCACATTATGGGCCACTGGTGACACTGATGTAGGCTTAGTGTACATACCCCCAGTTTCTATACGAGTGAAGTACAACACCATATTATCACGTATTCCCCAGTATAAAATCCCAAAGGCAGGAGAACAAGCTCTTCTTAATATTGTTAGGAACTCATACACAAGTGAGTTGTCGAGGAGACCACCAGTAACGCACAAGTTACTACTTGTGTAACGATATATCTGTAAGAGACATTAGTTAGTGATAGATTCCTTACTTTAGAATATCCCCAGGCGTCAGACTGGATCCGGAAATTTTTGCGTAGCAGTACCCTTGCGCGTCGGTAAGCGTCGTCTGCGGCTCCGCGTCCGTCGTCTGCGTCGTGGGCGCCGTGATGACGTCGTCGGAGTACTTAGACGCCGCCTCCCGTGCAGACGTCAGTTCTTAGACACAGCTTTTCCGCGCCAGAAACGCAGAGCTATGCTAAAAACTAACACTGGTGCCATTGAAACCAGGGCCCTGAAAGGGGATGACCTTAACACTAGATATCGGTTCGCAGAACGGGGAGGATGATTGGGTGGGTAAGGAATCTATCACTAACTAATGTCTCTTACAGATGGAATATGCTACTTACCAGTATGCATCTGTTCTTGGCATAGAGGGCTGCAGAGTGGTACATTATGCAGATGGTACATTATGAATAGATCGCCATCTGGTGTTGGGCTCGGATGATTGCACTTTGTTTTTCTCTTGGAGAGTCTTTTGTATCTTGGTGACTCCTCCCTTGGTTGGTAGTGCGCATGGGCATCGGCTCCATCCTTAGATTGTTTTGCCATAGTAGGGTTAGATGGAGTAGTATGATAGAATACAGATAAGAATGCCCATGTGAGTGTATCTAAATAAGATAATGTTGGAACAGACACAGGTTTCCGGGGAGGCTGGGAGGGCATGTGTGAGAAGTTGGCCCGATATGCAACGTTCGCTATTCTAGCGACCGCTATGTATCGTTCCAACGACCCTTATGGTGTTTGGTTGTAAGTCAACCTATAGACCAGCTATCCTAGTAGCGTGGATACGAGCAGTCTAAGGCTAAAGACTCGAGAGGGCGTGTTAAGCCAGCTGTTTACCACACATGTACCCCTTGAACACCCAGTGAAAGGACACCACACAAGTGTTATGAAAATAAACAGTATATTTATTAAGAATCACAACAGCCCTGTACTCTTTATGAGGACAGGGTACTAAGCACAAACCAAATCTCTTTAGCAAATACTTCAAGTGCACAATTAGGAACAAGTGTCCGAGGACACGGAAAGATTAAGGTCTCGGGCGGACCCGATAAGGCAAGTCGGAAGCGAGGGACTCAGGACCCTAGAGTAAGGAGGCTATGCAGGCACCGAAATGCCGAGTTACCTAGCCACGAGGGCTGCGGCTGCACAAGTCTTACAGGCGTCGGGGTCTTCGCTGACGAGCCAGGAGCCGGAAGAAAAGGAGTTGCTGGCCGGCGACCAGTGCTGAATAGTTCGTAGAGATCCAAGCCTGGATCGGAGATTGAAGAAACCTGAAAGCAGAGGGGACCAAGTTCGTACTACTAGCCAGTAGTCAGAGGGTACCAGGAAGGCACCGGTTGGCCGTCACCTCGACCAGGTGAGTGGGCGACGCTAGGCTCTGCAGTCTCACGGACCGGGAGGCGTTGTCGGCGACCACGGCGGAGGTGCGAGCTGTCCCACGAAGGATGATGCTGTCGGCGTCGCTGGGCCCAGGATGGGGCAACAAGCCTTGGCAGTTCTCAGGGTCACGTGGTGGGCCTAAGAGGGCGTCTTGAGTGGACCAGGAGGGTCCGGGGTGCTTCTCGGAAAGATGGAAGCAAGGGCCAGTCTGGAGCAACCAGACCAGCAGTGATGATTCTCGGATGTCGTCACAGAAGGACACACGCCAGCGGCTAGTGACCAGACAACGTACTGAGCAGCGAGCAGAAGGGCCCCACGCAGATCGTGGAGATGCTGGGAGACTGCACTTCGGTGCTGGAGCGGCTCAGGGTCGGGGCTTCTCGGACCCCAGAGCATTCACCCGAGAGTTACCTCGATGGTCGTGCTGGTTTTTAAGAGCGTGCAGGTTCTGATGATGGCCGGTCCCTCGAGGTCTCGTCGCACCCACGGATCACAGCTGAGCTGATGATGTGGGTAGAGGTCAGAGGTGCCAGGGAAGCCGGTTCTCGTCGAGCTGGGCCGTCGGATTCCTTGAGGAAGGACTTACAGCAAACCGCAGAGTTCTTAGTTGGTGCCCGCTGATGCAGGGTGACTACTCCTTAGTCACAAGGGAGAAATCTTGAGAAGAGTCTTGAATGTCCTTTCGTAGAAAGTAGTTCTTGAATCAAAGATGATCTAATTTGGAAGGGTCCCCGCTCCGGTCTTTATTCTAAAGAAAGGGGTGGGTACATGACTAGGTCCTGCCCTAAGGGTGGGACCAGGAAGGGGGGTAGTTACGCCCCTCTCCCCTGCCGGACTTTCCCCAGGCCAGGGCTGTCGCCCCTGGAACTGGTTCTAACCGGCAGATGCGTAGTGAGCACCGGGGTGCCACTTCGCAGTCACCTTCTCGCCAAAGCCCTACCTACCCAGAATACACAAACCCTGTCTGGGACGGTGCGAACAGCGCCCTCGACAGGAAACCCTTTGTCCAAGTGCTCCTCGCTGGAAGGACTCCCAGCAGCAGGAGGTCAGACTCGTGTCTGTGGTGGCAGCATCCATTTTGTGGAGCTGAGGCTTCAGTTAACTTTAACCGGGGTTCACAGTTACGTACATGTCGTGTCCCTCTAGAAGGGTGGAATGCTAACCTCGTCGCCAGCATTGGTGAGAGGGCAGCACCCCGATTCGTATGACACCTTACTCGACATGCCTTGATAACGCGACACCGGAGTTACCGATATGGTACGCGTTATCATGGAACAGCTATTGGGTCTTGATTCCGCAAGCTGCAACCGGGCTCGGCTCGGGCCTGAACCTAGCTCACACGAGCCCACGCACTCTGCCTTCAGGATTGTTAAGGCCTGCCATAGGAGTGACTGATAGGAACTCGGGTGTCCATTGTATGGTTAGATATAGAGCTACTATACCTAAAGCGAAGGGTGGTTACACGGCTTCGCCCCAGCTGTCGTGCAGCCAGTTGTGTCAAATTTAGGAGGCCAGCCAGGGGTGGCATAATACATGCTTCAGCCCCTGGCGGCCCTGGGTACACCTATGCCCTGCGTTACGGGGTCTGACAAGGTGGCCCAGTACCAATTGGTAAATGCACCTAGGGTACATCTCGTAATTTAGAAAGAGAACAGCCAGGCTGTGGGTCTGATCAGCAGGCCCACAGCCAGAGAAAGTCGTAAACCAGTGAAACAAAAGCAAAAAATCTGGGTGATCATAGGATTGCAGACCCTACTCTCCTACATGACCCCCCCCCAAACGTCGGAACAATAAGCTAACCTTGACCAGGTGAGTCTTCTTGTTCTAAGTGGAAATATCTGGAGAGCCCATCGGCATTGCCATGATCAGTACCAGGTCTATGTTCCACTGTAAAGTCCATCCCCTGTAGGGAAATGGACCACCTAAGCAGTTTGGGGTTTTCACCCTTCATCTGATTTAGCCACAAGAGGGGCTTATGGTCGGTCTGAATCTTGAAGTGAGTACCAAACAAGTATGGCCTCAGCTTCTTCAGGGCCCAAACCACAGCAAAGGCCTCCCTCTCAATAGCTGACCAATTCTTCTCTCTAGGGGGCAGCCTTCTGCTTATAAAAGCAATGGGCTGGTCTTGACCATCAAAATTCAGTTGAGAAAGAACAGCTCCCACACCCAACTCAGAAGCATCTGTTTGGACAATGAATGGTTTGGAGTAGTCCGGACTCTTGAGGATAGGCGCCGTGCACATGGCCTGCTTTAGGTCATCGAATGCTTTTTGACAGCTCGCTGTCCACTGAACCTTTTTTGGCATTTTCTTACTTGTCAGTTCGTTTAATGGTGTCACAATTGAACCATAGTTCCTGACAAACTTCCTATAGTAACCAGTCAGGCCCAAGAAAGCTCGAACCTGAGTCTGGGTGGTTGGAGGAGCCCAGTCCCTGATTGACTGTATCTTGCTCTCCAGTGGCTGAACCTGACCTCCACCTACAAGGTGGCCCAGGTATACAACCTGTGTCTGCCCTATCTGGCACTTGGTGGCCTTGATAGTGAGACCTGCTGCTTGCAGTGCCTCTAACGTCTTCCGCAGGTGGACCAGGTGATCCTCCCAGGTGGAGCTAAAGACAGCAATATCGTCAAGATACGCCGCACAGAAGTCATCCAGCCCAGTAAGGACTTGATTCACCAACCGTTGGAAGGTGGCAGGTGCATTTTTCAGACCAAAGGGCATCACCACGAACTGGTAATGCCCACCAGGGGTTGAAAATGCGGTTTTAGGCTTGGCGTCCTCAGCTAACCTGATTTGCCAATACCCAGCTGTCAGGTCAAACGTACTTAGGTAGTTGGCCGAAGCCAATCTATCGATAAGCTCGTCTGCCCTTGGTATTGGGTGGGCGTCAGTCTTAGTGACTGCATTGAGACCCCTGTAGTCTACGCAAAACCTCATCTCTCTCTTACCACCCTGGGTGTGAGGTTTCGGCACTAGAACTACGGGACTAGCCCAAGGGCTATCCGAGGGTTCAATGACTCCCAACTCCAACATTTTCTGCACTTCACTTTTGATGCAGTCTCTAACGTGATCAGGCTGCCTGTAGATTTTACTCTTGACGGGCAAGCTGTCACCAGTGTCGACCTCATGGGTGCACCAATCGGTCTGACTGGGTGTTAGAGAAAACATATGCCTGAACGACTGAAGAACCTGTTTACAGTCGCTCTGTTGATGTTCGGAGAGGCTGCCACAAAAGACAACACCATCTACCGAGCCATCGTCAGGATTCTGAGTGAGCAGGTCGGGGAGAGGGTCACTCTCCTCTTCCTGTCCCTCATCTAAGGCCATGAGCAAACTCATGTCCTTCCTGTCGACATATGCTTTTAGCCTGTTGACATGAAGCACCCTGTGGGGGCTCCGGGGAGTTCCCAGGTCGACCAGGTAGGTGACCTCTCCCTTTTTCTCCAGGATGGTGTAGGGCCCGGACCATTTGTCCTTGAGTGCTGCTGGGGCCACTGGCTCCAACACCCACACCTTCTGTCCGGGCTGATAAACAGTCAAGACAGCCTTTTGGTCATGCCAAGCTTTTTGGAGTTCTTGGCTGGCCTTAAGGTTTTCAGATGCCTTTTCCATGTACTCAGCCATCCGCGAGCGGAGGCCAAGCACATAGTCCACTATGTTGGCTGCAGGCTTTTTGAGAGGTCTCTCCCATCCTTCCTTCACCAAACACAGGGGTCCCCTTACAGGATGCCCGTACAGAAGTTCAAAAGGGCTGTAGCCAACCCCCTTCTGTGGGACTTCTCTGTAGGCGAACAAGAGGCAGGGGATCAGGACGTCCCATCTACGCCGAAGCTTTTCCGGTAGTCCATGAATCATCCCTTTTAGGGTCCTGTTGAATCTCTCAACAAGCCCATTGCATTGTGGATGATAGGGTGTAGTGAACTTGTAGTTAACACCACATTCCTTCCACATAGCAGTTAAGTAGCTCGACATGAAGTTTGCACCTCTGTCGGAGACGACCTCCTTAGGGAAGCCCACTCTGGAGAACACTCCAACTAGGGCTCTTGCCACAACAGGTGCTGTAGTGGTCCTAAGGGGAATAGCTTCAGGATACCTGGTGGCATGATCCACTACCACCAGTATAAACTTGTGCCCTGAGGCTGTAGGTGGTTCCATGGGACCGACGATGTCGATCCCCACCCGTTCAAAGGGCACCCCCACCACAGGCATTGGTATAAGGGGGGCCTTTGTCGTGCCACCTGACTTACCACTGGCTTGGCAAGTGACACAGGAGCGGCAAAACTCCTTGGTATCCTCGTTCATGTGAGGCCAGTGAAAGTGTGAGACAAGCCTGTCCCACGTTTTCGTCTGGCCTAAGTGACCTGCTAAGGGAATCTCGTGGGCCAAGGTAAGTAGGAAACCACGCTGAGACAAGGGTACAACCAGCCTCCTGGTCATGCCAGGCTTGGGGTCTCTTGACTCAGTGTACAGGAGTCCATCTTCCCAGTATACCTTGTGGGTACCTGTGGCGTTCCCAGCAGCCTCAGCAGCAGCCTGCTGTCTGAGGGGTTCAAGAGAAGGGCAGTCTAACTGGTCCTTCCCCAGGTCTTCCCTTGAGGGTCCCCCTGAACCCAAGAATTCAACTTGATCAAGTTCGAATTCCCTTGGCTCAGTTTCCCTCAATTCCTGTAGGTCAGCCTCCTCTGAGACTTGATCCTCGACCTGGGGCAAGGGGGAAGGCGCAGCCTTAACCCTACTGCTCTTTTTCTCGGGAGGTGTCTGGTCCGTTGTTCCAGGATCCAGCACCTGTTCAGTGGGGCATTTCCTGACCTGTGACCTAGTCACAGCGAACACATGTGCTGGCAAACCTAACATTTCCATGTGAGTCCGGTGCTCCACTTCTGACCATTGTGACGACTCCAAATCATTGCCCAACAAACAATCCACTGGGAGGTCTGGACTAACTACAACCTTCTTTTGGCCAGTTACCCCTCCCCAGGAGAAAGCTACAATTGCCATACTGTGATTGGTAGTGACATTGCTTGCATTGGTCACCAGGAATTCTGTACCTGGCATGATCTGTCCAGGGTCCACAAAGTTAGGCGTCACCATGGTGACGCTGGCACAAGTGTCCCTATAGGCCTGAGCCATCTTGCCATTTATGAAAGGCGTCTGTCGGTATTTGCCCAAAGTATTGGGGCTTACGTCAGGGGATACGTCTGCGTCCCCTGTACTGACAAGGACAGCCTGAGTGAGTGTGCCAACTAAGTTGTCACGCCCCTCAGAACCCAGGGTTAACCCTACTAAACCCTTGGGAGGCGCACTACCACTGCTGACTGTACTAGGGGGCACAGGTGCCTTAGGGGCTGCAGTGGCAGGAGTCTGCCCTCCTCCTTTCTTGGTGCACTCACTAAACCAGTGAGACTTACTTTTACAGTACTGGCACCATCTTTTGGATTGGCCTTCTTTCTTCTTTTGGGGAGCCTGACCCCCACCCTCTTTGGGTTGTTGGGGACCTGTTGAAGACTTCTGGTCATTTTGTTCCCCTTTAGAATCTTTACCCTTCTGGTCTGCTTTCTTCTGACCACCTTGATTCTGGCCCTGGTTCTGCTTATCTCTCGTACGAACCCATCTGTCTGCCTTCTTTCCCAATTCTTGGGGAGAGGTCAGATCCGAGTCGACAAGATGCTGATGCAACAACTGGTTCTGACAATTGTTTAAAATTTGTTCTCTCATCATCAAATTATACAATCCTTGATAATCAGTAACCTTACTGCCCAGCAACCAGCCCTCAAAAGCCTTAGTGGCACAATCGATGAAATCAGACCAATCTTGAGACTGCGTTTTCTGGGTATCCCTGAACAGCACCCTGTACTGCTCAGTGGTTAGGCCGAACCCTTCAACGAGTGTATTTTTCAAGATTTGGTAATTGTTAGCATCCTCCACCCTTGTGGTGAGGAGCTTGTCTCTTCCTTTTCCTTCAAAGGAGAGCCACAAGATAGCTGCCCACTGACTCTGGGGAACACCCTGCACAGTGCAGGCCCTCTCCAAAGCAGTAATCCATTTGTGGATGTCGTCCCCTTGTTTAAAGGGGGGCACTATCTTACCAAGGTGTTTCGTATCGAAACTCTTTTCCCTATTACTAGGTACATTGCTGCCACCAGTGGGGACTGCCCCACTTAACTGTTGCTCTCTAGCAAAGGCAAGTCTTTCTTTGGCCAGGGCAAGTTCTTCCCTTTCGATCCTCAGATTGGCTGCCCTTTCCTTAGCTTCGTACACTCTCCTCTGAGGGGATGTCATCCCTCTTTGAGAAGAGTTGTGAGAGCCATTGGTTCGAAGGGATCCGCCAGAGCCTCTTGACAGAGATCGGGCTCGTCCATTCCCAATGTTAAGCTGACCTGATAGTGGCCCCAGGGGTCCCCCAGTACCGCTATCATGTTTGCTTAAGTTGGACCTGCTTAGTCTGACGACTTCTACCTGTCCCTTATCTGCCTCATCTCCAGAGAGATCCTCATCCTCATCCTCCTCCACATCCTCGTTCTCAGTTGCGAGGTGAATGAGGTCAGGATCGTCTCGGGTTCCCTCGAGGGGAGGCATGTCTCCTTCTGGATTAGAAGAGCTACGAAGTTTCTCAGCTCTCCTGGCATCATAAGTCTCCAAGAGACCAATCAGAAAGGACGTTGTGGGGTTAGACCCCTGCTGAATCTTCCTGGAGTGACACAGTCGTCTTAACTCCTTGAAGCTCAGCACAGTATATCCTGAAGGGATGACCTGTGGAGGGTCAACTGACACAAGGGGAGACCCAGAGTTTCCTCCTTTGTCCGACATACTGGTTCTAGTGTGGTGTAAGTGATGCACCTACCTACACTACGTGTTTGCCTACTGTACCCTTGCTAAGAGTTGTAGCCAAGGTGTGCTAAGCCTTGAGGAGCTACAACAGCTGGTTCAGTAGAACTCAGAGTATTCTAAGCTTTTGGTTATATGTACTAACAGTACTTTGTGCGATCTTTCAACAAGATATTCTTAGGATACGTGTGGTAAAACAACAGCAAGCTCAAATCCCACCGCTGCCACCAATGTGAGAAGTTGGCCCGATATGCAACGTTCGCTATTCTAGCGACCGCTATGTATCGTTCCAACGACCCTTATGGTGTTTGGTTGTAAGTCAACCTATAGACCAGCTATCCTAGTAGCGTGGATACGAGCAGTCTAAGGCTAAAGACTCGAGAGGGCGTGTTAAGCCAGCTGTTTACCACACATGTACCCCTTGAACACCCAGTGAAAGGA
The DNA here is from genome assembly GCF_964263255.1 of Lissotriton vulgaris. Taxonomy (NCBI): domain Eukaryota; kingdom Metazoa; phylum Chordata; class Amphibia; order Caudata; family Salamandridae; genus Lissotriton; species Lissotriton vulgaris. The sequence continues at coordinate 1,126,421,202 of NC_141691.1, read as the reverse complement.
CACCACACAAGTGTTATGAAAATAAACAGTATATTTATTAAGAATCACAACAGCCCTGTACTCTTTATGAGGACAGGGTACTAAGCACAAACCAAATCTCTTTAGCAAATACTTCAAGTGCACAATTAGGAACAAGTGTCCGAGGACACGGAAAGATTAAGGTCTCGGGCGGACCCGATAAGGCAAGTCGGAAGCGAGGGACTCAGGACCCTAGAGTAAGGAGGCTATGCAGGCACCGAAATGCCGAGTTACCTAGCCACGAGGGCTGCGGCTGCACAAGTCTTACAGGCGTCGGGGTCTTCGCTGACGAGCCAGGAGCCGGAAGAAAAGGAGTTGCTGGCCGGCGACCAGTGCTGAATAGTTCGTAGAGATCCAAGCCTGGATCGGAGATTGAAGAAACCTGAAAGCAGAGGGGACCAAGTTCGTACTACTAGCCAGTAGTCAGAGGGTACCAGGAAGGCACCGGTTGGCCGTCACCTCGACCAGGTGAGTGGGCGACGCTAGGCTCTGCAGTCTCACGGACCGGGAGGCGTTGTCGGCGACCACGGCGGAGGTGCGAGCTGTCCCACGAAGGATGATGCTGTCGGCGTCGCTGGGCCCAGGATGGGGCAACAAGCCTTGGCAGTTCTCAGGGCCACGTGGTGGGCCTAAGAGGGCGTCTTGAGTGGACCAGGAGGGTCCGGGGTGCTTCTCGGAAAGATGGAAGCAAGGGCCAGTCTGGAGCAACCAGACCAGCAGTGATGATTCTCGGATGTCGTCACAGAAGGACACACGCCAGCGGCTAGTGACCAGACAACGTACTGAGCAGCGAGCAGAAGGGCCCCACGCAGATCGTGGAGATGCTGGGAGACTGCACTTCGGTGCTGGAGCGGCTCAGGGTCGGGGCTTCTCGGACCCCAGAGCATTCACCCGAGAGTTACCTCGATGGTCGTGCTGGTTTTTAAGAGCGTGCAGGTTCTGATGATGGCCGGTCCCTCGAGGTCTCGTCGCACCCACGGATCACAGCTGAGCTGATGATGTGGGTAGAGGTCAGAGGTGCCAGGGAAGCCGGTTCTCGTCGAGCTGGGCCGTCGGATTCCTTGAGGAAGGACTTACAGCAAACCGCAGAGTTCTTAGTTGGTGCCCGCTGATGCAGGGTGACTACTCCTTAGTCACAAGGGAGAAATCTTGAGAAGAGTCTTGAATGTCCTTTCGTAGAAAGTAGTTCTTGAATCAAAGATGATCTAATTTGGAAGGGTCCCCGCTCCGGTCTTTATTCTAAAGAAAGGGGTGGGTACATGACTAGGTCCTGCCCTAAGGGTGGGACCAGGAAGGGGGGTAGTTACGCCCCTCTCCCCTGCCGGACTTTCCCCAGGCCAGGGCTGTCGCCCCTGGAACTGGTTCTAACCGGCAGATGCGTAGTGAGCACCGGGGTGCCACTTCGCAGTCACCTTCTCGCCAAAGCCCTACCTACCCAGAATACACAAACCCTGTCTGGGACGGTGCGAACAGCGCCCTCGACAGGAAACCCTTTGTCCAAGTGCTCCTCGCTGGAAGGACTCCCAGCAGCAGGAGGTCAGACTCGTGTCTGTGGTGGCAGCATCCATTTTGTGGAGCTGAGGCTTCAGTTAACTTTAACCGGGGTTCACAGTTACGTACATGTCGTGTCCCTCTAGAAGGGTGGAATGCTAACCTCGTCGCCAGCATTGGTGAGAGGGCAGCACCCCGATTCGTATGACACCTTACTCGACATGCCTTGATAACGCGACACCGGAGTTACCGATATGGTACGCGTTATCATGGAACAGCTATTGGGTCTTGATTCCGCAAGCTGCAACCGGGCTCGGCTCGGGCCTGAACCTAGCTCACACGAGCCCACGCACTCTGCCTTCAGGATTGTTAAGGCCTGCCATAGGAGTGACTGATAGGAACTCGGGTGTCCATTGTATGGTTAGATATAGAGCTACTATACCTAAAGCGAAGGGTGGTTACACGGCTTCGCCCCAGCTGTCGTGCAGCCAGTTGTGTCAAATTTAGGAGGCCAGCCAGGGGTGGCATAATACATGCTTCAGCCCCTGGCGGCCCTGGGTACACCTATGCCCTGCGTTACGGGGTCTGACAAGGTGGCCCAGTACCAATTGGTAAATGCACCTAGGGTACATCTCGTAATTTAGAAAGAGAACAGCCAGGCTGTGGGTCTGATCAGCAGGCCCACAGCCAGAGAAAGTCGTAAACCAGTGAAACAAAAGCAAAAAATCTGGGTGATCATAGGATTGCAGACCCTACTCTCCTACAGCATGTACCACTCTGCAGCCCTCTATGCCAAGAACAGATGCATACTGGTAAGTAGCATATTCCGTTCGAGGCATATGGGCTGCAGATGGTACATTATGAATAGACTATACAGCAGTTCTCTCCCTAGTGGTGGTTGCCCGTGTCTGTTGCAACTGTCTGAAATAAAGTTTTTAATACAGCTTGTCCCACTCTAGCTTGTTGTGTTGTGTGCACATCTACACAATAGTGTTTTGTGAAGGTGTGCGGTGTAACCCAGGTAGCTGCTTTGCATATGTCATCTAGTGGAATGTTTCCCAAAAATGCCATAGATGCTCCTAGTTTACGTGTAGAGTGAGCTCTAGGAGGAACAGTTAATGTTCTCTTTGCTTTTAAGTAGCATATTTGAATGCATTTTACAATCCATCTGGCAATGTACGCTTTAGAGATGGGATTGCCTTTATGTGTAGGAGAAAACGCAACAAATAGCTGTTTTGTCTTTCTGAAAGTTTGTGTTCTTTCTATATAGTACAATATTGCCCTTCTAACATCCAATGAATGTAGGGCTCTTTCCGCTACTGTTTGTGGTTTTGGAAAGAAAACCGGTAATTCCACTGACTGATTGATGTGGAATGCCGAAATTACCTTTGGTAAGAATTTTGGGTTTGTTCTAAGAACCACTTTATTTTGGTGTAACTGCATGAATGGTTCTTGAATAGTAAAAGCCTGCAACTCACTTACTCTTCTAAGTGACGTGATAGCTATGAGGAAGGCCACCTTCCATGTGAGGAATTGTATTTCACACCTATGCATAGGTTCAAAGGGTGGCCCCATTAGTCTGGTAAGTACTATGTTGAGATTCCAGACTGGGGAAGGTGGTCGTCTTGGTGGAATGACTCTTCTGAGTCCCTCCATGAAAGCTTTAATTGCTGGTACTTTAAACAGGGAAAGATGTTGCCTGTTTTGTAGGTTCGCCGCTATGGCTGCGAGATGAACTCTGATAGAGGTATATGCTAAGTTACATTGCTGCAAGTGTAGTAAATAGCAAATGATTTGTTTAGTGGATGCGTCCAGAGGGTTGATGTGCTTACTGTTACAGTGTATAGCAAACCTCTTCCATTTTGCTGCATAGCATGCTCTGGTGGTAGGACGTCTTGCTTGTTTAATAATTTCCATACATTCTGGTGGTAAATCTAAATATCCAAACTCTATGACCTCAGGAGCCAGATCGCTAGGTTCAGTTGTTTGGGATCTGGGTGCATTATTTCTCCATCGTTCTGTGTAAGATGCATGGGTAATAATCTTAGTTTTTGATGTGGCACCTGTGAGAGTTGTAGTAGCGTGGTGAACCACGGCTGTCTTGCCCACGTGGGTGCCACTAGTATCATTGTCATTGAGTGTTGCTGCAGTTTCCGAACCAGTAACGGAATTAGTGGGAGAGGAGGGAAAGCGTAAGCAAATCTGTTGGACCAATTTATCCATAGTGCATTGCCCTGGGACCGTTGGTGTGGGTACCTGGATGCGAAGTTTTTGCATTTTGCGTTCTGATGATTGGCAAACAGATCTATCTCTGGTTGCCCCCATTTCTGGAAGAATGGCTGCAGTGTTTGGTCGTGCAGCTCCCATTCGTGTACTTGTTCTGACTGTCTGCTTAGGATGTCTGCTATCTGATTTTGAACTCCTGGTAGGTGTTCTGCTAACAGATAAATCTTTTGAGGAATGGCTCATCTCCAAATGTCCTGTGCTAGTTTGGATAGTTGGAGAGAGTGTGTCCCCCCCTGTTTTTGAATATAATACATTGCAGTCATGTTGTCTGTTCTGATCAGGACTGATTTGTTTGTTATTTGCATTTGGAAAGCCTTTAGTGCTAGAAGTACTGCTAATAGTTCCAGGTAGTTGATGTGCAGTTTCTTTTGCTGCACACTCCACTTCCCCTGCACTGTGTATTTGTCCATATGCGCTCCCCATCCGGAGAGCGATGCGTCCGCTGTTATTATCACTTGTGGAATTGGCTCTAGGAACGACCGTCCTTTGGAAATGTTTTCTGTGTTCCACCACTTCAGAGAGCGATACGTCGGTCGTTTACCAACACCAGATCTGTAATCTGACCTTGAGCCTGATTCCACTGTGTCGCTAGACACTCCTGTAGTGGACGCATTTGTAGCCTGGCATGTGGTATTAGCAGTATGCAGGAGGACATCATGCCTAACAGTTGCATAAACACTCGTGCTGGTAGTGAGTGTTGTGGTTGAAACCTTTGTATTAACCCGACCATTGTTTGTATCCTGATTGGATTGGGGTATGCTATTGCCTTTTCTGTGTCTATAGTAGCCCCCAGGTATTGCTGAATCTTGTTTGGTTGCAGGTGGGATTTTTTGTAGTTCACCGTAAACCCTAGGTGGTGCAGCAATTGAATTGTCTTCTGTGTGTTGTGAAGACATTCTTCTTGTGACTTGGCCTTTATTAGCCAATCGTCCAAGTAGGGGAAGACATGTATTTGTTGTCTTCTTAGGTGTGCTGCCACCACAGCTAGGCATTTTGTGAACACTCTTGGTGCCGTTGTGACCCCGAACGGAAGGACTTTGAACTGATAGTGTTGTCCTTCCACTACAAACCTTAGGTATTTTCTGTGGGCTTTGTGAATTGGGATATGAAAGTAAGCGTCTTTTAGATCCAGTGTAGAAAGAAAGTCCCCTTTCTTCAGTGAAGGGAGTACCTGTTGGAGCGTGACCATGTGGAAATGTTCCGAATTTATGTAAGCATTGAGAGGTCTGAGGTCTAAGATTGGTCTTAGGGACCCGTCTTTTTTGGGGATTAGGAAGTATAGAGAGTATACTCCTGTCCCTTGTTGATTCTTTGGGACCTTCTCTATTGCATGCTTTTGTAGAAGTGCTAGTACTTCTTCTTTTAACAATGTCAGATGATCTTGACTCATTGGACGCTGTTTGGGGGGATGTTTGGTGGGGTAGCTGTGAGTTCCAGGCAATAACCATGTTGGATAATCTGTCTCACCCACTTGTCTGATGTGATGTTTTCCCAGACAGGTAGGAACTGTGATAGACGTCCCCCGACCGGTGTTATGTGGTCTGGGGGGAGTTCTATGAAGTCACTGATTTGGGGTTGAGGCGTTGCGGTTGTTATTATTTCCGCGGCCTCTACCTTTGTTGTTATTACCCCTGTAATTACCTCTTGAATTGCCTTTGGGTGATGTAGGTGTGAAAGAGGTGGATTGCTGATTTGTTCCTGTATTTTTGAGCCCCCTCTATAGGTGGATCTACGAAAGGAACCTCTTTGTGTTGGATGTTGCAATGCTCCCATTGACTTCGCCGTTTCTGTATCTTTTTTCATTTTTTCTAAGGTCTCATCTGTGCTTGAACCAAAAAGTGTCTTTTGATCAAATGGTTGGTTCAATAAGGATGTTTGTACTTCCTGTTTGAATCCTGAGATTCTAAGCCATGCATGTCTCCTTAACATGACACTGGTGTTGATGGATCTTGCTGCAGTGTCTGCTGCGTCTAGGGCGCACTTAATGGAAGTATTAGTTATTATTTTACCTTCCTGTATTAACTGATCTGCCTTTTTCTGATGCTCTTTGGGGAGATGTGTGATGAGTTTTTCTAATTCATCATAATGTGCCCTGTCATACCGTGCAAGTAGTGCCTGTGTATTGGCTATACGCCAGCTATTTGCCGCTTGTGATGCTACTCTCTTGCCTGATGCATCTATTAATTTTGACTCTTTATCAGGTGGAGGAGCCTCTCCTGTAGATAATGAGTTTGCTCTTTTACGAGCGTTTGAAACTACAAGCGAGTCCAGAGGTACATGCCCTTTGATAAATATTGGATCCTTTGGAGCCGCCTTATATTTCTTATCAATTCTTGGGTTTAACACCCTAGCCCTCACTGGGTCTTTGAATATTTCTTCTGTGTGGCTGAGAAGACCCTTCAACATAGGAAGAGTACCTGATGTTCGTTGTGCATTAGGTAGCGTCTCTAACAGGAAATCCTCTATTAGAGGTTCTGTATGTATATCTACTTTATGATATTTTGCTGCCCTATTAATGAGCTGTACAAACCCTGTGTTATCATCAGGTGGTGAAGGCTTTGAGGGATATAACTGTGGGTCGTTGTCCTCATCTGACCCTACGTCATAATTTTCCCATGGGTCATCCTCATCTGGGATGGTTTCATCATCCCCTTGAGGTTCTCCCTCCCCTGTATCACTGTCTACATCAGACTGAGGTGTAGATGGTCTTGGTGTGGAAGGTGTAGGAATATTTGGCATAGTGTGAGGAATAGGAGAAGAGGGTGTGACTTTAGGTCGAGGAGAAGCAGGAGGAGTTGTATTTGTCCCCAGTGTTCTCTTTTTTGAAGGAAGAGATTTGTCTTCTGTCTGTTCATTCTTTCTCTTCTTCGTCACTACTTTGCCAGTTTGCGGATCGATAAACAAAATCTTTTGTTTGGGATCTGTCTGTTGCTCCTGAATCGGTACCGAAGGTCTTGGTTCCGAAAGGTGCTTATGTTTTCGATCGTCAATATTCGGTGTTTTCGGCACCGAGTGTCTACTCGATTCCGAATTCCTGGGTATCGAGTGAGTCTTGGACGACGAATCATGTTTCTGTTTCGACATGGAATGTTTCGATGCCGAGCTTTCCCTTGTATGAAGCTTCGGTGTCGAAGTTGATGTCGACCTTTTCTCGGATCCGACATGGTGGGAGTCCGAGTGTTTCGGTTTCAGTTTCGGTTTCGTTGCCGGGCCCGAGGGCGGGGCGTCGGAAACTTTTTTCTGCGGTTTGACCGGGCTCGAAGGCGGGGTCGTAACCACACGGGGTCGGTTTTTCGGTAAGGGGACGTCGTCACTCACGGTTTGTTGCACGTTGAGTTCTTCGACCTCCGACTGGTCCCCTTCCGACCCCGACTGATCCTCATGATCCTCTTCTTCCTCAAGTTGCTTGTCTCCGAACAGCTCCGGGATCGCCTCCAACTGCATTCTGGAAACCTCGTGTCTTCTAGCCCGACGATTTCTAATCGTTAGCTTGGAGGAGAATGCTGCGCAGGCTTCGCAGTCCCTGGATTCGTGTTCAGGCGATAGACAGAGGTTGCACACCTCGTGTAGGTCCTTGTGTGGGAACTTAGCACCACACGTTGGACATTTTTTGAATGGAGTCCTTTCCATGGACTCCGGGCTTGACTACGTCGAGAAAGGCCTCTGTTCGTCGACGTAGATTAGAGTTTTTTCTTCGATGTTGAATTCGTAACGCTCCGGAATGGAAATGAAACGCGTTCGATAACAATACCGCCGAATTGGAAAGGGAATACGCGCCGATAAATCACTTTTTCCTGAAGTTGATCTGGAGCGTCTCGATCCTCATCCGAACCCGATGGCGGAAAAAAACAATCTAAGGATGGAGCCGATGCCCATGCGCACTACCAACCAAGGGAGGAGTCACCAAGATACAAAAGACTCTCCAAGAGAAAAACAAAGTGCAATCATCCGAGCCCAACACCAGATGGCGATCTATTCATAATGTACCATCTGCATAATGTACCATCTGCAGCCCATATGCCTCGAACATATCGTTACACAAGTAGTAACTTGTGCATCTGAAAGAGACACGTTGGTGATAGATTCCTTACCTTAGAATAGATACCCCAGCAATACCAACCCCGGTGGTGGGTCTGCGAACCAATAATCACACCAGAAACTCCTGGAGGACAGAACGGCCAAATAAGCCATCCCTCCGGACTTGGCTGTCCAGGCAATAGTGTCTTGCAAATGTGTGCAGCGAGGCCCACGTAGCTGCCTGGCCAATGTCCTGCAAGGGCACTCCTCGGCTCAAGGCAGTGGTAGTCACCGTGGCTCGAGTGGAATGAGCCCTCAGCCAAACAGGGGGTTCCTCCTTAGCCAAGGAGTAACACGCCTGGATAGACAAGATGATCCACCGCAAGATGGTCCGCTTGTGCACCTCCTTTCCCTTCTTAGCGCCCACGTAACCAACAAAGAGTTGGTCATCCACCCGGAACTAGCGTGTGCAATCCAGATAGTAAGAGAGCGCACGATTTGGGTCCAGGCGGTGGAGCCTCTCTTCTTCTTTCGAGGGATGCGGAGGTGGAAAGAAGGTGGGCAAGGTGATGGACTGCCCGATGTGGAAGGCTGTGACAACCTTGGGCAGGAAAGAGGGCCGTGTCCGCAACACAATCTTGTCCGGATGGACCGAAAGGAAAGGAGGTTTAGAAGATAGAGCCTGGAGCTCACTCGCTCTCCTGGCAGAGGTGATGGCAACCAGGAAAGCAGTCTTCAGAGTATGAAGGCGGATAGGACAGTTGTGAAGTGGCTCAAAGGGAGCGCATATCAGAAAAGTAAGAACCAGGTTCAAGTCCCACTGAGGCTTCACAAAGGGAACAGGTGGAAACGTGTGTGTGATGCCTTTCAGGAATCCATTAACAACAGGGGACTTGAACAAAGAAGGTTGATCAGGCAGCCTTAGAAAGGCTGAAAGGGCAGAAAGGTAGCCCTTGATAGTGCCTAGAGCGGAGCCCTGCTGGTCAAGAGAAAGGAGGAAGAGAAGAACCTCAGAAAGAGGGGCAGAGAGAGGATCCACAGCCTTTGCTGTGCACCATGCCACAGATCTGTTCCACCTGCAGGCGTATACCGACTTTGTGGAGGGACGCCTGGCTGTCAGAATGATGTTACAGACTTCAGGAGGCAAGTCAAATGGCCTCAACTGTTGCCGCTCAATCTCCAAGCATGGAGGTGGAGACTGGGCAGGTTCGGGTGGAGGACCGTCCCCTGCTGCTGCGACAGAAGGTCCTCCTGAAGAGTCAGACGAACCGGGGGATCGACTGACATACTGAGTAGCTCGAGATACCAGTATCTTCGTGCCCAGTCCGGAGCCACAAGGATGACTTGTGCCTGGTCGCGCTTGATCTTCTTCAACACTCTGGGCAGAAGTGGTATAGGCGGAAAGGCGTACAACAGACCGCAACTCCACTCGCGTCGAAAAGCGTCTCCGAGCGAGTGCCGCCTTGGAAATTCCAACGCGCAGAACTGATGACATTGCGCATTCTCTTCGGTGGCGAATAGATCTAACCAAGGCTCTCCCAACTGCTGAAAGAGGCCTTGCGCCATTCGTGATCCATCATGCACCGGCGGCTGAGTTCGTCCGCCCTGGCGTTCAGAGAACCTGCCAGGTATTGAACCACCAGGGTCACACCCTGATGTTCCAGCCACTGCCAAAGGCGCAGAGCCTCCTGGAAGAGGGTACACGACCCCACCCGCCCTGTTTGTTGCAGTACCACATGGCGGTGGTGTTGTCCGTGAACATCTGCACTACACTCCCCCGGACAGAAGGGAGGAATGCCTTCAGTGCTAGACGAACCGCCCGCAGCTCCAAAAGGTTGATATGGAGCCGGGACTCCGCGGGAGACCAGAGGCCTCTGATCTCCGCCTCTCCCATGTGGCCTCCCCAGCCCTGGAGGGACGCATCCGTCACAACTACGTGCTCCGGTTGGGGAAGGGAGAGGGATCTGCCGCTGACCCAATCGCGGTCCGTGAGCCACCACTGCAGCTGTCTCGCAGTGCCCTCCGAGATAAGGACATGGTCGGACAGGTTGCCCTGATGCTGGGCCCACTGAAACTGCAGGTCCCACTGCAGAGCCCGCATCCGTCAACGGGCGTGATGCACCAGAAGGATGCAGGAAGCCATCAGCCCCAGAAGCCGCAGCGTCAACCTGACCGAAACTCGGGATAAAGGCTAAAAGATTGGAATCAGAGCCTGTATATCCCAAACCCGCTGCTCGGATGGGTAAACCCGAAACTGCGCAGAGTCGAGAACCGCTCCGATGAAAAGGAGCTTCTGAGAGGGACACAGGTGTGACTTCGGCACATTGATGGAGAACCCCAGCTGGTGCAAGAGGTCTGCCGTCGTCTGGAGGTGGCGGACAATTGTCTGGGGCGAGCCCGCCTTCAACAACCAGTCATCGAGGTAGGGGGATGACTGAAACCCCAACCTGCTCAGATGAGCTGCGACCACCGCCATCAATTTCGTGAACACCCGTGGGGCGCTGGTAAGGCCGAAGGTGAGCACGGTAAACTGGAAGTGCTCGTGGCCTACCGTGAACTGCAGGTAGCGCCGATGGGCCGGTAGGACGGGGATGTGGAAATAAGTGTCCTGCAAGTCCAACGCTACCATCCAGTCTCCTGGGTTCAGGGCAGCTAAGACCTGAGCCAGAGTCAGCATTTTGAACTTCTCCATCCGGAGGAAGCCGTTGACGTTCCGTAGGTGCTAGATAGGGCGTAGGCCCCCTTTGACCTTCTTGGGTACCAGAAAGTAGTGGGAGTAGCAACCACCTCCTACTTCTGGCCCAGGAACGCGCTTGATGGCCCCCTTGGCCAAGAGGACCGTAACTTCCTCCCGCAGAAGTCGTAAATGATCCCCCCGATACGCGGTGGTGTTGCAGTGGCATGGCTTGAGGGGTCGTCTCGAAGGGGAGGGAGTAGCCCCTTTGGACGATTTTCAGCACCCACCTGTCCTACGTGACAGTGCGCCAGTGGGAGTGGTGATGGCGAACCCTGCCCCCCACTGGCGTCAAATGGGCCGAAAAGTACGGACTAGGAGGGTTTTGAGGCGGATGCTGCGGGGGAGGGTGTGGACTGGCCTCGCCATTGTCCCCAACCGCCTCAACGGCGATTTCCACGGCCGCCACCGCGCTGTATGTTAGTCTGCGGTGCGTGGCTGGCAGCACGTGTGGTGGGCGCCCCTTCCTTGGGCACGAAAGGAACGAAAGGCACCCGTTTGCTGGCTCGGGCCGAGTGGCCCAAGGACTTGGCCGTAGCCCTGGAGTCCTTAAAGCGCTCAAGCACATGGTCTGCCTTGTCGCCAAAAAGACGACGGCCATCAAACAGTATGTCCATCAGTGTGTTCTGGACATCGGCCGAAAAGTTGGCGGACCTCAACCAAGCGTGGCGACAAATCGCCAGCGTTGTTGCCATCGCTCTACCTAGTGAGTCGGTGGTATCCAGTCCACACCGGATAGAATATTTTGCTGCATCCCGGCCTTCCACAAGGGCTTGGCCGAGCAGCACTTTTGTGACCGTATCCCACAGAGAGTGGGTGTAGCGGCCCAAGAAGCATGCGGTGTTGGAAGACCGCAGTCCCAGACTAAGGGAGGAGAATACCTTTCTGCTGTACTGCTCATACCTCTTGGAGTCCCTGTCTGGTGGAGCCGACGGGAATACGGTCTGGGAATTTGATGCCTGGATGACCAAGCTCTCGTGGGTGGGGTGAATGGACAGGAAACATGGGCCGCCTGGGGCCGGGCATTGGCGTCTGGCCACGTTCCTATCTACGGGCGAACCCGTAGCGGGCCTGGACCAAGTGCCCAAAAGAACGTCGGTTAAGGCCTCATTAAAGGGCAGCAGAGGCTCGGCCGAGCTTGACTGAGGTTTAAGGACCTCAGTGAGGAGGTTAGTCCTCACGGCCGCGACGGGGAGCTAAAGGGCCAAGGCCTTGGCTGCTCTCATCAACACCACACTGTAGGTCGCCCCCTCCTCCGTAGCCACGGTAGGTGGTGAGACAAAGCCAGTGTCTGGTGATGTGTCCAGACCACTGGCATCTCCAAGTCCACCTGTCCAGTCCTCTTGAGACTGACACTCTCGGGTCAGAGGGTCCTCAGACCCTTCCCAATACTCCTCTTCACCCATCCCCTGATAGTCAGGGTTGTCAAACGATGAGGCCGGTTCATAGAAGCTAAACTCCCCACGCGGCGTCGGAAGCGGCGCCCAGCGGCGCCGTTCCAATGCCAGAACCGGAGCGAGGGAGGCATCGGGGACGGTGCCGCCCGAGGACGGCGCCGGAGGTGACACCTGAGGGACCGGCGCCAGTGAGGTCGTTAGGTCAACTGGCGACGACCCGGATCCCGAAGCGGATACAGAGGGGCCCTGCGGCGCCGGGCCCGAAGGCGCCGGCGGCGTTGGGGCCGAAGCACCAGACGGCGTCAGGCCGAAGCCCCCGACCCCCTAGGGGCCCAAGACGGGTCCGCTGGGCCCAAAGGCGCCGCAGAACCCGTCGGGGAGGAGAGGTTTCTCATGGCCATCTCCCCCGGCGTCGCGTCTTGCCCAGGGACCGGAGGGTGTGGAGCAGGCCGCGACGCCAGCGACTCCGACGACCTGTCCCTCGACCTCCTGTGGGACCGGGACCTCTCGCGGCGAGGGGCCGACTGCCGGAGTTCAAGCCGCTTGCGGGACCGCTCCCGCCTAGCCTTCGAAGTCAGGGCCCGGCAGTCGAGGCAGGCCTTGTCGTCGTGGTCGACGCCGAGACAGTGGAGACACGGATGGTGAGGGTCCGTGACTGACATCAGACGGTCGCAATCCTCACACGGCTTGAAACCAGGCATCCCTAGGCACTGTCCGGAGTCGCAAGACTCAAGAAAAGATGATCAAAAAGGGATCAAAAAAGACTAGTAAAAAAGTGACTAAAGTACTGCTTTTTCCAGATCTGCGCTGCTGGCGCGGAAAAAAGAAGAACTGACGTCAGCACACGGAGGCGGCATCTAAGTACTCCGACGACGTCATCTCGGCGCCCACGACGCCAACGACGGACGCGGAGCCGCCGACGACGCCTACAGATGCGCAAGGGTACTGCTACGCAAAAATTTCCGGATCCAGTCTGACGCCTGGGGATATTCTAAGGTAAGGAATCTATCACTAACGTGTCTCTTTCAGATATATGCATTAGACCTATTCTTCCGGTGCTAAAAAGGGCTCCTCTACACTCTCCAAAGAGTGCTGGTGATGTATATCATTTGGTGATTGATTTGCGCGAGGTCAATAAAATAGGTCAATAAAATAGCGGTCAGCAATGCCCATTAGTTTGTGATATCACCACACTTTTAACAATGATTCCATCTACCGCTAAGTTTTTCTCGGTTATTGATTTAAAAAATGCATTCTTTAGCATTCCCATACTCCCAGACAGCAGGTTTTTGTTTGGATTTTCACTGGCTGGCAAAAGGTTCTGATTCTGTAGAGCTTCTCAAGGCTATACTGAAAGTCCTAGCATTTATAGTCAAGCATTGAAAGGTCAGTTGGATTCACTCTCACTTTCTACAGGCAATGCATTGGTACAGTATGTCGACGATTTGTTAATTGCTTCTGATCCTAAACAAGGTTGAAAGGATAGTACAGTGAAGTTATTGTTACACCTGGTACAACATGGTCATAATGTTTCACTTTCGAAGTTTCAGTACTGTCGACAGGAGGACACCTATTTAGGTCACCTTCTGTCGAAGGAGGGTAGAAGGTTAACGCCAGAACGTATCAGTGCCATTAATAAAATGCCCTTTCCACAAACTCAAAAAAATGTGCGTGCTTTTATAGGCATCACTTCCTACTGTTGACAGAGGATCCTTACCTATTCCTTATTGCTCAAACCCCTGCTTGCATTAACAACAAAAGACGTCCATGAGCCTTTACCTTGGACGCCATATAGTCAGCAAACGTTTGAAGAATTAAAAACTGTGCTTTTCTCTGCTCTAGAATTAGGCATGCCTTTTGTGTTATAAGGCCATGAGATGGCTGGTTGTGCTCTCTCTGTCTTGACCCAAAAATTTGGCAATAGATAGAGACGTTGCGCTTATTTCTCTGCTTTCTCGATCCTGTCGCAAGGACCCTCCCGAGTTGTCTGCGAGCGGTCGCAGCTGTGGCAGGACTCATACTCGATAGTTACCTCACATTTACGGTGCCCCATGCTGTGGGTACACTTTTGAACAAAACAAGGACACAGCACCTCACCAGTGCAGATCTTACTGACTTTGAATTTACATTGTTTGCCAAACATACTACGATCAAAAGATGTGCCACTCTTAATCCAGCCATGTTACTACCTCTCCCTTCAGATAATGATGCAGTTGACAAACATGATTATATTTTACTAACTGAGGAAGAGACAAAAGAACAGGGAGACCAGACTGATGTTAACTTATCTGATCCCCAAGGAGAACTATATGTCGATGGCTCTTGTTTTAAATTATCAGATGGCACCACCACTGCTGCTTATGCTATCACTACACTGCGCACAGTGGTAGATACATCACGAGTTCCCTACCAATCTGTCCAGGCAGCAGAAGTTGTTGCCCTTATACAGGCTTCTTAATGGAGTGAAGGGTTAATTGTGAATATTTACACAGACAGCCAGTATGCATTTGGGGTAGCGCACAACTTTGGGGGCCTGCGGGCAGAAAGAGGGTTTCTTACCTCGCATGGTACTAAGATACAACATGGATATTTGATATCAAGATTACTATCTGCACTAACACTTCCTAAGAAAATGGCTATTGTGAGGTGTAGTGCCCACAAGAAAGTGACAGATGATGTAGGTAGAGGGAATACGTACGCTGATCAGACAGCCAAAGAGAGAGCTCAGAGTAAGATAAAGAGAATGTTTGTTGTAGGTTCACATTAATGGGCTCCAGAGAACACTATGTTTGAAAACACAGTTGATAGTGTGAAAGAGATACAAAGTGATGCCAGGATAGAAGAATTAGCTGTGTGGCAAGAGAGTACGGTCGCGTTCTAATCTAGGACCCTGATCGATACTGTGACCCTATGCCCCTATACGGCTATAATCCCTTTGTACCCCTATATTGGCATAACCGATCAAATGCAAAATTCAGAAACTCGTCTCTGGCCTCACACGATCAGAGCCACATTTCAGAATCCCTTCCTCTGCAACTTCCTTTGCAGCTCATTAGTGCAAATGACACAGCAGAAGCTACTATCTAAGATTCCTAGATTAACACTCCGAGTTCTTCAACAAGATAAAAACTCAGCAACCTGGGAAAGCCCCGCTTGCTATGTTTTGATTAGTAATAGAACTCTAATGAGCACTGAGAGACGATCACTTCCTAGTGACATCTTTATTGACGTCTTATGTCCAAAAACTTACGTCAAACAAGGCACTTTTAGGTATAAATATTACCAAAGTTGCCTTAAGCAAATGCTAGCAAGCTGCCTCATAGACATCGCTGCCGTTATCGCTGCGGATGCTATCGCTGCGAACTAGCGAACGATGGTGTGGTGAACACAGGAGCTGAACAGCTGTCCCCCTGCAAGAGCCCAGCAGATGCAAGCTGCCCGCGGACACTGCCCCTCCTCCTCCTCTTTGACGCGCTGAGAAAGACGCTGTCTTTTCTCCTGCCGAGAAAATCCAGCTCTGGCGTTTCCAGCCTACTCTTGCGAGTGACTGGGATATCGAGTCCCTGAAGGAGATACCAGCCCTCCAACATTCTATTCCAGAGGTATGGTGTTGACTAAACCCTTAGAGAGAATTCTTGAAGCAAACCTTGTCAAAACAAACTTAACTTGAAGCTACTTACTTACTCCCCTCCCAAGTATTAGGCTTAGGTCAGGTACACTGGGGTAGGCGTAGTTAGAAGCACCAGTTGAGTACATTAGTCAAATGTATATATGAATGTATATATGTTGTATTCATTTTAAACCATTGTATGGCTAAGAAACCATATCAATGCTTTTACAGTATTATTTCGCAATACTCATTTTACTGTACATACTTTTTATAATAACAAGTCTTGCAATTGTGGCAATTCATTTCTCTTGTATGAGAAGAAATACTGTTCAATAAATAATACCTTTTATTGACAACGCCCGTCTCTCTATTCTCTACATATTGTGAAAGTAATCTGCACAACAACTGACTGAGTAAAATAACTGTCTATTGTTTCACACGACTCTAGAGATTGACTCTTACCTGAAGAGCAAGTTGTCATGTTGCACGGTTGTTGGAAAACTGAATCCCTTCTTGGCTGTGCCAGGGAAGCTGATCACTTCCTATTCAGTCAAGAAAGTTTCCAGTGACCTCTGAGCTAGTTGGTAACAAACCCAATTAAGTTTAGCATAGTCAGTAGAGGCCTGGAAGATCCGCACTTCTACGTCGATACTACTGATTATGTTATTCCAATGTGCAGGGCCTATTGGGAAAATAGGAACTACACTACATGGCGCCCAACGTTTGGTAAGGCGATAAACTAACGCAAGACGTTAGAGTAACTCAGTCGTGCATTTTTCACACAGACCCCTTTCTCCCGTAAATACTCCAATAGGCGTCTGGAGTCGGTGAAAGGTTAAAATCCGCCCGACCTTAGTAGGAAGAGATTCCTATGTAAAGCTCTGGTTTATTCAACGTTGAAGGATACAGTGTTCCAAAATATTGTGCACCTAATCTTTGTCTCCTTGGAGACCTGCTCTGCAAAACCTGCATTTATAAAATGTCAGTAGAAAACAACGGAACTGATGTCGCAGTAGATGCGACTCAGCAGGGTCCCGACGGGACTACTGAACCGGGTGCAATAATCATCCCTGCACATTTAAGAAAACGTTAAAACTTATAGAAAATGGACTGACCACACAAGGTGGCACAGTCGTCTTCGTGATAGAGGCACACGAATATCAGCAGACAGAGGTATTCTATTCATGGATAAAATTTCCAGCGGCAAACGCTGCAACACATAAGTTCCACTATTACAAAATAGGGGATCCACCGGAAGAGTACGCTCCTTTCGAGGAGATCGAAATCCCATTAAAATACCAAGAACATTTACTTTGGTTTAAAGGCGCCCTAAAACACAATGATCATATTACCAGGCTCGGTCCACTAGGTAGACCAGGAGCAACGTGGCCGGTTCTAGCCAGCTACACACCACATCCGGACATTGATCAAATGTCAAGTGAAGAACTCTTAGTTAAAATAATAGAATTAACAAAAGCATATAGAGAGTTAGAAAAATTATTTATTAAAAATAATTTAAACACTCCTAAAAAGAGCTGAGATTGAAATAAACAATCAACTCCCAAAGAAAAAGTTTTCCAGTCCAGAGGAAGGTCTCCTCGACGGAGGGAAAGAACTCCGACTGGAGAACACCAGTCTCCCCAGAGGGAGCCCTCTGAGAAAAGATACAACCTTAGAAATAGGGATAATTTGAAAAAACCTGATAGATATTAAAGTTTTGATACACGTCCCTCTCGATCTTTTTCGCAGAAATCGGAAAGAAGAGGGCGGTCAGACCCAGGAGAGCACACCAAGTCCAAAGACAAGGAACCTGCTCAGAGTAAAAAATCTCAATTTCCAAAAAAGAAGGTAGCCAGTATTAGAGTAATCGAACATGCCGAGAATACTGAGGACACAGTTGAAAAACGGGGAGTGGGCACAGACAATGTTAGACAGTGCAGAAGAAATCAGTATAGCCCACAAGATCTTGATGAGTCATCTGGAGACAGTGGACACGAATGAATACATTCAGGTTGAAACTGCCGACACCAGAGTTAGCGAGCCCCATAAGATATACGAAATAACATTGCGTATAGAGGGTGATAAGACTAGGAAAATAAGGGGTCTATTTTGGGATAAACTCTCAAAAGGCTATGATATTCTGTTAGCTGAAAAAGATTGGCTCCCAGAGTTTGTCAGGGAGTGCCCTCGTGGCGAAGAAATGATTATGCCTGCCTTCTCGAATCACATTCCGATTCACAAAAAATATACTTATGCAAGGAAATGGGCAGTAGCCCAGGCACCAGCATTATATAAAAATCATGTAGGATGGGATGAGGACTCTCCTCCTTGCAAAAAGTGAACCAACTGCACAAAGGCAGTATCCCATTAAGCAAGAAGCTAAAAATCAAGTCAGGGAGATTTTAGATCAACTTGAATACCAGGAGGTGATTGAAACATGCACCTCTCAAATGAACAATCCTTTGTTTCCTGTCTCCAAGCCAGACAATTCATATCGTCTAGTTTTGGACTACAGACCCCTTAATGCACGTTGCAAAAAAAATTTGCAGTACAAAATTCGCATAGTGCTGCACTAATGAATAACATAGTTAGGAAAAAAATTAAAACAACATTAGACATATCTAATGGTTTCTTTTGTCAAAACATTGCACCAGAAAGCAGATACTTGACCGCTTTCTCAGTAATGGGGTCTCAGAAAAATTTCTGTAGGCTCCCACAGGGATTCAAGAACAGCCCAGGACTATTGTCAGCTAGAGTAACAGAGTTACTACAAATATATGATGATGAGGCATTATCTTACGTAGATGATATCTATCTCACAGACGACGACTTGGAGACTCACTTGAAAAGAGTGAACACCATTATACTTGGGTTCGCAGCAGAGGGTTACAAATTCAACTTTAAAAAGTCTCGAATTGCCCATCTGACAGTATTATTTTTAGGATACGAATTATCAAGTGAAGGAAAATGCCTAGCAGACAACTTCTTAGAGACGTGCGCTGTACTCCAAGCTCCAAAAACGCTGAAGAATTTACAATCGATTCTAGGTTTCCTGAATTTCAATAGAACTTACATTCTAAATTATGCAGAGAGGGTTAAACCTCTCTACGAACTAATTAAACCTGATTTTAAACAAATCACCTGGACTCAAAAACACACAGAAATTTTGAGATCACTGCAAACAGACATGTTAGCAAAAACAAAATTAGATACACGTGACAACACACGCAATCTTGTAATCCGAGTCATCCCAGGAAGATGCGGATTCACGTACCTGACCTCTAATGAGGGAGAAAAGGTACCAATTTCAATTAAATCTCACTTGTACACACAAGCAGAAAAAACATTCAGTCCAACAGAAAGAACTGTGAAAGCAGTAGAAACTGCATTAGCGAATGAACGAGAACTAGCACATGGCAAAAGGATTAATATCCTCACAGCGGAATCCGCCTTCGAGGCACTATTCAGCCCAGTAAACCTGCCTACAGTGTCACTGGATCCGAAATGGATACAGTGTGTAGATTCTCTTGGAGCGGAAGATGTGAAATACTATTTCGCCCCGCAATTAAAAAAACTGAATGATTTGACTTATGAAGAAGAATATCCTCTGCCAATCGAACTTCTGCCTCTCCCACAGTACGCCTGTATAATCTATACAGATAGATTTGTACAGCATTTCAACGTAGAGAGCAAATCCTACGATGCAGCCTATGCGATTGTTAAAGGTCGCTGGCTGTGCGGTAAATTCAGACCGAAAATAACAAAAACTGAATCAGTTAGATACTGTTCGGCTCAGAGAGCTGAAATCAGATCTTTAAAGATGGCGCTTGAAAATGCAGAACGTGAATTCCCGACACTAATCGTGTGCGATTCTCATTTTTGCGTCAACTCTTACAATAATAAGCTGCAGAGCTGGATTGAAAACGATTACAAAGATGACACAGGTGCCACACTAAAGCATAAATTGCTCTGGAAACAGGTAGCTCTTTTACAGAAAGAACTACAAAAGACTCACGCGATACACACTCGGAGTCATCAACGTGATGGCGTTCACGTTGCAGGGAATTCTTTGGCTAATACAGCCACAGCGGAAGCAACTAAACCGGCTTCCATAGCCACAAAAAAGCGTGCAGAAAAACACATAGACGGGGAAACCATGCTGGCAGTGAAAACGCCCGTAAAAGGCGACTGTACAGCACTACCCGTGAACTATCCACTCAATTATGCATACGTAATCGATGCAAACTCCGTTCCTTTTGCTCGAATCCCTGGAGTGGGGGATAGGGTAATTCCAAACATGAACAGGAGAGGTTTCCTATTACAGGAGGCACATATGGGGTTGGGTCTGAGACACGAAACAATCAGGGACTCTCTGACTGAATTGCAATCAGAGTACTGGTGGTCGGAAATGAGTGAAGGTATTAATGAATTTGCAAAAAACTGTGAAGACTGCAACAGAGATCGCAGTGGAGAACCGGCCAGTGTAGTGTCAGAAGCCCTAATAGAAAGCATAAGGCGATCTATCCGCGCAATCAAACAAGAGAAACGCGTCCCATTGTACATCATGAAGGCTAAATCCACTTAAAAAATGTGGCCTCCAGCGCTCGGCTGACGCCAGAACGGTTATAAAAGATCTGCGAGTCTTTATCGGCACATACGCAATTGCCATGTTCCATTCTGACCAGGGTCCTACTTTCAGCTCTCGGGCTTATAAGGAGGCCATGGCCAGCATGGGAGTTGGGTTGCGGTATTCTTGTCCATCACACCCCGAAGGGAACAGTGTGGTAGAAAGAAAAAAACGGGACATAAAGCAATCTATAACAGCGAAGGTATTAGGTTCGGGTGCTGGGTGGGTCAAACATTTAATAAGTGTCCAGTTAAGCCTAAATAACTTGCCGAGAAATTCTCTAAAAGGTTTCAGCCCATACGAACTATTGTTCGGAACTAGAATGCGAATTCAGGACTTAGATAGTCAGGTATCAGTGGTACAAGATAAGAAAACAGACTTTGACATCAAAGATCGTTTGGCTGTTTTACAGGACTTGAATGAAACAAGAAAATCCTTAAGCAACATAAAATTAAATCAACAGCCAGCTACCACTGACAAGGCACCACCAGCAACAGCCCCAGCAAGGCCTGTCTGGATTCCAAAGATTGGGGATCTAGTCAGAGAAAAAATAGCGGTGAAGAAGGAATTTGGGCCTTCTTACAGAAAAGCAGTACCTGTCTTAGCAATCAACGGAACAAGATCAGTAGTACTACCGCCCCTTGCTGGTAAAAAGGAGAACAGAGTTGTATCAATCGACCTGGTAAAACCACAAGCATGTGGCCTATAATCAACAGTAGGCCCAGTGGACTCCCGAGAAACAACAGAATACCCAAACTTGCAACAATCCAAGAGGTTCAAACTGAAAGACTAATCACATTCGATCAGCCTGCAGTGCACAGAGAGAGACTATGCAATATTGCCATGGAACTTGTGCCTCTTGAGACACAGATTGAAACAGTTCGTCAGAACCAGTCTACAATGATGTGGCATCAGAATGTGCTACCGAAAGACAAATTGAAAGAACAATCCCAACAATTGACAGAACTGCCTCTGGTTATTTCATCAACTTCGACAACTTCTCTGAAGATCAAAGCAACCCCGAAAGTAATGCCAGAAACAAAAAAGACTTTTAAAGAAAAAGCAACGGAACTCTTTCATCAACTGAAGGAAATTTACCTTATTTCTCCATGGTTAGAGTTCTGGTTTGGACTAGGTGTATTTTTCCTCCTGCTTTGGCTCATCATGGTACTTTGTTTGGGAAAATTCATTGAGGGAAAATATAGTACAATGGACACAGCAAGTCAGAACATCAACTTAGTCCTCAAACCACACAGATCATCCCACGTGAAGAAAAGAGAACTGTCAACAGTAAATGTCACAGCCATTCCAATACCCGGTGGGGTAGTATGGGAGAAAACGGACTATGAAATCTACGGTCCGGTCGAAATCCTGAAGTATCCTCATCAATTCAAGGTTTCCTTAAGTGACTTTGTAAAACCTAGTACATTCTCTGATGATTGGGACTTTGAAAGTATTAATAATATGATGTCTGATTTAGTAATGTCAGCTAGATTCACAGAACATGATTATTTACAAGGTTCGTCTAGTTATGAACAGATGTTCTGCTTCACACACTATGGTGATCATTACTTGCATAAATCTGCATAGCCTAGAAATTGTTTTAAGTATAATCAATGGGAACATTGTGCTACACCACCTAAAAGCAGTTCTAAAACATTCTATGAGAAATTCCAGTACTTCTCAGGGTTTAACTCCAGTGATGCAGAAACGTTTTATTACAAACTGTTAGATAAAACAGGGTTGAAAACAATGCTGACAAATACTAAATTGATATATTCAGAAGCATTTTATGAAAATATGATGACATTTGGGTTTGATTATTGGAAAAATAACATTGAAACAAAAACCATCTGGGGTACAAAAGAGTGGCAGGTACAAGGCCTAGAAGCACTGTTTCGAGCCTGCATGATCCCAGAACAAATGATGTTTTTAAATGACACAATTCACCAAACATCCTGTCTTGGCCTAGCTAAGATTAAAGACCTTAACAAACCGTCTGTTCCAGAGCCAATACCTGAAAATACAACAACAGATATTGAGATAGACGTATCTAAAATTTTACATTTAAACAGAACACATCCTGATTGGAAAAAGTGGTTAATCTGGCCTACTGACACAAACAACTGTCAAGATAGATTCCTGAATAAAACACAGGGGTTAAAAATGACCAGACAAGACCCTAGATACTCCCAGAGACAACATCCAGGGATAGTAACAACATACAGTGTAGGGAAGCTGTGCCTTGAATGGCTAGAATCATCCACACTGGCTGAAATTAAGCAACACTTGTCTTTACTTAAAGGTGGTGCTGATTTGCGCGATTTCATTCTGGGACCACGCAAACAGCGTCAAAAGCGTTTCATAGCGACCAGTATCTATGCGGTATACAACGAGGCTTGGAAAGTCACACAAATTGAAACAGCAGAGAAAATACGAGAAATTGATCGTATTAATTTGGAAAAATCACTTTCTGTAGTGGACAATGGGTTAATGACTCTGTCCTCCAGAATATATTCACTGGACAGCATTGTAACATCTGCCTTTGATATAATAGATGGAGACTTGCTAATGTTACAGCATGGCCAGACACAATTGCATTCTATTGTACAGTTAGGGTGGACGCTGCAAAATCTTCGTTCAGGCTATGTGCCTTGGCGTTTAATCAACACAACGTCATTGTTTTCCATCTTTAACCTTACTGATAAACAAATCAGCTTGGCACAGAAAGGAGCAGACTATACAATCCTGAGCATCGAAAAACTTGAGAGATTACCTTTGACAATGTCAGAAAATCCTGTCATTGAATGGATAATACACGGGATTATCACAATTCCGATAACAACTTTCCGATTTAAAAATTGCCTTGAATACATACCTACTGGCCAGTATGAACGATTGGGTAAAGGTTACATTAAATCAACATGGAAATTACCATACACACACACATGCTATAGTGACAGCAACAAAAATGTATTTCTTAGTGGTGAAAACTGTAAACGTTCACTAAGCGGTATACTTTTGTGCCAGGGTATTAATTTACACAGAGCCTGTGAAGGAAATTCTAACAACCTTTCATGCCACCAACATGTCACACCTGCAACGCAGATAGAGCCTTTCTTTATGCAACTCGAAAATGGGAGTTACATTCTAATAACGGATCACAGCTGTTGTGGCCTTTTGCCAGGGAAAGCCTATCTTGTAAGCGTAACTTCCATGGTCAAATGCTGTATGCAAGCATTGTTTCCGAGCGGCCCTGGAGACATAGAGACTCCCATCTGGCCTCGTTTGAATTTCTCTTCTATACGAATTGATACTTTAAGCAAAATGAAGCCTGTGCTTTTGCAGACAACAGTGCCCATCACGTCATCAAAAGAGACGTATGATCTCCTAGTTGCAAGGACAACACCAGAGATTCATGACCTTTTATCAACAAATTGCCCCGTGCATTTCGTAGAAATGCGTATCCAAATTCTTAACATGTCTAGTGCCATAGGCATCCCAGGCATATTTAAGACGATTTTTACGGGACTGCTAACACCATTCAAAGCAATTCTGGGAATCATTCCCAATTTTGTCCATTCAGTCTTTGGCGGCATACCCCTATTTTTGGGACTTGTAGCAGGCATTTTATTTTTGACCCTCCTGCTCCGATATGGCAAGCCACAGCTCAGACATGACTCCGGCGAGAATGGAAGAAACAATCCTAGCAGTGCGCTACCGGGACAGAATAACTAGAGTCCTTGGATTGGCCAGGCTGAGAGATCTAAACATGACCTGGTTCCTTTCATTCAGACCTATATGGCAAAATTGCATCTTACCTGTGCTACGATGTATGCTATGCGGAGATTAGTGCGTGTTGGACATCTGTCTTGCACTTCCATCAGCAGTACCAATGGATATCGATACTTTGCTCAGTCCTATAACGGCTCACGCATGGTGTTGTCCCCAGCGGCTACCAATCCTGATGACGGCATTCGTTGAGACTCCTGTACTACGACTAGGTGGTAACAGTGGAGCAAGTGACAAAAGCAACATCACCCAGGTACGACCTTCTGTGAGCATTGCTGATCCAGACTTTGATGATAGCAATCATTCTCACACCTGCCAAGTTACAGCACTATCGAATTTGGTTGAACTGTCACCTGATTTTGTAGACCAATTTTTTGAGAGCCTGTCTGATATGATGTTCTCCCCTGAACAGAAATAATAACTTTAGAAAAGCATTCCGACACACAGCGTTCCCATGAACTCTGAATTCGGCCTTCAGTTTTGATCAACAAAAACTGCAAAAAGCGTTGGAACTCTATTCCCCCGTTCACAAGATAATATTTTTTGGATTTAACTATTTTTCATAATATTTTCCCCCTTTTTCTGGCGCGAATTCTTTGCTTAAAGTAGACCTATTCATAAAGAACAGAAGCTTCTACTTCTATTTAGGCAAATCTAGAGACATAATAACTTAACACCGGCCTCTAGCACATTTTATAACAAATGCATTTATATGTGATGAAATTATCTCGCCTTTCTTTTCTGTATTAAGAGATATTTCATGTGTAATTTTTATTTGCAAAACTGTTCACTGATTGCATATGCTATAATTTTGAATGATTTCTATGCTTAAAGACGTACAGTACCTATATTTTCACGTATTTCAAATACGCCTATTTCAAATGCAAATATGTATTTTGGGGTGGGCAATGTTACACATGCATCTTATTGCTCTAGTTTTAGTAATTTGATGGACATAAATTCGTGGAGTGGGTGTCGCGTTCTAATCTAGGACCCTGATCGATACTGTGACCCTATGCCCCTATACAGCTATAATCCCTTTGTACCCCTATATTGGCATAACCGATCAAATGCAAAATTCAGAAACTCGTCTCTGGCCTCACACGATCAGAGCCACATTTCAGAATCGCTTCCTCTGCAACTTCCTTTGCAGCTCATTAGTGCAAATGACACAGCAGAAGCTACTATCTAAGATTCCTAGATTAACACTCCGAGTTCTTCAACAAGATAAAAACTCAGCAACCTGGGAAAGCCCCGCTTGCTATGTTTTGATTAGTAATAGAAATCTAATGAGCACTGAGAGACGATCACTTCCTAGTGACATCTTTATTGACGTCTTATGTCCAAAAACGTACGTCAAACAAGGCACCTTTCAGGTATAAATATTACCAACGTTGTCTTAAGCAAATGCTAGCAAGCTGCCTCAGACATCGCTGCCGTTATCGCTGCGGATGCTATCGCTGCGAACTAGCGAACGATGGTGTGGTGAACACAGGAGCTGAACAGCTGTCCCCCTGCAAGAGCCCAGCAGATGCAAGCTGCCCGCGGACGCTGCCCCTCCTCCTCCTCTTTGACGCGCTGAGAAAGACGCTGTCTTTTCTCCTGCTGAGAAAATCCAGCTCCGGCGTTTCCAGCCTACTCTTGCGAGTGACTGGGATATCGAGTCCCTGAAGGAGATACCAGCCCTCCAACATTCTATTCAAGAGGTATGGTGTTGACTAAACCCTTAGAGAGAATTCTTGAAGCAAACCTTGTCAAAACAAACTTAACTTGAAGCTACTTACTTACTCCCCTCCCAAGTATTAGGCTTAGGTCAGGTACACTGGGGTAGGCGTAGTTAGAAGCACCAGTTGAGTACGTTAGTCAAATGTATATATGAATGTATATATGTTTTATTCATTTTAAACCATTGTATGGCTAAGAAACCATATCAATGCTTTTACAGTATTATTTTGCAATACTCATTTTACTGTACGTACTTTTTATAACAAGTCTTGCAATTGTGGCAATTCATTTCTCTTGTATGAGAAGAAAGACTGTTCAATAAATAATACCTTTTATTGACAACGCCGGTCTCTCTATTCTCTACATATTGTGAAAGTAATCTGCACAACAACTGACTGAGTAAAATAACTGTCTATTGTTTCACACGGCTCTAGAGATTGACTCTTATCTGAGGAGCAAAGTTGTCATGTTGCACGGTTGTTGGAAAACTGAATCCCTTCTTGGCTGTGCCAGGGAAGCTGATCACTTCCTATTCAGTCAAGAACGTTTCCAGTGACCTCTGAGCTAGTTGGTAACAAACCCAATTAAGTTTAGCATAGTCAGTAGAGGCCTGGAAGATCCGCACTTCTACGTCGATACTACTGTTTATGTTATTCCAATGCGCAGGGCCTATTGGGAAAATAGGAACTACACTACAGTACAGCAAATTTAGATGAAGAAGGATGTTGTATTGATTTGTCAGGAAAGCAGAAATGGAAGTTACCTGATGCATACATACTCCCTGTGGTTACTATGGCTCATGGTCCAGCTCATATCAGTGCAAAGAGAATTTGTAAACTATTGTCCCCAGTTTGGTGTAATGATAATATTTCCAAAATAGCTGCACACTTAGTGAAAAATGTTATGATTTTTTTGAAGCACAATCCTGGGAAAGGTACCCCCCACACTATCCGGTAACTTTGCACCACCTACATTCCCCTTTGAAGTCCTTCAAACGGATCTTTTTGAGCTAGAAAATTGTAACAATCTCAAGTATGTTCTAGTGGTCATATGTGCATTCAGTAAATGGGTGGAGGCTTACCTTACTAAAGATAATACGACTATCACAACAGCAAAGGTGCTTATTATACAGTTTTTTCCTCATTCGGAAGGCCCAGAGTAATTTGGAGTTATAATGGCTTTCATTTTAATGGGAAAGTGATTACGTTAATATGTAAAGGCTTGAATATTCAACACAAATTCCATGCCACCAATCACCCGCAGTTAGCGGGGCTAGTCAAGAAGTATAATGGCACACTAAAATTGAAATTGGCAAAAATTCAGGAGACGATAGGGCTGCAATGGACAGATGCTTTTCCTTTAGCCCTTTTGTCCACTAGGACTACAGCACATTCTAGAACAGGGTTATCACCTTACGAAATTGTCTTCAGCCGTCCAGTAAATGTCTTGGGGGTCCCTAAGCCGAGAACATTTTCCGATATTTAATATCCGGTGTTGCTTGATTATCTTGGGCAATTGATGGAAGGTTTGTATTCTATTCACCAACAGTTGCAAGACTCCTTACCTCTGAAGCCAGAGGGTCCTGGCCACAGTATCCAGCCTTGGGACTTCATTCTCATCCGAATCTTCCAGAGGAAATAAAAATCTGGAGCCGAGATGGAAAGCTCCTGAGCAAGTCTTTCTGGCTACATAGACCGCTGTGAAGGTTGCTGGTCGAAAGAATTGGGTCAACGCCACCCACTGCAAAAGAATACCTTTGCCATTGCCTTACGACCCGTAGGTCAGGAGGGAATAGGAGACGTTGAATGTGATCAGGTGCCCAGATTTGTTACTTTCAGTGATGCAAAGTTGCTTTGGACACAAACAGATAAAGAGAACGACAATGTTTTCAACAAGGCTGTCCCACCAGAAATACGAGCTATCCAGGAGCCTCTGTTCAGTGATCATACAGTGCCTGGAGCTGCCAGGTACAACTTATGTCCTCGGCTGAGGACTTCTGAGTCAAAGAAAAAGAAAGACTAGGTATGGACTGCACAAGGTAGGAAAGTGCTGAGTAGCACTACCAACGAGGGAGTAGATAAACAAAAGAGTTGCATCTGTTTTGCTCTTATTGTTTTAACATTAGTCAGGAAAGTATACTTTAGAAAGTACACCACCTTTATCGATATGGGATAGATTAGGAAAGACCTTAGGATGGAGCAAGCTCCACCACCCATGCTCAAGAGCACCAACTGATGGACAATGGGAGCATGTACCAGTGAGGCTCTGATGGACAATGGGAACACTTATATTTCTTATCATTTTTGCGCTTCTTCCTTTGTTCCATTATGCATCCTTTTGGTAGGCAGATTAATGAGGAGGCTCAGCCAATTGCCCCTAAACAACGCAGTGCAATTTGGTCTATACGAAGTAAGATTGCTTGTGTCATTGTTCTGGTAACGATGATAATAATAGTATGTAGGGTATCCATGGTTCCTGGAAGATATGCACAGTGTACCCACACTCAATATAGATGAACACCTTCCCCTGAGACGTTATAGGAGGGCTGTCGCGAATAACGTGTTGGTGAACCCTCATAGGAGATTCTTTGGGAAGGGGACCGGCTGCTATCCTATCCGATCTGTCACTAACCTTTGGACTGCATACCCATTGTCACTAGTTAACTACACATACACTAGGCCACCACAGTTTGTGAAGGTAAAGGGAATGTTCGGATTTAGGTACCCTGTCTGTACCACCGAAAACAATAGGGTGAGGGTTACCCTGGCTTTGATAACAACACATATTGTGATAATTTTTATGTGGAAGAACAGAATATAACTTTTGTGGGTTGGCCGTATAAAGAACCGACAGTACACTGAGAGGCTGGTTATTATGCTGCCTGTTGTCCCATAGTGAATATTTTTTGGAATTCGAATGTGACAGATACTTGTTTGTACATTATTTGTTCAGGGACAATACTGTTTAAAAACACTGTCTCCATAGTAAATAAATCAGGTCCAAGCACTTCTGGAATGAATTCCAGATATGCTGCAGTGAATTATGGGGGTCCGATATATGCCCACTCAAGGATTTTCTTCCTGTCCAATGGAACTTATTGAAATGTCTACAATGGTACTGATGATGTGGCTCTCGGGATGGTGCTGCCTTTAGGTGTTCAATGTAAAGACGTCCGACCTAAAAGAAGATGGGTGAAAAGTACACCAACAAAAGAATTTTGTGAAGGGGTAACAGAGTTGGAAGTGAATAGCTATAGCAACGGTTTAACATTTGGAAACATCCTGTCCTTCATATTTACCTTGGGTGGCACTGCTATGGCCAGGGGTAAGAAAGCTAGAGAGTATTTCGGCTGTAAATTGCATGTTCTATCCAATAGGACAGTGGCAGCCTTCATAGATATTACTACTCAGTTAGAAAGCATGCAGGTGTATTCGGAACAGACTAGATATGCAGTGGATTTATGTTGGCCAAGAGCAGTGGTGTTTGCGCAATAATTGGCAACCAGTGTGTTATGGGTATAGATAATTTAGAAAAGAACACAACACATTATGGATATCATTGATAATGTCAAAGGCATGGAAAGCAAAAATTCGAGTTGGTCTTTCTTCGGTAATTAGGGTTGGATCCTAAAGGAAATAGTTTATTTCCTAGAAGTATTAATATTCTGTTGTATTCTTAATCAATGTTTCTCGCTTTGTTGTTCCTATTATGCCACTGCTTTAACACCCAAACAGAAAATATCTGCCTCTGTTACGAATGCCGCTATGATGTTACAGAATGATATCGATGAACTAATGAATAAAGAAGAGGGGATATTTGAATAGACATCCCTCCTTGCTCTCCCACTTTTGGACACCAACTGTAAACAGTGCCCACAGCTCTACCTTGATCACGTCTGCTTATGATGCTGTATCAAATAATGATGATATCACAGTTGCCCCTGAATATGTGCCAGTCGTACCAACTTTCTAAACAGAAAATATCTTTAGCTCAATTCAAAAACGTGGGTTTGTTAGATTATGCTTGTTGATGTTCTTTAATGCCATGTGTAAGTTAGCTTTCGCTATGCCATTGCTTCTTCATGCGCCATTTTATGTACATTTCGAAACTAATCCTGTTTGAGTCCGAGAAATTCTGCTTGCTGAGTTTCGTTTCTGCAACAAAGATGTTTGTGCCAGTGCATAGTTTTCCCTCTGAAAAAGGCCCTCTCCACCTGTCTGGCAGTTTGATCGCAGCCCAGGGTGGAACGGCCTCAAAAGTGTTCTGAGCTGGGCATGATACAGGAGTAGAAACAGTTTTTTGTCTTTACGCTGTTTCCCCACATCTGTTGGGAAAATTCCGCTGTGGGCATGTTATTAGTTGACCATGCAATGCATACAGTATATCTTTATGCTTACAGTTCCTCAGTTCCCTCTGTAGTACTCTCAAGAGAGAGAGAGAGACTGTGCAGACGGAGCCCCGGTCTGAGCGTATACAATAAATGATTATTCATGTATATTTTCCACTGTTTCTCTGATTCTTCATTTATTATGGAAGGCTGAGAGGTGGTCAGTGGTGACCCGGGTGGCCCTAGTGGGGTACTTACTTCAGGTAGATAGGCAATGGGACTTGAGGGAACCTCTCAGGAATAAGCAATGGCAGTACTGCTGAGCCAGAACTAAAACGATCTTTATGAATAGGCAACATAGACTAATATATTTAAAATATCTCCATTGGGTTTCCAATACACAAGGGAGGCTATATCGTACTGTTTACGTGACACCTCTAGGTGCCAGAGATGTGGAGAGGAGGACGCTGGGTTCCTACACACTGCCTGGCTGTGCTCGGGGGTACACAAGTTCTGGAGTAACGTTTTCCAGGAATTGGAGGCCATATAGGACAGTGAATTAGAACTAGACCCGAAGGAAGCCGCCCAGTGTAATGGTTTATCATGTCAAAGTATGCTCAAAATATTGGTTTAATAAAAACAATAAAAAAAATTTAAAAAGTAACTTGAGATTGTTCACGTTCTATATTATATTAAAAGTAATCAAGATGCTCAGACACCTAGGAAAAGGCCGAAGATATTGCCCTAAAAGCGATGACTCAGGAGACGCCGACTACCTACATGGCCATGCTCAGAGAGTAAGGGCCACAATGTAGATAGGGTTGAAATATATTATGCGACTTAGACAAAGTAGAAAGGAACATAGGGTCATAATTAACCTTCTACACAAGCCTCGATTTTGGAATTCACACAGCTTTGTGAGCCAGAGGTTGTGTCAATCATGTAGACAATCAAACCCCCTTCCACCCTCATTGTTGTCCACCTTTTGGTCATGCGAACCTGGAATTATAGGTTGGTACCTATTAAAACTCTTCTGTCTAGAGCTCACTCACTGGGCAACAGCAGGAGTATGTCTCCACTGTATGAATAACCAAGATATATAACAAATATCAATGCTAACCAGCACATTGATTGGTATAACTTGCATGTGGCCAACAGGAACATTATGTATATATATATATTTTTGTAAATATAGTTTTTATTGGCATTCTTAAATAGAAGGAACATCTAGTACCACATTACAGTAATACGCACCGGTTCCAAAATACAACATAATCGCACAAGTTACTACTTGTGTAACGATATATCTGTAAGAGACATTAGTTAGTGATAGATTCCTTACCTTAGAATATCCCCAGGCGTCAGACTGGATCCGGAAAGTTTTGTGTAGCAGTACCCTTGCGCGTCGGTAGGCGTCGTCTGCGGCTCCGCGTCCGTCGTCGGCGTCATGGGCGCCGTGATGACGTCGTCTGAGTACTTAGACGCCGCCTCCGCGTGCTGACGTCAGTTCTTAGCCACAGCTTTTCTGCGCCAGAAGCGCAGAGCCATGACAAAAACCGACACTGGTGCCAAGAAACTAGGGCCCTGAAAGGGGATGACCTTAACCCTAGATATCGGTTCGCAGAACGGGGAGGATGGGCGGGTCGGTAAGGAATCTATCACTAACTAATGTCTCTTACAGATATATCGTTACACAAGTAGTAACTTGTGCATCTGAAAGAGACACGTTAGTGATAGATTCCTTACCTTTGAATAGATACCCCAGCAATACCATCCCCATGGTGGTGGGTCTGCAAACCAATATTTACACCAGAAAGTCCTGGAGAACGGAACGGCCGAAGTAGCCGTCCCTCCGGACTTGACTGTCCAGGCAGTAGTGCCTTGCAAACGTGTGCAACGAGGCCCACGTAGCTGCCTGGCAGATGTCCTGCAAGGGCACACCTCGGCCCAAGGCAGTTGTAGTGGCCGTGGCTCGAGTGGAATGAGCCCTCAGCCCAACAGGGGGTTCCTTCTTAGCCAAGGAGTAACACGCCTGGATGCACATGATAATCCATCGAGAAATGGTCCTCTTGTGCACCGCTTTCCCTTTCTTAGCGCCCGCGTACCCAACAAAGAGTTGATCATCCACCCGGAACTGGCGTGTGCGATCCAGATAGAACGAGAGCGCACGTTTTGGGTCCAGACGGTGGAGCCTCTCCTCCTCTCTCGAGGGGTGCGGAGGCCGAAAGAAGGTGGGCAATGTGATGGACTGCCCAATGTGGAAGGCCGTGACCACCTTAGGCAAGAAGGAGGGCCTAGTCCTCAAAACAACCTTGTCCGGATGGACTGAAAGGAAAGGAGGCTTACAAGAGAGAGCCTGGAGCTCACTCACTCTCCTGGCAGAGGTGATGGCTACCAGGAAGGCAGTCTTCAAAGAAAGAAGGCAAAGTGGACAGTTGTGAAGTGGCTCAAAGGGAGCGCACATCAGAAATGTTAGAACCAGGTTCAAGTCCCACTGAGGCATCACGAAGGGAACAGGAGGAAAGGTATGAGTGATGCCCTTCAGGAATCTGTTTACGATAGGGGACTTGAACAAAGAAGGCTGGTCAGGCAGCCTCAGAAAGGCTGAAAGAGCCGAAAGATAGCCCTTGATAGTGCCCAGAGCAGAGCCCTGCTGGGCAAGAGAAAGAAGGAAGAGAAGAACCTCAAAGAGAGGGGCATTGAGGGGATCCACAGCCTTTGCTGTGCACCATGCCACAAATCTGTTCCACCTGCAGGCGTATACCGTCTTTGTGGAGGGACGCCTGGCTGCCAGAATGATGTTGCAAACTTCAGGAGGCAAGTCAAATGGCCTCAACTGTCGCCGCTCAATCTACAAGCATGGAGGTGGAGACTGGACAGGTTCGGGTGGAGGACCGTCCCCTGTTGCTGCGACAGAAGGTCCTCCTGAAGAGGCAGGCGAACCGGGGGATCGACTGACATACTGAGTAGCTCGGGATACCAGTACCTTCGTGCCCAGTCCGGAGGCACAAGGATGACTTGTGCCCGGTCGCGCTTGATCTTCTTCAGCACTCTGGGCAGAAGAGGTATAGGCGGAAAGGCGTACAACAGACCGCAGCTCCACTCGCGACGAAAACCATCTCCGAGCGAGTGCCGCCTTGGAAATTCCAACGCGCAGAACTGATGACATTGCGCCTTCTCTTCGGTGGCGAATAGATCTAACCAAGGCTCTCCCCATCGCAGAAAGAGGCCTTGCACCACGTCCGAGTTCAGACGCCATTCGTGATCCATCGAGCACCGACGGCTGAGTTCGTCCGCCCTGGCGTTCAGAGAACCTGCCAGGTGTTGAACCACCAGAGTCACGCCCTGATGTTCCAGCCATTGCCAGAGGCGCAGAGCCTCCTGGCAAAGGGTCCACGACCCCACACCGCCCTGTTTGTTGCAGTACCACATGGCGGTGGTGTTGTCCGTGAACACCTGCACTGCACTCCCTCGGACAGACGGGAGGAATGCTTTCAGTGCCAGACGAATCGCCCGCAGCTCCAACAGATTGATATGGAGCCGGGACTCCGCCGGAGACCAGAGTCCTCTGATCTCCGCCTCTCCCAAGTAGCCTCCCCAGCCCTGGAGGGACGCGTCCGTCACAACTACGTGCTCCGGTTGGGGAAGGGAGAGGGATCTGCCGGTGACTCAATCGCGGTCCGTGAGCCACCACTGCAGCTGTCTCGCAGTGCCCTCCGAGATCAGGACATGGTCGGACAGGTTGCCCCGGTGCTGGGCCCACTGAAACTTCAGGTCCCACTGCAGAGCCCGCATCCGCCACCGTGCGTGATGCACCAGAAGGATGCAGGAGGCCATCAACCCCAGAAGCCGCAGCGTCAACCTGACCGAAACCCGGGATAACGGCCCGAAGATCGGAATCAGAGCCTGTATATCCCGAACCCGCTGTTCGGGCGGGTAAACCCGAAACTGCGCCGAGTCGAGAACCGCTCCGATGAAAAGGAGCTTCTGAGAGGGGCACAGGTGTGACTTCGGCAAAATCCCAGCCGGTGCAGGAGATCCACCGTAGTCTGGAGGTGGCTGACGACTGCCTGGGGCGAGCCCGCCTTCAACAACCAGTCGTCTAGGTAGGGGAAGACTGAGACCCCTAACCTGCGCAGGTGAGCTGCGACCACCGCCATCACCTTCGTGAACACCCTTGGGGCGCTGGTAAGGCCGAAGGGGAGCACGGTAAACTGAAAGTGCTCGAGGCCTACCGTGAACCGCAGGTAGCGCCGGTGGGCCGGCAGGACGGGGATGTGGAAATACGCGTCCTGCAAGTCCAACGCTACCATCCAGTCTCCTGGGTCTAGGGCAGCCAAGACCTGAGCCAGTGTCAGCATTTTGAACTTCTCCTTCCGGAAGAAGCCGTTGACGTTCCTCAGAGCCGAGATAGGGCGTAGGCCCCCTTTGCCCTTCTTGGGTACCAGGAAGTAGTGGGAGTAGCAACCACGTCCTACTTCTGGCCCAGGAACGCGCTCGATGGCCCCCTTGGCCAAGAGGGCCGAAACTTCCTCCTGCAGGAGCCGCAAGTGATCCCCCGATACGCGGTGGTGTTGCGGTGGCATGGCTTGAGGGGTTGTCTCGAAGGGGAGGGAGTAGCCCCTTCGGACGATCTACAGCACCCACCTGTCCGAAGTGACTGTGCGCCAGTGAGAGTGGTGATGGCGAACCCTGCCTCCCACTGGCGTCACATGGGCCGAAAAGCACGGACTAGGAGGGTTTAGAGGTGGATGCTGCGGGGGCAGGTGTGGACTGGCTCCGCTTGTTTCCCCGACCGCCTCTACGGCGGTTTCCACGACCGCCGCCGCGCTGGACGACAGTTTGCGGCGAGTGGCTGGCGGCACGTGTGGGGGCGCCCCTTCCTTGGCCATGAAAATGAGCGAAAGGCACCCATTTGCTGGCGCGGGGCCGAGAGGCCCAAGGACTTGGCCGTAGCCCTGGAGTCCTTAAAGCGCTCAAGCGCGTGGTCTGCCTTGTCGCCAAAGAGGCGACGGCCATCGAACGGCATGTCCATGAGCGCATTTTGGACGTCTGCCGAGAAGTTGGCGGATCTCAGCCAGGCGTGGTGTCGTATCGCCACCGTCGTAGCCATCGCTCTGCCCAGCGTGTCATTAGTATCCAGTCCGCACCTGATTGAATACTTTGCTGCGTCCCGGCCCTCCACTAGGGCTTGGCTGAGTTTGGACCGTACCTCCAACAGACACTCTGGCAGCACTTCCGCCACCGTTTCCCACAGAGAGTGGGTGTAACGGCCCAAGAGGCATGCGGTGTTGGAAGACCGCAGTCCCAAGCTAAGGGACGAGAATACCTTCTTGCCATAGGCCTCGTACCTCTTGGACTCCCTGTCCGTCGGGAAGGCAGTCTGGGAGTTAGAGGCCTGGATAACCAGACTCTCGGGGGTGGGGCGGGTGGACAGGAAACATGGGTCGCCCGGGGCCGGGCGGTGGCGTCTGGCCACGTTCCTATCTACAGGCGAACCTGTAGCGGGCCTGGACAAGTGCCCAAAAGAACGTCCGTCAAGACCTCATTAAACGGCAGCAGAGGCTCCATGGAGCATGACTGCGGCTTAAGGACCTCAGTGAGGAGGTTAGTCCTCACGGCCGTGACGGGGAGCTCAAGGCCCAAGGCCTTAGCAGCCCTCATCAACACCACGCTATAAGTAGCACC
Organism: Lissotriton vulgaris; assembly: GCF_964263255.1. Taxonomy (NCBI): domain Eukaryota; kingdom Metazoa; phylum Chordata; class Amphibia; order Caudata; family Salamandridae; genus Lissotriton; species Lissotriton vulgaris. Next base: position 1,126,385,490 of record NC_141691.1, on the reverse strand, counting down.
CTCATCCGAAGCCCCGGTAGGAGGAGAGACGAATCCAGTGTCTGGAGAGGTGTCCAGGCCACTGGCCTCCCCAAGGTCTCCTGTCCAGTCCATCTTAGACTGACACTCCCTTGTCAGAGGGTCCTCAGACCCCTCCCAATTCTCCTCTTCCCCCATCTCCTGAGATTCAGGGTCATAAGTGATGAGGACGGTTCATAGAAATGAAAATCTCCGAACGGCGTCCCGACGTCGGAACCGATTGAGAGGAGGCATCAGGGACGGCGCCGCCCGAGGACGACGCCGGAGAGGACACCACACGGACCGACGCCGGGGGGTCGTAAGGTCCACCGGTGACGATCCATCGCCCGAGGAGGGTCCAGCGGCGCCCTGCGGCGCTGGGCCCGAAGGCGCCGACGACGCCGGGGCCGCTGTACCCTGCGGCGCCGGGCCCGAGGGCACCGGCGGTGTCGGGATCGTGGGGCCCGAAGGCGCCGGGCCCGAAGGCGCCGGCGGCGTCGAGGCCGAAGCACTCGACGGCGTCGGGGTCGTAGCCCCCGACCCACTAGGGCCCCCAGACGGGTTCACTGGGCCCGAAGGCGCCGCGGAACCGTCGGAGGAGAAAGGGACCTCATGGCCATGAGGAAACGCTTGATCTCCTCCGGCGTCGCGTTAAGCCCAGGGACCGGGGGGTATGGGGCCGAACGCGGTGCCCGCGACTCCCGAGGAGCCGCGTGGGCGGTGTCACCCGAACCCCCGCCCGCATCGCGCGAGCGTCGGGGGGAGCCAGAAGAGCGATGATGTCTATTCGACTTCTTATGCTTCTTACCTGACGACTTGGACCCGGAGGAGTGGCGCCGACTCCCGGAGTTGTGACGGCTCCGTCCCCGCGACCCACCCCTCGACCTCCCGTTGGACCGGGACCTCACACGGCGCGGGCCCGACTGGCGGATTTCGAGTCGCCTGCGGGACCGCTCCCGTCTGGCCTTCCTCGAAAGGGCCCGACAGTCGGAGCAGGCCTCGTCGTCATGGTCGACGCCCAAACACATCAGGCTCAAGCGGTGGGGATCCGTGGCCGACATGGTACGGTGGCACTCGTCGCAATGCTTGAATCCGGGCATCCCTAACGGCACCTTCGGAGTCGTAAAGACTTCGAAACGGATCAAAAGATCACAAAAGTTTAGTCAAAAAGTGAGTAGGGAACTGCTCTTTCCAGATCTGCGCTGGCTGGCGCGGAAAAAAGAAGAACTGACGTCAGCACGCGGAGGCGGCGTCTAAGTACTCCGACGACGTCATCACGGCGCCCACGACGCCGACGACGGACGCGGAGCCGCAGACGACGCCTACCGACGCGCAAGGGTACTGCTACGCAAAACTTTCCGGATCCAGTCTGACGCCTGGGGATATTCTAAGGTAAGGAATCTATCACTAATGTGTCTCTTTCAGATAGTGATATTCATGCCTTTTATACTGTAAGCTCTTTTTGCCCCCCCCCCCCCCCCCCCCCCAAACGACCCTCCCCACCCCTGTCAGTGCGCCCCGGTCAACTCATATAAATGCAACGACCATGAGTACCCTCCTTCTAGTAACGTGCTCTATTTTACCCAATAGCGTTAGGGGGACAACGTCTGTGCGCGCCCACCAGTCCTATGTTAAAAACATTTTTTTTTTAAATTTAAAAAACCAGTCCGCTGGAAAGCGGGCTACCCATCCAGCCCCCGGCTCTACAGCACAGCCTCCTCCTCGTCACTCAACCCATCCGTCGGTCGGTCTCTGCAGCTCTGTCTCCAGTGCCTCCCATGCCCTAGCCACTTCCATTGCCTTGTCATTATTTAAACGCCTGGCATGTTGCAGTCAGAGAGAGCTCTCAGCACGTGCCCAGCGCAGAAAGCCCGCCTTCCACCGCGCATAACTAGGGCCACGGCGTGACTTCCAATGCAAGGTGAGTTCTCGTTTGGCCATAATTAAACTCAAATCACAAAACTTACTTGTGACTTTCGTCCGGGGAGTGTGCGGAAACCAGAGCAACAAGCAAACGACCATATCTACTTCTATCCGCCGATCCGTGACCGCGTTCAAACAGGTCACCACCGCAGTCCAATAAGCCGACAGCGTTGCGCACGACCAAAACATGTGGGCGAAGTCTGCTCCATCCGCGCAACAGGAACTTTATAAACCACTTTTTTCTAAGAACTGCACAACACACTGAGAACAAAAGTCACTTGGTGAAGGTTCTTTAATAGTGGAGGTTCTGACCACAGTCAATGTTACCTTTTTATTGATGTATTATGAGTGTTTGGGCTAAGTAGAATGTATAATGTTGTTGCAGGAAACCTACAGGATTCTACACTGGGGGTGGCTTGCCTGAGGAAAGCCCCAAGTTGCCGAAATGCATCTGAGAAATTTTAATGATCTATTGGCCTTTAGGAAGGCGTTGAAAACATGTTTTTTCTGAATACCACTCTGGCAGCATTCTATGAAAGGCGGAAGGACTGCAGCAAGTGTCAGGACAGCTAAGGGTAACCGTGCGCTGTAAACGTTTTCCTAACATAACATAACATAACATAACATAACATAACATAACATAGATAGATGGCACAGGACGATTAAGTATAGAAGCCAAAGTGGGTAGATTTAAAAAGAGTACTGACTGAAATTATTGTAAGGTACAGATACTGATCTAAGGCATTGTAGTATTGATATCCATAACATGAACTAATGAATTACTATGTTGTATGGTTTAAAAACAGGAAATTCAAACCAAGTACTATTCATGTTAGATATCCTGTGCAGCCATTGTAAAGCTATAGCATATTATGTCATATATCGGGGATGATATGAGTGAATGACGGTGTAACTGGAGCAGATAATGAAGATTGTATGTATGTCAATTACTGTAGCAATGTCTTATACGCAGTTGTAACACAACTATATTTCCTATGTATGCATTTGCATGAGCTTTTTTTAAAGATGATTGTGAATAAAAATTTGAACCAACACCAGAATCACGTTCTTTGAGCCTAGAAATTAGTTAGGAAACTGCAATGGAAAATAAGAGGTTGCCGGGGTTTCTGCACATTATCAATATTTATTATTGCCTCCCATTAACGTTTTAGGCTTAACCTGGCCCAATCATGCACACACAGAGGCTACAGATCCTACACTTGGGTAAACATTGCCACTTTAACAGCACAATAGACTTCCAATTCTACTTCGAACTACATCAAGAAAACACGTTACATCCAATCCTTGTTACCATCACACCCAACATGGCTAAACGCCATGTAGCTGGTTAAGTTTCTGCAATCTGAATAGCACATCCGTATACAGTCACCATTCTACATTTCAACAATCAAAATGAAATGTATAACAAATATATCAAACAGCTATGTTTATTACATTGCATCTAGTAATAGTAGTTTACATTTATTTCGGGAATATTCCTTTAAAAAATTTACCCCCAAAAAAAGAAGTCCCTTGGAAGAAGCGCCGGCCGCGACGTGCTTGCGGACGTGAGGAGTGCGGGGAGGAGCGGCGTCCAGGAGCGCGAGGAGGACCGGCGGACATGGCACGGGGAGGAGTGGTGTACAGGCGGTGAGGAGCGACGGACAGGCAGTGAGGAGCGGCGGACAGGGGGTGAGGAGCGGCGGACAGGCGGGGAGGAGCGGTGAGCGGCGGATGAGGTGGTTATTTATTTATTTAGTTAGGAGTGGTGAGCGGCGGAAAAATGAAGCAAAAATGACAATCGTGAGCAAGATGAAGCAAACGGAGCATTACAAAAGTAAGCCAAACGGTGCATTACAGGAGGAAAAAGTTACGTGTGCAGATTACAAAAGCGTAAATCGTGAGCAAGAGGAAGCAAACAGAGCATTACAAAAGTGAGCCAAACGGTGCATTACAGGAGGAAAAAGTTACGTGTGCAGGTTACAAAAGCGTAGAAAGTAAACATAGAGGTATAGGAGGAAAAAGTGACATGTGCAGGTAGCAAGAGGAAGCAAACGGAGCATTACAAAAGTGAGCCAAACAGTGCATTACAGGAGGAAAAAGTTATGTGTGCAGGTTACAAAAGTGTAGAAAGTAAAGAAATAGGTATAGCAGGAAAAAGTGACGTGTGCAGGTTACAAAAGCGTACAAAGTAAACATAGAGGTATAATACTGCAATATATGGAGGAAGGCTCCGGGGGACCCACGGACAACGTCGGGGAGGGCGGGGGCCCTGAAGCCTAATTGCTCCCGGACAACGTTGGGACGGGCTGCTAGTGCAAAATAATTTTATACGCAGTGACCATGCACACAGAAGAAACTTAAATAGACCAAACACAACCAGTTCCGAAGTGGCATGCTTAAAAATCCTCAACGCATGCGAGAAATGCCTCAAGTCCGATCTCTAACATAGAGGGATAGGAGTATGCATCTGTTCATGGCATGTAGGGCTGCTAACATTCATATCTTGTGCATAGATCGCCGCCTAGTGTTGGGTCCGGATGATTGCACCTTGTTGTCTTGGAAGAGTCTTCGAAGTATCACGAGATAGGCGCTCCTCCCCTGGACTACAGTGCGCATGGGCATGATCTCCATCCTCAGATTGTTTTTCGCCATTGTGGCAGAGATGGAGTCCAATAAGGTACCTGATGACCATGCTAGAAATAATTCCGACTGCTACAGCTGCGACAGGCACCGGAGAGGATGGGTGGGCAATATGAATGTTAGCGGCCCTACATGCCAAGAACAGATGCATACTGGTAAGTAGCATATTCCGTTTGAGGCATGTGGGCCGCTAAATTGATATCTTGTGCATAGACTAAATAGCAGTTTCTCCCTTAGCGGTGGTTGCCCGAGCCAGCTGCAGCAGCCTGAAAGAGGGACTTTAGAACAGCCTGATCTACAGCAGCCTGCTGCATGGAATGTACATCAACAAAGTAGTGTTTGGTGAATGTATGTATGTTATTCCATGTGGCTGCTCTACAAATGTCCTCCAATGGAATGTTACCCAAGAAAGCCATGGATGCCCCTAGCTTGCGTGTGGAATATGCTCTTGGGGGGACTGTTAGTGAGCGTTTAGCCCTCTGATAACAAATCTGAATACACTTAACAATCCACCTGGCTATACCTGATTTTGAAATGGGTTTGCCTTTGTGCTGTGGTGAGAAAGCAACAAAGAGTTGTTTAGTCTTCCTGAAATCCTTTGTTCTGTCTATATAGTACAGGAGGGCTCTTTTGACATCCAATGTGTGCAGTGACCTTTCTGCCACTGAGTCAGGATTATGAAAGAAAATTGGCAGTTCAATAGTTTGATTAATGTGGAACTGAGAAACCACCTTGGGCATGAATTTAGGGTTAGTGCGTAGTACTACCCTATTTGCGTGGACCTGTATAAAAGGTTCTTGAATGGTTAGGGCTTGCAGCTCGCTAACCCGTCTCAGCGACATGATCGCTACTAAGAAGGCGACCTTCCACGTTAGGAATTGTATCTCACATGAGTGGAGAGGCTCGAAAGGAGGTCCCATCAGTCTGGTCAAAACCACATTAAGATTCCAGACAGGTGAAGGTGGCCTTCTGGGTGGAATGAATCGTTTGAGTCCCTCCATAAAAGCTTTTATCGCTGGCACTCTGAACAGTGAAAGGCATTGACTGTTCTGTAAGTAAGCCGCCATGGCCGCCAAATGAATACGTATAGAACTGTATGCCAGATTGCATCTGTATAAATGGAACAGGTAACAAATAATGTCCTGTGTCGATGCATCTAGCGGGTTCATGTCACGGCTGGAACAGTAAATGACAAAACGCTTCCATTTGGCAGCATAGCAGGCCCTAGTGGTAGGCCGTCGTGCCTCCTTAATGATGTCCATACAATCAGGAGGCAGATTCAGATACCCACATTCTATGACTTCAGGAGCCATATCGCAAGTTTTAACTGTTGCGGATCTGGGTGCTGAACTTCGCCATGGCTCTGACTGAGAAGACTGGGTGTAAGGCGCAGTCTTTGATGAGGCACCACGGAAAGTTCTAGGAACGTGGTGTACCATGCTTGCTCGCCCACGTTGGAGCAACCAGGATGAGAGTCATCGAGTGCTGTCTGAGTTTCCGTGCCACCAGAGGTATGAGTGGGGCTGGCAGAAAAGCGTACGCAAATCTGCCTGACCAGTTCATCCATATCGCATTGCCCTGAGACCGCGGTGTGGGAACCTGGCGGCGAAGTTTGGGCATTTTGCGTTCTCGTTTGTGGCGAACAGGTCGATGTCTGGATGCCCCCACTGCTGGAAGTACGGTTGCAGCACCGATGGATGAATCTCCCACTTGTGCACCTGATAACTGTGCCGGCTGAGCAGATCCGCCATCTGGTTGTCCTGGCCCGGGAGGTGCTCCGCCATGAGGAAAATGTTCCTCTGAATGGCTCACTTCCACATACTCTGTGCCAAGTGGGACAACTGTGGAGAGTGAGTACCTCCCTGCTTCTGGATGTAATACATGGCCGTCATGTTGTCTGTCCGGATCAACACGACCTTGTTGCACAGATGTATCTTGAAAGCCTTCATTGCCATGAAGATCGCCATCAATTCCAGCAGATTGATGTGCATCTTCTTCAGTTGATCCGACCATAGTCCCTGCACAGTGTAATGAAGGAGATGCGCCCCGCACCCCAGGAGGGATGCGTCCGTCGTGAGCACTATTTGTGGGACAGGCTCTTGGAACGGTCATCCCTTGCAAAGGTTGTGTGGATTCCACCAATGCAGAGAGTTGTACGCACGACCGGTCACCAACACTAGGTCTTTCAATTGTCCTTGAGCCTGATTCCACTGTCGTGCCAAACACACTTGGAGCGGACGCATGTGCAGTCTCGCGTGCAGGACTATGAATATGCAGGAGGCCATCATGCCTATCAACTGCAGAAACACTCGCGCTTGTAGTAAGTGTTGTGGTCTGAATCTGCGAATCAGCAGCTGCATGCTGTCGATTCGCACAGAGTTTGGCTAGGCTGTGGCTGTCACAGTGTCCAACGGCGCTCCAAGGTACTGCTGTACCTGAGCGGGTTGAAGATGCGACTTGGGATAGTTCAGAGAGAATCCCAAACTGTGCAGGAGATGAATTGTGCGGGACACGTGGCTGGCTCACTCCTGGGCCTACTTTGCTTGCACAAGCCAGTCGTCCAGGAAGGGTAGATATGAATGTGTTGTCTCCGAAGGTGTGCCGCCACTGTAGCCAAGCATTTGGTGAACACTCTGGGAGCAGTGGTCACCCCAAAAGGTAGCACCTTGAACTGGTAGTGCTTGTTTTGTATGGTGAACCTGAGGTATTTCCTGTGTGCCTGATGTATGGGTATATGGAAATAGGCATCCTTCAGATCCAGAGTTGCCAGAAAATCCCCCTGACTGAGCAATGGCAGAACCTGCTGCTGAGTCAGCATGTGGAAATGTTCTGAAAGGATGTATAGGTTCAAGGGCCTCAGATCCAGAATGGGTCTGAGAGACCCGTCCTTCTTTGGGACTAAGAAATAGAGAGAGTACACCCCTGTTCCGTGCTCCTCTAGAGGCACCAGTTCTATGGCCCCTTTTTGCAGCATGCTGGCCACTTCCTGCTGCAATAAGTTTATGTGCTCTGCGGACATAGGATGGGGTCTTGTGGGTATGTCGGTGGAGTGGATGTCAGTTCTAAACAATACCCGTACTGGATAAGTTGCCTCACCCACCGGTCTGTGGTAATGCCTTTCCAGACCGGCAGGAACTGCTGGAGTCGTCCCCCGACCGGTGTTACATGGTCCGGGGGCAGTGACAAGACGTCACTGTTTGGTATTTGCGGAGGACCTGGTGTTATTATTTCCACGTCCTCTGCATTTGGCGCTGTTACCACGGTATCCACCTCTATTGTTCTTGTTAAAGGTGGTCTGCGCACCACCTTTATTGTATTGTGTTTGCTGGGATGCTTGCCCTCTTGACGGCCCTCTGCTACCTGAGCGACGAAAAGAACCCCCTCTGAGCTGTTGAGACTGCAAGGCCCCCATGGACTTAGCCGTCTTGGCGTCTTTCCTGATCTTTTCAAGAATTGTGTCAACGTCAGGCCCAAACAAAAAATCAGGGTTAACGGGGTGATTGAGCAAACTTGTTTGTATTTCAGGCTTAAACCCTGCAATTCGTAACCATGCCTGCCTCATTAGCATTACACTAGTGTTAATGGCCCTGGCTGCAGTGTCAGCTGAATCTAGTGCACACTTAACATCATGGTTCAACGCCGCCCTTTCAATAAGAGCATTGAAGGCCGCGGTATCCTCTTCGGGGGCTGTCTTTACTTGGTAAGACTGGGTGGTTGCCGTGCCTTGATCGTCCAGCACATCCTGCGAATCGTCCTGGTTAGATGCATCAGGATAATTAAATTGTTCGTCATTGTGGCCATCCCCCCCCCCACCATCCTCAGTGCGTGTGGGGGAATGTGTAAATGCTTGTCCATAAAGCCTGATGGGCTTGAAAAGAACCGGCGAGGAAGCAGAGTCTCTTTTCCTTTTAAGTGGAATTTGATAGGATTCCATAGGATTCTCCGGCAAGATCTTCCGTTTGAAAAGGGTGAGTCTTCCGGTCGCAGTGTCAATGTACAACTTCTTTGATTTTTCAGAAAAAGGTGGAGTGGAACCGACGCCTTCAGGAGTGGTGGTCATTCCCTTAATTTTTTACATCAGTTTCCCAGGGTCGGTGCCCTGTGCCGGCTTAGAAGTTTTAGGTCGTGCAGTCGGAGGCAGTCCAAAAACTATAGGTGGAGGTCCCGATGGCTGTTTGGCCTTTTTCTTGGCCATCGCCAACTTTGAGCGAGGAGTTGCACTGGGATTCCCAAATTGGCCGCGGCTCGATGCGTCACGTTTCAAAGCGGCCATTTTGTGCCTGTCTTCGAGAACCTTCACCAGCATCAACTTGTATGAATTCGGGCTGAGGGGCAGCTGCGACTCAAGTCCGTCTTCATTGTCCACGCCCCCGAGGGCAGCCTTAGATGACGCCGTTCCGTCTTTTTGGACCTTTGGCACCTTTTTGGATGTGCCGATCTTTGGGTTGGCACCTGTTTGTGACCCCGAAGGGACAATGACACTCCGAGCCTTCCTATGATCCGATGGAGCAAGGCTTTGCAAAACGAATCCTGGTTTGGCCAGTTTCAGTTTCGGTTTCGATTTGTCTTTAGTCAGTTTCGTTTTCATTTTCTAAGGCGTACCCACCGAAGGCTCTGAAATATTCTTAGCCGGGCCAGTTTGCGGGGCTGTAGAATAAGCAGAAAGATCTTGGCTAAGGCCTTTCGGCGATGCTTCGACCTGAGCCTTTGACAAGACAGTGTCACTTTCGACCCCCGAGGGTTCGGCCGGGTCGGGCTCATCGCTGGAGCCGCCCTCTGCGGCTCCCATTACCATACCGTTGTCTCTTACCTCGACGGCCCCATCGTCTTCGATGTACTCATCGTCTACCTCTTCTCCGTAGTAAGATTCTTGACCGGAGGCCGGGTCGGAGAAGTGCTCCGGTTCCTCCTCTAGAAGGCCCTCATCGTCCCCAGCATCGAAGATATCCTCCACATCCGACGTTCTCCGCGCCGGTAGCCTCGCCTCACGTCGAAGAGCGAGCGCGTCTTCCGACCTGAATCTCGAACAGGCCAAGCAACTCCCCTCGTCGTGGTCTGGAGACAGACATTTGTTGCACATCGGGTGCACGTCTGAGAAAGGATACTTCACGTTACAGACTGGGCAACGTTTAAACGGGGCCTGGAATTCCATCATCGATGTCAATCTTCGAACGGGCCTAAAAAGCTGGGAGCACACGTGCTCAAGTATCCGGGAACCGGATAAGCCAACTCAGAACCAAACGAAGTACAATACCGACGCTTAAAAAAGGCCTTTTGGCCTGAAGAAAACACGTTTTTCCTATAGTTTCCGAACTAGAGTCTCAGAACACATCCGAACCCAAATGCGGAAAAAAACAATCTGAGGATGGAGATGATGCCCATGCACACTGTAGTCCAGGGGAGGAGCCATTTATCTCGTGATACTTCGAAGACTCTTCCAGGACAACAAGGTGCAATCATCCGGACCCAACACTAGGCGGCGATCTATGCACAAGATATGAATTTAGCGGCCCACATGCCTCGAACACATATTTCGACACATTTTCGGCACATTTTTTAAAAGTGTTCTTCTGATTCGGATATTGTGAGAGAAGCAGAGTAACCTACATACTCTGCAAAGAAGTCTTCAAACTTAACAGCACCTCAAGACTAACAATAGAAAATCGAGCACCCCAGCAGTATGAAGCAAATACAGACTATCAAATGCACATAATGCTAAACCTAGATTCAATAGGATCAAATTGGCCACTAGCCTATCAATTCCAACACTAATCACTAGAACTCACCTTTAAACAATAATAAGCACAAGCAAACACAATATCAACAGACCACTTGATTCCAGTTTATGAGAAATCACAGAATAATAAAGGGTGCCTATAATCCGAAAGTTTTTCAGATCACACACATTGTGGGAATGTGCTCTTCAAATGCATGTGACATAATAAAAAAACTCGGTACAAAAGGGAGTGGTGATGGACGGAGCATCTGAATCAATCAAACACTCACACCCAGTCAAAATATCTGGGTTTAATCCATCACCGTTCTTTAGCCCACTCTGCCACCCCAGTTCAGACATGGCTATATGCAAATCAGTCTGACCCTGTGCCTCATGGGAACAGTCCAGCCCGAACTGCCAAGCCATGTCTTCCCTGGACCGGAAACAAGCTTCCGAGGACCGGTTTCTGGCAATCCAGCCGTCTTCAGCCGGGCTTGCTTGAATCCAGTGGCAAAGTCAGCAAGGGACTCACGTCTGAGCATACCCTGCCACACTTATGGCGGCCAAAAGTGGCACAAAAGGGGGTGGTGGGGGGGTGGTACTCAGCTTGACAAACACAACAAACACTTTCCAACTCACCAAACACATCAACCACTTCTCAAATCAATGGACATTTTCAATATTGATTATGGAATTATGAACATAGAAGCAATAAAAAAAGACCACCCGCGAAAGCCCACACCACTGTAAGTACTTGCTGATGTTCTCTGCATCATACTATAATTAAGACGTGTAATACAATCAAGTAATTTCCAAACATCGGGGCGTGGCCAAGCCGGCGGCGAAGATGGCCGCCAGCTAGAGAAGCTCGTAAGATCAGCCTGGCCCAGCGGCGATTTCCCCTTGAATGCACGCGCCATTCTGCATTGAATACAGCAGCGAGGAAGGCGGAGGCGGCGCTGCCTCTAGTGACCCTGGCACAGCGCTCTGGTTCTGACCTGCGGCAGAGATCCATTGACTGGTAGGAGGCCCGGGCCTACCGGTGCTGCTGCAACAAGAGCCTGGGCGGGCCTGCACAATGAGGCATCCAGAGAACGTTCGCCGCGGCGGAGGACAAGAGCCGGCGCAACATTGGGTGAGTCGGGCTGCGCTGTTGGAGCCCCCCCCTCTTCACCGGCTCCTGCGATCGGCATTCGGGCCGGCAGCTCCAACCTGTGATCCCAGCGAGACATGGTCTGGTGCAAGTGGGGGCAGGGCCCATGCGCTGCCAGTGCTATCGGGGGCTGGGGCACCAGGCTGGGGCCGTGAGCGATTCCGGTAGGGAGGGGGACGCGCGCCCACTGGTCTCTCATCATAGCAGCATCGCCACAAGCTCGCGGAGCCTGTGCTGGAGTCCAGGGCCCTGCCATACCGTGCGCGCTTCATTGGAGGCACACAGCAATAGGGTTACTGGCTCTCCCTTATTACATAATGCCGCCAGCGCTGCCAGGAAAACAGCGACATGGTGATGGTAGAAGTACTCTCAGTGCCCACTTGACCTGTTGCCCACGAGACTTCTCCACACTGCGCACATCGTCTAGCGTGCACAGGGCCATTTGACCTCGCCTTCTGCCAGTTCCCCTATTAAACTCAGGTAGCAGGTCGCGGCAGACTTCAGCCCAGGTGTATCCACTGTGACTTGAGGGGTGGACAGCTGGTTCACAACGTTTGGAGCACATTTACCTCTCCGGTCCCTTTTCACAGGCAGCCCTTCTTAGCGGCATGAGACGCAAGGATCCCAGACAAAGTACCTTACCTTTTGCAAAGGCAACTGAGGGAACAACGTTGCAACCCCCTGCAATGGCAGAAAAGGCGCCCACTGTAGATGTGCCGGAACCCTCGGGTGCCACTGTGGCCTCATTGCTGCTGGAGATGAGGGCAGGCTTCAAGTAGCTGGACTCTCGCTTTAACTCTCTGGATCAGAAATCGCGTCACTGGGCCCCAAAATACAGGTCTACGATCGACGGCTGGACGTGGTTGAGGCTCGCGTATCGGACTTAGAGGACGGGACAGCCCAGTCTCTGAAAAGGCTAGAATGGAGGGAACGCCTGCTAAAAGAGGAATCCATCAAGAACGAGGACCTGGAAGCACGCGGGCGCCGCAACAACGTTCGCATTATGGGGGTCCCGAAGACAACACCCACAGGCCGGATGGACCTCTTTGTAGAAAAGCTACTTATGAACTATTTGGCAGCGAAGCGTTCACGCCTAGCTTTGTGGTAGAAAGAGCCAACCGTTCGCTTGGATCTCGGCCTAATCAAGGCCACCCCTGAGACTCATGATAGCGAGACTTCTGAACTTCCGGGGCTGTGACACAGCGCTACGACTGGCGAGGGAGCGTGGTGTAATTGAATGGCAGGGATCAAAACTGTCCTTCTATCCAGACTTCACTCCTAAGGTCCAGGAGGCCCGGCGGAAGAAGATTGAAAGTTGACTTTGGCGGGAGGTCCCGAATATTTGACAATCCGGCGGAGGCCCAGGAATTCTGTCACACGCATAGGATGCGGAACACACAAATCTCGACGGAGGGCCCGCTCGCCTCCCCGCCCCAGTGCGGATCGGATGCTAGTGCAGAACTTTCCTCGAACTCTGGAACTGGGTGATGGTTTGATTGTTTTCGTATGTAACAATATGCACTGGGGAAATTGTGTTATTTAGTGCTATTCAAAGATACGTCATTTGGCCAGTGTGAATGCGGGCTGCCAACCCCCTTTGGTATATCCACTGTGTTTGGTTTGTTACCATTTTGGGGTCCACTTCTTGGTCCTCGAGTGTTAGCCCGGCGGTCCCTATGACACCCGGGCGGGAGAAGTTACTGAGGGTTGGCCACCTTTGGGATGGAAGGCGGCTGGGTGGGGGGGAAGGAGAGCACATTGCAATTGTTTTTATGCACATTTTACTGTAGCATTGCTTGCCAAGTTGCCATTGGATGCAATTCCTGACAGACAAAGGTCCACACAATGTTTAGATGTAACGGTTAGGTAACATACAGGGGCCTTCGGCCATCACCTTCATGTCCTGGAATGTCAGAGGCCTCAATAACACCCGTAAAAGGAGGCAGGTGATCCATTATCTTATTAGACACAAGGTTGAAATAGCATATCTACAAGAGACACACCTCCCCACTACAGACTCTGCCCGGTTTGGTACAAGCTGGGGTTCGCACAGATTCTTTGCTAATTACAGTAACTATGCTAGGGGCATGGCTATATTGGTTCACAGGAGGATCCCTTTCACTCTTCTAGATGTGGCCAGGGAGACAGATATGTGATTGTTAAGGGCAATCTATATGGCCACAAAGTCACCATAGTAAATGTTTATGCCCCCAATGAGAACGCCCCTGAGTTTTTTCACGAACTGAACACCCAAGTCTGAAAGCACGACCCTCATGCACTGCTTTTGGGAGGGGATTTCAACCTATTGATACACCCCACACTGGACAGCACATCTAGGGCGCCAGATGCCAAACCTCGGTCTAGGCGCGCCCTACGGGACCTCTGTGATCAACTTACACTAATTGACATCTGGCAATAGCACAATCCCACTCTCACTAAGTACACACATCACTCTGGCCCGCACGGCACATGGTCCACGATAGATTATTAGCTGATCTCCCCATAGTTGCGGATTGGTTTGATTCACATACTATGCTCCCTTGCACATACTCTGACCACTCCCCGATTGTTTTCCACTTAATGCTCCCACGACCGGAAGGGTATGAGAGACAATGGCGTTTCCCAGGTAAAGCCCTCAAAGATGACTTGTTTAAGGCCAAAGTTAGGGAGGCGATAGAGGACTATTTTGAACTCCACACTGGCTCGGTAGATACCATGGCGGTACAGTGGGAGGGCTTCAAGGCCGTTATTCGGGGAGTATGCATCTCCAAACAGGCGGGGGGGGGGTGCTTAGAGATCTCCGACAGAATGTGTCCCGTACCGAACAAGAAATTGCCACGTTAGACTCCCAGTTGGCCACCCTCCCTGACACAGCGGCCCAGGCTGCGCGACTGGCCCTGCTGACTGAATATAGGGACACTGAGGATCGCAAAATACTACATATGGGTAAATATATCACAAGGCTCGAAAATGCGGTGAGGGGGAGCGGCCCGGCAGGGTGCTGGCCTAAATGTTGAGATCACCTTACAGTAAAAATGACATCACGAGCTGCACTCAGTTACCGGTACCACCCTCACCTCCAGTGGCTATCTGGGACGAGTTCCTAGAGTACTATGCCACACTTACACATCCAGGGCAGAACCGGACATCACGGCTCAGATTGCATACCTAGACTAAGTGTTACTTTATGGCAGAATTGATTGCCGTTGCTGATGTCATATTTGCCATAGACATCCTACGGGGATCTACAGCCCAGGGCTTGGATGGCTTCACTGGGGATTTCTATAAAGAGTTCAAGGACATTTTGGCCCCCAGCTGATTGAGGTGTATTGAGGTGTATGCGGAAGCATTGGAGAAGCAGTGTCTCATCCCCACAATGCGCTAAGCTGTGATAATACTACTTCCGAAGCCAGGCAAAGATCACAGGCAATACGGCTCTTATCGGCCGCTGTCTCTATTAAATTTGGACTATAAAATTTTGGCGAAAGTGCTCGCAATAAAGTTTTCACAGCTGATGGAGTACATCATCTCCCCAGTGCAATCGGGCTTCGTCCTCGGACGCTCTATGTCCCTCAACATCCGTACACTGTTTGCTGTGCTGCACAGGATGCGACCTGAAGTGCCTGTAGCGGCGGTGTTGCTTGACGCAGAAAAAGCGTTTGATTCCCTAGAGTGGCCATTCCTCGTAGAAGTGACGCAGCGTATGGGACTGCCTTATGGCCACGGTCTCCCTACTATATAGCGAACTTTTGGCACGACTCCGCTTGAATGGTACACTTTCCAGACCATTTCGACTATATTGGGGGACTAGACAGGGTTGCCCCCTATGCCCCTATTATTCATCCTGGCAATGGACCCACTAGTCAGGCATTTCCAAGAGCGCCACCTACATAGGGGGCTGAAGTTCAACACGGGTCCGCTCCTAGCTTCCTTGTATGCAGATGATACCATCTTGTATGTTCGGGAGCCGCAGCTCAACCTGGCACCCCTAATTAGAGAAATCATCCGTTTGGTTAGATTCTCGGGGCTGTGTAGCAATTGGCATAAATCCATCATATTCCCGCTGACGGAGAGCACAGTCAAATGGGATTGCGAATTCCCCCTTGAATGGTGCCAAGACTCAGTAAAATATCTCGGGATACACATCCACCTGGACACCTCTCAAATAATACGCTTAAACTATGGGCAGACTTCCCAAAAAGTGGAGGAACAGGTAGATAGGTGGCTGAGATTGCCCTTGTCACTGGCGGGCAGGGTGGCCGTATTAAAAATGGTGGTTCTACCCAAATTTTTATACCTCTTTAATAATATTCCAATACCCCTGTAGGACGGCTTCTTTAGCACTCTACAGACACTCATGACCTGCCTGGTATGGAGAGGGAAAAGGCCTCTCGTTCGCTGGTCCATATTGACTCTACCATATGAGAGAGGTGGTTTCAACGTGTCTGATTTACAGCTGTACTACCTGGTGGCGCAATGCCACTACATGTATGCTTGGTTTCACCCTGACGCACGCATCCCGTTCTTAAGGCCTGATGCGGATCTGGTTCTCCCAGACAAATTGAGCGAGGTTCTACCGGGGGGGGTTCCCACGGGACAGGCGAGATATCCAGACAGTATCCGCAACCGCCTGGGCGTGGGACAAGTTGAGAAAGTGCACTGGGGCAGCACTTCTATACTCCTCTGCCCTGCCATTACCCAATGCCCAATTACTGGAGAAGGAATAGTACAGCATACGCTGGCAACATTAGACATTGTGAGGAAGGGAGATCTCTTCCCAGGGGGGTCATGTCTTCTCCATAGATGATGACGCCAGGTTCACTGACTGCAGCTTCATGACCCGCTTCATAACGAGCTGAGTGAAATCTGCGCTACGAGCGGCGCTCCCCACGTACTCGGTAGAACCGGACTCGTTGACTCCACTCACTTTGGTATTAGAGAACCCTAGTGGCTCATTTCTAAAATGTACAAAGCCTGCACCTGGGTGTGCCCTGTAGATGACTGAAAACTCAGACAAGACCGGGAGGAAGACATGGGAGGGGCAATATCGGACGAGCAATGGGAAAAATGTTGTGAGGTCACTAAGGACATTTCACTTAACAGCCGCCATAAGCTGCTTCATTTTAAATTCATCTGTCGCGCCTACTTTACACCAGCCATGGCACACAAGATTGGTGCTACTAGGCCTCACAACTGTTTAAAATGCGCTTTCCCACACGCTGACTTCCTACATCTGGTGTGGGCATGTCCTAGCTTGCAGAACTATTGGGCAGCAGTACATGAGACATTAGGGAAAATAATTGGACTCCCACTAATTCCCCTTCCCGAAATTGCGCTTTTAGGATGCACAGATCAGATACACAAAAAAGTAAGAAGATTGGCGCCCTAAGTCCTGTTGTTGGCTAAAAGGGAAATCGCCATCCACTGGGGCAGGAAAACGGCCCCCAAACTGCAAGATTGGCTGGGAAGTCTGGTGCACTGCAACACCAACACAGAGTTGTGTGCCAGTCTTATGCCACCGACATCATGTCCCAAAGACATATGGAGACCGCTGAGGTCATACGTGGACACAGCTAAGCAGGCTTCCAGCTTACAAGCAGACAACAGCATAGTGCTGGAGGGAGTGGGCTGAGGGAGAATTCCTAACCATACGGTTGCGCTGCACAGCACGGCTAGTCCATGAGGAGAAGCAGATGCTCTGATATATCAGCAATGCATTGGTAGCCTAGGGTGTTACGACCAGGAGGGGACTGAGGGAGGGCCCGTGGTGGTGGAGGGAGGGGGGGGGGTTGGGAAACGGCTAATATTATGCGTTACCAGTGTACTGGTTGACATCACAACTACTATTGTATTAACAATGTCAGGCACAGTTTGTTTTGATTGTGAAGAGAGCATATGCAATGCAATGTGAATTTCTCCGTTATATGAAAAATAAAGTGTTATTAAAAGAAAAAAGTAATTTCCAGACATCATCCTCACTCACCCTTTCTAGCATGCTTTAAACATCTCCTAACTTCTTCAGACTTGTTACAGAAAAGGAGAGGATCAGTTTAGCTTCAAAGATCAAAGCGTTCAAACTACCTATAAAATCATGCCTGGTAAGGACCAATATGCTAAACTATTCTGTTAAGGCTGGCATAGCCCTAGGTCCTTTGAATAACACAATCTAGGTCCACTGAAGATTAAAAAACAAGACTCACTTGAACTCGCCAACTGCCACCCTCTTTCCAATCCAATCCAATCTGCAATCTACCCTATCCGAGCAAAATCTTGAATCACTCAAAACCAACTACAAGTTTATGTTCAACAAAATCCACTAAGTTATGACCTTAAATCAGGGTTCCAACTCAAGAAAGAAAAGGACTATATCTACTAACATTAGGAAAGAGCTCCTCACTTCACTTAAAGGCCATCAACCTGCCCAGCTCGTCCTCAATCTTGCTGTGACCTATGACACTGTAGACCAAACAACAAATTGAAAGATTGGGCCAAGATATCTGGAACTGGTAAAACCTGTATGAGCTATTTTTATGTGACTGCTGCCAACAATTGTGCTTTTATAAAAGAAAATCCCTTCTTGTGAATCATTTACAAGTTGGCATTTTACAACTTGTTGCCTACAATTATCAAATTTTATAACCAGAAAAATTGTGTTGTTAATATGACTAAGCTAACTCTATTGTTTCCTTTAAATTTAATTAAAAAAGGCACTGAAGCTAAATATACAGCAGCAAATGTAAACATTTAAGGACAGCAAAAAACTTCTTCGGATTTTGTCCACATAGAAAATATGATAGCTGCAGTCCATGTGTCTTTACTAAGAACAGGACCTCAAGTTCCCCGACCAATTAAACTCAATTAAAGAAACAGAGATATTAAAGAACATCACTATATTGTCAGAGTACCCTTTACAGACTTTCCAGAGCAGTGTATTCTGTATCAGTGTCAGCAATTAAACATTTAGGACCAACTCAGTTTACAAAGCCATTTTTCCTAGCCATAGCTTTCGCAATCTTTAATTTAAACGTGTAATTGTATTTGCAATTGCACTTAAGGCAGCAGAAACTTGAAATATCCCACGGTTCAAAATCCCTCTCATCCAAACTCCGTTTCATTGAAAAGTTATCATGATTCCTGTAAATCTCTGATTCTCTTGCAGGTGTTTGTGAACTATGCCTTAACTTGAGGACAGGGCAAGCAAGTTGAAAAAGGAAATGGCCATTTGTTTTGGAGAGCTTACCTCAAACTGAATGAGCACAGCTCCACTTTCCAGACCCTTTGTAAGTTGTTCCATTGCTTGCTCTAATGTGTCCCCGTAATCTGGACAAGTGGGAATGATAGAGCCTGAGAAAAGCTGCAAGTCTGCTTCATCCTCCGACTTCGAATCAGCAAATGATTTGGTAACTGAAAGAAGAGAGATGGATTTATACATATAGACGCAGTTGCATGAAATTAGTTATGACGCCACAGCAAAGGAATGCTGGAAACATCACTCTTTTCTTGCTCACGCTGTATGATGAATAAATGCATCATGTGTCTTTAAATGTTCCCATCCTGTGTGTGCGTGTGTGTGTGTGTGTATAAATATATACATGTATACAGAGAGAGAAAAAGGTACCTGCTCTACTGATTATATCGCACATATAAAAATAAGTCCTTGTTTTCAATGTAGCTCTCAACCAACAGCACGTTTTGACAAATAAGGCAAATTATATTTTAGTAAGGCCTGCTTTTTTTAAAGATACGTTCCTGTGATGTCACCATTTTAATATTCCTGTTGTGTTTCTACACTGTCTGCATCACAGGCAGGCTGACACATATGTCAAATAAGCAAGAACAGAGCGGGCTCACGTGTGTTCACATGATCTCAGCGGCCTGTCACAGATATGAGTTTTAGCGCTTTGTCAAGAGTCACTCTTGTAGAGAACCTGCTTAACAAGGAGTTTACAAAATAAAAGTGGAGATTTTTGTGAGGGCTAGATTTCTCTCTTTCCCACTAATGACGTAGGGCAGTATTCACTAACCTATTCACATACTGTGTCAAAGTCCTTGTGGGTTAAGAATGCTTGCATCTCTGTAAAGAACATTTGCATTTGTGCTAGCAGCTATTCACAAAAGGTTAATTAGGTTTAAATCAGTTTATTGGTATAAATACCAGTACCACCTACACCCAGAAGGTCAGAGGACATAACAAACGTGGTGTCTATTCAATAAGAAAGAATAACAGAAAACAAGACCTCTATACCCAACTGGGATTTTAAACCTCCCCCCACACTTCAACAGTCTCTCCCACACCATTCTCCATTGTTCACGGTATCCAATGGTTTCATATCCCAGTTCAATGTAACAAATCAATGAATGTTGCATATGCTCCATGTACCTACTGTCACTCACAGTTAACAATGAGCAGGATTATGAAGTGGTGTAAATGGTGGTGAGGAGAAGCAACCTTAGATATCTGGGGCACTAGTTTTCTATATTCTTGTTTGAGAAAGTTGATGAATGGCCCATATGTTTTCTCAAAGGAAGACTCTTTTGCCTCACCTCTTGCTGAGATCTTTTCCATACCCAGTAGATTCCAAAGACGGTGTAGCCATGCAACACAGTCCGGAACTGTGTCCCTTCCCCACAGCGTTAATATGGTCTACCTAGCAAAGGCTAGTGCTGGGCTATCACTCTTCTTTGGGGCGAGTGCAGCTGTAAGTAAGTGCATTGGATAGACCCAGTAGAATTTAAGCTGGAAATTAAGGGATATCAGTGTGGAATACTGTGGTGATGCTGCCAAGTACTACTGACCAATATGGCCATTGCTTTGGGCAGTGCCATAAGTGATTTTTGAGGGTGCCAGTCAAACCGCATCCACTCCTGGTTCTTATTTGGGTACTAAGTGCGGACAAAGACAGGCGTGCAGTACCATTAGTATGTCACTTTGATCATGACTTCCCTTCCTGTATACGGGTTGGCTGCTGTGGTGCATGTGAGGTGGAATATGTTCCCCCTACTCCTTGTCTGAAACGTGCGTTCTAACACCTTTTACCAGACCTACTGGGCAGTCATTAGTTATTGTCATGTAACCCTTAGGTTCATTAGTACAGGTCAGAAACCAAGTGCTACTCATTAGATCTGGCGAGCAGACATTTCTCAAAAGGGGTTACCCAATGGTGTATTTGCATGTAGTACATGTACTCCCTCCCTGGTAGACTGTAGTCTCTCTGTAATGGTTTGAAGGGCTGTAAACTGTTATGGTTATAAAAATCCCCTATACGCTTGCAATTCGCTAGCTGCCAGGTCTTGAGGTCACTGGCATTCCTGACCAGCGGGAACTCAGGGTTGTCGATTATAGAGTCATGGGGAAAGCATGGTTGTCAGGCTCAGCATGAGGAAAGTGCTGGCTTCATAGCTGAGACAACAGGGGTTAGACACACACTAACAACAGACGTTCTAATAGCTGATAGGGAACTTAGAGAGTTGGAACAGAGAAGACCGCAACACCCGGAATTACAGGAGGAGCTCCTAGAAGTGTGCAAGACAGTAGCATGTCAAACAGAGAGGCTATGGAGGTTTGACTATAAGCAATACCTAGAACGCACACATTCTGAACAAGACAAATCAGGTTCTTCACTGGCGTGGCTAGCCAACCCAAATAACAGGGGGTCACCAGTAGTGGAAATCGAAAATGAGGATGGGAACAGGCAAAACACCCAGGCAGTGACATCTTTGCCAGATACTACACCAAATTGTATCGCAGTGCCTCTAGGTGCAGCGGCGAGGCAATAGGAGAGTATCCAGAAGGACTGATACTGCCCTGACTAGAGCCAGAGGAACCAGAGGACTTTGGGACGGACATCACCTTACAAGCGGTGAAAGCGGCCATCAAACATATGGCGCACAATAAAACGCCAGGGACGGACGGGTTGCCTGCTGAATTCTACCTGACATATGCGACGGAGCTAGCCCCTAAGCTGGTCTCAATGTATAAAACAGTAAGGGAACTGCAAATGCTACCGACCACCACTAGGGAAATCCTAATAGCCCCTATCCTTAAACCCCATAGCCAGCCCACGACGTAACAGCTTGTAGGCCGTTGTCCATGCTGCACATGGATTATAAAATATTGAGAAAAATAACAGAATATTGCCTCATATGCCCCAGCTGGTACATGTAGACCAAGCGTGTTTCATCCCAAATAGGAACTCTGCCATTAATATCAGACGCCTCATGGCTATATTGGGGGCGGATGACTACTCCAAAGATGATGCTGCAGTATTTGCAGTAGATATCAAAAAGGCGTTTGATAGCCTGGAGTGGCAGAACCTATACCAAGTCCTGGAAAGGATGGGCCTAGGCGAGGTATTTGTGGAGTGGGTGAAGATACTGTACAGACCCAAGAGCCAGAGTGCATACAGGGAAAGTTATATTCCAAAGGGTGAAGAGAGGAACTAGGCAGGGATGCCCAATGTCCCCACTGCTGTTCACCCTAGCCATGGAGCCGCTAGCATGCTGCCCCGGGACAGGGCGGGACTACATGGGGCTGACGATAAAAGAAACCCATCACCGTATTACATTGTACGCGGATGACCTACTCCTTTTTCTCCAGGACACAGAAAGGGACCTACAGGGGGCCAAAGGTATGTTAGAAGAATTCAGCCATCTTTCGGGACTGAGAGTGAATTGGCAAAAATCTAAGCTATTTCCCACGACACCAGATCGACGCCCTCCGAAGGAACTAGGAACTCTACAATGGGAACCCATCAGCCTAGAATATACTTAAGGGGACAATATACCACAGGACTGAAGACTTGGTAGAAGGTAATGTAGGCAGGGGATACGAACACTTTGCTCTTCCATGGACTTTTGGGGCTCAGTGCAGCTGTCAGTGGCAGGGCCCTACTGAAAATGGTGGTGCTAGAGCGTCTGCTATATAAATTTGGGACACTCCTGATATGGGTCCCGAGCTTGATATTTCGAGATCTGACCTCATAAGTAATAACATTCCTCTGGGGGCCAGGTTGCAGACGGGTAGCTCTGGCCACGATGCAACGCTTCATAACGACGGGGGCAGGCAGTCCCTGACCCTGAGGCATACTATCTTGTAGCACAGCTCCAATGGATTGTGAGATGGCTGGCGGACAGTCAGAACCCGGAAAGAGCACTGTCCACATTTTCCCCAGAGGCCCCAGTTCTGGCGATAATCCTGTTCAGATTAAAGCAGAGACCGCACAAGAGAATGGAAGAGGAAAAAATAATAACGTAATGCTGGGCAAGATGGCTCCAGCGAGCGGGATGCAGAGTCTACTACTTCCTAGGCATACCCATAGAAATGCTCTGATATCTACTGCAGAGAGGCAATTGGGCGGTACTAGACGACTGGAAGGAAGAGGGGGTGAAAGTATTCGGGGACCTATTTAGGGAATCCCTGATGCTCCCATTTGAGGAATTCGGAAAGGAGTTTGACCTACCACAGGGACACTTCCTGCTGCATAGAGCTCTCACTGCGGCATTCAAGAAACATTGGGCTATGGGAGTGACAGAACCCAGAGCGCTGGACTGTTGCAGGTATGTGGTCCTGTTGGCTGGCAGGATAAAGACAGTCTCCTGCATCTGTAGAGCAATCAGGCAGGATGTCCAGAAACCTATGGAACGCTTAAGAACACAATGCGAAGAGGACTTAGGGGTGCCAATTACAGAAAAGGACTGGGAAAATATTGTTGAGCGTACTCTTAAGATATCAAGAAATGTCCGGTTTAAGCTCATAAACTATAATGTTCTGCACAGAGCATATCTCACACCAGCACGAATTAGGCGATACTTCCAGGCGGAGTACGTCGCCTGCCCACGATGCAGGGAAAAAGAGGCGCATGTTCTGCACATGTTTTTGGACTGTCCAGGCCTGAGGGGCTTTTGGGAGGAGGTGCTAAATGTAGTTGAAAGTACTATAGACAAAGAGGTACCACATATACCGGGACACTGTATACTAAGCTGGTTCCCACACACGGCCAAGACAAAGGTAACTGGGAGGTTTTAGGACCTTGCATATGTATTAGCGAAGACAGAAATTGCAAAAAAATGGAAGGCTACAAGGGGGCCAAGAATAGAGATTAACCAAAGTAAGCTGGAGAAGTGGGCAGAAGCAGAACATTGAATTTTGCTGAGAGATGCAAACCGAGGCATAGGCAACCTTGAAACTACAAGAGCATGGGGGAGATTACTTGATGACATGAGGGCATCAGACCTAGATGAGACAGCAGAAGACCTATCAAATTCCCAGCCGCCTAGAAGGGAGAATGAGATGGGATAGGAAGACAGGTACAAGACCTTCCCTATCCCCACACAGACTCCAGACAAGAATAAAGCATAAAGCGAGAGAGGTGAACACACAATGCTGGAAAATATAAGCTATAAATAAAGCGATTCGTTGAGGGGAGGGGGGGAAGGGAGAAGGGGAGTTGAATATAGTTTCTTTTTTAAAATATTTATATGCATTAACAAAACAGCAGAAAAGAGGAAGAGAACAATAACATGAACCAAATATGTATGTAAATATCACGATAAGATAATAATTGAACTGCATATAAGTCAAATGCCAATACAATCTGCTAAAAAAAAATTAGGGAAGAGCTGACCCAGGCCATAATGGTGGCCAGCATTACTGGGGGAGCTGTATGCTCCCCATTGTCTGTGTCTCTTGGGCAGCCAGGGCAGCGTCCATACGTGGATACTGGCCACCGACGGATCCATTAAGCACCAGTGCTTCTTGGAGGTCGTGCAGTGCCTTTCTAGCAGGTAGTACAGCTGGATGGCTGTATAGTAGTTTTTGAGGCAGGGAATTACCAGTCCTCTTCCTGAGGGAGACAAGGGAGCATTCTGTTGGGACTTTGGTATTCTGGCTTTATTCCCTTTCCAAAAAAAACCTCTAGTAATTGTTGCTTCACAGAAGGTATGCCTGGGGTGCTTGTAGGGGGGAACACTTGCAAGATGTATCTTTTCGGTAGTAGGGTTAACCGCTGCTACATGGCCTGGGTGTGAAAGTCCCCTCATCTGTCTATTCTGCAAATCACTGTGGGTATATGAAGGAGGTCAGGGTATTTTTGGTCTGCAATACCTCAACCGTTAAGCAGAGTTTAATGCCCAAGGTATTGATATGGTGGTTTAACAAGGAAAAGAGCCTTTGCCCTTGGAAAGCAATCTGCTTCTCCCTGAGATATCGAGTGCCGGGACCTGTGCATTTTGTGTTTTTACCTTAAATTCCAATACCAGACGGAAAGAGTATAATTCATGGAGAAGGGCTGGGAATGTGGGTAGGGGTTTGGTAAATGTCAAAAGAATGTTGTCTACCTAGAGTGCTATCTAGTGTTCCGTGGGGCCACATGTGACCCCTATGATGTGGGTATTTGTACATATTGCTTCGGCTATGGAAACCACATAAATAGCCAAGAGGAGTTGACACTGGGCAGCCCTATTGTCTTCCCCTCTGTATCCTAATGGCACCCACGATCATACCATTGATGAAGACACGGACATCGAGTGGTTGTAGCCACTGAACACTCACCTTTGGAATTTGGGGCCCACTCTACTTCTATCAATTAGTTTCCATAGAAGGGGCCACTAAATGCTTTCTCAGCATCGACTGCCAAGAGAAAGGCTGGTTTTTGGCACAGGAGGTTTTCTCTATGATGAACAATTTACTTACCTTTGGTAACGATATATCTGTAAGAAACATAGGTTAGTTATAGATTCCTTACCTTAGAATTACCCCAGGCATCAGACTGGATCCGGAAAGCTTTTCGTCAGCAGTACCCCTGCGTGTTGAAAGGTGGATTCGGTCGACTCCGCGTTCTTTGTTGGCTTCCTGGTAACTGGGATGACGTCGCAGTAGCCACATAGACGCCACCCTTGTGAGCTATCATCAATTCTGTACATGACTTTCCACGCCAGAAGCGCAGAGTTATGCAAGACAATGACCACTGGTGCACAAAACTAGGGCCTTGAAAGAAAGTACTTAACCATTGAAGTCAGTTCGCAGACCAAGGAGGATGGGAGGGGCGGTGAGGAATCTATAACTAACCTATGCTTCTTACGGTTATATTGTTACCGAAGGTTAAGTAACTTTTCATCTGAAAGAAACAGTTAGTTATAGATTCCTTACCTTAGAATAGATACCTCAGCAATACCAACCCCAAAGGTGGGTCTGCGAATTAAGTTCACACCAGGAAGTCTTCAAGATGGAGCGGCAAAAGAAGCTGTCCCTCCGGACTTGGCTGTCCTGACAGTAATGTTTAGTGAATGTGTGCAATGAAGATCCACGTGGCTGCCTGGTGAATTTCATGAAGGGGAACTCCACATCCCAAAGCAGTAGTTGCTGCCGTATCCCTGGTGGAATGGCGTCGCCTAGCAAGTGCCGCCTTGGAAATTCAAACGTGCAGAAGTACTGAGTTTGTGCGTTCTCTTTGGTGGCGAATAGATCTAACCAAAGCTCTCCCCACTGCTGAAAAAGACCTTGCAACACCTCTGAGAGAAGACACCATTCGTGATCCATCAAGCACCTGTGGCTGAGTTAGTCCGCCCTGGCGTTCAGGGAATTTGCCAGGTGTTTAACCACCAGGGACATGCTCTGATGTTCCAGCCACTTCCAGAGACGAAGGGCCTTCTGACAGAGGGTTCACGACCCCACTCTACCCTGTTTGTTTCAATACCATATGGCGGAAGCAGAAGGTCAGCCGTAGTCTAGAGGTGGGAGAAGGCAGACTGGGGCGAGCTCACCTTTAACAACCAGTTGTCAAGATAGGGGAAGACTGGAACCCCTGATCTGCGCAGATGAGCCAAGTTATCCTTCGACATGTAGGTGGCGTGGAGGAAGGGGTACTCTTGAAGGTGAGGGAGTAGCCCTTTCGGACTATCTGCGAAACCCACCTGTTCGACGTGATGTTGTGCCAGAGGGGGACGTGATGGAGGACCCTGCCCCCATCTGGCAACTGGTGGCCCTGAAAGGTCAGACTAGGAAGGTTTGGGGGCACTCGTGGACTGGCCAGCCCGCTGGCCCGCAGACCCACAACGGTGGGTCTCACGTCCCGACCCCCCCAAAGGCTGGACAGCCTGCACAGGCCTGTGACGCTGGGCAGAATGTGGTGGGGGCACCCCTTCCATAGCCACAAGAGGGGCAAAAAGCAGACTGCGAGAGGTGGTAGCGCAGCCAAAGGATCTGGCCTTAGCCCTAAGGTCCTTCAAGCGCTCAAGCACATTGTCCGCTTAGTGGCCAAATAAGTGACGGCCATCAAAGGGCATGTCCAAAAGAGTCGATTGGACATCGCCCGAGAAGCCAGTGGACCTCAGCCAGGCGTAGCGTCTCAAGGCTACCGACATTGAAAACGTCCTGCCTTGCGAGTCGGCTGTGTCCAGCCTACAGCGAATGGAGAACTTTGCTACATCCCTCCCTTTCGCGACTGCATGGGAGACTTTGACCCGGGTCTCCTCTGGGCACTGTGGCAGCACTTACGCAACCGTGTCCCACACAGAGTGGGTGTAACAACCCGAGACATGCAGTGTTCACCGACCCCAGTCCTAAGCTGGCGAAAGAAAACATCTTCCCAAGATGGTCCAACTTCTTGGATTCCCTATCTGGGGGAGCAGTAGGGACGCACCTTTGAATGTTGAGGCTTGGACCACTAAGCTCTCAGGAGTAGGGTGTTGGGAGAAGAAACCGGGGTCACCCGGGGCACGGCGTTCACGTCACGCAATCATCCTATCCAAAGGAGCCCCTGAGCTGGACTTGGACCAGGTGCCGGGAAGGATGTTTGTGAGGGTCTCATTTAACCACAGCAAGGGCTTTAAAGAGGCTGCTGCTGGTTGAAGCACCTCAGTCAGGAGGTTAATCCTGACTCCCACCATAGGTAGCCCAAGGCCTCAGGCGCCCTACACAACACCACAGCGTAGGAAGCTCCCTTCTCCATAGCCACGGTAAGGGAGAAAGCATACCAAGGTCTGGTGATGTATCCAGACCACTGGCCTCACCCACTTCCTCTCTTCAGTCCGGATCTTCCACGTGGTCTGCTAGAGGGTCAGTAGACCCCTCCAAGTCCTCCTCACCTTCCTCTGGCTGCCACTCAGTTGATGGACAGAATGTGGGATGGGTATGCTCAGACGTGAGTCCCATGCTCTCCACACCACTGGAGTCAAGCTATCCTGGCTGAAGAAGGCTTGATTCCGGTCCAGGAAAGACATGGCTTGGCAGTTCGGGCTGGACTGTTCCCACGAGGCACAGGGTCAAGGCTGATTTGCATATGGGCATGTCTGAACTGGGGTGGTGTGGAGTGCAAAAAAACGATGGATTTAGGCCCAGATCTCTGTACTGGGGTGAATGTATGACATTGTTCTACATTCTGTCTATCAACTGTTGTTTTTGCATTTGTCACCCCGAGTGGGATGGGTATGCTCAGACGTGAGTCCCATGCTCTCCACACCACTGGAGTCAAGCTACCCTGGCTGAAGACGGCTGATAGCCAGAAACCGGTCCTAGGATTCTTGATTCCGGTCCAGGAAAGACATGGCTTGGCAGTTCGGGCTGGACTGCTCCCATGAGGCACAGGGTCAAGGCTGATTTGCATATGGCCATGTCTGAACTGGGGTGGTGTGGAGTGCAATAAAACGATGGAATTAGGCCCAGATCTCTGTACTGGGGTGAATGTATGACATTGTTCTGCATTCTGTCCATCAACTGTTGTTTTGCATTTTGTCACCCCGAGTGGGATAGGTATGCTCAGACGTGAGTCCTATGCTCTCCACACCACTGGAGTCAAGCTATCCTGGCTAAAGATGGTTGATAGCCAGAAACCGGTCCTAGGATGCTTGATTCCGGTCCAGGAAAGACATGGCTTGGCAGTTCGGGCTGGACTGTTCCCATGAGGCACAGGGTCAAGGCTGATTTGCATATGGCCATGTCTGAACTGGGGTGGTGTGGAGTGCAAAAAAACGATGGATTTAGGCCCAGATCTCAGTACTGGGGTGAATGTATGACATTGTTCTGCATTCTGTCCATCAACTGTTGTTTTGCATTTTATGAGTTCTTCCAAGGCACATTTTTTTTGGTTTACATTGCTACATGACAATATGTGCACATTGAACATTGTTCGTTTCATGAAAAGGTTCCAAGAAGGATTGGAGTTTTCTAAAGCTTTTCAAGTGTATGCATATGTACAAAGTGGTAACTAAATCCCAGGCGCATTCACTAATCCGAAAAAAAATAAGGAGGCACTTTTCGCTTCCCAAACATCATGAGAAAAGTTTATCCTGGGTCTTGAATATCTCACAATATATAGGGAACAGATAGTATTACCACTGCATAATAGGCTTTCAGGCCTGTAACATTGGGACACCCCGTGTTTTTGCATTCACTAATCCTACAGTTGACTTGCCTTGTTTGTTGTATATCCAACAGTAGGGGCTTGTTGAGCATATCCAGAAGGCAGCTCCGCCCCCCCTGTTAAAAGCTACTTGAGATACATTTGGTATGTTGCTCTTATTTCGTATCCCACTATAATTGAGGGGTAGTATTATGAGTAGATAATAATTCTGTTGTTCTGTTCATAGATTAATAGAGGTCACACTTAGCAAGGAACACCCATTCAAGAAGAGATAATGTGTGGTACAGTGGTTTTACTGTGCCTCCTGGTGCATGTGTTATGACCTCATAGTTGTTTACACTCGTTACAGATCTCCCTACCAGCTGACCCCATCCTTCCCTTCCCTCACGTGATCACCCCATTGAGTCTGTTGTATCCCTCAGACCTCGGGGCTATCAGGAGGTGGACCCCATTGAGCATCGTGCAACCCCGATGCTTCAAGGCCTTGACAGGCAAAGCCCTAACCTGCACTGTGTCCAGAACCATTCTGAAGAAAGGGAGGGTCTGAGATGGAGTCAGGTGTGACGTCAGCACGTTGATAGTGACCTCCAGCAAGTGCAAAAGGTTTGCTGTAGTCTGGTGGAGGGAAACAACAGTATGGAGTGAGTCCACCTTCAACAACCTTCAACATCCAATCATCGAGGTAAGGAAAGACCGGAACCCCTAACCTCCGCAGATGAGCTTCAACCACTTAACTTTTGTGAACACCTGAGGTGCACTGGATAAGGCCGAAGGGGGGCAAGGCAAACTGGAAGTGCTCTCTACCCAACATGTACCGCAGGTAATGTCTGTCAGCAGGCAGGACAGGGATGTGGAAATTTGCATTCTGCAAATCCAACCGTGGAGCCAAAACCATTGTTTCCAGGGACCAAGGTAGACTGAACTTGTGGGAGCGTACGCTTTTTTCAGGAAGAAATTGTGGGTGCAGGTCTAGGATAGAATGGAGGCCTATGTCCTTCTTTGGCACCAGAAAGTAGTGGGCATAGCAATCACAACCTGGCCATGAAAGGGGAGGAAGGCGGACTGAGAGTGACATAGCTCTCCTGTCCTTAAAGCCTTCCAGCAATGAGCTCATCTTCTCTCCAAAAAGGCAACAGCCATCATAGGGCATGTCCATACATCACCTGAAAAACAGTCACTCTCAGCCAGGCATGGTGTCGCAGGCCACTAACGATGAAATTGCTCAAAACAGTGATTCATTTGTGTCATATGGTGAACTTCTCTGCCTCTCTCCCGTCAGCAATAACTTGGGAAAATATAGCTTGGGCCTCCTCCGAAACCATGGGCACCACTTGCACAACCGAATCCCAGATTAAGTGAAAATATCAGCTCAAAAGGCATGCAGTGTTCACCGATTGTAGTGCAAGGCTGGTGGAAGAGAACCAGCCATTTGAAATCTCTATCCGGTGAAGCAGTAGGAAATGCGACGAGTTGATCCTAAAAGTAGAGGCTTGGACAGCCAAGCTATTTGGGGTGGGTGCTGGATTAGGAGTGGACGATGGCGGTGGACAATTGTCCTATGGACAGGAGTCCCCGTTCAGGGATTTGCCATACAGGATGTTAGCAAGGGCATCAATGAATAGAAGTAAGGGTTCGGAGAGAGCATCTCCTGGTTGAAGCACCTCAGTCAAGACGTTTGTTGTGACCGCCACTGAGGGCAGATTAGGATCCAAGACCTCAGCCACCAAATGCATCACTGTAGCAAAGGAGGATCCCTCCTCCATAGCCACGGTAGGAGGAGAGACCAGACCAGTGTCAGGCAAAATGTCAAGCCCACTGGCCTTTGCCAGTTCCTCATACCAGCTGTACTCCTCAACAAAGAGATGCTGGTAACCATAACAGTCCACAGACCCTTCCCATCCCTCTCCAGGATTACCAATATTAAAAGGCACTAGCACCACTTCTGGAGAACATGGTCCTTGTCAGAGGCAGAACCAATGTTGGTTGACTCCCATCAGACTCAGTGTGGGAATGAGGATGGTACCGGCATCGTTAGCACTAGCGAGAGTTTTGAAGAAGTTCTTGCCGACCACTCAGTTCTGGATTCAGCGAAGGAACCATGGGATCCGACTGGCGCCAAGGGCAAACCCACTGGTGGGGATCCAGTAGGGTCCCTCCTCAACCGAAGGAGCCCACAGGCGCCACAGAAGGGCCACCCAAATATGAGGTACATGGCCTCATAAATGTTTTTGAGCTGGGCAGAGATCGCTCCCAGAAAACAGGCAAGTGTGAAGAAGACCCCGCTCAGGCTCTGCCTAAGCATGAGACCTGGAATGACGTCAACGGACGACTTTAACTGGCGTGGGGAAGTCAGAGACCTCTTCAATGTCTTGGATAACTTCTGTTTATGGGACCTACCCAATTTATTCGTCGACTTGGAATGTGACAACGACTGCTGGGTGCTGCTCTACAAACAATCCCAGGACCTTCCGCGCAACCTAGATCTTGAGCGCTAAAGAGTTGTCCGATGTTGGGTGGGGAGGAGCTTAAGGAATTGCTCCCTCGGTGCCTTCGGGTGCATGGCTCAGAGGTCCTCACAGGTCTTGAAGTCATGGTCACGTACCAAGCACACAAACGTGCGAAGTGTGGGGTCTCTCACAGACTTCTGCCTGTGACAGGCTCCACATGGTTTAAAAACTGATAAGTTCTTGAGTGACATTCCTCACACCAGGACACAAAACTCTCAAAAAGAGCAGACAAAGAGTCAATAAAAAATGATTGAAGGTAGCTCAGACAGATGAGCACCATACAGCGCATAAAGGAAGGAAACTGACGTCAGTACGCAGGTTGGCACCTATATAGCCAACGTTTAAAGTTACATACCCGGGAACCTGGCGGCCGCAAGTTATACAGTTGCGTGCCACCGGAGAAGCGAGGAGAGCAGGTGCGTAGGTGTGTAGCCATCCCCCCACCCGTTGCTGCCATTGACATGGATAGCAGAAAACAAAACGTACCTGCCGCATGTTGAGGCAGTGTGCTGAAGTAGCCCTGGTCGGTGAGCGGAGCTTGCCCAGGGAGCCGCCCGGAGGCAGGGAGAGCAATCCTGGCAAGGGAGAGGACTGCAGTGCTGCTCACGAGCGGCGTGGGCCCTCTCACACAGCGGCAGAGTCAGCACATGTCCTCAGGAGGAAGTTGTGGATGGAAGGAGAAGTGCGAGGGGGTTTCCGGATGTAAGTGAAGGCTGGCAGAACAGCAAAGGAGGTCTGTGAGTGCAACAGTGTCTTCCTATGGAGAAGAACTCCTTTTCCTTGGAGAAAGTAGGTGCCAACCCTGACAAGATTTCCAGGTATACCTTGTGGACTCGGGCAATTGTGAAATCGACACATGGAGATATTTATGGGGTCAAAAGAAAATATAGCAAAAAATATAACCATTTTTGGATGCTGGATTATTTGTTAGTGGATATATAATCTGGGTTAGAACATTAGAAGAGGTCCGATATATTACCTGGGCATACTTCGGATCACACTGTGGTTTATGTTACATTAATGGGAGTTAGAGCGAGCCACAACGCAAGATGGACATTGAAAAGTTCCATACTATTGGACCCAGACTTGTCCATCCTTTTGAAAAAACGAACTATGAAGTTGTTCCTGGATAATACAGGCCTCCGCCTCCACTGGAGTAATCTGGGATACCTTTAAGGCATATGTACGAGGTGTTTTACAAAGCTAGGTCTCCTATAAGAATAAGGTCGATAGAGCTGAATGGAGTAGATTGTAAGAAAGAGTGAGGACGTTAGAGGTTAAGCTACAGAAAATGACAGGGAACACCCAGGATAGAGACAATACAACAAAACAGTTGGACAAAGCCAGATTAAATTATAAAATCACCCTAGCGGTAAATGGCGAATGAGGTGAACAACGGGACATCTGCAACAATTTGAGTATGGTAAGAAGGTTGAAGTATTGTTAACATGGAAGTCGAGGGCTGAGAGTACACTAAAACACATCGGGGAATGGCTCATCAACCTCCACGTTGACATCTCGAACAAGATAGAGGAAATGCAGGCCTGTTTGGCCTCACTCTTTTCTGAATTATATGCAGAAGGAGTGCGTCCAGATGAGGAGAGTCTAAAGAAATGGCTAAATAGTGTAAGACTCCCAGTGCTCACAACAGAGGGTAGGAAGAGTATGGACGTCCCAATCACTGAGGGGGAAATTAGAGAGCAGCTTTCGGATATAAAGAACCGGAAAGCAGCGGGTCCAGATTTGCTGATGGTTGAGGTAAACAAACAAATCATAGACGAAATAGCCCCAGAAATGAAGTCGCTATTCAAATTCAGTCTATAAGGGGTAAGGACAGATCCCAAGTCCATGGGGGGGGAGCCATAATTGCTCTGATCCTAAAACCTGCAAAGGACCCAGGAAGGCCGACTCGTATCAGCCAATCTTCTTGTTAAATGTAGATTATAAAAATCTATACTGGCATCTTGACAGGGAGATTGGCAAAGTTGGCTCACCAATTGGCACATATAGATCAGAAGGATTTTGTTCCGAAAAGACAAATTCAAGAACTCACATTGTCATTAACTGGGACTATAGATCTAACAAGTGCGCGCTTGATTCCCTTGGCGGTGATCACTATTGAAGCCGCCAAGGCCCCCTGGCCAAAATCCTCCTAAATGGTTCCCTGACGAAGAGTTTTAATATTCATAGAGGAACGAGGCAGGGTTGCCCCCTGTTGCCCCTCCTGATTGACATATACATCAAACCATTGGCGCATCTTTTGAGGAAAAATGACCAGACAGTTCCAATCCACTCACTCCCCTCTTGTAGTAAAATAGCATTATATGCAGACGATTTGATAATCTATATCTCCGATCCAGCCCGAACGTTACAAAGGTGGAGCAGTTAACAAAAGAATTTGGGGCGGTAACCGGATACTTAGTGAACATCTCCAAGACGGAGGTAATGGTGCTGGAATTTTGAGGATTGGACAGCTAGTGTGTGTGCAGAGATAAAATACTTAAAGATTGTCAAAGTTAACCAAATGTGTGAGATCCCATTGCGTAACCTGAAGAGGGTGGCCAAGGAGGTCAACAGGTCATTATCCAGGTCGAAGAACTTACCACTAACCATTAATGGGAGGGTCAACCTAGTAAAAATATCTATCCTGACGAAGTTGACATACCTATTTATTGTATTCCACTTAAATTCCCCAAGGCCGCAATCAGCAATATAGAAGGGAGAGCTTTATTTGGGCATCCCGAGGAGTACGGCTCCTGGAAAAAGCTACTGTGTCGTCTTAAGAAGGGTGGGTTGGCCCTGCCAGACCTTAGTCTCTACTGTATGGCATTTCAATTAAAAAACTTCTATATGCTTATGGGGGAGCCCGACTCTTCCACTTGGGGAGCACTAATAGGGGAAATGATCAAAGAGTTCCGACCAGCAGTTTTCCTATATAAATTTGTAGCCCAAAAATGTTTTTAAAAAGTAAGGTTGAGGTTCGGAAGACAGTATTAAGTCTTGTGTGGAGTGAGAAAGATCTTAAACATCAGGTAATACGAATTTGCACCGATTTGGGAATCCCCAAGGACAGCGGAATGCCAGAAGGATAGATTGAGTCTTCCCTTGAAGCAAGAAGTATCTAAGTGTGGAGATCTGATATCAGTAGAAGGTTAGCTACCTTGGGAGGTGCTGAGCACGAAAACAGACAATAGATTGTCTACATTTAAATACATTCAGCTCACGTAATGGGTCTTAACAGTCTCCCAGGTGACAGGAGGCTATGGAACTTTGAGGTACTCCTCCAGGAAGTTAGCCCATAAAGTAAAGAAGTTGCAAAGTGGTATGGGCAACTCCTGGAGGCAGAGGAAAAGAAACTGGAGGTTCCTTATGCGATCTGGTTGGATGTATTCCAGGAAGAGAACATACAATCTCTTTGGACGGACTCTTTAAAATTACTATATTCAATAGTTATGCCTGCAAACTTTAAATGACATCACTTCTTTGTTATCAACAGGCTGTATTGGACTCCTCAAAGAGTGGCTAACTTTGTGTTGCAGCTAGTTCCTAGATGGAAAAGACGCAACTTCCCAAAAGTCAACGAGGTACACATCTTACTTACATGTTCCCCAATAAAAGAATACTGGAAGGTCGTAGAATCCACCGTAAGGGGTATCCTAGGACAATCTATAGTTTTGACAGTAGCTTTAATACTCCTAGCGATGGATAACGCTATGCATAACACCTTGAATAGTAAGCAAAGGGGCCTGGTATTCTACCTATTGCTTTTAGCCAAGCAGGAAATCTGTAAACATTGGACAGACCCTGTTCCTCTACATCCCAAAGGGTGGTTAAAAGTGGTCAAGTGGATTAGCAATATGGATGTTGAATGTAATCCACAAAAGTAGGGGGACATTTGGGAGGACTTTAATAAGGGGGCAAGATAGCAACCATGGCACTATGTAGGGCTGTGATGGATTATTAAAAATCTTCCCATAGTCCAATGATTACACCAGGTCATGGTACTTGGGGGTAGTTCCCCCTTGATGCGACCAGAGTTTTGGAGACTCAGGTGAGACAAAGCAACGCACCACAAGACGGATCAGGGGTGTCAAAATGGTCTACGATTTGCAGACGCCATGCTGATATGAGAACAAAAAAAAAACAGGGTGGCATCTATCTAGGTATCGCACACGTCACTTCTGGCATGGACAGTGCCGGCAATGCAGACAGAGAGCCGAACAACGCCACCTAAAGGCGCGCAAGGGTACTGCCTAAAAAATCTTCCAGATCCAGTCTGATGCCGGGAGATATTCTAAGGTAAGGAATCTGCAGCTAGGAATCCCTATCAGATGCAGGGGTTAATGAGGAGCTACACTTAAAAGACAATGACGTCAAAGTTAGAAACATGAAAGTAACCTAGAATCATGGATGACACTTGGGGCACATCATGATGACAGGAAGCACCAATATATTGACAGAATTACCGGAAACGGGAAGTCAAAGTGCCAAAGCTGGTGGGATCGTAGTGGAAACTTAGGTCATAATAAACACTGGGATAACCATGGTTACCTGGGGAAGTATATCAGATCGATTCTGCGCCAAAATCTCAACCATGGCTTTATGAAAAATATTATTTTGAGTAGAAAATTCACCAGAAAAAAAGGCTTTACTTTTGTAGATTCTCACACAACCACTCCCTGTCCATCTACTCCTATTTTAACCCATTTGGTAAAATAAAAAAAGAACATCTTTACTTGTGCCTACTGAAATGTATTCCAGGAACTTGGCTTCTACAGGAAAACAACTCTAAAAGGGTCTCAGATTTCGCCTTAAGTGAGGCACAAGTGAGCATTGCTTTCCACTCCCTAATGGCTTCAGGATGCGTTAAGTAAGTCAGAAACTGTATGTAGAAGAACAATCACCAGCATCCGCTTCGTGGACATCTAGCACTGTGCTTCTCCCAAAGTCATTGGTGATTTAAGCTAGGTCACAAAAATACGAGAAAAAAAGACCTCAAAGTACTACAAAATAATAATAGTAATACAAAAACTGAGAAAACTCTGCAGTGTCTGGACCAACACCTCATGAGGCAGGGAAAAAAGGAACCAAGATCTCCTTTTGTAGCGTCTATGTGCCTTCTGCATCATTCCTGGTGGTGTTGCATGCCACTGTACACAACATTCTACATTTCCACTTGGCACAGGTGCTACTGCTGGAATACTCTTCAGATCCAGCCTGGAGCCTAGAAAGAATGTTTACATTATTAATCTGTGGGAGCCAATATTTATTAACTGCATCGCTGCAGCAGTTATTTTTCCGCTGCGCAGCTTTTTTCTAAAAGCTGCGTTAGATGACGAGCTCAGCTCGTCATTCGCACACGACCACTGTGGCTGATGACGAGCTGAGCTCGTCATCAGCAGCGAAGGGGTTAAAAGGAAGGAGCAGTTCAAAAAGAAAGCCTGAAGAAAAGGGCTTTAAAAAGAATAATCTAGTCTACCACTGGTCATTATTGAGACAGAAAGGAGAGCCTTTAACACCCCTTTCCACCTGTACTGCTTCCTAGTCCAAGTATGAATTCGCTTTAAATTCTGCATTGAAAACAAATCTTATACATAAATGGACTGACAATTACCAAGAACAGAGGTCAACCTGCGCTTAAAAAAAAACAGTATATCAGCCATTATCCAGACTATTCGAAAAATTCCCAGCTTCTTTAATTTTTACTCTTGAGTAATCTTTCCAACATCCAGCCCCAAGTACCAGATTTTAGGAAATGGTGAGATAACAATAAAACAAGTTACATTTCACAAAACAAATGATAATTTTCATATTCCCTCAAAAAAACATCAAAATAGAATGCAGGGTCCTGCAATCACGGTGTGCCCGTTTACTTCAATGAATATTAATTATATGTAAATTGACTGGGCAAGCTGGCCAGTCTACAGAAGCAGACTCCCTAATGAATGATTAATTGTTGCTTCTGGGTGATGTGCTTTAGATTAGCAGAATTCCAAGAGGATCTGTTTCTCCTGGCGTTTCCATTATTAGTGAGAATGTCACAGGGCTTGTATGAAGGAACGTCATGCTATGACCCCTTCATTACACTTAACTTATTATACAGCCAAATAATCTAGGCTGCAGAATAGCAGAGAACCCTATTCTTTGCTAATACAGTGGACACACACCCAGAAGACATGTTTAGACATAACAAATCTGGTACTACATTAAATATGGCAAAACAATATGTGATTCCAAAGTATGTACACCTTGAAGTGTGGAAGGAAAAACCTCAAGGTTCGAAACGAACAAGCATATTTTTTTCCTTAAGCTTAATTTGTGCAGGTGGTTGAAAGCGGTGGGCATCGGGACTAACTCTGAATCATCATTCTTTGTCCCACAGAAAGAGAAAGAAGAGCAGAAAAGTGAGAAAGAAGACAAGGAAAGGTGTACGGTGACAAATGGGGAAAGTAGGAAAGAAGACGATCAAGCAAGAGTTCAATAAAGATTTAAGAAGCATGGAGGGTGAAAGAAAGAGGTATACTGTGAAATCAAGACTAGGCAGCCTTCAATTCCGCTACCCTGACATTCAGCAGTAGGCTCCCAAGAAAAACTTTGGTCCCCTGCACTTATATCTTTATTTTTGATACATGAAACCCTGGTTATTCCGGAGAAATCAATGTCAGAGAGGCACAAACGGAACGTGCTGCTCTGTGTGTAGCTGTGGAAAATGTTTCCAGAGACCAATATGTTTTCCTAAATTTTAGGGCTTTTTAAATATATTTGAGGCAACTGCGAGTGCCATGGGAAAGTGACAGACGTAAAAAAGCAGTAAATACCAGACACATTTAAGAAACTGAAAAAATGATTACACTGCATGCTCCCTTTCCTTCAATACAGACCTGTTTTTGTTTCTATGTTATATAAAAGTCAGATTGGGAGGCTTTTTGTAGTCCTTTAGCTTCTACGACACAGGAAGGAATGAAGGACAATAATGAAGTCTCCCTTGCCCATTGATCTTCATTTGGTATAGAAACAAAAACAGGCTTGTATTGAAAGAAAGGGAGCATTCAATATAGATTAGCCTTCAAACGAAAAACCTAGACGCAGAGGTACTAATGAGAAGCCAACAGAATGTGAGGGTAGGCCAGGAGACCAAGGACATCAGACTAGAATGAAGAATTGGGGAGAGGCGTTGACCTAACGATCACCAACGACCCCGCCAGAGCCAACCTCCACGAAGGGATGAAAGAGGTAGCCGAATGGATGAAGAACAGTCGCCTGAAACTGAACTATGACAAGACGGAAGTCCTCATCCTGGGATCCTCACCCTCCGCCTGGGACGACTCATGGTGGCCCCCCGCCCTAGGCAGCGCACCCAAACCAACAGACCACGCACGCAACCTAGGCTTCATTCTGGACTCCTCCCTCTCCATGACCAGACAAGTCAACTCCGTCTCCTCGTCGTGCTTCAACATCCTGCGCATGCTACGCAAGATCTTCCGGTGGATCCCCACCGAGACCAGGAAGATGGTCACCCATGCCCTCGTCACCAGCCGTCTGGACTACGGCAACTCCCTCTACGCAGGAACCACCGCCAAACTCCAGAAGAGACTTCAGCGGATCCAGAACGCCTCAGCACGACTCATCCTGGACATCCCCCACCGCAGCCACATCTCCGAACACCTGAGAGACCTGCACTGGCTCCCGGTCAACAAGAGAATCACCTTCCGTCTCCTCACCCACGCTCACAAAGCCCTACACAACCAAGGACCAGGATACCTCAACAGCCGCCTCAACTTCTACGCTCCCAAACGCCAGCTTCGATCGACCGCCCACGCCCTCGCCGCCATCCCCCGAATCCGAAGAGCCACCACAGGAGGACGGTCCTTCTCCTACCTCGCCGCCAAGACTTGGAACTCCCTCCCGACCCTCCTCCGCCTGACCCAGGACCACCTCGCCTTCAGGAAGCAGCTCAAGACCTGGCTATTCGGGCAGTAGCGGAACCCCCTCCCCAGCGCCTTGAGACCCTCTGGGTGTGTAGTGCGCTATATAAATGCTTGATTGATTGATTGATTGAGGGCGGTCGACCTCGAATCTGGGGAACTGAGTTTGAGTCTCTGCAATGACGCTGTACATCCTGTGATTCTGGGCAAATCACTTAATCTCCCCGTGCCTAACAAAAATGAATGTGTCCTCATGTAATGCAACTGGTGCTATGTAAAGCGCTCTGATACCCGGTTCGGGTCAAGTTCGCACTATATAAAACTCTTAAAACAAAAACAAAAAGAAAAATAATGAAGGAATGAGAGGGTGGAGTGTGTGGGAATGGGGGTGCAACTTCGGAAAGAGTGCAAGGTGGACGGAGGAATGAGAGGGGATGGCGGCGGGGACAACAAGGAGAACACAGGAACAAGGGAGGAAAAGGCAAGATGGCAGGCATTGGAAAGGAGTAGTACACAAGTAAAAACTGTCAGTTTGGTGGGCGAAAGCTGTGAAGCAAGAAGCACAGAGGAAGAGAGGGATGGTCAGCAGGAAGGAACAAGAAGAGGGGGCAGCTGGGAAAAAGGGCTTACCAAGCAGTAAATAGGGAGGAGTGGAAGGGAGCCAGGAGGAGCGTATGAAAGGTCTATGGGCCAGATGTAGGTCAGCAAATACCGGTCGGTAACGGCCGATTTCGGCCGTTACCGACCGGTATTTGCTAATGGAGATGTAGGGGCCTTAAAATATACAGAATCGGTATATTTACCGATTTGGTAAATTTACCGATTCTGTAAAATACCGAATCGGTAAATTTACCTAATCGGTAAATACAGATGTAGGTGGCACTGGAAACAGTGCCACAGGCCATTACCGAATCGTTATTTACCATGTAATACTATCACGTGGTAAATAACGAATTCCAGTGTACATGCACATCTGTGCATGCACACCTGTGCCATGTGGCACACAGACATGCCCAAAGGGCATGTATGTGTGTCACATTGCACACAAGCCAGTAACAGGGGTGCAACAGGGTGTCAAAGTGACACCCTGTCCCCCTTGTAAAATCAGTAATTTTACCGATTTGTTAATTACCGAATCGGTATTTGCTATTGAATCCTTTGGGCTTCAAGGCCCATAGGAATCAATGGCAAATACAGATTCGGTAATTACCGAATCGGTAATTACCGAATGTTACTGATTCGGTATTTTTACCGAACTTTTTACCTACATAGCAATTACCGAATAGTAAATACTGAATTGGTAAAATTTGGTATTTACCATTCAGTAATTTGCTATTACCTACATCTAGGCCTATATTTGTAAAGTAGTCCCTCATGCGCTTGAACGCAAGGACAGCATTGAAGGCAGACAAATAACTCACCATCCTATAGCAGACTTTGGAACATATGATTGCTTTTCACAGAAATTCGATTTACACACATTATCATTTGTGAGTTACATAGTTTTATCAGTAGAACTGTATGTCTGTGTAAATTTAACAGCCATCTTCAAGTAAAATGTGCTGCCTGTAAATGAAAAAGCACTACCACATGATGCTATTTATACTACTCTACAACACTTTTGATGTCTTGTCATCTTGTAATTGTTGCATGAAGATTACATTTTAAAAGAGAAAACACATTTTGATGATTTACCAGGGTTTTTATAACTGGTTTTCGACATAAAAATACCAACTAGACCGGTAAAATAAAGGTTGGGTGGCAACACTATGATCAAATAAGGCCTGTGGTTTAAAGAGGTGGATCCAAATCCCTCTGTAAGTATAATGTAAACAAAAAGTAACTTGAAAACGTGGCTGCTAACTAATTCCTAAAAAAATTGAAAAACGAGGCCACTTTTAAAATGTTTTTTATCCTCCATAGCAATATCTTGTCTGTGAGACCAAGGCTATGAAAGCAGTCTGTCACTTACATTTGCCAGAAATTGATGGAAAACATTTTTTTAAATAGTTTAAAAGAAACTTAACCCTAGCGTCGTAACTTCTGCTCAAAATATTCCCAGCGAAAAAGAGTGGAATTGTGTCACCACACCAGTCCAATTTAATCGAAACCACTCTTACAAAATTCATTCCACTGTGCTGCAAAACAACCAGTCCGATGTGCCCTGCAAAAGAGCGCCCTGAAGTCGAGCTTCAAGGCCTGCGGCTAGGCACCATTTCACTCATCCAATGTATTACCTTTCCGCCTGACCAGCAGGGCAAGTTCCCTCGTGTGTGACTCTCGGCTGGCTTTTATAAACATTACCACTTGGTCATGGGTGTGCTCCGAGATATCTCGCCCGTTGATCAACACAATCTGATCGCCTTCGTTAAGCTTCGGGACACACGTATCAGCCTGTTTCAAACCAGTAAAAGAAAATT
The DNA here is from genome assembly GCF_964263255.1 of Lissotriton vulgaris. Lineage (NCBI taxonomy): Eukaryota > Metazoa > Chordata > Amphibia > Caudata > Salamandridae > Lissotriton > Lissotriton vulgaris. The sequence goes on along the minus strand of NC_141691.1, from coordinate 1,126,343,849 downwards.
GACAAAGTCAATTCGTTAGTTTGGAGAAGAAAACAAATACAAAGAAATGTCATCTACAGTCGTAAAATAAAAGGATTTTACTAGTTTTCCTTTCACTCTGCATTATTAAGACATAGATCACTAGATTCATATCTAAAATAATCCATGGGCTTTAGAGGTTAGCAACGAAGATCAAAGAAAGGGTTCAACCAGCAGATAATAGGAATGTGTAATATCAGATGTCCTTGCGGAGCTCTAGAAAATCAATATCACGTTCCACAAGAAGCCATCATTCGGCACAGGATTTTTAATAATAAAAAAAACTGAAATACTCATTACAAAATGCACGTTGACACTGAAGACCCTTGAAAAACAGATCAACAGAGTGCCCCGCACTCAGAGAAGATAAAAAACTAATTTAGAATAAAGTATGTCAATTCACCTTCATTCTTCAGGATAGTGGGTTCAATTCACAAATGTTCTTTTCTCTTTGAGCGGGGTGACTTGCTCTTACCTTACTAATGAATATTTTGGAACAAGTCACGCTTTTTCATGCTTGAAAGCTTAGAAAATCTGTCTCAGTGCATGCACTAATTACTAAAAAGGTTTGGGTCATACATAGGCACCCTTAGACATACGGCCTTCAAAAAATATTAAATATACCAATGGAAAAAAATGTTTTAAACAATGCAATAGACGAACAAGTTGCTTAACCTCGATAACATTCTTTCAGGTGGATACTTTTTTTTAAAGAAATCTTTTTGTGAAGCATTTTGACTGTAGCGGTTGGCAGTGTCACATGTAGAAAGTGACCATACACTAAACATCGAGTTGTCACAGCTTCCAGTACTTGGCTCTCCATGTTCCAATCGAGTCGCAAGCACTCTCCCATATTCCCTCAAAACAGTGTCTTCACTGGGCGCAACAACAGTACATTGTAAGCATTGGCATACATCGGGAATGACAAGGGGATAGGGGCATTATAATCCACAGATCTCCTAGTTTGGGTTTCCAAAAGATGGTGATCAGGCTCCATAAATGCTGTGACTACCTCCACCCACAGGTCTGCCAATGGTTTTCTCTACAGTCCTTGGCGTTCCTCAAAGCTCAAGGTAGCACCTTCTGCCAGCGCCCATTTTTTACCTCCCTTTTCCATCTGGTATGAAGCGGCACTTCGGAGGAGCACAAATGCATTGCAATGTCTGTTCCAGCGAGGACCAGAGCCCAAACATCTACTTCTTCTCTTGTTTTCTAATGTATAACAAACTTATGTCCATCATTAGCAAGACCCTTTAATTTAAAGTACATTTCAGATCACGTTACCGTTGCCTGAAACAGGGTCAGTACTGGTCAATCCCAGATTATGTGTATGAAACCTACATCCACAAGGCCACAGCGGGGACAAACCATGGTGTCCATATGCATCATTACATTTAGTCTGAAGGGTGTCAGGGTGGAGGATACTCCAACTGCACATTTCTCAACATTAGAATATCCACAGACAGACGTGATCTGGAAACCTACGAACAGCATTGCACCAGCACGCCGGAAGGTGGTGCCGTGTGCTTCTGCACTGACTTAGCTCCATCTGGAAATTATGAATGGAGCTACATCGAGAGCGCCACTCCTGCGCCCTGAAGTCAGTTTCATTCTTGACTTATACTCAAACATGGAGCCTAAAAAGCAATCAGAGTACCAGTGTGCAGATCTCTAACTTGGGACCTTTTTAGAATGAAAAAGAGATTATTCCACATAACGGCGTGGCAGAAGGATAGTGAGGAATCTGCAGTGAGATAAAGTATTCACCAGAAAAAGCGTTAATGAAGGCTGGTAACTTACTCTTCTACTGGATACTTTTACCTTGCAGAATTCCTCACCTTTAGAATAGATACAAAGGCTGTGGAATGGGCTCAGACCAAAAGGTGCAGCAGGACTGAATGGGCCAAAAGTCCCTCCAATCTGACCTGGTTTGCAAGGCAGCAATGCTTCATGAACATGTACTAACGCTCACATCACAGCCTGATAAATGGGTAGAATAGGTACCCTGCGTGCCAACACAGTGGCAGCAGCCTTAGCTCTGGTGGTATGAGCCCTCAGTTCTTCTGGAGGCTGCTTCTTGGCCAATGTGCAGCAGATTTTTATGCAGAGGACTATCCACCTTGACAAAGTCTTTTCTGCACTGTCTTGCCTTTCTTTGTTTTAGAAATCCCACGAAAAGCTGATGGTCCACCCGATAGTCTTTGGTGAGATAGATGTAAAAGCTCAGAACTCTCTTGGGATCCAGTCAATGGTCTCTCTCTTCCTGCGTATGGTCAGACAGAGCAAAGATTATTGGGAGTGTAATGGATTTCCCAACATGAAAAGGAGTCATGACGTTTAGCAAACATGCTGCCAGGGAGAACCTGAAGCTCATTCACACATCCAGTTGGAGTATTTGTGAGAAGTAACCGTCTTCAGAATCAGAAGACGCAATGAGAAGCTGTGCACTGCTTCAAAAGGAGTAGTCATGAAGTCAGGCCCAAATTAAGATTCCACTGTGAAAACAAAATCATCAGCCTACCTTTGATGGAATAGGATGGCATTCATCAGTAGGTGAATGGACCACAATTCCAACAGGTTGATGTGCTGCTGGGTCTCCACTAGAGATGCTAGTCCTCTGAACGCCAACTCTTCCAGATGAACTTCCCTTCCCAGCAATGATGCATCCGTCAGTGGGACAGGGGGAGAGATCTGCCTCTATCTCAATTGCTGCCAAGCAGCTACCACTGCAGAGCTTATACAGTCTACTCTAAAACCTTGATGGAAATCTACAGGTTCCTGGTGCTGGGTCCAATAAGACTTCAGATTCCAATGCAGAGCCCAGCATATGCCACCTGGCAAAGTCGATAAGCAGAATGCAAGAGGCTACGACGCCTCAGAATCACTCTCACTTGGACCAGGTCTGAAGCTGAAACAATAAAGTCAAAGTGTGAATGTCCTGGACTCATTGTGATGGAGGAAAGACCCGAAGAAGCAGCGTATCCAGAATGGCTCAGATGAATTGTAGCCTCAGCGAAGGAGACAGGTGTCAATGGCATGTTGATAGTGAACCTTAGTGAAGTCACTTTATCTAGAGGGGGTATATGATTGGCTTTGGTGAGCCTGCTTTAAAAAAACAGTCATTGTGGTAAGAGAAGAGTGGAATTCCCAAGCTCCAAAGGTGTGCTGCAACCATTACAATCACTTTTGTGAACACCCAAGGGGCACAGGTTAGATGGAAAGGGAGCACAGCAAACTGAATAAAAAATGCTCTGGAGCACAAGTAACATCTGTAGGATTGCATGATGTATACTTGAAAGTAGGGCTTCTGAAGGTACAGTGTCACCATGCAGTAACCTGGATCCATTGTAGACAGAATCTGGCAGTTTTTGAGCTTCTCGGATTTGGTCTTCCACAAGAAGGCTTTAAGAGGGTGGAAATCTATAACAAGATGAAGAGTTCTGTCCTTCGAAATGAGGAAATAACAGAAGTTAACAGCCAGTCCCTATTTCTGGGGCCGGAATCTTCTCTATGGTTCAATTCGACCAAAAGACCCAGTCTCTTGCAGTAAAATGTGCGGGGACTCCTCTGGCAGCTGTTTTTGATGTGGGTAGAAGATGCAGTATGTCAAAAATTAATAACAAATGAAGGGCCGGCTCTAATCAGTAAGGCTGAGCCTGGTATATTAAACAACAGAAGAAAATGGCAGTACTGATACTAGATTTCTAACAACAAATGGAAACCAATGTACAGACCACATTTCAATACATGTATATGCTATTTAATAGCCATTTATTTGAAAATGTTTCGCTTGTACACTATTTTCAAGTTAGGGCTGCAATTCGAACAATATTATATTACAACAATGGAAATAAGGACACAAAAGTGGAGTAAAACCTCATAAAAACCATCACTCATTATTCTTCAGACATATCACAATCAGACAACTCGCATTCATTCATTCAAACTTGGTACCCAGCACAAACTGGAGGATGAATACACCAATAGGTGGAGTGCTTGGTCTGCCGCAAAATCAAAAGCAATCCATATTACTCGGAAATATACACTATATCTGATTCGGTTAAATCACAAAATGTGGACATATACATCAAAATTTAAGTGTATTATTGCCAATACAGATGCAAAACAAATTCGCAAAAGGGCAAAACCAGCAGACCCATCGGCCTACGCGTTTCGAATCCCTATGGATCTTGGGATTCTCTTCAGGGCCAATCAACTCAGTCTAGTCTTAGCCAATAAGAAGCGATCACAAGTGGAGGCTCCTAAAGAGGAGACCACCGTGTCCTCAGATCGTGTGGATAGGATTCAATCAATGAGCACTGTTGTCAAAGGGGCCAGAGTGACCGGCAGTATCCAAACGCTACGTGCAGAGGAATGAAGTCATTGTAGGCGAACGTCGGTTCAGTCGAAACAGGAATGCCACACGTAGGAGGCACCAGAACAGCCGCGTCCCGCAGTAAATCAGGACAGGAAACACTGCATTCAATGCGAATCATTTTCAAATAAATGGCTATTAAATAGCATATACATGTATTGAACTGTGGTCTGTACATTGGTTACCATTTGCGGTTAGAAATCTAGTATCAGTACTGGCATTTTCTTCAGTACGTCAAAAATGGCATAACCCATTGAATAATCTTAAGGGCCCATCAGTCAAATGTTCTATTTTGCCACCTTTGGAGGAAATATATGATCTTGCCTGCCACAGGCCAAACTAAAGCAGCTTCGAGGTAAGATCACCATCAAACAGCTGACATTGATCAACTGGAGGGCTAGGTTGGCAGATAAAAAAATTTGTTTCCCAAGTGCCTCAATTCTCTTTGACTCTCTTTCTGGGTGAGATCATAGGGAATTAATGAACAAGTTACTTACCTTCAGTAACACGTTATCTGGTTGAGACTATCTAGCTGCAGATTCCTTACCTTTTAATTTCCCAGGCGTCAGGCTGGATCTGGAAACTTTTTCTGAGCAATACTCGGTACTGGGGTGAATGTATGACATTGTTCTGCATTATGTCCATCAATTGTTCTTTTTCTCTTTGAGCAATACTCCTTGAGCACTCCATCTGGTGGCTCCATTCAGCTGTGCGTGACGTTGTCAGCGTCGTTAGCGTCAGTTATTACATCATGGTACCTACATAGGCGCCACCCAGGCGCGCAGACATCAGTACTTTTAGTTTTTTTCACGCCAGAAGTGCAGAGCTACGAAGTAACTGACATAGTCGTGTGAGATACTAGGACCCTAAAAAGGGGAGTAACCCTAACCCTACAACATTCGTTTGCAAGGCAGAGAGGCATGGGTGGGGCTGTAAGGAATCTGAAGCTAGATAGAGTCTCTATCAGATAATGCATTACAGAAGGTAAGTAACTTGTTCATCTGATAGAGACTTCTAGCTGCAGATTCTTTACCTTTGAATTAGATACCCGAGCCCTACCATCTAAGTGGTGGGTTGCGGACCAATACCTTAAACTAGGAAGACCTGCAGGACCGAACAGGCAAAATTGCCGTCCCTGCGGGCCTGACTGTCCAGGGAGTAGTGTTTGACAAACGTGTGCAGAGATTCCCACGTTGCTGCCTGAAAGATGTCCAGGACTGGGACACCCAGAGCCAAGGCCGTGGTCGCAGCCTTTCCCCTGGTGGAATGAGCAGCGAATCCCTCAGGGGACTGCTTCTTTGCCAGGGCATAGCTGATCTTGATGCAGAAAAGAACCCATCACCAGATGGTCCTTTTCTGCACTGTCGTCCACCTAGAACTCTTTTGTGCAGTCACAGGAGAACGACAACCCTCTTTTTGGGTCGAGCCGGTGGAGATGCTCCTCTTCTTTAGAGGTCTGCGGAGGAGCAAAGAAGGTGGGCAACGTGATGGATTGACCCAGATGGAATGGGGTCATAACCTTTGGTAAAAAGGAAGCCCCGGTGCGAAGCACAACTTTGTCTGAAAAAGACATCAGATAGGGATGCATGCAAGATAAGGCCTGCAACTCACTCACCCTCCGGGCAGATGTAATCGCTACTAAAAAGGCTGTTTTGCTGGTGAACAGCTGGAGGGGACAGTTATGCAAAGGCTCAAAGAGAGCACACATTAGGTAGAAGAGGAACAAATTAAGGTCCCAGTGTGACATAACAAAGGGAGTGGGTGGAAACAAGTGAGCTAACCGCATTAGAAACCGATCTACAACCGGAGACGTAAAAAGAGAGGGCTGGTTTAGCAGCCGCAAAAAAGCAGACTGAGCAGTGAGGTAACCCTTGAGAGTTCCCAAAGCAGAGCCCTGCTGACCAGGGGTCAGAATGAATAAAAGGACAGTGGAAAGAGAAGCAGAAAGAAGGTCAATAGACCTTTCTGTACAGTATAATACAAATTTCTGCGAACAGCAGGTGTATACCGTCTTAGTGGAGAGATGCCTAATCGCCAAAATAACATTACATACTTCGGGAGGAAGGTCAAAAGCCATCATCTGCCGCCACTCAATCTCCAAGCATGGAGGAGCAGAGTTGACAGGTTCGGTGGAGAAATCTTCCCTGCTGCTGCGACAGTAGATCCTCCAAAGGGGCAGCCTGATCAGAGGATCGATGCTCATCTTCAGAAGCTCTGGATACCAGACTCTCCTTGCCCAGTCTAGAGCCACAAGGATGACTTGAGCCCCTTCGTTCCAGATCTTCTTCAGAACCCCGGGCAGGAGTGGTATGGGCGGAAAGGCGTATAGCAGGCCTGAGCTCCACTTGCGACGAAAGGCATCACTGAGCGATAGCCGCCTTGGAAACTCCAGCGCACAACACTGCTGACACTGCGTGTTCTCTTCGGAGGCGAACACATCTAACCAAGGTTCTACCCACTGCTGAAAGTGATCTTGCGAAAGCTCTGACTGGAGACGCCATTCACGAGGCATTGATAGCTGAGTTCAACCGCCCTGGTGGTCAGATAAGTGGCCAGGTGTTGAACTGCCAGGGTTAAGCCCTGCTTTTCAAGACATGTTCAGAGACGCAGGGCCTCCCAACAAAGGGTCCACAACCCCACCTCGCCCTGCTTGTTGAAATACCGCATGGCGGTGGTAGTGCCCGTGAACACCTGCACCAACCTTGACAGAGGGAAGAAAGGTTTTCAATGCCAATCCTCTCCCAGGTGGCTGCCCCATTCCAGAAGTGAAGTATCTGTCTCAACTGTGAGATCAGGTTGGGGGAGGGGAGAAGGGTCTGCTGTTGATTGAATCGCGGTTTGTCAACCACCACTGAAGATCTTTCGCAGTTCATTCTGCGATCTGAAACACATTGGTGAGATCTTCCTGATTCTGTTCCTGCTGGAACTTCAATTCCCATGCAGAGTCTGCATATGCCACCAGGGATGCTCTACCAACAGGATGCAGGAGGCCATGAGGAACAAAAGCCTAAGAGTGAGTCTCACCAAAATCCTGGGTAGAGGCTGCAACATCGGAATCATATCCTGAAAATCCTGGACTCGCTACTCAGAAGGAAAGACCTGAAACCAAACGTGTCCAGACCAGCTCTGATGAAAGGGATCATCTGAGAAGGAGTCAGGTGTGACTTCAGCATGTTTATGAAGAACCCCAGGAAATGCAGGAGGTTCGCCATAGTCTGAAGGTGGGAGACGACAGCCTGGGGCGAGGATGCCTTTAACAGCCAGTCATCAAGGTAGGGGAAGACAGATACCCCTAACATTCCAAAATTTGCTGCTACCACAGCCATCACCTTGGCGAACACCGGAGGGGCACTGGTAAGGTCGAAGGGGAGCACGGTAAACTAAAAGTGCTCATGGCCTACATTGAACTGTAGGTACGCCTGTGGCCCGGCAGAATGGGGATGTGAAAATACGCATCCTGCAGCTCCAATGCGACCTCCCAGTCTTCTAGGTCTTGGGCAGACCAGACCTGAGCTAGTGAAGATCTTGAATTTCTCCTTCCTGAGGAAGAGGTTGACGGTCTGCAGATCTAAAATGAGCAGCAATCCCTTGTTCTTCAGAATCATAAGGTAGAGGGAATAACAGCCAATGCCTACTACTGAAACCGGGACACTTTCTATAACTCCCTTGGACAAGAGAGCAACCTCTGACTGGAGACGCCATTCACGATTCATAAGGCATTGGTGGTCAGATAAGCGGCCAGGTGTTGAACTGCCAGGGTTAAGCCCTGCTTTTCAAGACATGTCCAGAGACGCAGGGCCTCCCGACAAAGGGTCCACGACCCCACCTCGCCCTGCTTGTTGCAATACCACATGGCGGTGGTAGTGCGCGTGAACACCTGCACCAACTTCACCTTGACAGAGGGAAGAAAGGCTTTCAATGCCAATCCTCTCCCAGATGGCTGCCCAATTCCAGAAGTGAAGTATCCGTCTCAACTGTGAGATCATTTTGGGGAGGGGAGAGGGGTCTGCCGTTGATTGAATCGCAATTTGTCAACCATCACTGAAGATCTTTTGCAGTTCATTCTGCGATCTGAACCACATTGGTGAGATCTTCTTGATGCTGTTCCTGCTGGAACTTCAATTCCCACCGCAGAGTCTGCATTTGCCACCTGGGATGCTCTACCAACAGGATGCAGGAGGCCATGAGGAACAAAAGCCTAAGAGTGAGTCTCACCGAAATCCTCGGTAGAGGCTGCAACATCGGAATCATATCCTGAATATCCTGGACTCGCTACTCAGAAGGAAAGACCTGAAACCAAAGGTGTCCAGACCAGCTCCGATGAAAGGGAGCTTCTGAGAAGGAGTCCGGTGTGACTTCAGCATGTTTATAGAGAACCCCAGGAAATGCAGGAGGTTGGCTGTATTTTGGGGTGAGGATGCCTTTAACAGTCAGTCATCAAGGTGGGGGAAGACAGATATCCCTAAGATTCGCAAATGAGCTGCGACCACAGCCATCACCTTGGCGAACACCGGAGGGGCACTGGTAAGGTCGAAGGGGAGCACAGTAAACTGAAAGTGCTCATGGCCTACATGGAACTGCAGGTAACGCGCCTGTGGCCCGGCAGGATGGGGATGTAAAAATACGCATCCTGCAGGTCCAACGCGACCTCCCAGTCTTCTAGGTCTAGGGCAGACAAGACCTGAGCTAGAGTGAACATCTTGAATTTCTCCTTCCTGAGGAAGAGGTTGACGGTCTGCAGATCTAAAATGAGCAGCAACCCTTTGTTCTTCAGAATCATAAAGTAGTGGGAATAACAGCCAATGCCTACTTCTGAAACCGGGACACTTTCTAGAACTCCCTTGGACTAGAGAGCTGTAACTTCCTACTGGATCAATTTTAAATGATCCTCCATCAGCTGTTCCTGATTTGGAAGAATGGGGGGACAAAAAGAAAGGAAAGGCAGAGAATAGCCCTCCTGAATGATGATCTGCAAGACCTTTGTGTCCAATGTTATGGACCTCCAGTGGGGGAGATGATGATGGATTCTCCCACCAACTGGAGAGGTGTGGTCTTGCAGAGTCAAGCTAGGAGTACTTGGAGACTGCAGCTGCTGAGGGCAGGGTGGCCGACGACTTCTGGCTTCCACTCCTAGGCTATAATGAACTGCATCGACGTCCCTGCTCGGCTTGGGAGGCCTGAGCAGGAAGGTAGCTGGGATACGGCTGACGAGGCTGGAAACTCCTTCCGTTGCCACGAAAGGTAGACTGGCCATGAGGTGTTGAAGAGATGCCCAATGATCTGGCCGTAGCTAGAGAGTCCTTGAACCTCACTACGGCCGAATCTGCCTTTTCCCCTAAAAGGAGGGTTCCATCACATGGCATATCCATCAGATTTGCCTGGACATCGCCAGAGAAGCCAGTTGTCCAAAGCCCGGTGTGGCGTCTAAAGGTCACTGTCGAGGAAACCGATCTACCCAGCTAATCTGTAGTATCAAGGCCACACCTTACGGTGAATTTTGCTGAATCTCTCCCATACTTAACTGCCTGAGAGAGCGTAAACCAAGCCTCCTCCGGGACTTGTGGCAGCACATAGGCAACTGTCTCCCAAAGGAAGTGGGAGAAACAGCCCAATAAGCATGCAGGGTTCACCGACCATAATATTAGGCTGGAGGAAGAAAACTATTTCTTTCCAAATTAATCCAGCCTCTTGGATTCCCTATCCAGTGGAGCAGGAAGGGAACGTTCTCTGTGACGTGGAGGCCTGCACCACCAAGCTTTCTGGGGTGGAGTGCTGGCTGAGGAACTTTGGGTCTAGGCGGAGGTGGCAGAAAATTGTCCTATTCACCGGAGCCCCTGTGCTTGGACCACGTGCCTAGAAGGAAAACAGTAAGAGCTTCATTAAAGGGCAAAAGGGGTTCTAAGGTTGAAGTCCCAGGCTGAAGCTCTTCAGTCTGGAGGAGATTAGTCCTGACCTCCACTGAGAGCAGCTCCAGTACAAGGACCTCAGCTGCCCTCTTAACCACCAATGGCATAGGATGCCCCATCCTCCGTAGCCACAGTTGACGGAGAGTGCATGCCAATATCTGTAGAAATGTCCAGTCCACTGGCTTCCCCAAGTTCCCCATACCAGTCCAACTGCTCTGCAGAGCCATCCTGGTGTTCAAGAGGGTCCATAGACCCCTCCCATTTCTCTCCGGAGCCCAACACATCCACACAGTGTTCAGATGACAACATAGAACCCCTGAGTTCATTCGACGTTGGAATCGGCGTCAAGCAACGTTGTTCCGACTCCATGTCATCGGGGATACAGATTGGTCTGGCACCACTGATGGTCATTGGCGGCGCCCCAGGCACGGAGTTCGGGTCTGACGCCAGGGGAGGTAGCGATGGCACGACAGGGATCGACCTAGGTCCTTTATCAGATCTCTGAGGCCATGGCCTGAGGCGAGGGCATCGAATCCAATGGGGCCCTTTCCAACCCCGCAGAGCCCGAAGGCTCACCAGACGGGTCGCCCTGCTCAAATACGTGGCGCATGGCCTCATAGAACTCCTTGATTTGAGCGGGGGTCGCTCCAGCTCCTGGAAAAGGATGGAGGCAAGAAGTCAACCCTGGCTCCGGGTCTGTGGAACCATGCCTAGAGCATCGCTGCTCCTTACCTGCTTCGTTGATGGACGACAGTCAAGGTGAAAATGAAGTCTGCTTGGACAACTTCTTCTTTCTGTGACACTTCAATGAGTGTCCAGACGACCTTGAGTTGGACGAAGGGGACTTTAAACTCCTAGAGAAGTCCTGCAACCTCCTCTTCCTCGATCGGGACCACCTCTGTGGAGTCTCGCTTGACGGTGTCGGCTCTTTGGCCGCAAGGAGCTTCAAAGCCCTCTCCCGGAAAGTATTAGGAGCAATGGCCCGACAGTCCGAGCACGACTTTGAATCCTGGTCGCGCTCGAAACACCAGAGGCAGACAAGGTGAGGATCGGTGACCGACATTGTGCAAGGAAAGGCCCCACACAGCTTAAATCCTGTCGTCCTCGATGACATCCTTCGCACACAATGGAAAAAGTGAAAAGCGACCAAGGGGTAGCTCTTCACAGATCGGCGCTAAACTGGTGCGGAAAGAAAAGAACTGACGTCCGTGCATCTGGGTGGCGCCTATTTGGTACCGCAATGTCATACCCGACGCTAACGACGCGGACGTCACACGGAGCTGAATGGCGCCACCCGACGGCGCGCGCAAGGGTTATTGCTCAGCAAAGGTTTCTGGATCCAGCCTGACACCTGGGAAATTCAAAGGTAAGGAATCTGCAGCTAGAAGTCTCTATCAGATTGCGGCTTATGTTGCTTGTGCAATCCTGAACCCCTACACCGGCCTGCAACATCTAGCTCACTGTCAGTTTGATGGTGGGCATGAACAAGGTTTAGACACCAAGTGGCAATTAAGTCAGCGCTTTACTAATTGATTGGCAGTAAGGGTTCAGAGTGAGCCTGCTCAGGTTACAAAATATCTGTTAGCACATTTGTTTTAACTTCCACAGATAGCAGTTGTAAAACAATCTCAGTTGCACATTTTATGACCACAGTAAAGGAAGTACCCTCTTCCTCTGAAGGCCCAGTGAGAGACCAGAACCAAGTTTTCGGGGGAAGTGTCCAACCCACTGGCCATGCATAGATTATCATCACCGCTGTCTGAGTCAAATAATTCGGATCATCTCCTCTGTTGTCATCTTTAAAAGCTAGTTGACTCTAATGAGAGTCCGACCCAAGAAGCTGTTTGAGCACTGGACAGCTTTGAGGAAAAGGCATGATTCTGTTTCAGTGAGACTGAATTGGGACCAAGTGCGTTGGCACAGATTCAGGACGCAACTTCGGTTGAGCCAGAAACCAATTTGACTCGGAGTCCAAAACAGCTATGGGAGTGCAGTCCTCCTCCAGTGCTGGTGGCATTGAGGCTGGTACCAGCATGAAAGGGACCAAGAGAGAGGAGAGGAGAGGAACCAACAACTGTTTCCGGTGGCACAGATGCAGAGGATACATCCACAGGCGGTAAACCAACTGGGAGTCTCCACAGAACCTGAGGGCCAAAAGGCACATCTGAGGGAGCTGGAAGAGTGTCAAAGGAGTGCAACATGGCCTCTTTAAAGATTTCCATCTGTAGCAATGTCAGTGATGGCCCCTGGAACTCATTGGGATCAGTTGTTGAATCTGCTCCGCAGTAGGAGACAAGGAGAAAGACAGAGAGGGACCCTGATGTCCTTGTGCCTTCTCTGGCAGAGAGAGGCAAGATGGGGACAAGTCCAGCTTGTCCAAACTACATACATTAAAGGGGACCCAAGGGCAATTTAATGACCAGCTCTGAATACACGCCCGACAGACATATACCACAAAAAAGTATCAGAGGGTCAAAAGTAAGACAGGCAAATATTGAGGACAGTTAAGGTGTAGCGCTCCCACTAGCCATATGACTGGAAAAGAAATGGTATTAAAAGTGCCAGATCAAGATCGGTGTCTGGTCTCTGGCACCCATCAGTCACCACTCGGAACCGCCCTTCATCATTTGGGGCTCCGAGGACCAACACTGTACTAGATCTTGTTTCTCTAGCAGAAAGAAATTAGCCTTCCTGTTAGTCAGTATACGTTGGTATTAGGGTCAGAAACATGTGTGTTGGTAGAGTAACTGACGGGGTAAAAAGAGCGTGCAGTGCAAGGGAAATACCAAGAAAATAAAGAGGGTGAATAAAATTGGTTTAAGGAGCAGAAAAATAATTTTAATAGGGTATAGCTCCTAACACCAATGTTAAAAATAGCCAAGACAGGGAAAACTAATGAACTGTCTAGTGATGTAACGTGGTCGACATGTTTCAGCAAATCCGGCCAATAGCCTTGCTTTCTTCAGGACCTTAGATATACCGCTACTGCAAACAGAAAAAAACCCAAATGTGACAGAAGTGTTTAAAAGTGAGTGAAATATAGTATTGGAACGACATTGATATTTAAATGTCACCTGAACCTCTAGGTATGTCTGCCGCTTAGGAGTACCGACGGTTAGAGCGGTGCTTCACTAAAGTCCTGAGCCGCAGCCAGGTGGGGTGAGGTCTATACTTCTTACTAACCAGTCCATCGCTGACTGTGTGAGAAGACTTGGAACAGACATACCTAGAGGTTCAGGTGACATTTAAATATCAATGTCGTTCCAATACTATCTGTCTTGGCTATTTTTAACATTGGTGTTAGGAGCTATACCCTATTAAAATTATTTTTCTGCTCCTTAAACCAATTTTATTCACCCTCTTTATTTTCTTGGTATTTCCCTTGCACTGCACGCTCTTTTTACCCCGTCAGTTACTCTACCACTACACACGTTTCTGACCCTAATACCAACGTATACTGACTAACAGGAAGGCTAATTTCTTTCTGCTAGAGAAACAAGATCTAGTACAGTGTTGGTCCTCGGAGCCCCAAATGATGAAGGGCGGTTCCGAGTGGTGACTGATGGGTGCCAGAGACCAGACACCGATCTTGATCTGGCACTTTTAATACCATTTCTTTTCCAGTCATATGGCTAGTGGGAGCGCTACACCTTCACTGTCCTCAATATTTGCCTGTCTTACTTTTGACCCTCTGATACTTTTTTGTGGGACAAGTCCAGCTTGGCCATCATAAGCTTCTGCTTCAACTTACCAAAAACTAGGACCACAACGATCGTGGGAAAGGCCTGAGAGCGGGACTTAATTGGGACTTTCCTGACTTCTCTAGGGTGTTCGGCAAAGGACAGCTTCGCTTCACATTGTTAGATCACATTCGGATTCTTAGGGTGACACTATTCGCACCACTTGCAGTTGTGCTGTAAACCAAAATACCTGAGGCTAACCTTGAGGGGTAGGGGTAGTCAGTCACAAACATGTTTTGTACAAAAATCCCTAAAAAGTTTCAATCCTGTTGATTTAAGAGCTGGCATTGTTTACTTGCAAACTGGAGAAAAGAAGAATTTTGAGAATAAAACGCATTAACTGTTGAGAAAAAAGAGGTAGCTCACTCTGGAACTCCGGAACCGGCTAGAAAGGGGCAGAAAGAAAGGAACTGATGTCAGCTCACTGGGGGGGGGGGGGGAATGGGGGGTGCTTATGTGTGTCTCCGATAGTCACTTCTGGACAGAACAAAGTCAATGTGGATCCGCACCCCGCCACTTAATGGCGAGCGAAGTCACTGTTGTGTAAAAGTTAACAGATCCAGTCTGGTGCCTGGGGATATTCCAAAGTTAAGGAATCTGTGGTTAGAGGTATCCATCAGAAAGTAACATACCTTCAACCGTTACTGTGCCTCAGTCTGATCAGGTATTAATTCAGAACAATATATATTATTTCAGGTAAAATACTGATAAGAGATCATTTGGACACTGTGTTTGAAGCCTGGAAATTAAAGATTGTGAATAAAGAACATCTCACAAAATTGAGAATTATATTTGGGATGAGTGATTTTATGTGGCAACATCATGCTTACTGAGATAATGTGTTACCTATTCCTAGCTATCTCCGCTAATCAATGTCGACATACAGTTGACCTAGCCAGTTTGAGGCATACTCGTGCAATGGAGTGTACAGGCTAGTAGGACAGAATATCATCTGTTTGGATTCAATATGACAATATGAACACTCTATGCAAAGGTATTTGTCAAGCCATGATGGAAGCCAACAACATCACATTGAAAGCAAGTGACATCTCATGTTTGGCAAAGTAGTAAAACATATTGAGGGGGCACAGGTTTCTTATTAAGACTTTATTCAGAAACTATCTTTAGAACGGATTAACATAGAAGATACTTTGTCTAATACCTATTTATCCATATATAAATTGAGCAATTATCTATTTTTACAGCTTTGAGAACGTAACCAACATGTGTCTAATTTATGGTAAGGTACAATGATTGTTAGGAAATACCATTTATGCTCAGAAGAGAGAGAGAGAGAGAGAGAGAGAGAGAGAGAGAGAGAGAGAGAGAGAGAGAGAGAGAGAGAGAGAGAGAGAGAGAGAGAGAGAGACATCCTGATGAATGCCACTAACACCTCATTAGAGGGATTATAATAGCAGAAACATGTTAACCTTCCCTAGTGAGTTGAAATTTCGCCTGCATCATTTTTACTCTATCACTGGGGGACATAATAAAACTTGACAAGTCCACTCATTAGATAGTTTTAATACACACACATTTGCCCTCTGCCCTATACCATCCCACCTAACCATTCAGACAGTTGCATCAATTTATACCCCATAAAAATACACCCTTAGATGTTCCCAAATAATTCAGAGGGTAATAGCTTGCACTCAGAACATCATAATCAATGCCAGGAGGGGCCCAAGGATGAAGCATTGCACTTACAAGATGTCCTGATACAGTTGGATATTTGTACCCACAGAGTCTCAGGTCCCTTACAAAGGGCAGTCGGTTGTGCTTGGAATATTTATGATAGTAGGAGGTTGCATTGTTAACTTTTCATTTAAATCCTCATGGCCCTAACAAGTTTAATGAAGGCTCATTGAACATGGGTAAAAAGTGAATTAATTAGATGTTTTTCACCTCGGGATTTGAGTGACATCATAGACAACTCAAGGTTTGCTCTCAATGTCTATTTGATGTCATTCAGAATCCCTCGGTCAAAAACATTCACTGTTAATGATCTATTATTCTATATGTGACACAAGACTTCAATAAAAGGTTGTGATGTCGCCCTATAAAGATCCCCCTCCCTGCACTGTCTAATGGAACACTCTGACTGACTGTAATATGGAATGTTGTGATGTGACAGTTGACAGGGCGAGCAGCTAACAACCGCCGCTGACAGGTCTTTCTGGGCTGTGGCGTCTCCAGTAAAGCCTACTTCTCTCCTACAATTACTCCTGTGGTGTTTCACGTCCCACCTCACACTGGCAACAAGGATAGTAACAGGCTGGATGACACTTCAACAGGCAAGGTCCCAGGGTACAGTGAACCGTTGATGAGTTTTGAGGTGAACATTGGAAGAATTTTTGTTTGCAGGCTCCAGCATGGGGTGTGAGGCTGTACCAAGTGAAAGCATTGCCTCTAAGCGCTAATTGTTTAAGGGAACGCTTTGGCAGCGTTAAATCTAATAACTGAAGCCCTTATCACTGGTGTTGTAGTGTGACGAAAAATTGGGCAGAAATGTTGGGTCTGTGGGTTGTCAATATGCTTTCTTTCGTCTTGGCGTCCAATTTTATCGAGGCACGAATATCGATTTGTGAAGTTGGTATTGTTTGGTAAACAGCGTGATGAGCAACCGACAGTGCAATGTGTTGTGACCGAAATAAGTTTAATCATCTACTTTTGTGAGAGTGGCCGGTATATTCAACACCACTGGCACTGTGAGAGAAAGGTGAGCTTCACTGTGCACTCTCCCACAAGTCAAATTCAAGCCCTACGCGCTGCACTGCACATGAAAATATCTCCCGCAAGTCGCACTCACGCCCTATACACTGCACCACACATGAGGAGAACAGCACGCTTAATCACGTGTACTGAGCCGCCCTGAGCAAGAGAGCCATTCTACTCCAGCGAGGAATTAACGCCTCAGTGAAGAGATTGGAAACTCTTTTGGATAAGTGTTAACGCACGCCTGCCTTAAGAATGCCTCCTCTTAACTAGGTTTTTAAACAAACAAGGGGGACCCACTAAATGGCTTGGGACCATGGGTATCAAGTATTTCAAAAAACAAAGGTCCAAAGCTTAGAACAGTATTTCAAAACAATGACATAGAGACCACAATCGGACAATATGTGCACTTTTCTTATACCCAGCCGGGCAAAGAATTTATTAAGGAATATATGACAGAAAGTCAATTTATACGTTCCAATTTGACATCAAACATTTAGTGTTTGAAGTAAGGCACAAGCCTGTGCCGTACTGAGCAATAGAGAAAGGGTTGTGAGTAAGGGTGCAGAAGAAAGAACAGTTTACATCAGGCAAAAGGAAGGTTTGAGCAAAGCCCGGTACTGCTTTAGAATTTAAATTGGCAGTATTCCCTAGAGTAGAACATACACATATGAATAACAATGAAACAACTGTATGTCTACAGAACAAGGTTGACGGCGTTTCGATCCCGCGCTCAAAATAATGGGATCATCATCAGGACTTAATATATGCCTGGAGTAACATAAAACAATATGCCCAAAGGCTGGAGGATTGCGCGTTCAATTTAATGGCTGAGGCCACTCAGTACGTTGGCCACTCAGTACGTTGGGTGAGGAACTTCAAAGAACAATTTGCAATCCAATTAGTTGCAGAAAGATTCTATGGTTTTAGTTAATTAGCCCAATATGGGAGCCCCGTCTAGTTGAGTCTTCGTTTGAATTACGATCTTGTTAGAAGATGAGTTAGACCATAAGGGCGGTCAGATTAATTCGGTGATCCGCTGTACGGGGCTGAGTGAGCGCCTTGGTTTAGGCGTTCTCACCGTGTTTACAAGAAGCTCTATCCGTGGCGGCGGTCGAAAATTGCACGATCCGCTCACACGACGGACGAGGTGTCGATACACCAGTTCCTCGCAAGCGACGCTCCCATATTGGATCTGAAAGAAACAGGTTAGTGTTAGATTCCTTACCTTAGAATAGATACCCCAGCAATACCAACCCCGCTGGTGGGTCTGCGAACCATGATCACACCAGGAAGTCCTGGAGAACGGAACGGACAAAAAAGCCATCTCTCCGGACTTGGCTGTCCAGGCAGTAGTGCTTAGCAAACGTGTGCAGCAAGGCCCACGTAGCTGCCTGACAGATGTCCTGCAAGGGGACTCCCCGACCCAGGGCACCAGTAGCTGCTGTGGCCGTAACATCCTGGGGCATGAAAGAAGGACAAGTCCTCAGAACAACTTTGCCCGGATGGACAGAGAGGAAAGGAGGCTTAGAAGACAGAGCCTGGAGCTCACTCACTCTTCTGGCAGAGGTGATGGCAACCAGGAAAGCAGTTTTAAGCGTCAGAAGAGAAAGAGGACACTTATGAAGTGGCTCAAAGGGAGTGCACATCAGATAAGTAAGTACCAAGTTCAAGTCCCACTGAGGCATCACGAAAGGAACAGGAGGGAACATGTGTGTGATGCCTTTCAAGAATCTATTTACAACAGGGTACTTGAAAAGAGAATGCTGATCAGGAAGCCTTAAGAAGGCTGAAATGGCCGAGAGATAGCCTTCGATAGTGCCCAGAGAAGAACCCTGCTGGGCAAGCGAAAGAAGGAAGAGGAGAACCTCTGAAAGAGGGGCAGAAAGTGGATCCACAGCCTTTGCTGTGCACCATGCCACACATCTGTTCCACCTGCAAGCGTATACCGTTTTTGTGGAGGGATGCCTGGCTGCCAGAATCACATCACAGACTTCAGGAGGCAAGTCGAATGGACTCAACTGTCGCCGTTCAATCTCCACGCAAGTAGGTGGAGACTCGACAGGTTCGGGTGGAGGAACGTCCCCTGTTGCTGCGACAGAAGGTCCTCCTGAAAAGGCAGACGAATTGGGGGATCGACTGACATACTGAGTAGCTCGGGATACCAGTGTCTTGGTGCCCAGTCTGGAGCCACAAGGATGACTTGGGCCCGGTTGCGTCGGATCTTCTTCAGCACTCTGGGCAGAAGTGGTATAGGCGGAAAGGCGAACAATAGACCGCAGCTAAACACGCAAGTAGGTGGAGACTGGACAGGTTCGGGTGGAGGAACGTCCCCTGTTGCTGCGACAGAAGGTCCTCCTGAAAAGGCAGACGAATTGGGGGATCGACTGACATACTGAGTAGCTCGGGATACCAGTGTCTTGGTGTCCAGTCTGGAGCCACAAGGATGACTTGGGCCCGGTTGCGTCGGATCTTCTTCAGCACTCTGGGCAGAAGTGGTATAGGCGAAAAGGCAAACAATAGACCGCAGCTAAACTCGCGACGAAAAGCGTCGCCGAGCGAGAGCCGCATTGGAAATTCCAACGCGCAGAACTGATGACCTTGCGCGTTCTCTTCGGTGGCAAATAGATCTAACCAAGGCTCTCCCCACTAAAGAAAGAGACCTTGCACTACGTCCGAGTTCAGACGCCCTTCGTGATCCATCATGCACCGGCAGCTGAATTCGTCCGCCTTGGCGTTCAGGGAACCTGCCAGCTGTTGAACCACCAGGACGACGCCCTGGTGTTCCAGCCATGTCCAGAGGCGCAGAGCCTCCAGACAAAGGGTCCACAACCTCACCTCTCCCTGTTTGTTGCAGTACCACATGGCGGTGGTGTTGTCCGTGAACACCTGCACTACACGTCCCTGGACAGTGGGAAGGAATGCCTTCAGTGCAAGGCAGATAGCCCGCAGCTCCAGAAGGTTGATATGGAGCCGATACTCCGCCGGAGACCAGAGGCCTCTGATCTCCGACTCTCCCATGTGCCCCTCCCCCCCATCCCAGGAGGGACGCATCCGTCACTACTGTGTGCTCCGATGTAGTGTAGTGCCTATATTCCCAATAGGCTCTGCGCAATGGAATTGTATTGTATGTATTGTATTGTATTGTATTGCGTATTTGTATAGCGCGAACTGTCACCCAAAGGTTATCCTGGCGCTTTGACTTATCCAGACCAACGCAAAACACAGCACTACACTGCCCTGGGGAATAGATGGGACTTCAAGCCTTTCTTAAATGAGAAGAGTTCCCCCGTGCTCCTTAGAGTCACTGGCAGAGAATTCCAGAGTTTGGCCGCAGTGTATCCAAAGGAACGGCCTCCCATCCGTATCCTCCGGATCTTAGGGACTGTGACCAGATATGCCGATGAAGATCGCAGGGGTCTGGAGGTCGAATACCAGGAAAAAAGCTCTTGTAGCGGGACAGGCCCCTGATCACGGAGGGCCCTAAACACTATACACAACGCTTTAAAACAAATGCGCTGGTGGACAGGTAACCAGTGGACGTCCTTAAGCGCAAGGGATGAAGAAGCCGAACGCAGTCGAGAAAGGGCCAGTTTAGCAGCCATATTCTGGATGCTCTGCAATTTTCCGATCAGAATACCAGGGGCACCCAGAAGCAGTACATTGCAGTAGTCGAGCCTAGTCAGAATAATACTACGCACTACTTCTGGTCTAGCTTGAGCCGGAAGCATAGGGAGAATCTTACGTAGGATGCGGAGCAGCATCATACATGTAGCGACAGTTTTGTCTACAAAAACATTCAGCTGCAAATTTGGTCCAAATATAACTCCCAAATTACGAGCGGAATCTGCTGCCGCAACTGTACCCTGGAAAGCAGTGGGCCAAAAATCCGCCGGCAAAGGCCGAGGAATACAATCCATAGAGCAGTGCAACACCTCAGTTTTTGAGCCATTAAACTGAAGAGAGTTAATGTGCAGCCAGTTCGCGGTGGCTGTCATGCAACGGTGAAAGGTCTCCTGAGACACAGCCTCTCTACCTTCCAAGGAAAAAATAAGCTGCGTATCTTCGGCATAGTTGATGACCGAGATACCGAATTATTTAATCGGTTTAACTAAGGGGCGGAGGTAGAGATTAAATAAAATGGGACTGATGGCCGACCCCTGAGGTACCCCGTGCCCCACTCTTTTTGTGCCAGATCTAAAAGGCGGTAGAGCCACTACTTGATGTCGATCCTGAAGACCCTTAAACCATTCGGACTTAATGATAGGGTTGAATTCACATGTTATTTATAGAACGACAACAGTAATTGGCAGATAGCATTGTCACATGCATGAAGAGTCATATTGGTAATTTTATCATGGTAGCTAAGCGTGGGTCAGATTGCTAAACAGTGTTAACATCGCGCGCAGTCAGGTCAATAAAGTTTCTATTGCAAAAAAAACACCCGACTTCACACACACGCCACGACGCATGCGCGTAATTTCTTTTTGATCTAAAACCGCAAGAGTACGGCATTCGCGTGACACGCTGTAAGAGAGAAACAGGAAGGAGAGGAAGATACTCAGAGGTAAGCGCGGACAGCATCACAGAGCGAAGGAAGTTAGATAGGGCAAATAACATCATGTAACAGAGAGTAGGGCATTTAAAAATTCGAGCAGCGGCCTCGGCCAGCGCAAAAAGACGCACAATATTTGTAAATAACAGCGAGAGTTCCATGCATTAACTAATAACTTTTGAGGAACCACTCACAAAGTCGGCGTTTATCGCATGAATAGCCATAGACCAGCGGCGTTAGAAGCACACGCATTACAAGCACGAGCTTAAGTTCACTGTAAACTGACACACCCTGATTAAACTAAGACACGAGATGTTAACATGAAACAACAATATAATAGTATTTGGCAGTAGCAATGTGTAAATGATTTCCGGTGACATTGTATATAGGTGGGCAGATTTATAAAATGGAGTAAAGAGTAGTAACATTGCACAGTAATTGATGTGATGATTTGAACCAAGGGCACCGCTTGGGATTAAGTGGTAAAAAATGTTATGTTTACTTTTCTTTTAGAATGCTTCCCTGATGAAGACGAATTAACGCCGAAATGCATTGGAAAAAGAGATTACAATCTGATGTATAAGAGAATGAATCAAATTCAAACAATCATTTGGTTATATGTGATTACAACATGATCAAGTCTAAAGAAATGAAATAAAAAGAACTATGCATTATCAATTTTTGGATTGAGCCAGAGTGATTTATCAATTTAAGCTGAAAGAATTCAGCATTCAACCAGTGCCTTGGGAGACAGATCTATGAATCATAGGACTGCAACCTACCAGTTATTGTACACACTCCAGGCGGGGAGTGATTCTCGAGAGCACGGCAACGAGTTAATATCAATTATCAAAATTAGAGGCAGTGCACGACCAGCACCCAAGCCGATCCTGAAGATAGGAAACCAGCCAGTCTCTCGCCAGACCAGCCACCCCGGCTTCCTCCAATCTGCTGATGAGAATGGCGTGGCTGACCGTGTCGAACGCGGCCGACATATCAAGCAGCACTAAAAAGGCTGCATGACCTGAGTCGTCACGCGAACGAAGATCATCCAGGACATAGATTTGACATCGGACTGAGGTCAACTAGGTCTCTATTGAATATACTAAACTTAATTGTGTGTGTGCCAGCTAACTCAGAGGTCACTAGAAACTTTCTTAAATACACAAGAAGGGATTAGTTTCTGACAACCCCATAAACATGACAACTTAGAATATATCTCTCAGAGTAGTGGAAACAATAGATAAGTATTTTACTCAGTCATTGTGCTTGCTTCGTTTCTACAGAGTTGCAGAGTTGCAGAGAAATAGTGAGACAGGTGTTTTCAATAAAAAGGGTTTATTGAACAGTCTTCTTTCTCATGCAAGAGAGGTGAACTGCTACAATCGTTATGCAGACAGCAAAGTATAATGCGTACAGCGTAAACAGTAATATGAAATAATACTGTAAGAACATTGTATGATTTCTAAGCCATATAAAAATACATACATAAATAACATTGGCTAAAATAATCAACTGGTGCTTCTAAAATACACCTACCCCAATGTACCTAACCTAAGTCTAGTACGAGGGAAGAAGTAAGTATTGTGTAGCATAGGTTTAGTTTTTGCCTAGAATCTACCAAAGGTTTCTCTAGGTTCTAATCAGCTCCATACCTTATTAGAATGAAGGAGGTCTGGTATCTATGTCTCGGGACTCGATTTCCCAACACCCCGCAAGGGGAGCCGGAAACATTGGAGCTGGATTCTCGGCAGGAGAAGGGCAGCTTCCTGATCAGTGCGTCAGCTGGAGAGTCGGCTTCCTTCTGTACTTGCTGTAGCGAACTGCGTCGGGCAAGTAGGTCTTCGATCTGCTCTGAACCACCGTATCTTGCTAGAGCAAGTGAAGGTATATTTATACCTTGACGGTGTTTAGCAATGCCATAGTTTGATGTAAAGTCGGGCATATGAATGTCAGGAAAGAAGCCCTAGGAAATAGTTGTTCTTTGTAAAGTAACTGAGTTCTTGGACAAATCAATATTCAAGCAAGGGGAAGTCCTTGACTGCTTAAGCTGGTTTTCCTAGAAGTCGTTGTGACGTTTGGTATGGGTGGAAGTAGCCATGCCTGTATTTGGGTAGCATGGCCTATGCCTAAATAAGAGCTTGATTTCTATGCCTATATGAGGGCAATGTGAATTGTACCTATATAAGGGCATGAATCAAGAAAATTCACTTGGAGCTTAAAACGCCACACAACAACCACTCCACTTTCCTATGTACGACATTACTAAATTCTAAACACATAAAAACATATCCACACATGATGTGTTAAACTCACCCAAATTACATAAATTGCATTGGTACTGGTTGTACACGAAAAGAGCATTTGTGCTGTACGCATTTAAAGCAATGTTTCATTCAAAGCATATAGTTTGACATTTGAAAAATGCCATCAGAATGAATCATGAAAATACATTTATGAAATGGCTCTTAATTACAGAAGAAAAAGTTGAGACCATTCTATGGCAGATTATATAAACTGTTTGAGTGTGGACAAGATCAAATATTGTCTCTTGGAAGTTTTCAAAGAATTCTAGTTCTCTATGAATAGTTCTACTTTAAGCAGATTACTTTGTGCCCAAAAACAAAAAAGAAAAATTTAAAAAAAGAAAAAGTTAATCATACAAAAAAACAGTCCCAAAGTTAGAACTTTGATTTGAAAAAATGAAGGTCGAATTCAGAGTCTCTCAGAACACTGTGTGGCAAATCAAAAGTCAGTGTTATTGTTTGGAGAAAATATCAAATCAAGTCTGTAAAGAATTTGTCTACCATAGTAGGTGAGAGTTGGATTACCTCGTTGAGAAGATTAACTGCACATAGATGTGAAGCATGCCGTCAGCGTAGGTCGCATTAGCAATGTTCAAATTGGATGGTACCTGTGTGCCACTTTTCTCTCATACCTCACCGTCAGCATTTTGCGCCTGTGAGATCTCAATGAATGCCGTCATCAGAATTGGTAGCCGCTGGGGACAACGCAGTGCATGGGCCGTTACAAGTTCAAGCAAAGTAGCAACATCCGCTGGCATGACTGATAGGAGTGTGAGACAGATGTCGAACACACATTCTTCTCCGCATAGCAGGCATCGTAGAACAGGTAAGAAGCAATCTTGCCAAATTGGTCTGAATGACATAAAACATGTGGTATTCAATTCTCTTAAACGAGTTAATCCCGAAATTTGGACGATGCGTTCACGACACTTCATCGCCAGTAGAGTATTTTCCACGGTGATCTGGGTGTCTGCTGTGGATTGGCTTGCTATATTGAACCAGTAGGAGCAAAAATAGTATCCCTGCAGCGAGTCCCAAAACGAGAGGCAATCCGCCAAACACAGAGTGCACGAAGTTCGGAAATATGCCTAGGAATCCTTTAAAAGTTGCTAACAGTCCCGAAAAAATTGTCTTAAATACATGCACAATACCACTCATATCAGATATGTTTAAGATACGACCTAACATTTCTGAGAAATGTACAGGGCAATTTGTAGTTAATAGGGTGTGTATCTCTGCAGAAGTCCTTGCGACTTGCAGATCATAGGTCTCTTTGGCCGAGGTCAGTGGCACAGTTTTCTGTAAAAGATTGGCTTTCATTCTGCTTAAAGTATCAATTCATATAGAAGAGATGTTCAGTGAAGGCCATAATGGCGACTCCCGGTCTGTCTTGGTTTTTGGAAACAATACTTGCATATAGCAAGTGACCCTGGCGGACGACACAGTTATGAGATAGCAACATGCCACAGCAGCTTTGATCATTCAACATATTGTAACCCATTAGAAAATTGTCTAAAAATTGGATCAATCACTGCAGCTGGTGATCCTTGCAGGTGGCAGGATAAATTGTTAGAGGAACCATCGCAGGCCTAGTGTAAATTAATACCCTAACAAAGGAGAGAGACGCTTAGTGTTTTTTCACAATGTTTACCACTAAGAAAAACTTATTTCCCCCCACTCCAACATTTGTGTGTGTATGGTAATTCCCAGGATGTCTTGATGTATTCTTTACCCAACCTTTCATATATGCCTCCTGGTATATGTTTTAAGCAATACTGAAAATGGAAAATTGTAACTGGCAGAGTGATTGTTCCGTGTATTATCCATTCAATAGCTGGCTTTTCAGCGATAGTAAATGGCAATCTTTCCAGTTTTTCAATGCTCAGCACCGTATAGTCTGCTTCCCTCTGTGCCAGTTTGATCTGTTTATCAGCGAGATTAAATTCTGAAAACAGTGACGTGGTATTGATTAAACGCCAAGGCACATAGCCTGAGTGAAGGTTTTGTAACGTCCAGCCTAATAGCATTATAGAACGTAATTGCGACTGACCATGTTGCAACATGACCAAGTCCTGTTCCATTATGTCTATGGCAGAGGATACTATGCTGTCCAAAGAATATATCCTGACTACAGATTCGTTAACCCATTGTCAACTACAGAGAGAGATTACTCTAAATTAATACAATCAATTTCTCGTATTCGTTCTGCAGTCTCTGCTTGCGTAATCTTCCATGCTTCATTATAAGCAGCATAGATACCGGCGTATATAAAACGTTTATGACACGGTTTAGTAGGTCCTTGTAACAAGTCCCCCAGATCAGCGCCATCTTTAAGTAAAGATAAGTGTTGTTTTACTTCCTTTAGTGTAGACTTGTGTAGCCATTCAAGGCACAGTTTCCCTACACTGTACGCTATTCCTAGATGCTGTCTCTGAACATATCTTGGATCTGGACTAGTGAATGTGAACCCTTGTGTCTTATTCAGGAATCTATCTTGGATTCTGAACATATCTTGGATCTGGCCTAGTGAATGTGAACCCTTGTGTCTTATTCAGGAATCTATCTTGACAGGTGTTTGTGTCTGTGGGCCAGATTAACCATTTTTTCTAATCAGGATCTGTTCTGTTATGAAGCAAAATAGTATGTACATCGACCACCCCCTCTGAAGTGTTACTGCTATCAGGTGTAGATGTAGGCATAAACGGTTTGTTTAAATCTTTTATCTTGGCTAATCCAAGACAAGATGTCTGTTGGACAGTGTCAGCTGAGCATAAAAGGCCGCAGAATAAATTTGCTTGGTATTTGTCAACATACTTTTCATTCTTGTCCTATTAACATTTTTAAAGAAAAATGAATCTGGATTTGAAACATTAAAACCTGTAAAGTATGGAAATTTGTCATAAAATGTTTTTGAGCTACCCTTTGGTGGCGTTGGACAATGTTCCCCTTGGTTATATTTCAATACATTTCTAGGATATGCAGATTTGTGCAAGAAATGAAGACCATAGTAAATATAACAATATATTTCTTCATAATCTAATGAACCTTTTAAGTATTCATGATTTGTAAATACAGAAGACATTTCTAAGTCTGACATCATATTATTAACAGTCTCAAAGTCCCAATCATCAGAAAAGGTACTAGATGAAATAAAGTCATTCAAGGAAATCTTGAACTGGTGTGGAATCTTCAACAGCTCCGGACCTAAAGTGTCATAATCAGTTCTGCCCCAAGCTATACCACTAGGTATAGGAACGGCTGTGATGTTCACTGATGACAAGTCTCTTTGTTCATGATGAGATGATTTCTGTGACTTCAGGAGTAAGTTGATGTTCTTACTTGCTGTGTCCTTTTTAACATATCTTCCATTTATCAGCATTCCCAAAGTTATTACAAGAGTCAACTAAAGTAGAAGAAAAATTACACCCAACACAATCCAAACTTCAATCCATGGTGAAACCAGATAAGTCTTTTCCAGGTGATGGAAAAGGTCTATTGTTTGTTCTTTAAAAGTTCCATTTACTGGCGTTGTTTCAGGTTCGCTGGGATCCTCAGAAAACGTATCAAAGTTAATAAAATATCCAGAGGCATTTCTGTCAATTGTAGGGATTGCATCAGGATTCGCTGAAATCGCTGGAACCACTTAATCACTTGTTACATTTGTTTAGTCGGATGCTATTTCATTGTAGATAGGCGTTTCTTGATGAACTGTTATTTAGGTCTCAAGAGAAGATTGCTTTGTTGCTTAATCCTTCTTTTCGCACTGCAGATTCTTCAAAGGTGATAAGTCTCTCAGTTTGCACCTCTTGGGTAGAAGCCAGATTAGGGTGTCTGCTACATCTTTGGAGTCCACTTGGCCTACTGCTTATGATCGGCCACATGATGTGGTTTTACAAGGTCGATGGACACAAACCTGTTCTCCTTTTTACCAGCAAGGGGCGGCAGTAATATTGTTCTTGATCCGTGGATTGCTAGGGTAGGTACTGGTTGTCTGTAAGAAGGTCCAAATTCCTTCTTGCCCGCGATCTTTTCTCTGACTAGAACCCCAATCTTTGGAATCCAGACAGGTCTTGCTGGGACGGTCGGTTTCTCTTCAGTGGTTGTTGGCTTCAGGAACACGTTACTTTGGCTTTTCCTTATCTCATTTAAGTCCTGCAAAATAGCCAAACGATTTTTGATATCAAAGGGATTTTTGTTCTACAACTGAAGTCTGGCAATCGAGATCCGAAATAATCATTCTTGTTCCAAAAAGGATTTCATATGGAGTGATTCCCCCTACAGAAACTCTTGGCAGATTATTAAGACTACGTTGGACACTTATTAGATGTTTGACGCACTCATCACCCGAGCCTAATACCCTAGCTGGTATAGATTGCTTTATGTCCTGGCTTTTTCTCTCCACTACCGAATTTCCCTCTGGATGGAATGGACTAGAGTACCGCAATGCAACACCCAATTTGGCCATGGCCTCCTTGTAAGCTCGAGAGCTAAATGCAGGACCCTGGTCAGAATGTAGCGTGCAGACTACATATGTGTCGATAAAGACTCGCAAATCTTTTATAACAGTTCAAGCGTCAGCCAAGCGCTGAGGCCACATCCAAATGAATCTTGAACACGAATCCACTGCGACCATGTTATATTTATAGTTACCATCCCTCTGTCAGGGACGGCAGTGATCCAGGTAAATGCAAGCTAATGGTTTATCTGAAATTAACAGGGGCGTCTGCGCAGGACGTTTCACAGTAGAGACTTTCATCTTTTGGCAGATTTCACATTCCAAAACATAGTTTCTGGTTTGTTTCCTCATGCGCGGCCACCAGTATCTCTGTTTTAATAATGATTCTGTATTGGAAACACCTGCGTGTGCAGAAGCGAGCCCTTCATGTGCTGCTAAGATTAGTCCTAATCTATGTTCCATGTTTGGAATTACTCTATCCCCCACTCCAGGAATTCGAGCAAAGGGAGCGTTATTCGCACCAGTTATGTATGAGTATTTGAGTTGATAGTTTTGAGGTAACGCTGCCCCGCTGCCTTTGCTTGTCGCATTGACAGCTAGCATTATTTCACCGTCTATTTTCGTTTTGAACGAGTAATTGCAGCTACGGAAGCCATTCGCACAGCTGCCTTTGCGGCTTCATCAGCCAATGAATTCCCTGCAACGTGAACGCCATCACATTGATGACTCAGTGTATGTATCACGTGAGCCTTTTGTAGTTCTAGTCGTAACTGAACTACTTGTTCCCAAAGCAATTTATGCTTAATTTTGCCACCTTTTGCATCGTTGTAACCGTTTTCAATCCAGCTTTGCAAGTATTCATTGTAAGATTGAACACAATAATACGAATCGCACACTATGAGTGTGGGGAATTCGCGATCTGTATTTTCAAGTGCCATCTTGAATGCTTGTAGTTCAGCTCACTGAGCTGCACAATCTACTAGAGATTGCGTTTTAGTGACCTTTGGTCGGAATTTACCATCGCGCCAGTGACCTTTAACAATCGTGCATGCAGCACTATAAGCTTGTTTACCCCTGTAGCGGGTTGGGCTGACCCATCAGTATAAATCATACATTTAGACTGTTCTAGACACAGAATCTCATTAGTCAGAGGACATTCTTGTTCATATTGTAGAAATGCTTGCGTTTTCAAATAAGTGTCAAAAACGGATTCAACGTCTGTTGCAGCAAGAGAATTAACCCATTGTATCCAATTTGGATGTAAAGCTTTAGCATTCGGAATGCTCGCTTTTGTCACTGCCTCTAAGGCAGGTACAGGTGTAACCACCATGATGCGCTTACCCTGTGCGAGGGCTCTCTCTTTTGCTACTGCAGTTTGAACCGCTGTCAGAATTGTTTCTGTTGAAGTGAATTTAATTTCTGCTTGTGTGTACAAATGTGATTTGTAAGCTATTGGTACTTTTTTTCCTTCATTAAAGGTTAAGTATGTGAATCCGCATTGTCCTAGAATGATTCGGATCACTAAGTTGCTTACGTTTACACGTGTTTGTAAATGTTTTGTTGCTAACATGTCTGTGTGCAATGAACGCAAAATTTCTGTGTGTTTTTGAGTCTAATTAACTGTTTTGAAATCAGGTTTGATTAATTCATAGAGAGGTTTAACCCTTTCTGCGTAGTTTAGAATGTAAGTTCTTCCAAAATTCAGGAAACCTAGAATTGACTAAGTTTTTCAGCGTTTTTGGAGGTTGGAGCAGCACACATTTCTCTAGAAAGTTTGCTGACAGGCTTTTGCCTTCACTTGAAAGTTCATATCCTAGGAAAAGGACATTTAAATGGGCAATTTGTGATTTCTTAAAATTGAATTTGTACCGTTCAGAGGCGAAGCCCAATATTATGGTGTTCACCCTGTTCAAGTGCCTATCCAAGTCATCGTCTGTTAGATAGATGTCATCGACATACGATAATGCATTATCATCATAGTTTTGAAGTAACTCTGTTACTCTGGCTGAGAATAACCCAGGACTATTTTTGCATCCCTAGGGGAGACGACAGAATTGACGCTGTGGCCCCATAATTGAGAAAGTGGTCAAGTACCTACTTTCTGGTGCAATGTTTTGACAGAAGAAACCGTTCGAAATATCTAATGTGGTTTTGTATTTTTTACGCACGATGTTATTCATTAGTTCTGCACTGTGTGCATTTTGTACTGCAAAAGTTTTGCAACAAGAGTTTAGATGTCTGTAATCCAAAACTAGATGATATGTATTGTCTGGTTTGGAGACAGGAAACAAAGGATTGTTCATTGACGAGGTGCATGTTTCAATCACCCTTTGGTATTCAAGTTGATTTAAGATCTCCCTGACTTGATTTTTAGCTTCTTGCATAACTGGGTACTGCCTATGTGCAGTTGGTTGATTTTTTAACTGGATTTTATGGTGAGGAGAATCCTCATCCCATCCTACATGATTTTTGTATAATGCAGGAGCCTGGGCGACTGCCCTTTCCTGGCATAGGTATATTTTAAATGAATTGGAATGTGGTTGGAGAAAGCAGGCAAGATCTGGGTTTAATCCATCACCGTTCTTTAGCCTACTCTGCCACCCTGTGCCTCATGGGAACAGTCCAGCCCGAACAGCCAAGCCATGCCTTCCCTGGACCGGAAACAAGCTTCCTAGGACCGGTTTCTGACATTACAGCTGTCTTCAGGGGTGGTGATGGACTGTTACCATGAGGCACAGGGTCGGACTGATTTGCATATGGCCATTCTGAACTGGGGTGCCAGAGTGGGCTAAAGAATGGTGATGGATTAAACACAGATCTGTTGACTGGGTGTGAGTGTTTGATTGGTTCAGATGCTCCGTCCATCACCACCCCTTTTGAACCGTTTTGTTCGCCATAAGTTGGCAGGGTATGCTCAGACGTGAGTCCCTTGCTCACTTTTCCACTGGAGTCAAGCAAGCCTGACTAAAGATGGCTGTAATGCCAGAAAGCGGTCCTAGGAAGCTTGTTTCCGGTCCAGGGAAGGCATTGCCTGGCAGTTCGGGTTGGACTGTTCCCATGAGGCACAGGGCCAGACTGATTTGCATATGGCCATGTCTGAACTGGGGTGGCACAGTGGGCTAAAGAACGGTGATGGATTAAACCCAGGTCTGTTGACTGGGTGTGAGTGTTTGATTGGTTGAGATGCTCCGTCCATCACCACCCCCTTTTGTGGCTTGACCAGATGAACGCTTTCATGATCAGTTTTTATTAACATGCAACATTGATAGAATCAGAGAACAGCTACGGCTCAAAGATGACTCCCCTTTAAATTAAGTTCTAATTGTATCTAAGCAAGTGGAGCACGTATTATTGTGTACTACAGATGAGCGACTCTCATGGTGGGAATCCCAAAGATAGAGTGAGAAATGAATGAGTAAATGTTGAATCAATGTTTGACTCATGCTCAAAGTTGACCATAATCTCTGGAAAAAAGTTTTATGAAAATTTCAAAAGCAATGTGTTACCATGTGACATGCTGAGTCTGGTAACTTAGGGGACTAATGTGTCCACTGTAGGGGCCTGTGTTCGACCTGATGGTCACAGATTCAAATCACAGTGGGTCCACTCAGCCTTTCATCCTTCTGAGGTTGATAAAATGAGTAGCATTGAGTTCGGTAACAGTGAATATCTGTTATTTAGCACCAAGATACCGGTCATGATGAACGTGCACTTTACAAATACACGTTATGCTTTATATACATCCTGGCGGGTATGAGGGACAACCTCTCAGTATAAAGGGAAATTTCCAGAGGAAAATTAGATGCAAAGGCGGAGAAGCTAAAACAAAAGTATATGTTGTCAGAGAATGGGGACAATATTCTGGGCTGGCCTGGCCAAAACTCTTCAGGTACATATTTGGATCTCAATACTGATCTGCAAATTCAAGTGCAAACTATCCCAAAAAAAATAGATTTTGAAGATCCTTAAGGTCTTTTGTGAACAGCTAATTTGCCTCAAAACATATTTTCAAAACAGTTCTTAAAAGATGTTGGCATTCTAGTCTATTCTAGACGTCTTGTATAGCGCATGGCTTCCTGGAGGTCTCCAAGCACTGCCATAGACACTGTGAATAGTTTGAAAGAGAACTGACAGTTGCGTTTCAAACACCAGAAAGTCAGGTCTTCAAAGCCTTGCAGAAAGGAAGCTCACGCTCCAGTTTGCCCACTTCCAGAGGTAGAGTGGTCTTAAGTTTGGGGACCACAAAAAGGAAGTGGATGTGCCACCCGAGCGGGATCCGCAAATTCTGGGAAGGTTGATGAAGATCGAAGGCTATCCTGAGGAGACAAGGGAAGGCTAAAGATATTAAAAAGGATAGGCCGTTTTTCTTGATTGCCTTGGGCATTATGCAGACGGTAAAACTTCACTCAGCATTCTACTGAGAACAGTGTAGGTGTCTCAGAGCCCTGACGGCCGAATAAGGCTTAGGGATGCTCATTTGAAAGCATGTGGAAGCATTCTGCACAGTCTGCATTCTCGTGACAACATAACAGGGTGAGCCTAAAAACACAGTATTTCCATAGTCAAGATGGGATAATACAAGGGCCTGAATGATCACTCCTCTGGTGGTAAAGGGAAGGAGGTTATAAACTTTATGCAGCAATCTATGGATAACGTAGCAGCTGGTGGCGAGTTTTGTGGCTTGATGATCTATAATAAGGCCAGAATCAAGCCAAATCCTGAGCTCCTTTTTTTGAATTTTTGGGAGTGGGCAGTTTACTCAGACAATCTGGAAGAGGGCTCAGAACAGAATTGCTGAGACTTCTGCCCAAAAGCATGACTTCTGTTTTGTCTTCACTGATTTTAATTTGCAACCACCTATCCAGCTGGCTTCTTCCTGAAGACAAGGAGTCAGAGATAGATGGCCAGAACTCGAGTCAGGGGAGACTGACATGACCAGCTGTCTGTTGTCAGTATAGGAAAACAATGACAGCCTGTGAGATGGAATAATATCAGCAAGGGGAAGTACATAAAGGCTAAACAAAGTGGAGCTCAGGGAGGAGCCCTTGGGCCTCCAATACGGGCAAGAGGCAGGCTGAAAAACAGGACTGATTCTGTACCTGGAAGAAGGAAGGAGGAAAGCCAATCCAGTGCTGTGCTCACAATTCCAACTTTAAAGATTCTCTGCAAGCGAGTGATATGGTCCACAGTATTGAATACTTCAATGAGGTCTAACAGAATAATGGATGCAGATCCTCCTTGATCTAGGAGACGCCTGACTTCCTCGACCACTGTCAACAGCGCTGTTTCAGTGCTGTGTAGTGGGGGGAAGCTTATTTGGGTGGGTTGAAAGAGTTCCTTTGATTCAAGGAAAGCAGAGATATCTTTGTTGACATGTTTTTCTAACAACTTAGATGCTCCAGGTAACAGGGAGTTTGGCCTTTAATTATTCCGATTAGAATGGTCTAAATTTGGCTTCTTCTAAAGTTGCTTGAAAATCATATGCTACGACTGGTGAGGGACCAGCCTGCAGGACAGTGAGCGAATTAGTAGGTCTCTCTGTACAGGAGCAATGCGGTCAGACCCTTGGCAGAGTATGTGGAGAGGAGTCGGATCCAGGGGCGAGCCGGAAATTACAGTTTTTAGGAGATGCTTGACCATGTACACTGAGATTCGGAAAAACGAGAGAGAACACTCTTGTGGGTTTCCAAGAGGTTCACAGGGGCAAGAATCCGGTGTAGGAAACATTTAAGGAATATAGGTTGACAGTGAGGGCTGAAAAATTTAAATTTGCGAATGAAGAGATCACTTACCTAGGACACAATGTCAGTGGTAAGGGCATTGAACCAACAGAGGAGTTAGTAAATGCTATTATAAAAAAAAAATTCTCTCAAGAGTAAAGAAGAACTTAAGTTATTTTGCAAAATGATTGAGTTGTTCAACAAATGTATTGAACTTTTTGCAAGTGGAACTTTTCAGACGGGTACTCTGATGAAAGCCGGGGCAGACTTTGTTAGGGATGACACATGTGAAAAGGAGTTTTGCGATGTAAAATTCAATTTAAGGCAAACTCCCAAGTTAAGTTCTTTTGTACAAGGTAGGCAAGTTATAATTACCACAGATGCAAGTTTGAGATGTCCTGGCACGGTCCTGTCGCAAGAGGCAAGCAGAAGACGAGGAAACCATTGCCTTTGCCTTGAGATCTTTACATGGTGCTAAAACACATTATTCAGTGACAGAGAAGGTAACCTTAGCAGTTTTCTGGGCGTTAAACAAATTCAGGAATTTCATTTGGGGGGGTGTATTTAAGGTCAGGTTTGACCATAATCCTTAGAAGTAAATATTTGAGTAAAGGGTTTGGATACCATCTCCAGCAGGATAAGAAGATGGATTGCCAGTACTCTACAAGAATTCACTTTCTCTGTAGAATATACACTACAGTAAAAAAAAAAAAACAGAGCAGCAGACTGTCTATCTAGCAGGGCAGAGAGCGAAAAAGGGCTAGAGAACAATTATGAGTTAAAATATCTTATTACTAGTATTTGCGTGGTGACAGTTGGGTGGTTACCGAAAAAGAGTGGAAGAAGGAGTTGACGGGTGACAAAATCCTGACAGAAGTGAGACAATGAATTTGTTCTGTATTACTTTATTCTGCAAATATTGCCATAAAAGGTACCACAAAAAACATACAATTATAAATACAAATAATACAAAAATTGCGACTATAAAACCATACAAACATGGTCAAAGGCCAAATGAAGCTTACAATGGAAGTAGTGCTACTCTAGAACAACAGCTCTCAATCATAACCAATTATGAGAATAATCAGACATCTAATACATACGGGAACTCCAGAGCGATGACTAAGGTTAATCTCTTTACTACCCCCTCACTGATTGTAAATTCTTTCATAGACTCCTGTATTGCAATTAAAAATCTTCTTATTGCACATACAATACTTAAAAATCTCTTATTTATCAACAGATTAAGAGCTTGATCCCTATTAATAATTGTATACATAATAAAAAGGGTTTCAAAAACTTTTTCCATTTTTCTACGAACTATAAACAGTCCAGCAATATGTGTGGGCCACTGCAGTTTTTATTTTCCTATCTACATTACATGGGTTCAAGTCAACCCCCAATTTCAATAACGCATTTCTAAGATTAGGACTTGACAATGCCTCAATGTAGGGGAACATATGCTGATGGCCCCATCCTTTTCCCAGAAACCGAGTGGATGATTTGCTCTATAGAAAAAATAGATCTTCTATTCGATCCTTTTTGGCTATGCTGGTCCGTAGCTCCTGCTTGGGGATCTGCTGCCCTAGTTTCCACGGATATGGTTCTAGTGATAGTTCAGCACAAATCTTACCTGGCGAATGTATAACTTGGGATGCTCCTTTACAAAGGTGTGATATTTTGGGCGTCCCTTCTATACTTAAGTCTCTGCCAGAAATTGACTGTTGCTTGCAATCCCTGATAATTCCAGGCTGTAATTTGATATTCTACTCACACAGCCTGGCTCATAGTTGATGCCGGAAGAGCAAGGAGCTGCTTCACACATTTACCCTCCTCCAAATTCCATTCCAATTTACTGTCCAAAGATAGAACCTTCACTCCGTATTGGAATCGTGGACAGACCATTGCATTGAAGGCTGATAAAATTGGTTGCAGAGACGATCCTCCATATTTCTGCTTTAACTGCTTTAGGCCTCATACTGAAGAGAGAGCCTTTGCTTTAAGTGATTCTATAGGGTCCCTCCAGTTTAGTTTGGTATCGAACTACATGCCCAAGTATTTATATTTGTCCACCACCTCCACTTTGACCTCTCCCAATTTCCAGTTAAATGATCCCTTTCCTTTACCCAGCTCCATTTTCTTAGTATTTTCTAAATTGATCGTGAGACATTGCAATAATGATTAAAAAAATCCAGCTTTTTTTGCAATCCCAATTCTGTAATGCCCACTATCACTAGATCGTCAGCGCGTAGCAGACATGGTATGTGGGTGCCCCACCAACTTAGGGCCTAATTCACCAGCATTCTCTAATATATTAGGTATATCAGACAGGAACAAAGAGAAAAGTAATAGGGCCAGAACACAGCCCTGGCACAATCCATTCTTTGTCTGTATTTTCTTTGACAGCGTCCCAAGTGTGTCTATGATTATCCTGGCCCAGTTCTGCGAGTGCACTTCCCGTATTAGTGAGAACACCGCTTTATTGATTCCAAGCAGCCTCAACATATACCACAATAGATCACGATCAACCAAATCAAAGACAGCTCGGAAATAAATAAAACAGCAGAACGATCTACCTCTTAATTTGACTGCCTTTTTTGCCATTGCCCATAAGCTAAGACAGTTATTTATTGAGTGACCCTCTTTAAAACCACCTAGCTCTATCAGGATCCAGTTATTCTGCTCCACCTGGGCCTTCATTACACCTAGCAAAACCTTAGAGAATACTTTCTCTACCACGTCCAGCAAGCTGATAAGGCGATAAATCTGGGACTGTGTGGCATCCTCCTTTTTATATACTGGTCTAACTATTGCCCCTTTCCAACTTTCCAGGAAAATCCCGGAGGTTAAAACATTTTGAAAGGTGACCTTTAAAAGACTCGCCCACCTATCCACATTATTTTGTAGTAAAATAGCTCGTAAATTATATGGCCCTGCTGCTTTAATTAATTTTCGGGTTTGGCTGGACAGTGTATTGCCAATGGGTAGACATGCAAAGACAAAGTTAGAAAGGAGATAAAACCTTATTGGTGGTTCAAAGTAGAACAGTCGGAGATGAAGGGCTGCTTATTTAGAGGCACTAAATAGATTCCACCTTGGAAAGTACGTGAAAGACTTGTTACCATGGCTCATAAGGGTCACTTTGGGGTCTCTAAGACAAAAGAGAGGTTGAGACTAGACTTCTGATGGCCAGGCTTGACATCCAAATAGAAAGGTTGATAAAATGGTGTACAATGTGTAACAAGAATGATAAAATCCTTATCCTTAGGAAACATCATATGCACATTCGTAAACTCCCGGAAAAGCAATGGGATGTTTTGGCCCTTGACATAATTGGTCCATTGCCGGGAGAAATATCCACTCTATACATTAATGGATTCCATCTGTGCTCAAAAGAAATGCAAGACTTTCTAGAAGGCAATGGCATTGAACACCACTGTTCAGTTTTGTAGCACCCTAAAAGCCTAACAATAATTGTGCTGTGGATCGATTTAACAAAACTCTAAAGAAGGGATCTAACTAGCGAAAATGAACAATATTTGATGGAGAGATGATGTTTTGAAAAGGGTAGGTGCTTCCCGACTAACACCACATCAAACCACCCAGATGACCCCTTTTCAACTACTGAAGGGTAGGAAGCCTAGTTCGAAAGTTGTCCTGGTCTGGATGAAGTGGAAGAAGGGCTGGACTGATGTTCACACTGAACAACCTTGGAGACAGCACAAAAATAAAGTTCAAGAGTTGAGGAAAAGGAAGTATGACAAAGACAATCATACCAAAGTGATTGATGTGAGGGCTAGGGACTGGATAAAGATCAAATGCCTGGTGGGGCGTGACAATTAGTCGAGATTTTCAAAAGCCCTGAAGGTAACAGAATTGTTTCACTTTTGGGACAAGGAGGAGAGCCCATATGGGGCGATGATTTTTAGGTAGCATTCATAACA
Source organism: Lissotriton vulgaris (assembly GCF_964263255.1). Taxonomy (NCBI): domain Eukaryota; kingdom Metazoa; phylum Chordata; class Amphibia; order Caudata; family Salamandridae; genus Lissotriton; species Lissotriton vulgaris. The sequence goes on along the minus strand of NC_141691.1, from coordinate 1,126,306,114 downwards.
TAAAATTGTTGATGAGTAACTGTGTGTTACATGGATTTTTTTATCTCCGGGTTCAGAGTGACATCATAGACAACTTGAGCTTCACTCTGGTCTATTTGATGTCACTCAGAACCCCTCGGTTGAAAACATCCCAGTAACACACATTTACTGATCTATAATACTATATGAGGCATATCAGCAAACCATTCAACATTCTGAGTTGCTTCCACAAAGGTACTCTTTCTTATATCTATGATTTCAAAAACAAACTATTCTTTCAAAAGCCTCATAGAAGTATAATCTGCAAAAATTAAATTGCTGAAGTTGTAGGAATATCTAATGAAACCACATTTACAAACTCAAGGCAATACTCAGAAAATCTCCATTGGCATAAACATGGGATTCACACAATCGCAAGCTAAAGCCTATCATTATGAAAAGTTTGCAATATGCAAGTTTTGCTCTTGTAAATATATCCCAGGAAAGTCTGTATGTCTCGAACATATGGGACACCACCTTGGACAATAGTAAACAGAGTGCTGCACTTCAGGTTTATTAGAGCCAGGTGTGATCCTGATGGGGTGCTCTACATGGTTTTAAAAATTCGGCCTATAAAGGACTGCATACCTCCCTTTGGTCCCTTCAGAGAGAATGCTTATTATTTGTGCACACATTTGTATTACAAAAGCATGCAAGTAGAGTCCTCATGGGAAAACATCCTCAGATAAATGATATAATTTCTTCATGCTAATGCAAATTCTCATGACTGAACCATAAACAACCTTTCAGAGTGCTATGGGAGATACTGTGAATGTTGCTACAAAAGAGGTGGCAAACCTTTAGTGCAACAACCAGGAGTGTCTTAAGGAGAGGGCATACATAGGGGACTTAGCACTCAATGCCCCCAGTTACAGGACTACAGTTCCCTTCATGATTATGGACAGTGTGCATATAGTCTGCTGATGTGACTGTATTAGTTCAGGCACAATTTGGATATTTGATTTTGTCACCTTGCTTTGAGGTTAGGCTTCCTGTATCCTCACTTCTTGCTGCCTTAATACTAGGCAACCTGTAGCATGCCAATACGGCCCCATGGGCAAACTTGCCACTCTCGGGTGGTATGCTGTATGCTGCTATTTGCAGCAGCACAATGTCCAAATGTCTAGTTGCAGTGGAGACCAGGGGGTTTGTACTTTTCACGTATGCACTACCTCTGGACACGGTGCTGACTACTGACGGCTTTGTATGTAAAATGCCACTTGTACTTTGACTAATGAAGCTATCAATTGCAGGTTTGTGTTCAACACATGACAGTAGCATGACATCCTCTTTACAAATTTGAAATCAACAACAGAAAGCGATTGGTGATGTACTCAGTGTAGGCTTCTGCTTTGAGCATTACTTCGAGGAAGTAACAGATTTACTGTCGACCAGTACAAGTTGGGTTTTAAAGGTGTTCAGAGATCTTATTAAAGTAAGAGTGGAGCGAGGAATAGAGGATTAATTGGATAAGCAAAATTTATGATGATTATTAATATGATACACTTCGTTTGGCATCCCAGAGACAACGTGTTCTGCGTTATGAGCAACAAGGGAGGAAATTAAATGTGTAACACAGAGACAATAGCAGTGAGTAATACGAAGTGATGTAAATTTTGTCTGTCATTAATGCTAGAACAGCCTTGCATTAATCACCCACCCCATTACAAAATAACCTGCAAGTACCAGACAAACGACACTTACATAACTGTAGTTCATTATTTAGTCTGAAATATACTCTGTGGTTTAAACTCTGCATTTTTATCGAAGAAAGTCTCCTAAAAAAGAGAGATCTCAACCACTGGATTAGAAGCTAGAAAGTAAATTTGTTTTACCAGAATACACAACATCTAACGGTGTCTTATCAGAGGAGAAAACACTTACTAAAATTGTTTCCATTAACTTTATCACAGAAGAACTGGCAGTGACAGTCACAAGGCAGAAATTGGACACGTCAGATGGAGTGAATCAATATCTGAGAAAGCAGTCTGATAAGCTCATCTACAAGTGAAGTTGCTTAAAATAGTTCTGAAGGGTTGTATCCTGGCAGGGCATGGCGTGAGATACTGATCCATGCGGTTCTGCACCAGCAAATAAGGTACACCTACACTTGCTGCCACTGCAGGGAGCCAAAACAGAAGCAGTGCGAAAACCTCCGGCCCAAACACCTTGTGGAGGTCATAGGGAATTGCTGGTTTACTCTGGGCCCGATGTTTTTTTGTCAAATCTGTTTATTAACATTTTACAGTTTTCAAAGTACATTACAAAGATCAATCAGGGTAACATGGCGATCCGGTCACGCCGGTTCAACATTCAAGTACCACAACTCAAGACAGAGTATAATCATGAAGCCGCGCTGACAGTGTCTCATATGTGAAGTGTATGTGCTCAGATCTGGCTAGTACGTGGAGGGCCTAATCCGGCGCTCTCTAGAGTAGTTCATGACTATCTATTGATCCAGTCTTGCACAGTAACATGCTTGTGGGGTGGATCCCTTTACTATGGACTTGCACATAGAAATTACATTTATCTAACAGTTACTTAAAAACTTAAACAATGGCGGCAGGAACACAGACACTTGTGCATGCTGATCCCCCCCGCGCCCCTCCCCCAGCTCCCCCCCCCCCCGCACGCGCATCTTCATCTGTGAGCGGGCATGCATCGCAAACCTGCGTGCCGAGAGGCTGGAAGACTGCATGACAGATTATCCGGGCAGAAAAATAGCCCACGGTATGCTCCAACCCCTCAGACCATCTACCTAGGTCACTTCAGCATCAGAATCACTAGCCCCCCCCGGCAATTGTAGGGCATTGAGCATGTGTTCCCACTGTTCCGCCATAGGTTCTTTTCGGAGCCCCGTCGTTTCCTCCCTCCGTATGGCTATCCATTCCGCCCGGGCCCACGCCTGAAGGGAAGAAACCCACGCCTGCGCAGCAGGTGGTTCGCGTGCCTTCCACCGCCTCGTAAGGAGGCGTTTCGCCACCACCAATCCCAGATCTAAGAAGCGGAAAGATGCCTTATCTTTGGGAGACCTCTTGAAGTGGTGTAAGATGTACTCAGGCCAGTTAAAGGGAATGGTGCGACCCGTGCACGCCCCAAGCATTCCACATATCGCATTCCTGTAAGCACCCAGTCTGGGGCAGCTCCATAAGAGGTGGAGAAGTCCTGCGTCTAGTTCATCGCACCTGGGGCAGGAGGCATCGGAGCGGTGGAAGTACCTATTGATTAGCTCAGGTGTGAGGTAGACTCTATGAATGACGAAGAGTTGTATCTGGCGGAGGCGCATGTTTCAGGGAATGCGCACCGGGCTTTTAAGAATTCTCTCCCACTCCTTATCGGTCAGCGCCCGTTCCATGTCTCGTTTCCACTTGCCTCTGAGCGGACCTAAACTGATCTCTGTGAGAGTCCTTAGCGATGCGGCAAGCCAACGGACCAGGTGCCTACCCCTCCCCATAACGTGTAGGTACTGTATGGTTAAATGTTGTTCAGACTCCTTCGCCATGTCTCCTCACCTAGCCGCCATCTTTGCTATGAGTGAGCGATGCAGTAGGAACCCCCTAGGAGGTAGCCCGTCTTCGGATACCAGTGTCTCATAGGCCACTAGTGCTCCATCTCTGAAAAGATCGCCCAGTGTCTGGATATCTGGCTGAGTCTTTTTTCCGTTTAAGAGGAATTTTATAACCCTCCAATGGATGTTCAGGTGCGATCTTCCGTTTATGGATAGTTAGCCTGCCCGATTCCGAGTCGATGAAGAGTTTTGACTGGTTGTCGTACGAGGGTTCGTGGAACACAACTCCTTCAGGGGTGGGCTTCGAAGGCGCCGACAACGTTTTGGAAGGGTTGGTGCCTCTGTGGTGTTCGAGATGCTTTGCTCGAGCCGTTGGCGGAAGACCGAACTTAATCGGAGGATGGCCGTCCTTTTTGGAGCTCGCCGTAGTGGTCGATTCGAGTTGCTTCAGGGACTCAGTCGGACGCATGCTTGATTGCGTCGACTCGAGCTCCTGCTGAGTAGCGTGCACGGCCTTAGGCGTCAACGTCACTTGCTGTTTCGGGTCGGCTTTGGTTTTCGACTCGAGTTGTTTGCTCAGTAGTGGCTTGAGCGCAGAAATCTTCGGCTCGACGGCCTTCTTGGTCTGGAGGCCTTTGGCCTTGTCGCCATGTTTGTGCGTCGACGTCGACGCCGACTGCGTTGAGGTGACGTGTTTGACGGTCGAGCTCTGCTTTGACGCTCCAGTCTTCGAGGCGATGGCCCCTTTCGACGCCGAAGGGTGGTCGATAGTCTTTGATTTGACTGTCGTCGACGTCGAACCGACGACCATCTTAAGTAGTTTCGGTTTCGATTTTGGCTCTGTGGATTTCGATTTTGAAGAATCGACTGATGGCTCCTTCGAAGTATTCTTAGCCTGGCTTGGACGCGGGGCTATAGAATGTAAAGGAAGATCTTGGCTAAGGCCTCTCGGCGATGCCTCGACCTGAGCCGCAGGGAGAGTATTGTCACTTATAGGCCCCGCTACTGCGGTTGGGCCCGGCTCATCACTGGAGTCGTCATTGACGGCTCCGATGGCCCCTTCGTCGTCCTCTACCTCGACGACGTCTTCTTCGTGGACGTACTCCTCAACTTGCTCGTCCACCTCGAAGTTGGAGTCATGCTCCGACGCTGGTTCCGACTGCTTGTCAGGAACTTCTTCTTCTTCTTGTTCTTCATCTTCGGCGCCTTCTTCGTCACCGGCCTCGAAGATGTTGACCGGCTCGGGTGCCGACTTTTGCGCTGACTGTCTTGCTGCGCGTCGAAGTTTAAGCGTCTTCTTGGAGCGGAAATTTGAGCAGGCCATACAGCTGGCCTCGTCGTGCTCGGGGGACAAACATTTATTGCACACTGGGTACACATCAATGTGGAGGTATTTTGAATTACAGACGGGGCATCGTTTGAACGGGCTCCGATCCATCGTCGTCGTAGTCTGGGCCTTTGGTGTCGAAAGCGAAAAGCAGCCTCCGACGTCCGGTTCGAAGAACTGGAAAAGAAACAGGCACTGAACGAGACAATACCGACGCTTCGAAGGCCGTTTGGCCTTAGGAAAGAGTTAATACAAAGTTTCCAAACTAGAGTCGAGAAAGTACATCCGAACCCAATGGCGGAAAAAAACAATCTGAGGATGCCCATGCGCACTGTAGTCCAGGGGAGGAGCCACCTATCTCGTGATACTTCGAAGACTCTTCCAGGACAACAATGTGCAATCATCCGGACCCAACACTAGGCAGCGATCTATGCACAGATATGAATTCAGCAGCCCACATGCCTCGAACACTGTGTGTTTAGCTCACTAAGTTTTCACCAGGGCACTGAGTTTGAATTAACTAACTGCAGAGATTGAATGCACTGTTTTGCGCCGTCCTTTTCTTTCCCTCACGCTCCTAACTCTTCACGCGTTACCCTGTCTCTCACAAAATAACCCCCTACCTTCCACTTAAATGGACCCTTTTCATCTTAAGCATAACACGTGGTGTGGTGAAGGACTCGATTCAAAACAGCCCAGATCGGGTCAGTGACAGTATTGTTTTCTTTTCTTTCTGAGCACTACGGGAAGACTCTACCCCGGAGGGGAAATCCAGGTTCCACCCATCACACCGGAGTCGAACTCAACGTACCACCTGACCAACCTTGAAGAAACCCCCCTAAAAGCAATTGTTTGGTGACATTTTTTTTTCTTTGGAATCCTGTATTGAAAACTCATAAACATTCTGTTTAGGCCGTCTTCCTGAATTACAGACCATTCTAAATAAACACCTTACAATATTCAACCTATACAGCCTCCTCGCTTCTGTTGCCGACCTTCGCTCCGACAGGATGCCTTGCCATCGGGCGGAGCTAGTCGGCCGCCGTAAAACACCCCTGCAGCGGAGCAAATGCGATCGCTGAGCTCTCCAGGCGAATCCTGAAAATGTACCTCACCACCAGGGCATGATTTCCGCGGAGTGTGGGCCCCGTGAAAGGGAGTGAGTCGGCCGCCGCTCGGAGGGCGCAGCCCCAGGTTACTTGCAGCCTTCTGGTCTCACGCCCCTGTGTGGCTCTGGGGCCCTGGTGACGAGAGGGACCGACTTCTGGATGTGGAGGCGCCACAGGTGAGACTCAAACCCAAGCACATCCCCGTTGCTGGCTGGGCCTGCGTGCACTGGAGACCACAGAGGAGGGATATAACATGCTGCCTTGAACACTCTGGGGCCTGCTGGGCACATGTGGCGGCGTATAATTTCTCGGCAGCAGGCGGCAGGACGTGGGTCGCCTAGCAGGGTACACTGTCCTCTCGGGCATTGCACGGCGTGGCCTCGCTGAGCTGCCCTGCCCTCGCGCATAGATGAGGACACAGAGCCGGGAGGCGCAACGTACAGAAGAGAAGCAAGCTGCAAGTGGTGGCTGCATCGCAGAGGGGCCCCTTGGTAAATGCTTTATATAAACTCTGGTGCAGCATAATAGACCTTCAGAAGGCCTCCCTGGCTGGTAACTTTGCCCTCACTCGGCTCACAGCGCAACCCTTGGGGCGGGATTGCTCTACGGTGAGGCGAACGCTTCTACTGCCGGATCCCACTGCTGCAGCCGTGCACCACTGGAATATAGCCACTGCACTTACCACTCAAACAGAACACCCCGCCAAACTTGCTCAAAGAGGTTTGAGAGGGGTGCAGCTACACGCCTGTGGGAGGGGAGTGCCTGGGATGAATATCCTCCAATAGCACAATCCTGTTCCATTCAGGTGCTACTGCCCAGGAGCTACCCCCAGCCCATTAGGAGAGTGCATAATGGGCACATAAGATACAATCAAAACTCCTGTTTGACCCTAAACGCATCCTAAATGATCCTAAGACACTCCAAAAGACGATCAAAGAAGAGGAGACAAGCGTCAACAACGAACAATCTGGTGGAAGCTGAGACTGGAGGTGCAGAAGGTGGTAGAAACGACTCAGAATGACAATCCTACATTGGTAATCTCCATCATTAAGATATGAATGCTAAAACTTTCAGGCTGATACGTGTGCACTTGCAGGATGGCCGGTGATTGGCCTGCCGATTTGCTGTGATCTGGACACTGCTTGACTACTCATGAACTCTGACCGATGTCTCGCCCATTGGAACTTTTGCAAGTATTTCTGAAATCAGACGGGCTGACGCCATATGTCTCTGTTAATCTTTTACTGGTATAACTGCTCTTAGATTGACGTGCGTATCAATTTGTGTTAGAAAAAGTTTTTGGAATCGTTATAATGCATGGCTATGGGTTTATTCTCTCGTCTTTACTAGATGTGATCGGGGGAGGCCTAGGCAAGCTCAAATGTCCAAGCTTATGTAATGTTACATAAAATTTTTGCTGATGGTTGTTCGAAGCGGTGTGGTAACATCTGCCCCCGCGTGTTACACACCACACTGCCTGTTGCCAGAGATTTTTAATGGGAAGGGTAAGGGGGAGGGAGGGACGCTGTCTGTGCTAAGTTGGGGAAGGCATGGTGTGGGTGGGGGAAGGGAGCTTTGTTGTATGCATGTTTGTTTCTTATTGTTTGTTGTTATTCAATTGCTAAAAGAACATCACTCAGGGGTCACACAGCTACCAGATTGGGAAAGTTACAGTCTCATTCACAATTGGTCACTAGGGAACACTTGCACACTATAACTGATGCCTCACCGCCCCCTACATAACCCACATGGCAGATAGACTATGGTTGCTAACGTGAAATGTTAGGGGCCTTAATGATCAACGTAAAACAAGGAAAGTCAAGGCATACCTACCTAGAAACAACATTGACATAGTGCTGCTGCAGGAAACACACCTAACCTTGCCCAGTCTCACACAGGCCCGTAAACACTTATGTGGAACCTTTAACGCAGCAGGCTTTACTTCACATGCCAGGGGGGTGCTCACCTGGCTTAACCCTAGAGACCTTCTCACCCTAGAGGAATTACATACAGATTCTGAGGGCAGATACATGATCTCTATATGCAAAGGCAGGGGTCTGGCGTTCATCTTAGTTAATGTTTATGGGCCAAATTACGACTGCCACCAATTCTTCTGCGATCTTCGTGTTCTGATGCGTTAATTACCAACACTCCCGCTTATTTGTAGGGGCAATTTCAATTGCACGGTGAACCTGGATGTGGACCGCTCCAGCGGCCCCCCACAACGCCAATCCATGGCTGCCAGATCAATCACAGATACCCTACTTGAACTTGAATTGACAGGGGGCTAACGCTCACGCTCATCTTCCGCTGACTGATTCACACACTACTTCCTACACAACCTACACACTAGGATTGTTTATTGGTTCCTGGCGCGAACCCTCAGGCCTGCCACTCGCGATTGCGTGGTGTTACCTCGCTCCTACTCTGACCATTCACCAATACTCCTTATACTAGCGACACCTACTTAACGGCCACCCCGATTCACCTGGCGGTTTCCCCCGGATGCCCTATTAGATGAAGCATTCAAGGCGGAAATTCTGGAGGCCATAGACACATTCTTCCCCACTAATGTAGGCTCAGTTGAACAGTTTGCCACGATCTGGTAGGCTTTCAAAGTCTACATACGAGAGGTAGCCATCTTTAAGCATTCCGGAGTGCTAAAACCAATACAAGGGCGGCTGGCACTCCTAGAACAGAACCTTGCCAGGCTAGAACGAGAGACACTATCAGGCGGTAACATTGAGACCAGCAGGGACCTCAAGTCCACCCTGGAAGAATATCACCAAGAGGCTGATAGAGAAATTAAACTGATGGGAAAATATGCCATAGCGAGAACAAATGGGGAGGGTGAATGCCCGGGGGCCTCTCTGGCGTCCCGTATGATGGAACGGCGCACAATCATGCATTCTATTGAGCTTCATTCGGATTCCAGAGGTAAGATCACCGACCCGGATGAAGTCGCTGAACTATGCAGGGTCTTCTACGCCGACCTTTGCCACTCCAGAACCCATGACACAGAAGCAGATATGACATCTTATTTCGAATATATAAAACTTCCTTGGTTATCAAACAGCCACAGAGAGTATCTAATGAGGCCGCTGGAAGCCTGGGAGATTGACAACGCACTTCTCTCAATGAACACGGTCGGAGCGCCGGGTCAAGATGGCCTCTTTGTAGGGTTTTATAAAGAATTCGAACAACAACTAACTCCTCACTTAATGTCTCTGTTTGAGGAAATGGGTGAAAGCGGTTCCATGCAACCTATGAGGCGGGAAGCCCTGCTAATTACAATCCCTAAACCAGGGAAATTCCTGCACAACAGCGCTGCATATCGCCCCTTGTCCCTCATAAACGTTGACACCAAAATCATCGCCAAAGTCCTGGCAAATCGCCTAGCCCCTCTACTCCTGACCATAGTTGGCCCGGAGCAAGCAGGATTTTGTCCCGGGAAGGACTCTAACTCATAACCTCCGTACAGTATTTGGTGCAATCAAACACATAAACCCGGAAGCTAATGTAGCAGCGGTTTTCCTGGACGCAGAAAAAGCGTTCGAGTCGGTTGAGTGGAACTTCATGATGCTAGTCTTTGAACGCATGGGACTGGGCAGTCTATTCATATGAACGCTATACTCTGCCCCAACAGCCTGAGTAGGTAACGGCAGCACAGTCATAGCACCCTTGGAGATTTCTAGAGGTACAAGACAGGGTTGTCCGCTCTCCCCACTACTGTATTCCTTAGTGGCGGAACTGCTAGCCTGCACTCTGAGGGAGTATCACAGTCATAGAGGGGTTAGATTCCCTGCCAATACCCTTATTATTTCAGCCTATGCTGATGATACCCTCCTCTACGTCCGAGACCCTGTGGTGAATCTCTCCCCAATATTACGGGAGGTGGTGAGATTTGGAAAATTCTCTCGCCTCTGAATCAATTGGGCAAAGTCCATTATCTTTCCCTTGACTCCAATGCCAATTCTTGAGCCCTTAACTTGGTCCACAGATCTGATCCGCTATTTAGGGATACAGATCCATACAGACTTTGAAGTAGTACTTCAGGAGAATTAAGGAAGGGCTATGGCCAGGCTGGAGGAGAACATCGACCGATGGATCCGCCTTCCTTGCTCACTATTGGGAAGGCTTTCCATCATGAAAATGGTAGTATTGCCCAGATTTCTCTTCCAGTTTTTAAACATACCAATGGTTTTGCCCGCTCACTTTCTCAAAAGGCTGAAAACACTGCAAATCAAATTGGCTTGGGCTGGCAAGCAACTTAAAGCCAAATGGGATATTCTCACTCTCCCCTACGCTATGGGAGGTTGGGGCACCCCCAACCTAGATCACTATTATCACGCCGCGCAGGCATCACACGCCTATTATTGGCTCCATCAGAAGGACGCCCCCACACCTCCATATAGAACATGTCACGATGGCCCCGACACACCTGTCCGTTGCACTGTTCCAAGCAACATCTCACCTCACAGGAACGTTAGACTCGATAAGCACACCCACGCACGCCTGCCGGAACTTGTTAAACCGCCAAGCGACAGCTATTCTTTACTCTACCCTTACACCCATGGAATGGTGCATGTGGCTCTCCGAACTCACCATGCCAGAGATGACTAGAGACCTCCACACCTTGGGAATAGACGCAATTGGCGATTCCTTCAAAGAAGGACGGGGCAAGACTGGGAAGACCCGGTAGGGACTGACGCCCCCAAATCCACCCTAACTCTCTTTCACTACTGTAGAGCCCGAGATGCGTACGTAAGACACTGGGGGATGATCTGCCGGCGCCTCCGGAGGTCCTCGCCTATTCAGCAATGCTTCAAACACACTTCCCATGAAGACTGGTTTCACACATTTACAAAAAAACGCAACAGCTGTCGAGCACCGAATATGTTAAAGCGAGATTGCAATGGAAGCACGATCTTGAACTAACGATAGACTACAAAATATGGATATACTGCTGCAAAGCTATCAAACGCATTTCACTGAACGGTAGACATCGGCTCATACAATTTAAATTTCTGAATAGAATATATCACACGCCCGTGCGGATCCATAAATTCGGGTTGCAGGAGTCGGATTGCTGTGAGAGGTGCGGGGAGAATGGGGCAGGCTTCTTGCATCTGGCCTGGCTCTGCCCGCCAGTCGCAGGCTTCCGGACACAAATCTTTTCCAAACTAAGTGACATCATCGGCAGGAAAATTTGCCTCGACCCGCTATTGGCAATACTGGGTTATTCGAAACGCCTTAAAAAAAAACATAAGAAGACTTGTTGATATGGGACTATTTATATCTAAAAGGATGGTGGCAATCCACTGGGCTTGCGGTCCCCCCCCTCACTAACCCAATGGGCCAGAGACATGTTATTTTGCAATACGCAAATAGAATCATACAGCAAGCTACTCCCTCCCAGAAGTCGCCTCAAAATTTTGGGAAGTTTATATAATACGTATCTGGAAAATCAAGCTGAGTAGAGCAATTTTAACCTAGTCTAAACGCAACACCTACGTGAGGGGAATGGTTGGTATTCTCTGTCCCAATTGACTAAGACGTCTACTTTACTGTATCTAATTGGCTATGCACTGCATGTTCCTGACATATATAACCTCGCTGTGTAGTGGTGTTTCACACGATAATACCCAATTGTTCTTTAAGGTGATATAGTTGTACATTGATGCAATTCGCTAACTATGCTCCGTACCTGGTCTTGCTTTGATTCTCTTTTTACTCATTCCCCCTTTTTATCCTTTTATAAGATTTGTTCACCCCACAATTCGAATGTTTGTATTAAAAATATGAGTAAAGAAAATAAAAAAATAAAAATACAAAATAATATTGCGTCAGGCTCGCCTTACGATAAGCTGGTATTCGACTCCCAACGTATCATGATCTTTCCGGACTACACTAGACTGGTAGAGCAGCTTCGGCAATTATTCATGGAGGTGAAGGCACGTCTCCAAGGCCTTGAAATTCAACACTCTCTGCTCTTCCCTACCCATCTTAGAGTGATCTATCAGTCAAGAATTCACTTCTTTGAAACACTGGAAGAGGTGTTTTGCTGGACCGACAAGACCATTAGGCCCAAGCCACCCCCCACCCCTTTGATTTGACTCCGATTCTTCCTCTGGGGGCTGTGGATCTAATTCTCTGGGGGCGGTTGAAAACCAGTGCTGCCGTTCACGCTCCAAGAAGTGCTCCAAGACCCGTAGCCATTCTCGCCGGCGCCTGATAGAGGACCGACCAGGGCCAGCAGCATCCTGAATCCTGTTCTGGTCTTCTATGGCTGGGAACTGAACTTATCTAGGGACTTCATTATCACAGGGCTACTACTCACCAGTTTCCATCTGCTATAAGACACTAATATGTGCAGGGGTTTGTTTCAGGAGATCCATTGGCTGTATGTTGCTTCCATCCCCCTTTTGGGGTCCTCCGCACTGCATACTCCTAAGTTTATGAGGTATTGGGGTGGGGAAGGAGGGGTTGGGGTTTTCTTTGGGAGTTTTTGTTGTGATTACTTTGGGTTTGTGCCATTTCAATCCGCTTCTGCGTAGTCTGAGACAGGTCAACTACATCTATAGGTCATACTTTCCTGTGGGATTCCCACTCTAGGCGTGTCACGTAATCAGGGGGGTATACAACGTTTACAACGGAAGTTTTACAACGCACTACCATTAGAACGCAGGCATTACCACGCATACCATTACAACGCATTGCGCTGGGGGGCGCTCTAGGATAGGGAATAAGTATAATTTTATATCCAACACCTTCCCTAGTGTCCACGGGGACTGGAGTTGGAATATAAAATTATACTTACCACTATCCAGCACCTCTAAGCGCTATGTGTTGTAACGGTATTCGTTGTAAATACCGCGTTGTAAAGGTATGCGTGGTAACAGTATGCGTTGTCACGTCATACATCCAATCAGGGGATGCCAGAGGGCCGGGACCTCAAAATCATCATTTGAAAAATCTGTGGTCTCCTAGACAAAATTAAGCGGGCGGTGCTGCGACAAGCAAAGCAATACAGAGCGGATGTCCTGCTACAGCAGGAGACCCACCTATTGGGTACCAGGACGCCATGCCTAGCGCGCCTCAGATTTGTACAGATATTTCATTCTGGGTTTACCAGGAGCATCCAAGGTGTAGCAATCCTTGTTCATGGCAACATTCCCATTGTCCACAGTAAGTCATGGTCTGACCCTCAGGGGCGGAATATAGTTGTCTCCGGATCCCCGGTCCTTGGTAGGCTGGATGACCCGCTCCAAATTGGTATGGAATTTGATAGAGAGATTAACAGCATTATGGACCTAGATGCCGTCAAGATTCACAGTGGTGGGAGGGGATTGGAATGATGTGATATGTCCGGCGCTGGATAGATGGCGTAGGGATGGGGGCAATCATCGACGCTGGACTCTACATTGCTGCCCATGATTCAGGGCATGGGCTGGATGGACATATGGCGGGCTATGCACCCACTGCACTTGAATACACATATTTTTCCAGTGTACACGAGTCATTTTCTCGCATTGATCATCTGTTTACATCAGAAATTCATGTTCATAGATTAAAATCCGCTGAGATATTGCCACGAGATCTATCGGATTACTCACTAATATCTATTCAGCTGACCTTGGGTCCGAGGATATCCTCGTTCCGATGGCGGCTCTCCCCCTGGCTCCTTCAGGATAAGCAGTATTGGCTGCAGATCCACAGATCCATTACCAACTATCTTTCACTAAATGCCAGGACTGTTTCCTCCCCTATGACACTATGGGAGGCTATGAAGGATACACTTAGAGGGATAGACATCGCCTTATGTGAAGCGAGACATAGACAATGTCAGGAGACGTTAATTTAGGATGAGGCCAGACTTATAGACCTGGAACGTAGCAGTCAGGGGTTCGGGGGGGGGGGGGGGGGGCACTGCGCGTAGACAGCTGCTCAGTGCTCAACAAACATATGCTAGCGAGCTCCTGGACGAGGCACGGCTTTATTGGCTTGCGACGCGTAGCCGGATATACTAGTGGGGAGATAAGTTGAGTGCTATGTTACATCGCTTGTGTCAGCGATCAGTGCCGCCCCTGGCACTCCCAACGAAACAGGACTCTGAGGGAGTGACTCTTACAGATCCACAGCTAATAGCGACTAGTTTTGCTTCATATTTTACCACCCTACATGCTTTCTGGGAGATATTGTCTGCTGACATTATATACAAATTCATTGACGATCTTCTCCCACGGTCCCTCTCAGAAACGACACGGGATGGCCTAGATGCCCCACTGTTGATAGATGAGTTACAGACAGCCCTAGCTAAAATGAACTCAGTCAAGGCGCCGGGCCCTATCAGTTTCCCCAGCGAATTTCTCAAAAATAACCACTCCCAGTTAATGGCACCATATCTCGCAGACCTTAATGCAGCAGCTGAAGAAGGTTGCCTCCAGCGGGACTGGAGGCAGCCGAAATAGTAGTCTTCCTCAATCGAGGTCGCCCACCAGGACTTCATTCGTCTTATCGCCCGATCTCACTTCTAAACGGGGAAGCCAAGCTATTGGCCAAGGTATTCACAAATCGCCTTGTTCCATACCTTTCAGATCTTATACATCCTGGTCAATCGGGATTTATGCCCGGCCGGGCTACAAGCCACAATATTCGAAGAGCGCATAATGATATCCTGGCAGTGGAAGACTTGGGGGAGCCTGCAGCATTACTTCTGGCAGATATGGATGAAGCCCTTGAATCGCTTATTTGGGTCAATCTTTTCGCCCTGCTCAGTTGCTTAAATATTGGCCCTCGCCTGTTAACACTCATACGGCTGCTATACACCGACTTATCGGCATCTGTTAGGATTGCTGATTCCATCTCAGGCACCTTTACTATCGCACGGGGCACTCGTCAGGGCTGCCCCCTATCTCCATACTTGTTTGCCTTGGCCATGGAACCATTGGTGACGTGGGTGAGGATCAATTCTCAGATCTGGGGATTTGAGTGGTCGAGAGAGGTGTCTGACTGTCTTGCGTTATATGCAGATGACGTTCTGTTCTTCCTCATCCGACCGGAGGTGAAAGGCCTGCGTCTTCTTCGGGTCATACAGATATTCGGGGAGACATCTAGCCTCTACATGAATAGTAGCAAATCGCATCTGTGGCCGTTGCACGGCCAAAATCGTCTGGGTGCCTGGTCTCAAGCAGTCACCATAGTTCGGAATGGTTGTAAATATCGGGGGGTGTTTTTATCCACATCTCAATCTATTTCATGGGATAGGAATTTGGCTCCCCTGTGGGCGCAAACAGCGGACCAGGTTCGGGTGTGGTCATATTTGCCGCTCTCATTACTTGCCAGATCTGCCATATTCAAAATGGCATCCCTGCCCCGCCTGCTTTATCAGCTTCAGAACCACCCTTATTATATACGGCCGACCTGGATCCGGCAGTTAAACGCAATCCTTTCTCGCTTTCTCTGAGAGGGAGGAGCGGTGCGCAGCGCTCTAAGAACCTACTGTCAATCTACCTACGCTGGTGGTATTGCCACTCTGGATGTTCAGGTCTATCATTAAGCCTCACACATATGTGTCCTAAACGACTGGTGGTATGGAGATCGTAGAGACCCAGCATATGCAGTGGAGCATTGGCAAATGGGAGCCATGTCACTATACCCGATTCTATATTCCAGCTTGCAGCTTAAGGCATTACCGCCGGCGACCAAGACGGTATTTGCGGTCTGGAAACGAGCGCAGCATGCGATGAGCTGGTGGGGCAAACTGACGAGGTTAACCCCCTTATGACGCAATGGTCAGCTATCCCAAGTGATGCAGCGATCTAGTTTTCGGGGTTGGGAGGCCATTGGCATTGATACAGTAGGGACAGTAATATGTGGTGGGTGCTTGAAATCTTTCCAAGAACTACAGACAGAATTTAATATGCCCCACACACAATTCTACAAGTACTTACAACTGAGACATGCCCTCTCCCCATATTTGGTGCAGCTAGATACTATACCTGAATTTAACCCCATTGAGGCAAACGTCTTTGTGGGCAATCTGGGGATCACAAAGATCTACTGTAGACTCATAAATAATACTGACCACACAACACAAACAGGCAGGCCTGGCAACTAGACCTAGGGCCCCTTGACGAGGATGATTGGGTGGAGGCGTTCGAATCCCCGTGTGGCGCAGCGATAGCTGCCCGCCTGCGGCTGATCCAATTCAAGTACCTGCATCGTGTGTACTTCACCAGATATAAGCTGTGGTGGGCGGGGCTGAGAGCGTCCCCTAGATGCTTGTGATGTGGGGAGACTGAGGGCAACCTCTTCCACACAATATGGCAATGTAGGTCCTTGTTGCGGTTTTGAAGGGGGATTGCTGCGTGCCTTCCGGAGGTCCTGGATTGGGACATTCAACTCACACCCCGACTATTCATGCTCCATATAATTGAGGGAATTGGTGGCAATAGATATAAGCACCACTTACTGTTTCTCGGCCTCATGCTGGCATGCATGATGTGGCTAGGGTGTGGAAGTGTGAGTCTCCGCCGTTGGTTGCGACCTAGAATAAAGGACTCTACTTTTGCACGGGTCTAGAAATCCCTGTTTTTGCCGCAAGCGGGTGTTCCCAGAAACTATAAGATATGGAAGCGGGGGCGGATTACAGGGGACTAGACTTAGATGCTCCTCCTTCTGTCTCCGCTATTGAAGAATTGTTGGGTTAATGATATTTTGCCTCGCTATGGATGTTGACATAATATATGTATGTATTAAATTGCATCGACCTACATGTCTTGGATCATTAACCTCTTAAGCGCTGCTGACGGCCAACGGTCGTCACGAGCGCTACTTCCCCAGTGCGCACGACCATTGGACGTCCATTCAGCACTAGTTCCAATGGACAGCGCAGCACTGGGGAGGGATATTTGCAAAGCAGCTAAGGTGTTAAAGGCCTCCAGCAATATTGTTATGGCACTATTGTTTGTTATTACATTTTATTTTCTCCTTTCTCTGTAATGTGTTTTATAAACCAACACGGATATTTTATTAAGTAAAATGTTGAAATCAATGCTGCTTGTCATTATCTTTTGCTGGCGCTCAGTAGGACACCAGATCTGTATCGGCTTTCAACAATAAAATTGAGTTCTGAAAAAAAAAGTAGGATACGCTGCGCTGTTAACACCACTGTCTTGCAGTAGGAAGCAGATGAATGTGAAAAAAGCCCATGTAATAATTTGGATACTTTATGTTCAAGACTATACGGCCATCACTGTTAGATTCTCATTCGTTCCTCTGCATGAATGGCATTAAAGACAAATTGATGCTTGTCCCTAAACTACTTTTAGTTTTTAAGAACACTACGAGAAGGACATTTTTCTCACATAAAAAACAATAAGCACACATCTTCAGGTCTGTTCTAAGCACGATGGGGAACATATAAAGATGATTTAATCTAAAATTTAGAATTTTGCATACACAGAATTATTTTTTTAACTGCATTTTTCATGAAGTTCACTATAAACTGGAATGTGTATTTTTTTGGGAATCTTGCATGTGCGCAGTTAAATGTTATGTTATGTGTATTTGTAAAGCGCACTATCACCTGCAAAGTTATTCTGGTACTGAGCAAGCATGTGTGCCTAACCCTTATGATCGTAGGTTGGCAAATTGAAAAGCTAGGTCCTCGTCTTCTTGAGGAATTTAAGAGACGAGGATGCCCTAATGTGGACTGGGAGGCCGTTTCACGCTTTGGGAGAAATGTGAGGGAATGCCTGTTTTCCTGATCTGGTTCTGTTCATGCATGGGATGTGTGCAAGCAGGAGTACTGTGAAATAGAGGTGCCTCTGTGGTTGGGGGAAGGAAATGCGATGGTTCAGGCAGGTGGGGCATACATTGTTTAGAGCCTTGAATGTGTGTGTATGGAGTTTGAAATGGACGTGTTTGTGTATCAAGCATCAGTGAAGTTCCTTGAGGTATGGTATGATGTAAGTCCTGTGTTGGAGATTGATAATAAGCCTGGCTGCCGAATTCTGGATGGTTTGTAATATTCTAGTATGTTGCTTAGTGATACAGACGTATAGGGTCTTCCTGCAGTCCAACCTACAGGTGACTGAGGCATGAGTGACAGCATTTTCTAGTGTTGCTTGGGAGCCATTTGAATGTTTTCCTCAGCATCTTCAGGGTCTGGAAGAAGGATGCAGTGACAGCATTGACCTGTGCAGTCGTGTCAAGTTTGCTGTTGACTATTCTGAGATTGCAGGCATGGGTGCTGGGTATGAGTCGGAGTTAAGCTGGCTATCAGTTGGAGTCTGTGACCCGGTCCCTGTTTCACCCCCGCCTGGACTGTGCCCCCCTGAAACCTTACCGTTGTCAAGGACTTCCCACTCACGCACTTTTAGACTACCCCCTCGGGTCCGTAACAGTGTCAGAGCGAACAGCATGACCCACAGTGCCCCGCCCCTCTCTCTGTTCCAGGAACCTATCACCGGGCCTCAGGCACCGGAAGTACGTCACCGTGAATACGGAAGTCCCACCCCGGAGGCAGCGACAGCACCAGTGAAAAGCGAACGCCACTGTGAGGACGAGGTCGGAGCATTGTGGCAGGATACTCAGACTGGTGTTGGAGAGCGAGAGGAAGAGCAAACCGAAGAAGACGAGTGGACGGAGGACTGGTGGAGCCCTTGAGGAGGTGGCTGAAGAGCGGCCGTGGCTCACTGGAGAGCTACGGCGGACCGCGTGAGTAGCGAAACCTCCCCGTGAGCACGCTAGGTGCTCTGTGTATATATTGTATAGTTCTCTCACCTTTAGGCACTTGTCGCACGTTAACTGCACTGTGATTATTGTAAAGCACTTCACCTTGCAAACGCCCGTCTTCCCGTCACCCTAACACTCTTTTCTCTGACCTACCTCCCTATCTTTCGGTACGTTCCTCTTCCCCATAGAACCCTCCCTCACTAGTCCTTCCTTTTCTTCCCACGCACGTCCCGGTGTCGGTGTCAGCATACGTTTTGAGACCCGGTTCGGTCTAACGGTCCCTTCTTTCTCTTATTGCCCTCCGAGGTACCTCCTCAGCAACGGAGACGAAGAACATCCCGGGACCCTGCAAGCAGAAGATCGTCGACCAGGAAGAACCATCCCATCTTGCCGGACTACCTTAAAAATCCTGTCGGTTGACTCTCGTACCAATAAAAACCAACTATAGCCCACTACATTCGGCCTCCTTGCCTGATTTTCCGGCCCGCGACACCCCCACGATCACAGAGTCCCATGGTGAGGTGTTCTCACAGGAGACCACTACTTCTATCTTGTTTTATGTTGAGCTTGAGACAGTTGATTTTCATCCAGTTAGTAACTTCAGTCATGCAGGCTTATTTCTTTTGTTGGGGGTCTTGTTCGTGGGGGAGAGTATGACTTGAATGTTGTCGGCATAGGAGAGAATGTTTATGTTGAAGGTGCAGATGATGCCTGCCATAGGGATCCAGTATGCTTTAAGAGGGTGGGGCTGAGCAATGAACCTTGATGCACTCAGATGAGTTTGTGGGCTTTCGAGGAGTAAGGTTCAAGACTGACAGCTTGTGTTCTATCCATTAAGATGGAGCAGATCCAGCTTAGAGCAAGTCCTTGGATGTCAATCTTGAGCAGATGCCGGAGGTTGGAGAGCGAGACAGTGTCAAGTTCTGCAGAGGTCCAGGAGTTTGGGGACTGCCATGTCTCCTCTATTAAGGATTATGTGGCTGTTGTCTGTGGCAGTGATGAGTGGTGGTTCTGTACTGTGGTTGGGCCAAATCGGGACTGCATGGCATTGAGGGGTTGGTGGTTGAGTAGTTTCTTTAAGGTCTTTGTTGGGTATGGTAGGAGGGCGATGGGTCTGTAGTTGGAAACCATGTCTGTGTCAGCTGATAGTTTCTGGAACAGGGGCATGACGGTGGCATGTTTCCAGGTGTCCAGGAATGTAGCTGAATCAACAGAGGAGTTCAAGATGAGTGTTAGTGCTTCACCGATTGCTTGGAGTCCTTTTTTGAAGAAGTGGTAGGGGCAAAGGTCAGATGGGTCCCCTGAAGTGGATGATCCTCATGGTTATCTTTGAATATGATGGCAACTCCACCTCCTGACTCGTGCTGACGGTCTTGCCTGGTGATTTTGTGGCCAGCGGGGTTGGCTGCAGTGATGTCCTCTGTAGAGGCAGAGATAAGCCTTGTTTCTGTGAGGAACAGCAGGTACGGATCACAGTTGGCAAAATGTCCAATACCTCTGTGCTGTGTTTAGTGAGCAAGCAGGTGTTAAAAAGAATGCACATGCGTATGGCATGTTGTATGGTTTGGTCTGTTTGAGCGTTTCGCTGGTTTCTGTGAGTGTGAGCTAGTGGGGAGCTGGGTGGTGTTTGTGCGGGATTGATGGGTATAGGATAATGCATACAACACAGTAAAAATACAGCCAGTGACTTTAAGAATAGTGAAAAGTGATCTAAACATAAGATACTCAAAGGAAAAAACAGACGTATATTAGAATTATAAAGGAAAAGAACATTGGTTTCTGGCATAAAACCGGGGAAGGGATGTTAAATATAATCCAGTTAGGCAATCCTTATCTATTTTTGTTTTTAATAAATATAGGCATGCTTACATTCTATTGATCTTTGGCGTGTGATATATCGTATGTTTAATGGTTTAATTATCTTCTATCCTTCTATGGAACCTTAGTGCCCCCAGCAAGATGTTTACTTATAGTCTCGATGTCAGTAATTGTAGAAACACTTGTTAATGCAATCAAGCTTATCAATCTTTCTAGAGTGGATGGACTAGATTGTATTACGGCATGCACTTAAGAAAGAAATGCCAAATGATGAGGCCATCATCTCCAATCATCTGATGGATCATCCAGAATAAGATAATTACGCTGTCCTGGAAGGGAAAGCTGATTAAACCAATTTAAAAAAAAGGCAATAGAAAAGATTCAGCATCCTACCATTTTACCGGATATGGCCGAAACAAATTCTCTAAATTTGTTCTGGGAAGCTTTAACGATTGGTCTAGATATAAATGCCAGGTCCCTAAGGAATAATCTGGATTGCATCTTGGTCAAGCTACAATGAACCCATGCTTTATCCTTTAGGACACGTCTCAGAGGTGCAGTATGGCTAAATGGACTCTAAAAAGCTGTTTTGTAGACTTCAAGGCTGCTTCTAATGCTGTACATCAAATTTTGGGTCTAAATTAGAGACTCATGTTATTCCCCCTGAGTTCCTGTCAATTACACACCTGTTTCATTCAGATAATCAGGCCCAAGTAGAAGTCTCATTAAAAATGGAAGATTAACAAACAAAATTCCAATTAGAAATGGTTTAAACAGGGATGTCTGTTGGCCCCCATATCGTTTTGTCTGTTTTTAGACAATTTGCTTCAAATAGCAGCCCATTCAGTTTCACCTAAAACTGGAAGTTGTTAGTAACACTGGCTCTTTTTGTTTGCCAATGATTGTATCATACTAAACTAATTTCAATAGGGATTAAAGAAAAAAATATTTATTAAAAGTCTGGTGTTATACTAACAAAATCTGAATTATTACAGACAAAAAATGATCTCCATGGCAAAAAGGGACCTCATACTCTTGGTGGTTGACAACTACCAAATCAAATCAAATAAAATCAAGCTTTATTCGGATCATACAAAAATGTCCACAAAAGCATACTATACAATACATTTACATTTATTTATATTAAAATACAAAATATATCCAGATAATATATTGAAGACACGGCATCATAACAGTTAAAATGTACAGGATCATCATACAAATATGCTTTCATTAGTTCATAGTTCAATTTTTCTAGGTGAGCTAAATCATTCCTTTGTTTCATTGCCAACTTTATATAGCAAATTGCAGACTGACATTTTTTCCAATTTCCGTAAATAATTAAAAGCTGTTTTATAGGAGAGCAGGCTATTAACCTTAAAAAAAGGACGGAGATACGTTTTCCTAATATCTTTATAAAATTTACAAAATAATAAGAAGTGAAGGGTACTTTGTTTGGACCTACCGTCACACGGACAGTTTAGAAGTTTAGAGCACCACTTACCCCTTTTGGGGAAGGCAAATAAATAATGTAATGTGCTCATAAATAATGTAATGTGCTCAACCTTAGTCTGGTTAGGTAGAATCTATGTTGTACATTCGTTATAAAAACGAGATATGGTTGTAAGCCCATAGCAATAGGTCTCGAGATAAGATATAACAGCTTTCTTAGAACTTATAGCCTCATCTCTTAGGGCTGCCCTCGTACTTCGCAATCTACTTTTAATTCAACCTTACTAATGTTCTGTACATCTTCTGGTTGGATATCATTCACAGTTAGATTGCATTCTTCTAGAAGGCCGATAATATAACTTATCCATGGTATTCTCTTACATCGGTCTTGGGACAAACAATCTAAAATAATATCCCTCGTAAAGTGAGTTTCTTCCCTAGTCCAGACACAATGCCACAAATTTAGAGCGACCATACTAATCGAGTCGTATATATACGGTGTTCCAGTTTCTCTATGCAAGAGAGTGGAGGGAGTAGCAACAGAGACGGCTAGCAAGCGTCTTAAAGAGTTGTTTTCAAGGATCTGTAATGGCATGGTATCCGTCTGCCCCCATAGGGCCCCCTCATAACAAGTCCCTGTAATACACTTTGCTCCGTATAATTTAAGAATCTCTCGAACCGGTTTATTACCAATTTTGTGGGAGAATCTAAAAATAGCCTCCACTGTTTTCACGAATTTCAACTTGCATAGGGTTACATGTGTGTTCCAAGTACAACTACCAACTTGGCAGCTCCCTCTCATTTCGATAATTCATAAGGGACTTTCACTAATGATGCATTGATAAATGCACTAACAGGTAAAGTATGCTCATGGTGATCTATGGTTGGGAAATTTTAGAGTTAAGATGTTTAAAGTTTTCTGAGGTATGGTTGTTGAAAAAAGCTTTGTTCCTTCTAATAATTGTAATGGTCAAAGTTATCAGAACTGAGGGGATCATTACACCGTAATGGTATACGGGACCGCCCGCAAAGGGTGCGACGGTCCCGCTGTGCAAATTAGGATGCAACCGCCACCCTGGCGGTCGCACCTTGCATATAATACATTGTGGCGGGCAATGCACAATATGCATGTTGTGCATTTGCATGCACAACGTGGCAGGCACAGCGCGGTGCCTGCCACCATGTGTATACAAATGGTGGGGGTACCATGGGTACCCCCCAAGTACACGCCCCCATACCACAACCCCTGGGGTCTTGCAACAGACCCCCAAAAGTAAACTCTGCCTGACTTTCCATGGCGGTTTCTCCGCCATGGAAAGCCCTACATAACTGGGCATCCTAATAAGGATGGCGGTGTGTTACAGACACCACAACCATATTGTAGCCCTTTTCCGCCTGGTCGCATATCCGACTGCCGGAAAACCGGCGGATGGTGTTTCCGTCCGCCGGGGTCCCCTCTGGCATCGTAATATGGCGGGAGGAAATGGTAGGGGGGCAGTAGAAAATGGCGGGCGGATCACGATCAGCCCGCCATACTAATGACCCCCTGAGTGTTAATTTTTTTTTATTCAAATAATGAAATTTGACATGTCCAAGCTTTCTGTAACTTGTCATTTAGACATTCTTGAAGGTTTTAATAGCAAAAATGATCTAGCATAAAAAAGCATTAATTTATTTATGATTCTTTACCTCCCACCCAATCTAGTAGTGCGTAGATTGAGCTTCTTCAACACTCAGAAGTGCTGACTTTAGGGCACTGGGCTCAGAAACCTATGACACTTTATAAAAATACATCAATGAGAAATGCCCTTTCTAGATTAAGATTGGTGGTTACTTTAGGGTGGCAGTTGGGGGATCTAATGTTTTTTATTAAAACCAACACTGGTAAATGTATTCTTCTCCACAGGCTCATATTTTATTTTGTTGTAGTTGATTTTTAAACATACTTTATTTGCCTTTGTTTTTAAGATATTTTATTTAACCAGTACAGTGGCTATGAACCATAGGGGCAGAATGAAACAATGAATTATAATACGCCACAGCAAACTTTATTTGCACAGTAAAAAAAAATATTTCAGTGGTTTTGTGATGTATTTTAAGACCCCTTCTCTTTGTAATAAATTAACTTGATACACGTCAAATTTCCAGCCACTAAAACATTTTTTTGGAAGTTGAACACTTACTTTCAAAATATCAATATAAAAAAATGCTAAATCACAGTGGTGAAGAGCAGGGTAGAGGGGTGCAAGCAGCTAGTACCGAATATTATTTTCATTGAGCACAACACTTGGCAAGCCAAACAAAATGTCCGTGAACGCTATTATCCTATAACTAAAGATGTTTCTGGATATCAAAAAAAGAAAGCGGACCTGATTGAATGTACATGTCAAATAGTCACATCTTAGGGGGAGTAAAACATGTTTTGCACAATTTATGAGAATATTTCAAATCAATGTGTCAGTAGTTAATTAAAAAATTAAAAAACATTATGTCATGAATGGAAATAAACCAAAGGGATCACAACTCCAAATTATTTCATGCAGTGGTTTGTACTCACAGGTGATCCTGGGGTAATTCTGGACACGACTAAAGGCAGCTTCTGGTCAACGCCACCCTATTTCAAATAAAACAAGCGATTTAAGATCAAGGCTGAACATCACTTGCATATAAGCTAACCTTTCTTTAAACTTACACAAGATAAGGCTGCATTTTGAATCAACTGTAAATTACCACAATCTCATGCCTCATACAAGAAATACTGTGGGACATTGTAAACCTGTTTATGCAAATACAAGTTTGTGAAACAGCCTTTCAAAACAAACATTGCCAAGTATTGATTAGTCCCACAGAATGGGAGGTCTCCAGAGAAATTGAAAGGTTTACTCACATTTGTTTTGTATCTTATAGACTCCCAGTCATAGCCTCCTTTTTAATGTGATCAAAAACAATCACAACCTGGTTTAAGACTCTTCATCAAAATAAAACTAGCAATAAAAGCTAAGGGCCCAGGCCCATGGTGAATGTAGAGCTGTGTTTATGTCAAGTAGCCCGGAAGACTACTGTATGTTTATAGTAGACACCCCCCTACCTGAAGTTGATAAGGCATGGCCGGGCATATTATTAATACTGTGATACAGATGTAGTGCGTCAAGAACTCAACAACTAATTTGCATCTGGCTTAAGAAGAGATCATTAAGTGTTACCAATAATAGCAATGTAAGTGGTGGTTCATCAGTCAACAGGTCAGGACTACTCAAATCTTCATGATCCTTACTTGTTTGGCCACAGAGAAGCAGAATATACAGCACTACCTGTTGATGGTGCTAGGTACTGAACAGACACAACTACCTGCTGCACTTAATCAACCAGCTGTCATGGTAGAAAAGGCCCGCCAAATCTATTAGCTGGACTTTCTTCATACTGCTGGAGAATGTAAGCTGCAGGTTGTGGGAAAAGAACCCCACTTTGTGCTGCATTCTTCTGTCAGAAAGATCCCTAATCTAAATTTAATTTAAAGGGAATGTCGTAATTTTGGATCAAATTGTCTTAAAAAAGCCAGTGGTCTCATATATTAGTGTCATAAAAAGGTGTCCCGCATATGTTTGAATAAGGTACCTACCTACGTTTGTCATGGACTGAGGATCCAAGATTATGAGAGCGTTTCGTGAAGTACTACATATGTTATCGTAAGTACAAGAGTCTTAAAGAAATTACATAACACCTTGTACCTACATAATTTAACAATGCGACATATCAATACAAAAGAAATTCACACAAAGGTACAAGTAGACATTTAACTTTTGGTAGCCTCTTACGCTTTTCCAGTAGGCCAAGTATCAATACTTACTCATCTCAGATTGCCACACTTACAATCAATAATTTGCAGGTGAAAATGTTAGGACTGGAGACATGGTTCATAATGACCTTGAGTGAGATGGTCACCCAATCTGGCCTATAGTTTATATTTTTATTTTAAATTCTGAATTCAGCCCTTTGCTACATGCCTTGTTTATTTCCCCAATCAAATTCTTTGTCAGGATAGCTACCTGTAGAACAAGTTACTGGTAGAAACTTAAGCTAACCACAGATTCTTCACCTTGGAATATTCCCCAAGTGTCAGACTGGACGTGGCAAATCTTGAGCAGTACCTCCACACCGGTAGGTGGCATCAGTCGACACAGCGCCATTGTTGTTCGCTTCAGAAGTAACATAGCGGTGCACACATAGGGGCCACTCTGGTGCGTTAACATCAGTTTCTTTCGTGGCTATTTCCACATCAAAAATGTGGAGCCAAGTGAAAAACAAAGTTTGACCAGAGTGCAGTATCTAATGGGAAAGTTTAGGTGACAAGCCCAGTTTGCAGAACGGAGAACATGGGAGGGTCAGTGAGGAATCTACTGTTAGAGACCATAACAAGTGTCCTCTTTAGAAGGATGAGGTGGAGCAAAAAAGGTAAGCAACCTGATGTTCTGGCCAACATGAAGGACAGATCCGAGTGAAAGAGGCACACGTACGAAGGACCAGTTTGTCTGGAGAAAAGGTGGTGTACAGAGGGTGAAATGACAGAGTCTGAGGTTGTCTGACCCTCCTGGTCTATGTACTGGTGTTGGACCTGGGGTCACCAGATCACATAGGGTAGCCTGGCACAGTGTAGGAAGGTAGGAAGGTCTATCCTAAAGGCAAAAGTGTTAAGCTTGCGTCACACCCTTACAGTAACTCAGCGTCCATCCACTAAAAATAATGACACTACACCGTAATTTATAAAAGTAGGAAAAGCTTTATCTTTCCTTAAATTAGTTTCGTAGTTGCACGCAATTTTTCAAATCAATATCTAGACTGTTTTCCTGTAATTTTGGTATTTGTAAACATTTGTTGAAGCACAGGAACACAATTCAAGAACAAATCTTCCTTTTCATTTTTAGACTGTCATGACGTAAATTACTAGAATTCATTACATTTCCAAATAGGAAGGAAGTAAGATCTGGAGTTAATTCTGCACACTGGTACCTTGATAAAGGAATCAAACAGCTGGCGGCCTAGTATGCAATCTGCAGGACAACATAGTACATCATTTCTTACACTGCATTCAGTTTACATTTGTTCTTAAGAACATAGTTCAGGTTTCCCATTGCAAACAGGCTTGGGATTATTAGAAAGGATTACCCGCTTTATGGAGGCAGGTCTTTGAATTAAATCAATCACTTGAAAGGGGGCTATTCATCCAGGATCCCTAGTCTCATATTTACATCAGTACAGTCTTCTTTTCTCTCAGATTATCTTTCTAATTCTGGCCCCAGATTAGCCCAAGTTCGGCTTGTGTGGCACCTGAGTTATTGATTCTGATACACAGGCGCTTTTTCCGGTGACTCAGTTCGGTTGGTTTACCTCCCGGGGCTCTTCTTACACGTTTCTTGTTTCTGCTGAATGGGCCGATTACCTCATGTTTCCACAGGGGCCTTTGATGACTGCCCGGCGTCCCACTTTCCCACTTACTTGACACTCGGTGGGTGTGCAGAAGGTCCCGGGGCCTTTGTCAGTCGGGGAATATAAAGCCCCTCCTTCCGCTGCCTTCCTCGGCAAAGAAGGGCTTCTCCCTGCCCTTTCGCTTAGTCACAAAGGAGGTACCTCCCCTGTCTCTGGCCTCCGGCGAATTCGTCCCGCCTCCCTGCGCCTTTTCCTGACAGCGCAAGGCGGGACCTTCGCTCGATCGCGCTTCTGACCTTCCTTCAGGGAAACCGGGGAAGCCTCTCCCTCCCACGTCGAATCACCACAGAGGGGTAGGGGCTCCGGCAGCTTGCAGCCTCTCTCACATTCGCCGGACCGGAAACCAGGGCACCAGAGGATCCAGCAACCGGGTAAGTCCAATTTCACCACAAGGCTTCAAAAGCAGTCCTAAGGCAACCAGTTCAGGACCACGGAGGTCAAGCCGGGGTCTAGGGCAGTCTCGGAACTTGCTGAGGAGGGCAAATTCTGAAGAGATTTTTACCGGACAGTAATGAGTCTAGCAATCGGAAGACTCTAGGGCAATCTCAGCGAGGGCGAAGAGGGGCAATGAAAGAAAGCCTAGTCCCCTACAGGGGGACGTTGATCTCGCCTCACCTTCCGCCGGCTGGTATGCCCTCTCACCCCAGGAGCAGTTCAAGGTTTCTCCCACAGGGGCGTTGAAGGGGGGGTGCGATCTCCCAATTTGAGAACAGCAGGGTTAGGTCTGCTGACAAGGGGAAGTGTCGACAGCGAGGGGTAGCAGCCCCAGGGAACAGTCAAACCCTCCTACAGTGCACCAACCTCCCTGCTCAAAAGCCTCAACTCCTAACTGGACTCTTTCTGTGTCTAAAATGGCCGCCCTACAGTTGGCCTTTTTATACCCCTAGTTCCAAGTGTCCATAGAGGTCCTGAATGTTCTGGAAGCCCTCATAATGTCCTATGGCCTTAGGTCCTGAGGTGGCAGTTATGGCAGTTACTGGCCACCATTTTGTGTGACTGAGTTTTCACCAATTTTTAAGAGTCACCTAGGCCTAAAAAAACTGTAGGGTCAAGGAGTACCTAACCCCTAGGACAGCACCTAAAAATTCCAGTGAACATAAAAAACAAAGGTTAGGAGGCAGAAAGGGGACAAAAATAAATAAATAATAGGTAGGGAACACCCACAGGCGGACAGGCATCGAAGGCGGACAGGTCTACCAGCAGGCCACTAGGAAAACAGTCTTGATTGCTAATTGCAGCAGAAAGCAGCTGTGCAAGGGCTCACAGGGGGAACACATGAGGTAGGTAAGGACCAGGTGGATTTCCCTTATTGGGCCATCACGAAAGGGGAAGGAACAAATAAATATTGAAAACCTTTAATAACCTGAGTCACAACTGGTGACTTGAACAGGGTGGGTTTTTCCGGCAGCTGCAGGAAAGCTGAAACAGCCGAAAGGTAAATCTTAACAGTGCCCACGCAAGGCTATCAATAAAACAAACAGCAATACCCCCAACAGTGGAGCAGAAAGGGGGTCCACATGGCATGAGGAACATCAAGCCGCAAACTTAACCCAGAAGCAAGCACAGAATGTCTGAGTGGAGGGAAGCCTGACTGCCAAGATGACATCACAGATCTCGGGAGTAAGATCAAAATCCCTCAATTGTTACCATTCCTCTCCAGCCATGAAGTTGGAAAGTGTGAAGGTTCAAGTGTATGACCATGTCCTGTTGCTGCGAGAGAAGATCCTCCCGAAGAGACAGCCTGACCGGTGGACAGATGTTCATGAGTCTGGGATAACATACTCTCCATGCCCAAACCAGAGCCACTAGGATGACTTGGGCAGGTGTTAGAAATGGGGTTTCTGGTTGGCTAGGATATGCACCTAACCCAGGCAGAACCTACCACTCTAGTCAGGGCAAGTAAGTTCCACACCGAAGAGATTCTGTGCTCACCCTCTGGTAGCTTAGCGCAGAGCACTCAGGCTTATCATCAGAGGCAATTGTAAAGCGTATGCGCAGCACACTCATACAATAACACAATTTATACACCACAAATGAGACTCTACACCTTATTATGCAAATTAGACTGCATTGAACATAACACACAACCAAAAACAACATAAATGACATAGCGCTGTATCAGCTTTGTTGACAAACAAGCCATATCATTGCATACCATGTCGATGAGATAAGCTTTAACATCCCTGAAAACCCAGTGCAACCTGCCATGCCAGCGGAGTACCACATTAGAGGCCATGGCATTGCCCAGGGAGTTTGTGGTGTCCAGTTTACAACTAATTGTGAACTTTGCTGCATTCTGGACGTACATCAGGGCTTGGTTGAGGATGGCGCAACCCTCTTCGGGGAAACAGCTGCGCAACAGAGTTCCATACGGCACAGGAATATCTGCCCAAGAGGTGTGCGGTGTTCATGGATCACAAGGTCAAGCTGGTGCAAGAGAAACTGCTACAACCCCGGTGTGGCCCCCCTTGGTTCTTCGCATCTCTGATCTCAGTGGACGGTTGTCATGCCCCGCAGCAAGACAACAAAGAAGACTTCGAGTGGAACTGTGAGAGACAACCCAGTTACCTCACTCTGAAACAAAGCCACGGCAGCTGTCGCGGCCTCCGCCTTTCCGCCTCCATCTAGTATGGAAGGGGCCACATCATCGGTGCCCATCTCTCAAGACTATATGGACCATTTTGTACAAGAAATTCATAGCAGCATTGTGTCTCTGAAAAGAGATTTTAAGTCCTGTTTAACAGATATCCACTGCAAGGTCACTGATCTGGGAGGACGAGTGGATGACCTAGAGCATACAGGCGTCGCTCGCTCTGAAGACCAAGAAATGCTTTGGCTGAGGGTAGCAATGCTGGAAGAACAATGCATCGAGCTCCAAATGAAGCAGGAGTACCTAGAAAATGATAGCCGCCGGAATAACATCTACATCATGGGGGGTGCCGAAGGAAGCAGAGGCCAGCTATATCATGGCATTCACTGCTAAGCTTCTCCATGCGATACGTGGGGATGATGATGCCTCCACTCCGGCGCTGGACAGGGCACATCGTGTGTCGCCTTCTCGGGGGTGGACGGAGTCTGACACAGACAGTCTGACATGCCTCTATTTTCTTGTTGAAAAGGAGGAACTCATGATAGCGGCACGCAACAAAGCTACCCTGGAGTACTGTGGTTATTCTGTTCAACTCTTCCAGGACCTCTCCCCTGTTACTTTCTGCCGTTGCAGGGACATCCGGCCAATCACTGATAAGGGACTTCAAAATACGTTACTAATTGGGTCATAATTATGTTCTCATGTTCACATGGGAGGACAAGAGACCAGCATTCCGCTCCATGGCTGAAGCCAAGCAACTGCTCAGACTCCAAGTGGACCCGCCAGAGGGCGCACCATCACCTTCTTGACTACCGCCCACAGAATCCCTGAGACATGTCTGGTCTCTGGTACCACCCTGCCACATGGACAGGGCCCACCAGGCCGTGGCATCTCAGGATACCAAAAGAGACATTATTCAGCACCTCCGTGAAATGAACTCAACGCCTTACCAAGCTCCTTCGACCAAGGGTTCTCTATGAACGTACACTACCCATTGCTGCGACGTTGGATGGAAAGGGTGTAATGCATGAGGCCCACCTTGTTGGAGAACCCCCAACCCTGTGACACAGTCTGTGAGTGCCGGAACACAGGGCTCCTAGGAAGCTTGCTTGGCGGCCTGAGGCCGGTGAGGTGGATGTGCACCGACTTGTTCTGCTCTTTCTGACAGTGTTGGATCGGACTACAAGGCTCATTTACATATGAGCTGTCTTAGCTGGTGGTTTTAAACCCAGCCATCTTCGGGGGTCCGGGATGCGTGGATGATGTCTTGGATCTGCTATCTCCCTTGTCCCGTGATGGGATTCTTGCCCCGAGGCCTGAGGGTTGCCTCCTGCTGCTGGACACCCCTCTCCCCCTCGATTCAGGTCTCTGGCAAGTGACTTCTCCATTGTGGCTGGCGTACTTGTGCGCTGGTCGCAGCAGGACTTGAATGGCGCTGTTAGGCCCGTTGGCCTGCTGTAGTTTATTGTTCTCTTGTAATTTTCTTTTGCTACAGGTCACCTACTTGGAAAGGGAGTGCTCCTACACTGCCTCTGCTTGCACTTAACGGATACCTGCTTGCACGCAACAGTCCCTTCTCCTCTAAGGTCCCATCTTCTCCCCAGGTTCTTGATGAATCGTATCGCTCACCCTGCCCTTCTCGGAGATCTGAACTTCTGAGGGCGATGCCACCCTGCTGGGACACAGCCATGCCATCGCAGGCATACCATTTCATCTATGCTAGATGTCAGAGCCTTCAGCCCTCCTCCCCCTCACAATGGCCGCCCTGACACACTAAATTGCTTTCCCGTAAGTGAAGGGTCTGAACTCTCCAAATAAGAGGAAACAAATATGGCGGCAGCTCCTTTCATACGACCCAGACATCATCTTCCTCCAGAAGACTCATCTCCTAAAGGCCGACAGCCCACATATGCTTCACCCGAAATATCCTTATAATTTTAGAGTGCGTGAGAACACCAGAATAGCAGAGGGACCATTTTTTGTAAGGCAGACTTCTGTACACATGTATTTAAGACATTGTGTTATACCAATGGTCATTTTGTGAAACTTACTATACAACGTGGCTTGCACCTCCTCACATTCTTGAATGTTTATGCCCCCAATGAGGCGCAGGATCTTTTCCTTAGAGACTTACTGTGTGACCAGTGACATCTGTGGAGGGTGATATTGTCATGGGCGGGGATTTGAACTTGATCTGGGACCCGCAGCTGGATTGTACCTCTTTTACCTTTCAGGGTGCGGGGTGATGTCAGCAGCACTCAAGAAAGACCTTGCGGACATGGGCCTGGGTGGATGCCTAGAGGTACAAACACCCTGACAACTGCTATTTCTCTTTTTATTCACATGTCCACACCTCTTATTCCAGAATAAGCTACTTCTATCTCGCTCAATTTCCTCCTTAGGGACCTAGAAACTGTCACCATATCGGACATCTCCATATCAGATCATGCACATATGGAAATTGTATGGAGTTGGAACGGATGTTCGTGCCAGACACTACCTCGCTGGCGTTTCCCCTGTACCTCCTCCAGGATCCAGCAGACATGGCAGAGATTCAAAAGGGGAATACAGACTATTTTGAGCCCAATGACCTTCTTGGAACTTCGATTAACATACCTTTGGGATGGTTTTAAGTCTGCCATCAGAGGCGTTGCCTCCTACATTGCAATCGAGTATTGTAGAGGCAGGTTTAACCTCTGAAAGCACATCTCTTGAGTTTCTTGACCACACTGCTCCGTCCCGTTGTAACAGGAGACAGCTGGACCTGCTGCGTGGCCAACTCTGTGCCCACAAAACGAATAAAGCAGAGAGGGGCTTACTTACTTTGAAACAGCGATACTAGTAGGGGGAGATAAAGTGGGAGCACTCTTAGCATGCAAAATACGACAGCAACATGCTCGTACACATATAGCCAAGATCAAGACCGACACTGGTGACTGGCTTACCACTGAACAGGCAAAACAACAGGCCTTCTAGGATTTTTATCAAGCTCTTTACTTGGAGATCGGGGCATCTTGTACACTCATAGATTCCTACCTAGGCATCTGCAATTGACCCGCCCCAAGTAGAACTTTTGGAGGCCCTATTATCCTTGCAAACTACAGCAGGTCCTAAAGGATCTGGCGATAGGAAATACTCCTGGGCGTGATGGGCTCCCGGTAGCCTTCCATTGAGTCTTTTTCCCTCTCCTCCAGGACTGCCTCTTAGGGCTTTTTAATACATTCTTCTCTGAATACGGACTCACCCAGACGATGTCAGCGATGAAAATTCCTCACATCTCTAAGCCTGCCAAGGACTCGTCTCTGTGCACCTCTTACTACCCCATTGCACTTTTAAACACAGATGATAAACTCTATACCAAGAACTTGGTGAATTGCCTGGAGATAACATACCCCAGATCACCCATTTAGTAGAGAAATCCCATTGCAGTGCCATACTCTCCTTCCTTCTCTCGCTCGATGTGGAGATGGCCTTTGACCGGGTCAGCTGGCCATTTCTTACAGCGGAGCTAAAAGAAAACTTGTCTGCTTTCAAGCATGACATCTCATATTATGACTTCCCACCATGCTCCCACTGCTGTCGTTCCGGTTAATGGCTTTCACATAAAGCCAATACACTTAATGAGGGGTAATCGGCTTGTATGACCTCTGTCGCCTTTATTGTTTGCTCTAGCGGTGGAATCCCTAGCTTTCATCGTTGGCGTCCCCTTTGTAGGCAGAAAACATAAATTCAGTAAGTTTGCAGACAATCTTCTGCTTACGCTCACTCAGCCCATGTCTTCTTTTCCAGTGGTGGTCCTTGCTTTGACTGCTTTTGAAGAGGTCTCCGTCTTCCGGGACAAAATTTCTAAATCCCAAGCGCTAAATCGCACAATACTCAGGCAGGATCTTCCCACTATCCAGGCTCTCGCTCCCTTCCAGTGGGCTCCACATGACATTCACTACAGAGGTCTCAAGCTGACCCCTACCCTATCGACTTGAATGAGAGGTAACGGCGTCCCATATCGAAAATATGTCATAGACAACATTCATTGTTGGCGGCCCATACACGTGTCCTAGCCAGGGGGGCTCAACACGTTAAGGTGTCTAGCCTTCCCAGGGTCCTATACTTGTTCCAAACGCTCCCCATGCCCATTCCCTACAGGATATCATACATCTTCAAGAAGATATTTGTGCCTTCATTTGAGGAGGGAGACGGCCCAGATTCTCCAACCCCGTTTTAATGCTCCCTAGAGACCGAGGTGGCTAGCATGTCCCAATTTCTTGGAGTACTACTGGGTGGCTCACCTTCACTTTATATCTAAGTGGGTGGGGAAGGAGAGAGAGAAACATGGATTTCACATGGACTGGTCGGTCACTTGCAGACCTCTCTGGGATCTTGCCTGGCTTACTAAACATGCACACCACGGAGTGCTTATCTTGTGACCCTATCAGGACCGTCCTACAAATTTGGGACAAGATTATGCTTCAACGCAGACTTGTCACGTTCCCCTCCCCCAACACTCCCTTGGCACGTAATTCTTAAGTCACTCGGGCCCTAGAACCACATTCATTTCGTACTTGGGAAGCAGGCGACTTTCGTACATTGCGTGACCTTTTCGTAGGCACCTCTATCAAAACATTTGATCACTGTAAACATGAATTTCACATACACGAAACGGCCAGCCTGTAATGCTGCCAATTGCGTCACTGGGCACTCTGAACACACAGGGTGCGACAAGACAACTTACCCCTTTTGAAGCATTAGTTAGGGCTCATGACGGCACAAGAGGTTTGATCTCCTGCACCTACCAAGTCCTCCAACATTCCGTTATGACACGTTCTCATGCACATCAAACACAATAACATTCAGACACCACTGAGGATATCTCGCACAAGCAACGGGAGACTCTTGTGAGATATTCTCAGAATACACCGCAGTATACCACAATGTAAAACAGCCTATAAACGGATGACACGGTGGTACTATACACCGGCCCGCCTTCATGCTATTCATCACACTACATTGGATCTTTGCCGGTGCTGTAATGCAGCCCCAGGAGATTTCAACACATTTGGTGGTTGTGTTTGGTCATAACCACCTACTGGTAAGAAATTCGGGGCCACATCAAGGGTGTGATGCGCTTCCCCCTACCTAACTCTTATATTACTATTATCCTGGGTATACTTGAAGCTATGACATGCAGATTGGCACCTGGGGGTCATATGCTGGGGGCTGCTATACAACTTATTGCCCTTCACTGGAAACAGTGATCCGCCCCTCCTGTGGTCTCCTAGTTCACTTGATTGTGGCAAATTATGTCCATGGAGCTCTTGGATTGCACACACCAAAACCACATTTACACATATCTGACAGCCTCTGATAAGCTTATTTTATGCACCTGGAGTACACTCCCTATTAGGCAGCACGGAAATACTTGATTCTCCATAAAGTCACAAAGAGGGATAAGGTATGGGCTAAGACTGTTTTCTATCAACATCACCCATGACATAGAACTCTAGGAGTAACCGATGGGTTACTTACCTTTGGTAACGATGCATCTGATAGATACACAGTCTAGCCACAGATTCCTTAACTTAGAATATCCCCAGGCGTCAGAATGGATCTGGAAAACTTTCCGCAGCAGCACCACTGCGCGCCGGGGGCGGCGCCGCACGGCTCCGCCCCGACGTCATCCACGGCTGTGACATCAGCGAAGCCATATATGCCCCTCCCAGGGCGCTGACGTCAGTTTTGGTCAGGGAAACTTTTTTGCGCCACAAGGCGGAGCCACCACCAAAAACTGTGAGAATATGGGAACAGTGTGCAAAAATTGAAGAAAATTTGAATCACAAAGGACAGTGCCAGGAACTGTATCCTGCAAACCAGTAGAAGGAAGAGCTGAGCACGCTCTGAGAAGCATCCCCAGAAATGTGAAGGCCAAACCACCTGTGGAGGTAGAGGAAGTTGTGAAAAAACAGCATGGCAGACGACAGAAGCCTGCAACTATAATATATAATTGTGAAGGATCACAATTCCAGAACATAGGAGCAAGGACAATTTCACCATAAGACATCACCAGAAAAGACGTTGCAACACCAATAAAAGACAGATAGAATGTTGCAGAGCCTATAGACTTGCAGGGGTGGTAAGAGACCCCAAGGTGACGGAGAAGGGGAAAGCGGAGGGTGGGAAAAAACCTGACTAGATTTCACACCGTACGGTACAGGGTTGGAAAGGACGCATGACATATAAGCATGCAGCCAAATCACGGTAACAGGCGGAGCAGAACAAGGAAAACAGAATTAAATGAAATGAAATGAAAAAGGCACTTGTAAAGCGCATGGCTACCATGAGGTCTCCCAGCGCTAAGAATGAACACTGTGTGTCGGAGTGAAGTGAAAAATTCCCCCTGTAGAAAGGCAAGCCACCCTGATGGAGGCTTACACAGAAACCCCCACCTGAAAAGGTCCTTGCAGATCGGGGAGGACGGGTGGGGGTTAAGAAATCTGTGCTAGACGGTCTCTCAGCCAGATACATTGTTATCGAATATAAGTAACTCGCCCATCTGATAGCGATATCTAGCCACAGGTTCCTCAACTTAGAATAGATACCAAAGCCATACCCAAAGTGGAGGCGGGTCTGCAACTGAACCCCATGAAGTTCCCAAGGGAATGTAGCCGTCAATAAGGTGACGATACACAGTGGGGACCGCAAGCCAGCACAGCCACACCAGAGCATGAAACTCATAAAAGAGCAGAAAACATGGGGAGTCAAAGGCACCACAAGCCGTCCATGAACAGCATGAAAACCCCCCGTATGTATACCGGGTGAGAGAAAGAAAACACATACCAGATATGTAGGTGTGGAAAGGAAAGTCCAGGACCTCGCAAGAAGTGGAACTGCACCTAGGGTCTGAACCATCCACGTGATGACAGTAAGTAAGACCCAGAGAGATGGCAACTGGTATGACAGAGTTAGCGCATACCGGTGCAGGATGCACAACAGTGGCAAGAAGCACTGTTGAAACCCGCCCGCAAAAATACGTGTGACAGCAGAGGTAGGATGCCAACCCACGTCCAGAGAATGCCGGTGGTACAAAAACAGAAGACACACCAGTACATCGTCGGTCAGTCACATATACGTGAAAGGGACGACGGAAATCAGCAAATGCGCCCAAAACAGGACTTACAGTAAGAACGATAGTCAAGCGGAAGACTAGGAGGTACATAAGCACACCCTGTGGACGTTAGAACCACATGAAGGTGTAGCAAACACCCTCCTATAGGGTAGGGTGAACAGCCCAGATGCGGGAGACGAAACAGCAAGAAGGCAACCAGCAAGAAGGCAACCAGCAAAAAGGGGACCAGGCAAGCGGGACACCTATATAAGAACTTGTATCACAAGCAGACTGGGTCAAAAACCACGGACACCTTATTAAGAAACTTTGCCAGCTAGATTCTACTGAGTAAGAGCACAGCAGACAACAAATAAGAAGAAAGACGCTAAAAAATGAAGTGTAATAAAAGTCTAGTCTAGGCCATGCGAAAAGCACCATCAGAAATGCGGAAGCAGTACTGGACAGGACAATGTCCAGGTCCATAAGCAACATCCGCCCCTCGCCCGGGAGGAACAGCAGCCCCCGCAAGACAGAGGAGGTGAAGGACCTAGGCACAATAGTGGGAACGGTTGGGACCAACCTAGAAGTCCCGGGACCCAAGAAGAGAGTATCCTGAAGAGAACACTCCCTTTGAGAGTATCAGAGAATGAACCCAAAGCAGAAGCGTGGAAAACACCTGCGTGGCAACAGCAGGGAAAGAGGAATAACTGCTCTTGTGTGTTATGAGGCCATAAGACAATGCACAGCAGAGACAGAGATCTAATCCTCTACCTTGAAAGAAAAGCCCAGTAAGGGCTGACAACATAAACAGACCAGGGTGTATCCAAGTTTGCGCTAATAGTAATAAACGTACCGCACAGCGGCGTTTGTCCCTTACAAAGCAAGGATCGGCGTAGGGACGCGGAATAGAAGAAAACGGACGTAAGCGCGCCGGGAGGGGCCTATATGGCTCCGCTGACGTCACATCCGTGGAGGACTTCAAGGTGGAGCCGTGCGGCGCAGCCCCTGTCAGGCAGAGGTGATGAAGCGGAGTTTTCCGGATCCAGTCTGAAGCCTAGGGATATTTTAAGTTATGCAATCTGCAGCTAGATGTCTCTATCAGATTGAAATTGTCTGTAAATTCTTATATTATGGTTAAGACCATTCCTACGATGTAACCTTATCTCTTTAACACACATCATTCCTGGGATCACCACTTGTTAACCCGGTTTAGGATGGGACTCAAAATATTATTCATCTTTTACTTTGGGTCATTGGATACATGATAATATTTATCTTTCTCCTTGTGATAAGGTGTCCCTACAATGCACTTTTTTTATTTCTATTTTATGTGTCACTGGGTAAGAAGTTTCTTGTACTCATTCTTAAAAATGCCAGCTTTGCACAGTGTAGGCCCACACTTCTTTATATACACATGCTTACATTGCACCTGCTATCAGGATCCGGAAACCTACTAACGCACAAGTTACTTACCTTCGGGAACGATCTATCTGTAAGAAACATTAGTAGTGATCGGTTCCTTACCTTAGAATTACCCCCAGGCGTCAGACTGGATCCGGAAAGTTTTTCGTCAGCAGTACCCATGCGCGTCAGTAGGCGTCGTCGTGTGGCTCCGTGTGTGTCATTGGAGTCTTTGGCGCCGGGTTGACGTCGCTGGAATTACTTAGACGCGCCCATGCGCGCTGACATCAGTTAGTCAAGTCAAGTTTAAATTTGTATAGCGCACTACTCACCCAGAGGGTCTCAAGGCGCTTGAGGGAGGGGGGAGCTTTACTTATCAAATATCCAAGTTTTTAGTTGTTTTCTGAAGGAGAGGTGGTTCTGTGTGAGGCGGAGGTGGGTGGGGAGGGAATTCCAGGTCTTGGCCGCTAAGTAGGAGAAGGATCTTCCTCCCATGGTGGAACTTTGGATGCGTGGAATTGTGGCGAGGGCTTGATTGGACATTCGAAGTTGGCGGGTGGGGGTGTAGAAGGACAGGCGCGTGTTGAGGTATTCGGGTCCTAGGTCGTAGAGGGCTTTGTGTGCGTGGGTGAGGAGGCGGAAGGTTATTCTCTTGTTGACGGGGAGCTAGTGGGGGTCTTTTAGGTGACCGGAAATGTGAGCTTGGCGGGGGATGTCTAGGATGGGTCTGGCTGAGGCGTTTTGGATGCGTTGGAGTTTTTTCTGTAGTTTGGCTGTGGTTCCGGCGTAAAGGGTGTTTCCGTAGTCTAGTCGGCTTGTGACCAGTGCATGGGTGACCGTCTTTCTTGTTTCGTTGGGGATCCAAGGGAAGATTTTGTTGTGCATACGTTGGATGTTGAAGCATGAGGATGAGACGGCGTTGACTTGTCTGGTCATCGAGAGGGAGGAGTCCAGGATGAAACCCAGGTTACGTGCGTGGCCCGTTGGTATGGGTGCAGTTCCCAGGGCCGGTGGCCACCATGAGTCGTCCCAGGCGGAGGGGGAAGATCCTAGGAGGGGGAAGATCCTAAGATGAGGACTTCCGTTTTGTCCGAGTTTAGTTTTAAACGGCTGTTTTTCATCCACTCGGCTACTTCTTTCATCCCTTTGTATAGGTTGGTTTTGGCGGTGTTTGGGTCTTTGGTGAGGGATAGGATCAGCTGAGTGTCGTCTGCGTAAGAGATTATGTTGAGGTTGTGTTGGCGCGCAATGGATGCGAGGGGACTCATGTATACGTTGAAGAGGGTGGGACTGAGTGAAGATCCTTGGGGTACGCCGCAGATGACTTCGGTGGCCTCTGATCTAAAAGGTGGGAGGCGGACTCTCTGGGTTCTTCCGGCAAGGAACGAGATTATCCAGTCCAATGCTTTTCCTTGTATTCCGAAGTTGCTGAGGCGTTGTATAAGGGTGTTATGACAGACTGGGGCAGCAGTTTCTCTGTTGTCCAGTAGAGTTTGAATGCCGTCTGTTGCTGCGATGAGGGCAGTCTTGGTGCTGTGTTTGGCTCGGAAGCCAGATTGTGAAGGGTCGAGGGATTTGTTGGATTCGAGGAAGGCGGCGAGTTGACTGTTGACAGCTTTCTCAATGACTTTGGCAGGGAATGGGAGGAGCGAAATGGGGCGGTAGTTCTTAAGTTCAGTGGGGTCTGCTGTAGGTTTCTTCAGGAGGGTGCTGAGTTCAGCGTGTTTCCAGCTTTCCGGGAAGGTGGCGGAGTTGAGGGAGCAGTTGATGGCGTCTCGGAGATGGGGTGCGATAATGGAGTTTGCTTTGTTGAAAATGTGGTGGGGGCATGGGTCGGTTGGCGATCCTGAGTGAATGGTGTTCATCAGGCGGATGGTGTCTTCAGTGGTGATTGGGTTCCAGGCGTAAAGGTTGTTGGAGGGGGTTTTTGGTTCGGAGGTAGGTGGGGTGGGCTGGTCTCCAAAGCTGTTATGTATGTCAGCGATTTTGTTGTGGAAGAACGAGGCTAGAGAGTCGCAGTGGTCTTGGGAAGGAATGATGTAGTTGGTGCAGGCGGTGGGGTTGGTAAATTCTTTGACGATGTTGAATAGTTCTTTGCTGTTGTGGGCGTTGTTGTCGATCCTTGAATGCTGATTTCTTAGTGGATCGGATCAGTTGGTGGTGTTTGCGGGTGGCGTTCTTGAAGGTGGTCATGTTGTCAGTGGTTGGGTTTTTTCGCCAGGCTTTCTCGAGGGTGCGACAGATCTTCTTGGATTTCTTAAGGTCATCATTAAACCAGGGGGATTTTTTGCTGCCTTGCTTGATTTGATGGTTTTTCAAGGGTGTTAATTCGTCCGCGCTGTGGGTGATCCATTGTGTGAGGTTGGTGGCTGCTTGGTTTGGGTCAGATGATTTTGCAGGAGGGTTTTGTTGGAGCGATGTGAAGAGCTGGTCGGTGGTAATTTTATTCCAGTTTCTCTGGGGAATCGGTTGTGGGTGTTTGTGGGTCGTAGTTTTTTTGTAGTTGAAGTGAACGCAGCTGTGGTCCGTCCAATGGAGAGCTGTGGTGTGATTAAAGGAGATGTGCTTGCTGGAGGTGAAGATTGGGTCGAGCGTGTGCCCGACAAAGTGGGTGGGAGTGTCAACAAGTTGTTTGAGTCCGAGATTGGCAAGGTTGTCCAAAAGGGTGGTGGTGTTGCTGTCGTTGTTCTTTTCCAGATGGAAGTTGAGGTCTCCCAGTAGGATTTAGTCCTCGGAGGGGAGGGCGTGGGGGCTGATGAAGTCAGTGATGTCTTCGCTGAATTGTGAGCGGGGTTCGGGTGGTCTATAGATGAGGGTGCCCCGGAGTGTGGTCTTAGGGTCGGTGTGAATCTGGAAGTGAAGGTGTTCGGTGGTTGTGAGGTTGTCATCGGAACTGGTTGTGATGCGGATGGTGTTCTTATGAACGATGGCGATTCCTCTTCCTATTTGGTTGATGCGGTCCTTTCGGATGATCTTGTAGCCGTTCGGGATGGCAATGGCGATGTCGGGCGCTGATGAGGCGTTCATCCAGGTTTCTGTAAGGAAGGCGACGTCCGGCGATGTGCTGTCGAGTAGGTTCTAAAGTTCAATGGCATGTCTGTGGATCGAGCGGGTGTTGAGTAGGATGCACTTCAGGTGGTTAGTGTCGGTGCTCTGATTGGAGTCTGTGGATTTGGTGTGGGTCCTGATGCAGTCGAACTTGCAGGAGTGGCAGGTGAAGGGTTCATGGGTGTGTCCTGGGGCGGCTTGGTAGCAGTCTGGGAGACGGCCGGAGTTGAGTACTGAGAGGGTAGCGGAGTCATACGTTATGCGGGTGGAGAGGAGTTTGCGGGAGCCAGGGGGTCTGGCGCTGGGCGCGGTCCAGGCGCGGACAGGCGTAGACAGGCTTACCTTCGGCGCGCATGGAGCGCGACCGCTGCACGTGAACGCTGCGCGCAAAAGCATCTGTCATAAGTGGATAGTGGAGGGGGGTGGGGCGAGGGAGGAGCAGCTGGGAGGCGGGAGCGGGGTGGATGGACGGGCTGGGAGGCAAACAAACAACAAAATGGCAGTAGAAATAAAAGCGAAACCAGGTGATGCGAACACTCAGGCAATGCGATCTAGCGCTACGATACCAATGTGGCCCAATTGACAATGCAGGCAATGTAACAGTGTAGCGCTGCGCTACGATTCCAATCTGGCACAGTTAAAGCAGGCAATATAGCAGTCCAGCGCTACGATGTCAGGGAGCGTGGGGAGCGACCGCCTCAGCAGGAAACAGGATGGTCCCAGCGCTAGGGCAGCCAGGACGATTCCTTTGCTGTCTGCGGGAGGGAGGAGACGCTGGGAGGCGGGAGCGGGGTGGAGGGACGGGCTGGGAGGCAAACAAACAACAAAATGGCAGCAGAAATAAAAGCGAAACCAGGCGATGCGAACACTCAGGCAATGCGATCTAGCGCAACAATACCAATGTGGGCCAATTGACAATGCAGACAATGTAACAGTGCAGCGCTGCGCTACGATACCAATCTGGCACAGCCACCAATAATACAGAGCCATGCAAGAAACTGACCACTGTTGTTATGATGCTAGGGCCCTGAAAGGGATGACCTTACCCCTAGAAATCAGTTCGCAGAATGGGGAGGATGGGTGGGCGATAAGGAATCTATCACTACTAATGTTTCTTATAGATATATCGTTACCAAAGGTAAGTAACTTGTGCATCTGAAAGAAAGATTCCTTACCTTAGAATAGATACCCCAGCAATACCAACACCGGTGGTGGGTCTGCGAATCAAAATCACACCAGAAAGTCCTAGAGAACAGAACAGCCAAAGAAGCCATCTCTCAGGACTTGGCTGTCCAGGCAATAATGCTTGGTAAACATGTGCAGCAAAGCCCATGTAGATGCCTCACAGATGTCATGTAAGCGAACTCCCCGTCACAAAGCAGTAGTGGCTGCCGTCGTCCTGGTAGAATGGGCGCGTAGCCCTACCGGAGGCTCCTTTTTAGCCAAAGAATAACAAGTCTTAATGCACAGATTGACCCACCGAGAGAGGTCCGCTTGTGCATGGCACAACCTTTATTGGAGCCCACGTAGCCAGCAAAGAGCTGGTCATCCAGCCGGAACTGTTGTTTGCGGTTCAGATAGAAAGAGTGCGCACTTTTTGGGTCCAGACGGTGCAGCCTCTTTTGAGGGATGCAGAGGCGGAAAGAAGGTGGGCAAAGTGATGGTCTGCCCAATGTGAAAGGCATTGACAAAATTTGGCAGAAAAGATGGACAAGTCCGCAGAACAACTTTGTCCGGATGGACTGAGAGAAATGGAGGCTTAGAAAAAAAAGCCTGAAGCTCACTCACTCTTCTGGCGGATGTGATGGCCACCAGGAAAGCAGTCTTTAAAGTGAAATGACAAAGAAGACAGTTGTGAAGTGGCTCAAAGGGAGCACACATCAGATAAATACGAGGTTCAAGTCCCACTGAGGCATTATGAAAGGAGCAGGAGGGAAAAGATGAGTAATGCCTTTTAGGAATCTATTTACAACAGGAGACTTGAAAAGGGAAGTCTGACCTAGAAGCCGTAAAAAAGGCTGAATGTGCGGAGAGATAGCCCTTGATTGTGCCCAGAGCAGAGCCCTGCTGGGCAAAAGAAAGTAGAAAGAGGAGGACCTCTGAAAGAGGGGCAGAAAGGGGATCCACAGCCTTTGCTGTGCACCATGCCACAAGTTTATTCCACCTTCAGGCGTATACCATTTTAGTGGAGGGACACCTGGCTGCCAAGATGACATCACACACTTCGGGAGGCAGGTAAAAAGACGTCAACTGCCGCCGCTCAATCTCCTCACAAGGAGGTGGAGAATGGACATGTTCGGGTGGAGTACCTTCCCCTGCTGCTGTGACAGAAGTTCCTCCCGAAGAGGCAGACGGAGTGGGGGATCGATCGCCATGCTGAGTAGCTCAGAATGCCATACTCTTCAAGCCCAGTCTGGAGCCACAAGAATGACTTAAGCCCAATCGCGCTTGATCATCTTCAGCACTTTGGGTAGAAGTGGTATAGGTGGAAAGGCATAGGTGGAAAGGCATATAGTAGACCGCAACTCCTTTCGCAAAGAAAAGCGTTGCCTAGCAAGTGCCACCTTCGAAATTCCAAAGTGCAGAACTGATGACAATGCACGTTCTCTTCGGTGGCGAATAGATCTAACCAAGACTCTCCCCACTGCTGTAAGAGACCTTGCGCCACGTCCGAGTTTAGATGCCATTCATGATCGATCATGCACCGGCAGCTGACTTTTCCGCCCTGGCATTCAGAGAACCTGTCAGGTGTTGAACCACCAGGGAAATTCCCTTGTCGTGTTCATATCTAGGACCCTAATTCTATATTCCCGATTTATGCCCTTGTGAGGTTATAATCAATAATATCCTGATAAAGGCATAAGAATCAGATTCATATTCAGTAATAGCCCATGCAATCCAAAGCACAGCACAGCTATTCCCTATCGACTCCTAGAAAGCACAACGCGTTCTTTAAACAAACCAAGCCTCCAGCAGCCCAGGAACCCCCCCTGCTTTTGTTTTGATTTGAACAAGAACTCCTGAAGTTCAGCAAGAACTGTTAGTTCTTGGTGACGTCTTATGTCCAACCTTACGT
Organism: Lissotriton vulgaris; assembly: GCF_964263255.1. Classification (NCBI taxonomy): domain Eukaryota; kingdom Metazoa; phylum Chordata; class Amphibia; order Caudata; family Salamandridae; genus Lissotriton; species Lissotriton vulgaris. The sequence continues at coordinate 1,126,261,443 of NC_141691.1, read as the reverse complement.
CAAACACGGCATCTTTCAGGTATAAAATGCCAACAGTTGCCTTAAGCAAACACACAGTGGTTTGGAGCAGAGCGGCCATCTACTTGCCCTAGAGCCCAGCTGATGCGAGTGCCCACGGAAGCCGCCCCTCCTGTTTGACGCAATGAGAGAGACGCTGTCTTTTTCTCCAGCCGAGAAAATCCAGCTCCGGTGTTTCCAGCCTACCCTTGCGGGTTGCTGGAATATCGAGTCAGGAGTAAAGAGATACCAGACCTCCCACATTCTATTACCAAGGTACGGAGCTGACTAAACCCTTAAAGAAAATTCTTGATGCAGATACTTGGCAAAATTATCTTAACCAACTTAACTTTTATCTGCTACTTACTCATCCCTTCCCATGTATTAGCCTTAGGTCAGGTACACCGGGGTAAGCTTAGTTAGAAGCACCAGTTGAGTACGTTAGTCAATGTATTTGTGTATGTATATATTTTATCCATTTTAAAGTATCATATGGCTAAGAAACCATATCAATGCTTTTACAGTATTATTTCATAATACTACTTTTACTGTGCACACTTTACTTTACTCTAAGTATTTCTACTGTGGCAATTCACTTCTCTTGTATGATAAAGAAGACTGCTCAATAAATAACACCTTTTTATTGAAAACGCCCATCTCTCTATTTCTCTGCACTCTGGTGAAACTAAGTATGCACTGCTGACTGAGTGAAATAGCCGTCTATTGTTTTCACACAACTCTAGAGATATACTCTTATTCTGAGGGAGCAAAGTTGTCATGTTTATGCGGTTTTCGGAAACTGAATCCCTTCTTGTCTGAGCCAGGGGGATTTGTCCCTCCCTATTCATTCAAGAAAGTCTCCAGTGAGACCTCTGAGCTAGCTGGCGCAAACCTAAATTAAGTTTAACATAGTCAGTAGAGACCTACATGACCTCAGTCCTACGTCTACACTGCTGTTTATGTTATTCCAATGCGCAGAGCCTATTTGGAAAATAGGAACTACACTACATGGCACCCAACGTGGGGCAAGGCGATAATCTAAAGCAAGACACTAGAGTAACTCAGTCGTGCTTTTTCACACAGAACCCTTTCCCCGTAAAAACTCCAATAGACGTCTGGAGTGGGTGAAAGGTTAATATCCGCCGGAACTTAGTAGGATGAGAATCCTATGTATTCATTTTTGGTTTGATCAACGTTGAAGGATACAGTGTTCCAAAATATTGTGCACCTAATCTTTGTTTACTTGAAACTCGATCTGCAACAAGAAACTTTCAGTCAGTTAAATGGCAGAAAGTGACGAAGAGAGGGAGCGAGCTAGACTAGCAGCTCATCTCTTAGAAGAAGACGTAAGTCTCCATGTAACTGAACCGGATGCAATACTCATTCCGGTCATTGTAAGAAGAACTATAACTCTAAAACGTATAGAAAATGGACTGACAGCACGAGGTGGTACAGTCATATTCGTGATAGAGGCACATGAATATCGGCAGACAGAGGTATTCTATTCATGGATACATTTTCTAGCAGCACACGCTACGACAAAAGACTTCCACTATTACAAAATAGAGGAACCCCCGGATGAATGCACTCCTTTCGAGGAGATTGAAATCCCACTAAAATACCAAGAGCACCTGCTCTGGTTTAAAGGCGCCCTAAAACATAAAGATCACATTACCAGGCTCGGTCCACTAGGTAGACCAGGAGCAACGTGGCCGGTTCTAGCCAGCTACACACCACATCCAGACATTGATAAAATGTCAGTTCCTGAACTTTTAGCTCAGCTAAAACTCTTAATTAAAATACATAGATAATTAGTCCAATATGTCATGCGGACCTCAATAGTCCAACCGACATTTAACATTCCACAGCAGGCCCCTCACCAGGGGACCATAAACAAAATCACACCACAGAACATACAATCATGTCTTGGTAAAGTACCCATAAAACGGGAACAAATTCCATGAAATTCTATTCTGGTTAGCACAGAAAATTACTCAAATAGAGGCAGTATTTCCTGATACTACGCCTACTGATAAACACAGAATTCTGACTATCTGTCTCCCAATGGGGATCGCACCACACGTGGAGGACTGTGACACTTGGGGCACAGTCTTTGCTTCCATCTACACAAAAAAACATGGTGTCCCGTCTATGGCGTTAATACCAGATGTACTAAGACAGATTCAAAACGAATATGGTCCAGAACCAGCTTTATCTCTGGGTATGAAATTACTAAAAGACTTCAAGCTGGTCTCGGCTATATTATTAGCCAACATAAAAGGTGAAGCAGCATCTGTGGCGATCTGCCAGAAATTGAAGGAAACAGATATAGCAGCCCAACCATTGGAACTTGCCAGAATCATAGAAAAATCCTATGAAGAGCTAGGAAGAGATAGTTTGGGTGGGAAACCGGTAAAACCCCAACTATCTGAAAGTCCTGAAAAAACATTTATTAAAAATAATTTAAAAACTCCAAAAAAGAGCTGGGATGGTAATAAACAATCTACTCCCAGGGAAAAACGTTTCCAGTCCAGAGGAAGGTGTCCTCAGCATAGAGAGAGATCTCCAGGCCAAGAAGACAAGTCTCCCCAAAGGGAACCCTCTGAAAAAAGATACAACCTTAGAGATAGGGATAAAATAAGAAAACCAGACAGATATCAAGATGTTGATACACGTCCCTCTAGATTCTTCTCACTGAATATTTCTCGATCTTCCTCACAGAAATCGGAAAGAAGAGGACGGTCAGAACACAGAGAAGAGCACGTCAAGTCCAAAGACAAGGAACCTGCTCATCAAAGTAAAAAATTACAATTTCCCAGAAAGAAGGTAGCAAGTATTAAGATTAAACATGCCTAAAATTCTGAGGACACAGCTGAAAAACGGAGAGTGGGCCCAGACAATGCTAGACAGCGGAGCAGAAGTGACCATAGCTCACAAGACCCTGATGAATCTTCTGGAGACAGTGGACACGAATGAGTACATTCAAGTGGAAACTGCAGACACACGAGGTAGTGTGCCCCATAAGCTATATGAAATAACATTACGAATCAGAGGGAGATAAAACCAGGAAAATAAAAAGTCTCTTTTGGGAAAAACTTGCAAAAGGCTATGGCATTCTGTTAGCTGAGAAAGACTGGCCACCAGAGTTTGTCAGGGAGTGCCCTCATGGCGAAGAAATGATTATGCCTGCCTTCTCGAATCTTATCCCGATTCATAAAAAATACACATATGCAAGAAAATGGGCAGTAGCCCAAGCTCCTGCTTTATACAAAAATCATGTAGGATGGGATGAGGACTCACCTCACCACAAAATCCAGTTAAAGAATCAGCCCTCTGCACAAAGGCAGTTCCCAGTTAAACAAGAAGCTAAAAAACAAGTCAGGGAGATCTTAGATCAACTTGAATACCAAGGGGTGATCGAAACATGCACCTCTCAAATGAACAATCCTTTGTTTCCTGTCTCCAAGCCAGATGATTCATATCGTCTAGTTTTGGACTACAGACACCTTAACTCCTGTTGTAAAACATTTGCAGTACAAAACTCACATAGTGCAGCACTAATGAATAACATTGTGCGCAAAAAATACAAAACAACATTAGACATCTCTAATGGATTCTTCTGTCAAAACATAGCACCTGAAAGCAGGTATTTGACCGCTTTCTCAATATTTGGATCGCAAAAACAATTTTGCAGACTCCCACAGGGATTCAAGAATAGCCCAGGATTATTCTCAGCAAGGGCAACAGAGTTACTACAAATATATGATGATGAAGCACAATCATATGTCGATGACATCTATCTCACAGATGATGACCTGGAGACTCACTTAAAAAGAGTGAACCCCATAATACTTGGACTCGCCTCAGAGGGTTACAGATTCAACTTTAAAAAGTCACGAATTGCCCATCTAACTGTCCTATTTTTAGGATATGAATTATCAAGTGAAGGCAAAAGCCTGGCAGACAATTTCTTAGAGAAATGTGCTGTACTCCAAGCACCAAAAATGCTGAAGAATTTACAATCACTACTAGGTTTCCTGAATTTCGGAAGAACATACATTCTAAATTATGCGGAAAGGGTTAAACCTCTCTATGAATTAATAAAACCAGATTTCAAACAAACCAATTGGACTCAGAAACACACAGAAATTTTGAGATCACTACAAACAGACATGTTAACTAAAACAAAATTGCAAACCCGCGAGAACACACGCAATCTTGTAATCCAAGTCATCCCAGGAAGATGCGGATTCACATACCTGACCTCTAATGAGGGAGAAACAGTACATATAGCTTACAAATCACACTTGTACACTGAAGCTGAAATGAAATTCAGCTCCACAGAAAAAATTCTAACTGCGGTTAAAACTGCTGTAGCAAAAGAACGAGCCCTAGCCCAAGGCAGAATAATATCTGTTTTTTTCAGCAGAATCAGCCCTTGAGGTGTTAACAAGTCCTCGTAACCTGGTTACAGGGGTATTAGATCCAAAATGGATAGAATGGAAAACTACTTTTGCTACAGAAGACGTGAAATACTATTTTGACCCAAAATTGAAGAAACTAGATGATCTAGTATATGAACGCGAATATCCTCTGCCAGCTGAAATTCTACCTCTGGAAAAATATACCTGCGTAATCTATATGGACAGATTCGCGCAACACTATGATGTAGAAAATAAATCCTATGATGCAGCGTGCGCGATTGTTAAAGGTCGCTGACGCTCTGGTAAATTCAAACCAATGATTACCAAAACAGAATCACTCAGGAAATGTTCAGCTCAGCGAGCTGAAATAAGAACCTTAAAGATGGCGCTTGAAAATGCCGATCGCGAATTCCCCACACTAATAGTGTGCGATTCGTATTTCTGCGTCAAATCCTATAACAGTGATATGCAGACATGGATCAAAAACGGTTACAAAGATGACACAGGTGCTACAATAAAGCATAAAAGGCTTTGGGAACAAGTAGTTCTTTTACAGAAAGAACTACGAAAGACTCACGTGATACACGCATTGAGTCATCAACGTGATGGCGTTCACGTTGCAGGGAATTCATTGGCTAACACAGCCACAGCGGAAGCAGGACACCCGGTTTCCGTAGCCACTGAAAAGTGTTCAGAAAAACACATAGATGGGGAAACCATGCTAGTGGTAAAAGCCTCATTAAAAGGCGATTATTCAGCATTACCTCTCAACTATCCATTCAATAATACATACATAATTGATGCAAACTCCGTTCCATTTGCTCGAATCCCTGGAGTGGGGGATAGGGTAATTCCAAACACGAATCGGAGAATCTTCTTACTACAAGAAGCACATATGGGGTTGGGTCCGAGGCACCAAGAGATCCTGAAATCTCTGATGGAACTACAATCGGAGTACTGGTGGCCGGGAATGAGCGTAGATATCTACTATTTTGCAAAAAATTGCAAGGACTGCAACAAAGATCGCTGTTGTGAATGGGTCCAGCCTGTAGCCTAGATACCACTATTACATACCATCAGGCTATCTATAGCGCAGAAATCCAGTCGGAGAAATGCGTCCCCATAATCATTAAGACTAAATTCACTTAAAAATGTAGGCCCCAGCACTCGGCTGATGCCAGAACTGTTATAAAATATTTGCGAGTCTTTATCGGCACATACGCAATTGGCATGCTACATTCTGATCAGGTCCTGCGTTTAGCTCTCGAGCTTACAAAGAGCCCATGAACAGTATGGGCATCGCATTGCGGTATTCTTCTCCCTTCCATCCTGAGGGGAATGCGGTTGTGGAAAGAAAAAAACCGGACACAAAGCAATCTATAACGGTGAGGGTATTAGGTTCGGGTGATGGGTGGGTCAAACATTTAACAAGTGTCCAACCTAGTCTTAATAATCTGCCAAGAAACTCTCTAAAAGGTCTCACTCCATACGAACTATTGTTCGGAACTAGAATGCATATTCAGGACTTAGATAGTCACACTTCAGTGGTAGAAGAAAAAAACTTTAATATCAAAGATCGTTTGGCTGTTTTACAGGATTTAAATGAAACAAGAAAAAACCTGAGTAACATAAAGTTGAAACATCAGTCGACAGCCACTGAAGAAAAACCACCTGTCCCAGCAAGACCTGTCTGGATTCCAAGGATTGGGGATCTGGTCAGAGAAAAGATCGCGGTAAAGAAGGAATTTGGGCCTTCGTACAGAAAAGCAGTACCTGTCTTAGCTATCAACGGAACAAGATCAGTAGTACTACCGACCCTTGCTGGTAAAAAGGAGAACCGAGTTGTATCCATCGACCTGGTAAAACCACAATCATGTGGCCAATAATAAGTAGTAGGCCAAGTTGACTCCCAAGAAATAGCAGAATACCGAAATTTGCAACAATCCAAGAGGCTCATGCTGAGAGACTAATCAAAATTGATAAATCTGCAATGAATAAAAAAAGGACTATGCAATAATGCCATGGAACTTGTGCCTCTTGAAACCCAAATAGTAACAGTTCATCAAGAAACACCAATCTACAATGATGTAGCCTCAGAGTATTCTAATGAAACAAAGAAAAATGCAAAAGCAAATGAAAATCCGGAAGCAATTCCAACAATTGACAGAACTGCATCAGGCTACTTCATCAATTTCGACAACTTCTCTGAAGCCCCAAGCGAGCATGAAGAAATGCCTCCTACAATAACTTTTAAAAACAAAGTAATTGAACTTTTTCAACAACTAAAAGAAACATATCTAATTTCACCATGGATTGAATTTTGGATTGTGTTAGGTGTACTTTTCCTCCTGCTTTGGCTCATCATCGTTCTATGTTTGAGAAAATTCATTGAGGGAAATTATAGTACAATGGACACAGCAAGTCAGAACATCAACTTGGTCCTAAAGCCACACACATCCTCCCACATCGAGAAAAGAGAACGGTCATCAGTGAACATCACAGCCATTCCAATACCCGGTGGGGTAGCTTGGGACAGAACTGATTATGACATTCTTGGCCCGGTCGAGCTCTTAAAGTATCCTCACCAGCTCAAGATTTCATTAAGTGATTTTGTAACACCTAGTACCTTTTCTGATGACTGGGACTTTGAAAACATTAATATGATGTCAGATTTAGTAATGTCAGCCAAATTTACAGAACAAGATTACTTGCAGGGTTCATCCAATGATGAAGACCTATACTGCAATAACCATTATGGGGATCACTATTTGCATAAAACTGCTCAGCCTAGAAATGTTTTTTTCTTTTAACCAGTGGGAACACTGTCCAACTCCACCAAAAGGCAGTTCGAAAACATTTTTTGAGAAATTCCAATACTTCTCAGGATTTAATAACAGTGATCCAAGAACGTTTTATTTTAAAATGTTAAATAGATCAGGAGTGAAAACGATGTTGACAAATGCTAAATGATTTACTCAGAAAAATTGTATGACAAAATGTCTACATTAGGTTTTGAATTTTGTAAAAACACCATTGAAACAAAAACAATCTGGGGTTCTAAAGATTGGCAAGTGCAAGGCCTAGAAGCACTGTTTAGGGCCTGCATGATCCCAGAACAAATGATATTCTTGAATGACACAATTCAACAAACTACTTGTCTTGGCCTAGCTAAGATAAAATATTTGAATACACCGTCTATTCTGAAACCCATGCCTGATAGTGAAAGCACTACTGATGTGGAGATAGACGTTTCTAATATTTTACATCAAAACAGAACACATACTGATTGGAAAAAGTGGTTGATCTGGCCAATAGACACCTAATAACTGTCAGAGATAGATTCCTGAACAAAACACAGGGGTTCAAAATGACCAGACCAGACCCTAGATATTCCCAGAGACAACATCCAGGGATAGTTACAACATACAGTGTAGGGAAACTATGCCTTGAGTGGCTACAGAAATACACACTGGCTGAAATTAAGCAACACTTGACTTTACTTAAAGACGGTGCTGACTTGCGTGATTTCATAATGGGACCACGCAAACAGCGTCAAAAACGTTTCATAGCGGCCAGTATATACGCTGCATGCAACGAAGCATGGAAAGTAATTCAAATTGAGACAGCAGAAAAAATACGAGAAATTTATCGTATAAATTTGGAAAAATCACTTTCTGTTGTGGACAATGGGTTAACAACTCTGTCTTCCAGAATATATTCACTGGAGAGCATTGTATCATCTGCCTTTGATATAATAGAACAGGACTTACTAATGTTACAACATGGTCAGTCTCAATTACGTTCTATTGTACAGCTTGGCTGGACGTTGCAAAATCTGCGTTCCGGCTACGTACCATGGCGTTTAATCAACACAACGTCATTATTCGGTATCTTTAACCTTACTGATAAACAAATCAGTTTGGCACAAAAAGGAGCAGACTATACGATTCTGAGCATTGAAAAACTCGAGAGATTACCATTGACAATGTCAGAGAGACCTGTCATTGAATGGATAATACATGGAACGATTACAATTCCGATAACAACTTTCCAGTTCAATTACTGTCAAGAGTATATACCAGCAGGCCAGTATGAAAGGTTGGGTAAAGAATACATCAAATCAACCTGGGATTTACCTTATACACACAGATGTTATAGTGAAGGAAACAGGGAGGTATTTCTTAGTGGTAAAAATTGTAAAAAATCACTAAGCGGTACACTTCTGTGTCAAGGAATTAACTTGCATGGAGCCTGCGAAAGGTCTTCAAACAACCTTTGATGTCACCTGCATGGCACGCCTGCAAAACAGATAGAGCCATTCTTTAGACCACTTTCAAACGGTAGTTCCATTTTAATAAGTGACCACAGCTGTTGTGCTGCCTGGAAAAGCCTATCTGACAACTGTAACTTCCAGGGCCATTTGCTTTATGCAAGTATTGTATCCACACAGCAATCCAGATATGGAGGCTGCGTTATGGCCTCGTTTGAATATCTCTTCTATTCAAATTGATACTTTAAGCAGAATGAACTCTATTCTTTTACAAACAACTGTACTTCTAACGTCATCAAAAGAAACATATGATTTGCAAGTTGCAAGGTCAGCAGCAGAGATACATACCCTTTTATCAACAAATTGCCCCGTACATTTCGTAGAAGTGTTGAGCCAAATATTAAACATGTCTGATACCAGTGGCATCGCACATGTATTTAAGACAATTGTTTCGGGACTGTTAGCACCCTTTGAAACAGTTCTGGGCATCTTCCCGAATTTTGTCCATTCTGTCTTCGGCGGCCTACCCTTAATCTTGGGACTCGTGGCAGGAGTTTTATTTTTGCTACTTCTGCTCCGATATGGCAAGCCAATCCACAGGCAAGACTCTAGCAACGATGGAAGAAATGATCCTAGCAATACGATACAGAGACCGTATCACTAAGGTCCTCGGATTGGCCCGGCTAAGAGATCTAAGTACAACCTGGTTTCTTTCATTCAGACCGATCTGGCAAGATTGCATCATACCTGTGCTTCGATGTCTGCTATGCGGAGAAGAATGCGTGTTGGACATCTGTCTTACACTACAAACAGCAGTACCAATGGATATCGATACTTTGCTAGGTCCGGTAACAACTCATGCATCATGTTGTTCCCAGCGGCTACCCATTCTGATGACGGCATTTGTTGAGACTTCACCACTACGTGTATGTGGCGGTGAGGTAAGAGAGGAAAGCAGCACCGAACAGGTACAGCCTTCTGTGAGCATTGCTGATCCAACCATCGATGATAGCGCTCACGCAGAGAACTGCACAGTTGCAGCATTTTCATACTTGGTCGAACTTTCACCTGATGTGGTAGACCAATTTTTTGCAGGTCTGTCTGAAATAATGTTCTCTCCAACCAACGAGAATAACTCTTAAATAAAAACAATGAGCACACAGCGTTCCCTGAACTCTGAATTCGGCCTTCAGTTTTTGATAAACAAAGCTACAGAAAATATTTGGAACTTTTTCAAAATTATTTTTGCCCATATTTTCAAAATATTTACTTTTTTTGGCACATGATACTCGGCTTAAAGTAGAACGATTCTTAGAGAACAGAGCTTTTATTTTAGGATACTAGAGACAATATCTTACCTCAGCCTCTAGCACATATACAGCAATTTGTATAAATATGTGATGAAATGGTCTCGACCTTCTTTTCTGTATTTAGAGCTATTTCATGTGTGATTTTCGCAATTCATTCAGCTGATATATATATGCTTTTATCTGAATGATGACACTGCTTGAAAAGCGTACAGTACAAACACTCATTTTTGTGTATTTACCTTATACCATTTCAAATGCGAAATATGTATTTTGGGGTGGGTCGGAAAAAACACATGCATCGCACAAGTTACTACTTGTGTAACGATATATCTGTAAGAGACATTAGTTAGTGATAGATTCCTTACCTTAGAATAGATACCCCAGCAATACCAACCCCGGTGGTGGGTCTGCGAACCAACATCACACCAGAAAGTCCTGGAGGACGGAACGGCCAAAGAAGCCATCCCTCCGGACTTGACTGTCCAGGCAGTAGTGTCTTGCGAACGTGTGCAGCGAGGCCCACGTAGCTGCCTGGCAAATGTCCTGCAGGGGGACACCGCGGCCCAGGGCAGTTGTCGTTGCCGTGGCCCGAGTGGAGTGAGCCCGCAATCCAGCCGGGGGCTCCTTCCTCGCCATGGAGTAACATGCTTGGATACACAAGATGATCCACCTAGAGATGGTCCTCTTGTGCACAGCCTTACCCTTCTTTGCGCCCACGTAACCAACAAAGAGTTGGTCATCCACCCGGAATTGGCGTGTGCGATCTAGGTAGTAGGAGAGCGCACGTTTTGGATCCAGACGGTGGAGCCTCTCTTCCTCCTTCGAGGGATGCGGAGGCGGAAAGAAAGTGGGCAAGGTAATGGACTGCCCGATGTGGAAGGCCGTAACAACCTTGGGCAGAAAGGAAGGTCGTGTACGTAACACCACCTTGTCAGAATGAACAGACAGGAAAGGTGGAGAAGAAGAAAGAGCCTGGAGCTCACTCACTCTCCTGGCAGAGGTGATGGCAACCAGGAAGGCAGTCTTCAGAGTAAGGAGACGAAGAGGACAGTTATGCAGTGGCTCAAAGGGAGCACACATCAGATAAGTGAGAACAAGATTCAAGTCCCACTGGGGCATCACGAAGGGAACAGGAGGGAACATGTGCGTGATGCCCTTCAGAAATCTACTTACAATAGGGGACTTGAATAAAGAAGGCTGATCTGGTAGCCTCAAGAAGGCTGATAGAGCAGAAAGGTACCCTTTAAGAGTGCCCAGAGCAGAGCACTGCTGGGCAAGGGAAAGAAGAAAGAGCAGCACTTCCGAAAGGGGTGCCGAGAGAGGATCCACAGCCTTTGCTGTGCACCATGCCACAAATCTGTTCCACCGGCAGGCGTATACCGACTTTGTGGAGGGACGCCTGGCTGCCAGAATGATATCACAGACTTCAGGAGGCAAGTCAAATGGCCTCAACTGCCGCCGCTCAATCTCCAAGCTTGAAGGTGGAGACTGGACAGGTTCGGGTGCAGGACCGTCCCCTGCTGCTGCGACAGAAGGTCCTCCCGAAGAGGCAGACGAATCGGGGGATCGACTGACATGCTGAGTAGCTCGGGATACCAGTATCTTCGCGCCCAGTCCGGAGCCACAAGGATGACCTGGGCCCGGTCGCCCCTGATCTTCTTCAGCACTCTGGGCAGAAGTGGTATAGGCGGAAAGGCGTACAACAGACCGCAGCTCCACTCGCGACGAAAAGCGTCTCCGAGCGAGTGCCGCCTTGGAAATTCCAACGCGCAGAACTGATGACATTGCGCGTTCTCTTCTGTGGCGAATAGATCTAACCAAGGCTCTCCCCACTGCCGAAAGAGCCTTGCACCACGTCCGAGTTCAGACGCCATTCGTGATCCATCATGCACCGGCGGCTGAGTTCGTCCGCCCTGGCATTCAGAGAGCCTGCCAGGTGTTGAACCACCAGGGTCACGCCCTGATGTTCCAGCCACTGCCAGAGGCGCAGAGCCTCCTGGCAGAGGGTCCACGACCCCACCCCGCCTTGTTTGTTGCAGTACCACATGGCGGTGGTGTTGTCGGTGAACACTTGCACTACGCTCCCCCGGACAGAGGGGAGGAATGCCTTCAGTGCTAGACGAATCGCCCGCAGCTCCAGAAGGTTGATATGGAGCCGGGACTCCGCCGGAGACCAGAGGCCTCTGATCTCCGCCTCTCCCATGTGGCCTCCCCAGCCCTGGAGGGACGCGTCCGTCACAACTACGTGCTCCGGTTGGGGTAGGGAGAGGGGTCTGCCACTGACCCAGTCGCGGTCCGTGAGCCACCACTGCAGTTGTCTCGCAGTGCCCTCCGAGATCAGGACATGTTCGGACAGGTTGCCCTGATGCTGGGCCCACTGAAACTTCAGGTCCCACTGCAGAGCCCGCATCCGCCACCTGGCGTGACGCACCAGAAGGATGCAGGAGGCCATCAGTCCCAGAAGCCGCAGCGTCAACCTGACCGAGACCCGGGATAACGGCTGGAAGATGGGAACCAGAGCCTGAATATCCCAAACCCGCTGCTCGGGTGGGTAAACCCGAAACTGCGCCGAGTCGAGAACCGCTCCGATGAAGAGGAGCTTCTGAGAGGGACACAGGTGTGACTTCGGCACATTGATGGAGAACCCCAGCAAGTGCAGGAGGTCGGCCGTAGTCTGGAGGTGGCTGACGACTGTCTGGGGCGAGCCCGCCTTCAACAACCAGTCGTCGAGGTAGGGGAAGACTGATACCCCCTGCCTGCGCAGATGGGCTGCGACCACTGCCATCACCTTCGTGAACACCCGTGGGGCGCTGGTAAGGCCGAAGGGGAGCACGGTAAACTGAAAGTGCTCTTGGCCTACCGTGAACCGCAGGTAACGCCGGTGGGCCGGCAGGACGGGATGTGGAAATAGGCGTCCTGCAAGTCCAACGCTACCATCCAGTCTCCTGGGTCCAGGGCAGCCAGGACCTGAGCCAAAGTGAGCATCTTGAACTTCTCCGTCCGGAGGAAGCCGTTGACGTTCCGCAGATCCAAGATAGGGCGTAGGCCCCCTTTGCCCTTCTTGGGTACCAGAAAGTAGTGTGAGTAACAACCACGTCGTACTTCTGGCCCAGGAACGCGCTCGATGGCCCTCTTGGCCAAGAGGGCCGAAACCTCCTCTTGCAGAAGTTGCAAGTGATCCCCCGACACACGGTGGTATTGAGGTGGCATGGATGGAGGGGAGGACTCGAAGGGGAGGGAGAAGCCCCTTCGGACAATTTGCAGCACCCACCTGTCCGAAGTGACTGTATGCCAGTGGGAGAGGTGATGGCGAACCCTGCCTCCCACAGGCGTCACATGGGCCTGAAAACTCGGACTAGGAAGGTTTTGAGGCAGGGGCTGCTGAGGGAGGTGTGGACTGGCCTCGCCGCTGGCCCCGACCACCGCCACGGCGGTTCCCACGTCCGCCACCGCGTTGCTGTACATTCTGCGGCGCGTGGCTGACGGTACGTGGTGGGGCGCCCCTTCCGTGGCCACGAAAGGAGCGAAAGGCACCCGATTGCTGGCGTGGGGCCGTAAGGCCCAAGGACTTGGCCGTGGCCCTGGAGTCCTTGAAACGTTCCAGCGCATGGTCTGCCTTGTCGCCGAAGAGGCGACGGCCATAAAATCGGCCGAGAAGTTGGCGGACCTCAACCAGGCGTGGCGTCGAACCGCCACCGTCGTTGCCATCGCCCTGCCCAGTGATTCCGTAGTATCCAGCCCACACCGGATAGAAAAGCGTGCTGCATCTCGGCCGTCCGCCAGGGCTTGGCTGAGTTTAGCCTGGACCTCCTCCGGGTATCTAGGCAGCACCTCCGCAACCGTGTCCCACAGGGTGTGGGTGTAGCGGCCCAAGAGACAGGCGGTGTTCACAGACCGCAGCCCTAAGCTCACAGACGAGAAAACCTTCTTCCCGAACTGTTCATATCTCTTGGATTCCCTGTCGGGCGGGGCCGACGGGAATGCGGTTTGGGAGTTTGAGGCCTGGATGACCAGACTCTCGGGGGTGGGATGGGTGGACAAAAAGCATGGGTCGCCCGGTGCCGGGCGGTAGCGTCTGGCCACGTTCCTGTCCACAGGGGGGCCTGTGGCGGGCTTGGACCAAGTGCCCAGAAGAACGTCACACAAGGCCTCATTGAACGGCAGGAGGGGCTCCGCGGAGCCTGACTGCTGTTTGAGGACCTCGGTGAGGAGATTAGTCCTCACGGCCGCGACGGGGAGCTGAAGGTTTAAGGCCTTAGCTGCCTTCGTCAACACTACGCTGTAAGCAGAACCCGCCTCCGAAGCCACAGTCGGGGGCGACGTAAATCCAGTGTCTGGCGAGGTGTCAATACCACTGGCCTCCCCAAGCTCATATGTCCAGTCCTGCTGCGACTGGCAATCACGTGCCAGAGGGTCCTCGGACCCCTCCCATTGCTCCTCGTCACCTGGCTCCTGGAGACCAGGATTAACAGCCAGGGCCTCCTCGTGGAGATAAAAGTCTCCAAAGGCCGACGGAATCGGCGCCCAGCGGCGCCCTTCCGACTCCTGAGTAGGACCGTAGGAAACATTGGGGGCGGCAACCACATCGGCTGCCGGGGACGACACCTGAAGGGACGGCGCCGGCGAGGTCGTAAGGTCGACCGGCGAGGCCCCGGATCCGGAGCCGGATCCAGCGAGGTCGTGCGGCGCCGGGACCGAAGTCGCCAGCGGCGCCGGGGCCGAAGCACCCGACGTCGTCGGGGCCGAAGCGCCCGACCCGGAAGGACCTCCAGACGGAACCGATCGGCCCGAAGGCGCCACGGGAACCGACTGAGGAGGGAGGGCTCTCATGGCCATGAGGTACCTCTCGACCTCCTCCTGCGACGCGCCGTGCCCAGGGACCCGAAGGTGTGGGGCAGGCGGCGACGCTTGCGACTCCCGCGGAGCCGCGTGGGCGGTGTCGCCCGAGTCCCCGGCCGCATCGTGCGAGTGTCGGGGCGGGTCGGAGGATCGATGGTGTCGCTCCGACCTCTCATGCCTCTTACCTGAGGACTTGGAACCAGACGATCGGTGTCCACTCCCGGAACGTCGATGACTCCGACCTCGCGACCTGTCCCTCGACCTCCCGTGGGACCGGGACCGGGACCTGGAGCGGCGCGGGGCCGACTGCCTCAGCTCGAGACGCTTGCGGGACCGCTCCCGCCTAGCCTTCGACGTCAGGGCCCGGCAGTCGGAGCAGGATCGATCGTCGTGGTCGAGGCCTAAGCACTTCAGGCACCGGCGATGGGGGTCCGTGACCGACATGAGTCGGCCGCACTTCGAACAAGGCTTGAACCCGGGCATCCCTGGCACCGATAGTCGAGAAGTCGACTAAAGAGAAGATCAAAAGGATCAAAATTTTCAGTCAAAAAGTGACTGGGGGTAGAGCTTCTTCCGGATCTGCGCTAGCTGGCGCGGAAAAAAGAAGAACTGACGTCAGCGCGCATGGGCGCCGTCTAAGTACTCCGACGACGTCATCCCGGCGCTCACGACGCCGACGACGGACGCGGAGCCGCAGACGACGCCTACCGGCGCGCAGGGGTATTGCTACGCAAAAGTTTCCGGATCCAGTCTGACGCCTGGGGATATTCTAAGGTAAGGAATCTATCACTAACGTGTCTCTTTCAGATATTGAATGTTTACTATTGCTTAGTTTTTAGTAATGATGGTCATCAATCTGTGGAGTGGGTGTCGTGTTCATATCTAGGACCCTAATTCTATATTCCCGATTTATGCCCTTGTGAGGTTATAATCAATAATATCCTGATAAAGGCATAAGAATCAGATTCATATTCAGTAATAGCCCATGCAATCTAAAGTACAGCACGGCTATTCCCATTGACTCCTAGAAAGCACAACGCGTTCTTTAAACAAACCAAGCCTCCAGCAGCCCAGGAAACCCCCCTGCTTTTGTTTTGATTTGAACAAGAACTCCTGAAGTTCAGCAAGAACTGTTAGTTCTTGGTGACGTCTTATGTCCAACCTTACGTCAAACCGAGCACCTTTCAGGTATAAAATACCAACAGTTGCCTTAAGCAAACACACGGTGGTTTGGAGCAGAGCGGCCATCTACTTGCCCGAGAGCCCAGCTGATGCGAGTGCCCACGGAAGCCGCCCCTCCTGTTTGACGCACTGAGAAAGACGCTGTCTTTTTCTCCAGCCGGGAAAATCCAGCTCCGGTGTTTCCAGCCTACCCTTGCGGGTTGCTGGAATATCAAGTCCTGAGGAAAGAGATACCAGACCTCCCACATTTTATTACCAAGGTACGGAGTTGACTAAAACCTAGAGAGAATTCTTGATGCAGATTCTTGGCAAAATTATCTTAACCAACTTAACTTAAAGCTGCTACTTACTCATCCCTTCCCATGTATTAGGCTTAGGTCAGGTACACCGGGGTAGGCTTAGTTAGAAGCACCAGTTGAGTACGTTAGTCAATGTATTTGTGTATGTATATATTTTATCCATTTTAAAGTATCATATGGCTAAGAAACCACATCAATGCTTTTACAGTATTATTTCATAATACTACTTTTTCTGTACGCACTTTACTCTAAGTATTGCAATTGTGGCAATTCACTTCTCTTGTATGAGAAAGAAGACTGCTCAATAAATAACACCTTTTTATTGAAAACGCCCGTCTCTCTATTTCTCTGCACTCTGGTGAAACTAAGTATGCACTGCTGACTGAGTGAAATAGCCGTCTATTGTTTTCACACGACTCTAGAGATATACTCTTATTCTGAGGGAGCAAAGTTGTCATGTTTATGCGGTTGTCGAAAACTGAATCCCTTCTTGTCTGAGCCAGGGGAGGTTGTCCCTCCCTATTCATTCAAGAAAGTCTCCAGTGACCTCTGAGCTAGCTGGCGCAAACCTAAATTAAGTTTAACTTAGTCAGTAGAGACCTACATGACCTTAGTCCTACGTCTACACTGCTGTTTATGTTATTCCAATGCGCAGAGCCTATTGGGAAAATAGGAACTACACTACACCCTGATGTTCCAGACATGTCCAGAGGCGCAGAGCCTCTTGACAAAGGGTCCACCACCACACCCCGCCCTGTTTGCTGCAGTAACACATGGCGGTGGTGTTGTCTGTGAACACATGCACTACTCTCCCTATGACAATGGAAAGGAATGCCTTCAGTGTAAGTCGGAACGCCCGAAGCTCCAGAAGGTTGATATGGAGTCTGGACTCCACTGGAGACCAGAGGCCTCTGATCTCCGCCTCTCCCATGTGGCAACCCCATCCCAGGAGGGACGCGTCCGTCACCACTGAGGGCTCCAGTTGGGGAAGGGAGATGGATCTGCCATTGACCCAATCGCGATTCGTGAGCCAACACTGCAATTGTCATGCAGTGCCCTCCGAGATCTGGATGTGATTGGACAGGTTGCCCATATTCTGTGCCCACTGGAACTTCAGGTCCCACTACAGAGCCCGCATATGCCATCTGGTATGATCCACCAGCAGGATGCAGGAGGGTATCAGGCCCAGTAGCCGAAGGGTCATCCTGATCGAAACTCGGGATAGAGGCTGAAAGATCAGAATCATAGCCTGAATATCCCGGACTCGCTGCTTAGGAGGATAAACCCAAAAGTGCGTCCTGAACTGCTCAGAGGAAGAGGAGCTTCTGAGAGAATCAGGTGCAACTTCGGCACGTTGATGGAAACCCCAGCAAGCTCAGAAGGTCGGCCGTAGTCTGGAGGTGGGAGACGACTGCCTGGGGCGAGACCACCTTCAAACAACCAGTCATCAAGATAGGGGAAGACTGGAACTCCTGATCTGCGCAGATGAGCTGCGACCATCCCCATCACTTTCGTGAACACTAGAGGGGCGTTGGTAAGGCCGAAGAGGAGCACAGTAAACTGAAAATGCTTGTGGCCTACAGTGAACCGCAGGTAACGCCAGTGGGCCGGCAGGACAGAGATGTGGAAATAAGCATCCTGCAAGTCTAAAGCTACCATCCAGTCTCCAGGGTCGAGAGCAGATAAGAACTGAGCAAGCGTCAACATCTTGAACTTCTCCTTCCGGAGCAAGCCATTGACGTTCCTAAGGTCAAAGATAGGACGCAGGCCTTTGTCCTTCTTGGGGACCAGAAAGTAGTGGGAATAACAACCAAGACCTACTTCTGGCCCAGGAATGCGCTTGATGGCCCCTTGGCCAAGAGGGCGTGATAACCTTCTGAAGAAGCGCAAGATAGTCCACCGACATGCAGTGGTACCGAGGTGGCATGGCTGGAGGAGTAGTCTTGAAGGGGAGGGAGTAACCTCTTTGGACTATCTGCAGCACCCACTTGTCCGAAGTTACGTTGCGCCAGTGGGGGAGATCATGGTATATCCTGCCGCCCACTGGCGTTTGATGGGCCTAAAAGGTCAGACTAGGAAGGCTTTGAAGTGGATGCTGCAGGGGTGGAGGTGGACTGACCCATCCTCTGGCCCCAGAACTGCCTCGGCGGTTCCCACGTCTGTGACCGCACTGAGGTTGTTGCTGCGCCGGCCCGTGGCTGGAGAATGAACATGTTGGGGCACCCCTTCTGTGGCCACGAAAGGAGAGAAAAGCAGAAGGCAGAGGAGGCAGAGTGGCAGAGAGGCCCAAGGACTTGGTCGTAGCCAGTGAATCCTTAAAGCGCTCCAACACACTACCTGCTTTGTTGCCAAAAAGGCTAATGCCATCAAAAGGCATGTCCATCAAGGTGTTTTGGACATCCCCCGAAAAGCCAGTTGTTCTCAGCCAGGCATGGAGCCGAAGCGCCACCGTTGTGGGAATTGTCCTGCCCAGCGAGTCGGCAGTATCAAGACCACAATGGATGGTGAACTTTGCTGCGTCCCTCCCAGCTGCAATACCCTGGGCGAGTACTGTCTGGGCCTCCTCCGGACAGTTGGGCAGCACTTGCTCAACCGTGTCCCACACAGAGAGGGAGTAATGGCCCAAGAGGCTTGCGGTGTCCATCAACCGCAGCCCTAAGCTGGCAGATGAAAACAGCTTCTTCTTCCCAAGCTGCTCCAGCTTCTTGGATTCCCTATCCGGGGTGCGGAAGGAAATGCGCTCAGGGATGCAGAGGCTTGGACAAACAAGCTCTCAGGGGTGGGGTGTTGGGAGAAAAAGAGGGGGTCGCCCGGAGTTGGGCGATGGCGTCGGGCCACGTTTCTGTCCACAGGAGTCCCTGTTAGGCCTGGACCAAGTGCCCAAAAGAACGTCAGAGTGTGCATCATTAAAAGAGGTTATTATTATTATTATTATTATAATTAAATGTATATGTCAGCGCAACAGCTACCCAGAAGGGTTTCCTGGCGCTCAGAGAGAACAGCAGAGGGAGAGGAGAGGCCTATTTGCTAAAAAGCCAGGTTTTAAGAGACTTACGGAAGAAAAGAAGGTCGGATTGCGTGCGGAGAGATAAAGGTAAAGCATTCCACAGGACCGGGCCCAAGTATGAAAAAGAACGACCTCCCATGCGATAAAGCCTCGCCCTAGGGACCTGAAATTTGGCTTGGGTGGATGACCGAAGAGAGCGTGTAGGAACATAAGGACAGGCTAGGTGTTGTAAGTAGCTGGGGGATCTGCCATGCCAGGTTGCTGCCGGCTGAAGCACTTCTGTCAAGAGGTTAGTCCTGAGGGCCACTTTAGGGAGTTCGGGGTGGACAGCCTCGGCCGCCCTTTGCAACACCACTGTGTAACTTGCTTCCTCCTCCATAGCCGCGGAAGAAGGAGATAGCATGCCATGGTTGGGCAAGGTATCTAGAACACTGGCATCCCCCAAATCCTCTGCCCAGTCCGGGTCATCACCACACTGTTGTGCGAGATGGTCCTCAGACCCCTCCCAGTCCTCCCCTTCCTCCGAAGTCTGTAAAACAGGCTGAAAATAAGGAGGACGTACGTAGGGGTAGAAAGGCCCCATCTGCTTCGGAATAGGCATTGCGTCCAGTTCAGGGATGAAACCGGGGACGACGTCGACCGTGGTACCAGATGACGTCGGAGGTGGTGCTGGAGGTGGGGGGTCGACACCGGTGGAGGTGTGATCAGGTCAACTGGTGTCGCCCGGGATCCGAGCCTGGATCCAGGGAGGTCCTGCGGTGCTGGGGCCGGAGCGGACGGTGGTGCTGGGGTCGGAACCACCGGCGTCGGAAGGGCAGGACCTCCAGTCGGGCCTGCAGGGCCCGAAGGTGCGCCTTGGTGGGGCCAGACGGCCCAAAGAGTTAGGCCATGGCAGCAAGAAACTCTTGCACCTGTTCAGGCGTCGCCAACGGACTCGGAAAAGGTGGGTTGGCCGCGGGGTGGCACCACCCGCACCCTCAGCCGCACGCAACGGTAAGTCGAAGAGCGAGGGCCTATTTTCACTTCTTCATGGAATGCTTCGACTTACCTGACCCTGAGTGCGAAGACTTCAATCCAGTGGAACGATGGTGATGGCTCTGCGAGCCGTCCCTCGACCTCCCACGGGACCGGAACCTTGAGCGGCACGGAGCCGATTGCCGGACTTCAAGCAACTTTCGGGAACGCTCCCACAAAGTTTTCAACTTGGAGTCGTGGTCACACCCCAGGCAGTAGAGACACATGCGGTGTGGGTCCGTCACCGAGATCATGTGGTGACAGTCCCCACCGTTCTTGAATCTGGGCTTTCCTACGACACCAGGAGTCGATCGACTCAAAGAAATTAGGTAATAGGCCTTGAAAAAACTCAGTCAAAAATTGACTGGGGGTACTTGCTCTTCCTGGATCTGCATTTGCTGGTGCGGAAAAAGAAGAACTAACCTCAGCGCCCGTGGGCATGTCTAAGTAGCTCCAGCACCGTCATCCTGGCGCCAACGACTTACGTGGAGCTGCACGACGACGCCTACTGAAGCGCAGGAGTACTGATGACGAAAAACTTTCCGATCCAGTCTGACGCCTGGGGGTAATTCTAAGGTAAAGGAATCTATCACTACATATTTCTTTCAGATATGTAAATCAAGATGAAATAAATATTTTATCTGTTATTATTTATTTGTGTTTACGGTTGTTGGTAAGCGAATAAAGAAGATTTAATTTAAAGTCACTTAACGCGAATCTTGACCCAACAAAATGCTCGGAAAAAACACTTGTAGGCATAGGAAGTCAACGGCCCTGCTTATGCAAATACGCTACTGGAAATCAGCAATGAAATATCAGAGACATTGGACATACTTAATGAGCATATGCTGAGAGAATACCAACAGAAACTATATAACTAGGAGGCGAAATTGGAACAATTTTTAGTCTGGCTTCTAAAAAGGGAGGCCCCTCATCCTGATACTATCTTTGAACAAACCAGAAGGGACAGTGGAGGTGACTGAGGCTGGTATAAACAAGACATTAACAGATTATTTGGTCCATTTATATAAGAGAGTGGGGACAAGGGATGTGCTACAGACTGAAATTTCTGGAGTACCATGAAATGCCGAATAGATCCCAGGAGGATAGGTGGACCTGGAATCGAAGATTACTAGGTATTTGTGCATATTAAACATGGATACAACTGCTCTCCAAAATAATAGCCACTGGACTTCTACCTAAAATGGGGACCCTTGTACACAAGGACCAATGTGGCTTTATAACACATTGATTTCTCTCAGGCACCTGAGTCACGTCATGCCCTATATGGAGGGCTCCCCAATGGAATGTACTCCGGTGGCACTCAACATTGAAAAGGCCTTGGACTCATTTTTGTTGGGACTATGTTTGAGTTCCTCACTAAGATGTGTTTTGGACCCAAATTTTTACATTGGATTAAGCTCCTGTAGGAAGTTGATTCTCTAAATAGTGCACTCTAACGAAGTACAGTGTGCAGAGTCCAGGGAGTCCCCGATTGGTATACAGAGGCAAAAGTAGATAAAACTAACACTCTACTTGTGGTAGTGTGGACGAGCAGTTAGGCTTATCAGAGGGTAATGCTAAGCATTTGTTGTACTCACAGAGGCAATGCACGAATCAAGCATCCTAGGACCAGTTATCAGCAGCTTCAGCCAGGATAGCTTCATTCCAGTGGCATGGAGATCACGGGACTCACGTATGAGCATACCCGTCCCACTAGGAGTGACAAATGCAAAAACAACAATTGATGGACGGAATGTTGCACAATGGCAAAACATTCACCCCAGTCACAGATCTGGGTTTAATCCATTGTTATTTAGCTCACCACGCCACCCCAGTTCAGACATGGCCATATGCATATCAGTCTTGACCCTGTGCCTCATGGGAACAGTCCAGCCCGAACTGCCAAGCCATGTCTTCCCTGGAACGGAATCAAGCATCCTAGGACCGGTTTCTGGCTATCAGCCGTCTTCAGCCAGGATAGCTTGACTCCAGTGGCATAAAGCGCAAGGGACCCACGTCTGGGCATACCCGTCTCACTCGGGTGACAAATGCAAAAATTGATGTACAGAATGCAGAACAAAGTCATACATTCACCCCAGTACTGAGATCTGGGCCTGAATCCATAGTTTTTTTGCTCACCATGCCAGCACAGTTTGGACCCAGTTATATGCAAATCAGTCTTGACCATGCACCCTTCACATAAGGCACTGGTTCCACTCTGGCAGGAATGTCTTCAGTAAGTGTCAGATGCTGCGTTAAGACAGAACCTGGGCGAGTGTGAGCATTAAGAATTTGTCCTTTGGCAAGTAGGCATTCAGAAGGCAAAGACCTAAAGTAGGATAAAGGCCTCCATCTTTCTTTGGCACAAGAAAATAGCAGGAGTGACAACCAGTCCTATCTTCAAGGGCAGAATCCTCTCAATGAAACCTTTGGACAGTACAGCTCACACCCCTTGAAATGAAATGGATAAGTGTTCATCAGAGTTCTGCTCTGATTTGGCAATAAACTGTAATGGGTTAAAAATAAATGACAGGGCATAGTACTGCTGGACGATCTGGAGGATGTGATGGATTGACACCCTTGAACAAAATGCCAAATCCTTCCTCACAGACGGGGGCTGTGTTCCGCTATGGGCAAACAAAGTGCTTTGGAGGCTGATGAGGGAATGGAAGGAGACTGGGACGATCAGTTCCCTGGTTATCTGCATGTCATCTGCCAAATACCCATCCCCAGCCACAAGAGAGCCGAGGTGACTGCAGTGGCAGATGAGGGCCTGCTGCTGTTTATATAGCAAACCTCTGGTGGAGTCCAACACCAAAACTGATAACGCGAACTGCCTTGCAGAGGTTGAAAGGCCCGACAAGCACACTATAGCCCAGCTTTCCTTGAAGTGCTCCAGGGCAGAATTAGTTTTTTCGCCAAAAGGTGTGATCAATTAAATGGCATATCCAAGAGGGATGCTTGCATATCTCTGGTGTCTTTCATCCACATGCGATGGCAAAGCACCACACAAGTGTTGAATGCTCCTCCCAAATAAGTGGTAGCGTCCAGGCGAACCAAAGTATATATTTGGCCATACCCCAACCTTTTAGAATAGTATGAGCCAAAAAGGCTCTGAACAAACAAGTTACTTACCTTCCGTAACAATTTCTCCAAGGCGTAAGTCTGGATACAGAGATGTTTTATTCAGCAATACCCCTGGGCGTCAGTAGGTAGTGTCAGTCGACTTTGTGTCCGTCATCGGCGTCATGGTCACCGGGAAGACGTCGCAGTGCCTACTTAGATGCCGGCCCTGCGCGCTGACGCCAGTTTTGACATGACTTTCCATGGCAGAAGCGCAGAGTAATGAAAGACACTGGCCACTGGTGCGCCACAACTAGGGTCCTGTAAGGGAGTCCCTAGCCCTAAAAATCAGTTTGCAGAGCGGGAAGGATGGGTGGGGCGGTAAGGAATCTACAACTAACATATGTCTCTCTGAGATGCATTGTTAACGAAGGTAAGTAACTTGTTCATCTGATAGAGACTGTTAGTTGTAGATTCCTTACCTTAGAATAGATACAGAAGAAATACCATCCCCAGAGGAGGGTCTGAGAACCCAGTTCACACGAGAAAGCTCTGGAGGACCGAAAGGGAAAAATAGCCATCTCTCCAGACTGGACTGTCCAGGCAATAGTGTTGTGTAAACGTGTGCAGATATGCCCATGTTGCCACCTCGCAGATATCAAGGAGTGGTACTCCACTTGCCAATGTAGTGTTGCTGCCGTAGCCCTAGTGGAGTGAGCACGCAACACCACTGGAGGATTCTTCTTCGCTATAGCATAGCAGCTCTTAATACAAAGGACAATCCATCGAGAAATGGCCCGTTTTTTAACAGCCTGGGCTCTCTTGGCACCCATATAGCATATAAAGAGTTGATCATCTACTCAGAAGTGTTTGGTGCAGTCAAGATAGAATGACAGCGCATGTTTAGGGTCCAGACGGTGGAGTCTCTCCTCCTCCTTGCAAGGGTGCGGAGGCGGGAAAAAGGTGGGCACGGTGATGAATTGTCTTACCTGAAATTGTGTAACCACTTTAGGAAGGAACACATTCCTCGTTTTAAGCACCACTTTGTCTGGATGGACAGAGACGAAATGGGGCTTAGAAGATAGAGCCTGAAGCCCACTCACCCTGCGAGCAGAGGTAATGGCAACAAGGAAGGCAGTCTTGTGAGTGAGGAGCCTGAGAGACCAGATCTGAAGAGGCTCGAAGGGAGCACACATAAGAAATGTGAGAACAAGACCCAAGTCCCACAGGGGCATTATGAAGGGAGCTGGAGGAAACAGATGAGTAATGCATCTAAAGAATCTATTAACAATAGGAGACTTGAACAAGGATGGCTGATCTGGCTGCCGAAGAAAAGCAAGAGATAGCTGCAAGATAATCTTAGAGGGTGCCCAGAGCAGAGCCCTGTTGGGCAAAAGAAAGTATATACAAAAAGACCTCTAAAAGAGGGGCAGAAATGAGATCAGAAAATGATTCCACCTACAGGCGTATACCGATTTAGTGGAGGAACTACTGGCTGCGAAAAGGACTTCACAGACTTCGGGTGGAAGGTTGAAAGCTCTTAACTGCCACTGCTCAATCTCCACGCAAGGAGTTGGAGACTGGGCAGGTTTGGGTGAAGAACCGACCCTGCTGCTGTGACAGAAGATCCTCCCGAAAGGGCAGTCTGATCGGAGGGTCGATGGCCATGCTCAGAAGCTCGGGGTACCAGACTCTTTGTGCCCAGTCCCGGAGCCACAAGAATAACTTGAGCCCGGTCACACTTGATCTTCTTGAGAATTCTGACCAGAACTGGTACAGGCAGAAAGGCGTATGGGAGGCCGCAGTTCCACTTGTGATAAAAAGCATTGCAGAGCGAGTGCTGCCTTGGAAACTCCAATGCGCAATACTGCTAACATTGCACATTTTCTTTGGTGGCAAAAAGATCTAACCAAGGCTCTCCCCACCGCTGAAAGAGACCTTTCACCACCTCCGGATGAAGATGTCATTCGTGATCGACAAAGTACCCACGGCTGAGTTTGTGTATCCTGGCGTTCAGGGAACCCGCCAGGTGTTGAACAACCAGGGTCATGGCCGGATGCTCCAGCCATGTCCAGAGAGCCTTCTGACAAAGGGTCCACAACCCCACCCTGCCCTGTTTGTTCAGTACCACATGGCGGTGGTGTTGTCTATGAAAACCTGCACCATTTTCCCTTTGAGAGATGGAAGGAATGCCTTTAGTGCCAGTCTGATCGCCCGGAGCTCCACCAGTTGATATGACAGACTTCGCCGGTAACCAGACTCGTTTGATCTCTGCCTCTCCCAGATGGCCGCCCCATCCCAGGATTGACACATCTGTCACTAACATTAGATATGGTTGGAAAATGGAGAGGGATCTGCCTCTGACCCACTCTTGGTTCGTCAACCACCACTGTGTCACAGCCCCCTCTGAGATGTGGACATAGTCAGAAAGATTCCCCTGATTCGGCACCCACTGGAACTTTAGGTCCCAATGCAGAGCCTGCGTATGCCACCTGGCATGATCCACCAGCAGAATGAAAGAGTCCATGAGGCCCAGCAGCCTCAGAGTCATTCTCACGGAAATACAGGATAGAGGCTGAAACATTGGCATCATAGCACGAATATCCCAGACTCACTGTTCGGGAGGATAGGCCGAAACTGCACTGTGTCCAGAACAGTTCCAATGAAAAAGAGCCTATGAGAGGGGGTCCCAGTTGTTATGGCTGGATTTTCTGAGTAGGTGGGATCAGCCCCTAGGGGCCCCTCCAACCCAGCCAGAACGTAATCACATCCCTCCTCAGGACCAACTATCCAGGCACCTGTACCTACCTGAGGATGGGGAACTCGCAATATACAAGCTCATATTATTAAAAACACCACTAAATCTATAGGGATACTAAGAATACTCACTGATTACTAGGGATATCCATACCCTACACCACACTTATATTCACATCAGTTGGTCTCGCGGCCACCCAGACCGGTCTACCCTAGGGCAGATATGACACACAATCCGGTGCGTCTACACATGGGCCTGCAGAACCCAATGCTCCCTTTTCCAAACTGTTTGCAATCCTGCAAAACTACACGCTAGTTCAACCTCCTAGCGCTCTCACTTATTCAAGCCACAATCCTGTGGGTATCGGCACTGGTAATTCTCCCCAGTGTTCTCACTAACGCCGTATATCAACGACGACCACATTCCTATGAACACCTATATATATATATATATATATATATATTGGGAAGTCTCTTCACTAAGGGTCTGCTACTACAATATTAGGAGTTAGCCAATTAATGTCATATGTCTCCTATTCCTGGCATCATAGGTCCACTCACTCCCTATTTATGCGATCACCACTTACCTGATTGGGATTACTCATCCATTCATGCAAACACTAAACACCTAGGAGCGTTGTTTACCTGGGTTGAACAAGAATACAAGGCAAAGGCCAGTTTTCTACAAACTGGGGGTTGTTTTATTAGTACAATATAAACCTTTACACAGAACTGACAAAGACTATAGGTAGAACACACCGCTGAAAGAGAAAAGATTAAACATAACAGGAACACTCCGCTGAAAGAGAAAAGATTTAAACATACAATGGCTTAGGGAATAAGGACAAGATTAAGATGCAAGTGTAAAGTAAACTAATGTGATGAGAACAATATCACCTGATTAGTGTGAAGTCTTGTTCTAGCGGTCATCTGGGTTCCTCTCTCGTCTGTGCCTTGGCTCATCTCAGACTCCCTCTCTCTCCTGCACTCTTGGGTACACCTCTGCGCTGATCACTCTGTCTCTGGACTCCTCTCCCCCACAAACTGTCTCCACCTTCCAGCTTCAATCTTAATGGTTCCTGCCGCTCTGATCACCGTTCATTCCACTAGCTTATTCACTCTGTCTCTGCGCCACTGTCCAATTAACTCCATCTGCTCCCATAGGTTAGTCCACGATCTCTCCTCCGTCTCTTCTAAAAGGCATTACTTCAGACTCCAGCTATTCACACCTCCTCCTGATAAGCAACTGCTTCTGACTGCTTCCTTCAGTTCCAGCTCACTATTCAACTCAGCTCTTCTCCAGCTTGAACCCTCTCTCTCTGCCAACTCCACTCCACTGCTTTCCACTCCTCCACCTTAACACGACCCTCTGGCTTCGCCACCTTCACTCGACTGCAACTCTACTCGACTCCTCACTCTGCTCGACTCACTGACTCCGCCTCTGCACTTCACTGATATAGAATGCTGTTTCCTCATGGAAAGTTCCAGCCAGCAGCTTCCTCCCACCAATCCCATGCACCAGGCTCCTTGCGCTAGACGCTCCCACAGTGACCAGTCTGCTTGTTTCGTCTAGAGACCTGAGCCCGGGAACAATTCCTGATTAGATTCAGCTCTGGCCGGTTCTCTCCGGTCCGCTTAGGGCGAACAACAGTTATAACTATAAACTTTGCCTTTGCCCTGAAAAGCCTCTCAGCTTCATCAAGATGGAGTCCCTCTAGCTCTAGGCCTGTAGGCCTGAAAGGGGTGAAATGCTCCTTAGCTCTGTCAGAATACCTACATAAACCATACCAATGTGTCTAATATGTCAAAGCCAATAGGCAATAGACAGGTTAAAGTCAAGAATAAAGGCATATTAAGCAGCTATCCTCTTCTAGGTCTGGAAAAAGGGCTTAAAAGGGCCAACACAGGCTAAGAATACCTATACTAGATGTGAGCAAGATTAATGATCTATATCACTGCTAAATAAAGCCAAAAACTCTGCCATAACACCAGTGAATCAGTAGATCCACCATAGTCTGAAGGTTGGAGATGACAGCCTGGGGCGAACCGCCGTGCCAAGCTGGAGGAAGACAACATTTGCTTTCCAAGAAGGTCCACCTTCTTGGATTCCCTATCTGGAGAAGCGGAAGGAGAAGAGGCTTGGACCACCAAGCTCTCAGGGAAAGGGCGTTGGGTCAAGAACACTAGGTCAACCGGGGCCAGGCGGTGGTGGCGGGCAATTGCAGGAGCCCCTGTGCTGAGCTTGGACCAATAGCCCAGGAGGACATCAGCAAGGGCTTCACTGAATGGCAATAGGGGTTTAGAGGAAGAAGCCGCAGGCTGAAGTACCTCTGTCAGGAAATTAGACCTGACTGCCACTGAAGGGAGGTCAAGGCCAAGGATCACAGCCACCCTTCTCACCACAACAGCATAGGAAGCTTCCTCCTCAGTAGCCACGTTAGGAGGAGAAAGCAAACCAGTGTCTGGAGAGGTGTCAAGACCACTGGCATCTCCCATGTCCTCTTGCCAGTCGGGTTCTTCCAGATGGTCAGTTAAATGGTCCAGCGACCCTTCCCAGTCCTCATCACCATCCTCTGGTCAGTAGGGAACACCAGGGATGAACAGAGGAACAAAAGTGCCCTCCAGTTTCAGTTCCGACGTCGGTCCGGCTCCATGTCCAACTCGGGGATGAGGACAGCGTCGGCCGGTGGTACAGCAGAGGCTGGGAGCGTCCTCATTGAGATCAGGGCCGGGGAAGGTTGAGTGAGATCTACCAGAGTCGTTGCAGGCCGGGGTCTGAAGGTGCGCTGGCAGAGTCCGGCTGTCCAAAGATGAAGGATAAGCCCTTGTAAAATTGCCTGAGTTGGGCAAGAGAGGCTCCAGCTCCCAGACAGGGTGGGAGGCACAGAGTCGTCCCAGAAGCAGGCACTGGGGACAGAGTCTTCAAGCAACAACGCTTCGAGTACTGCCTCGTGTCAGCCGACCGACGGGGAGGAGATGAAGAGAGCTTGTGCTTCTTCGCCTTCTTCTTGTTTTTTGACTTATCCGAGGACCTAGACGCATTGGAGTGCGACGATAAAAGGGGACTCCTTGAACGACCTTGTGCGCCTGCTCTCGAACAAGACCGGGAGCGATGCGGAGCCGACCACCAAGCCTCCAATAACTTTCAGGACTGCTCCCACAAAGTTTCAGATGCATGGCCCAGCAGTCGGAGCACAAATTCGGGTCGTGGTCGCGCTCCAGACACCACAAGCACACGAGTTGCGGATCCATCACCGATATCGTTTTGTGACAGTAGCCGCAAGGCTTGTAACCGGTCTGAGGTTGGGACATCCCTCGTGCACCAGGAGTTCAAGATTAAAAAAAGACGTCGAGAAAAGTTGCAAAAACCAAGCCAAAAAACGGGTAAGGGGTAGCTCTTTCCATATCTGCGCTAGGCTGGTGGGAAAAAAGAAAGAACTGAGGTCAGCGTGCAGGGGCGGCATCTAAGCAGGCCCAGCGACATCATCCCAGTGACCAAGACTCTGACGACGGACACGGAGTAGACCGATTCCACTTACTGACGCGCAGGGGTATTACTGAAGATAGAAATCTCTGAACCCAGACGGACACCGTGGTGAAATTCAAAGGTAAGGAATCAACAACTAACTGCCTCTATCAGATTCTTCCAACACACCTGGCAAGATATTGCTGGCCATGATTTAAAGAGCATGCATATAAAGGCCTAGTAAGCGAATAAAATTGACTGACTGAAAGGTAAGGCTATCTGAAGAAAGCAAATATTTTCTCCATGAAGACCTCTATCTTTTTGATTCCCTTTCTATAGGAGTCACTGGTATTGCTGATGGAACCTTGGACTACCAAACCTACAGGCATAGTATGCCGCACAAGAAAATCAGGGTGATCAGGTGCCAGGTATGGGGCGCCTGATCTAGGTCTGTTCACTGTAAATCCAAGACCTCAGCAGCATGTCTGATAACTGGGCAAAGGAAGAACTCACTTCCATTAGCAGTCTACAGGGGAAAACCAACCCTCTATCAGAGGAGGTATCCAGCTCACTGGCCTAATGTAAATCCAAAAAATGACTGTCATCACCATCATAATGAGCATGTAAAGCATCCCTCTCATCTCCTTTATCATTTTCAATTGGAGGCAAACTCTGGTTAAAATTGGAACCAAAAGCTTTCGGAGCACCTGAGAATGGCACCATGGTAGTGGGAGAGTTTTATCCTAAATGATTGTATAAGGAGCAAGTGTGTTCGAGTGGTGTCAGTGAGCAACCTTATTTGGGGCCGAGGCTGATGTCTCTCAGTATAGGATACCAATGTCTGAAGAGGATCTACATCTGGTACTGCAGACATTAGGACCAGAGTTGAAGAAGTAGGGATGGGTGCAGGTGATAAAGCTGGAATGGAAGTTGGCCCTGGTGTCAGTGAAAAACCCAAGGAGGCTTGGAGGGGCTCAGACAGTGGTAATAGCAGACTACCCATGGAGTCCAACTCGAAGCCACTCCAAATCCTTGCAGCCCAAAGGTGCATCAAAGGAGCAGGAAGAGTGCCCAAAATACGCAGCATAACTTCCTATAGGCTTTAACCTGCTGTAGCGTCGCCAATCGCAAAGGAAACTCGCAGCACATCAGTGGAATCAGCTTATCAGTCAGGTATTAGAAGCACGATCAAGTGGCACTGTGACGCCTTTGAGACATCTCTTTGGTTGAGAATTCATATGGAGTCGAATCACACATCGCTTCCTTGTGCTTCCTTGTGCTTCTGGTTTGACTTAGTCTTACTGTAGGACCTCGGCCACAAAGAAGACCTCTTGTGGGGTGACTTCAAGACTGTGGCTTAAGCTTAGCGCCAGGATGCCCGTAGGGTTGCAGATGCGCTTTACAAATGATATAAATAAATAAATAAAATAAGAGTGGGAGTGGGACTTGCATTGCTTCTTTCGATGTTTGGCAGTGTTCAGCTTTTTTTTTGCAATAATTGTCTTTGGGTGCATGATAACACATTCCTCACACAACTTGGAAGTTGGTGACCTAAGCCAAAACACCAGATGCAGACATTGTGCAGATTTTTCACTAACATTTATTGCTGACAATTACGACATGGTTTGAACCGTGTAGTCTTTGGTGGGTACATCATTCCCTCACATACTGGAATTCCGTTTGGAAAAACACATCAGACCAACAAAACAAGTAGAAGAGCTCCATTTCCATATTCATAGGCATGAAAGAAAGTAACCGACATTTGCACCCAGGTGTGGTGCTTATATGTGGCTCTGCTTTGTCCCTTCTAAGGTGGAACAAAGTTAAAGTGGAGTCAGGTGATGCCTCCTGCTGGCGCACAGGAGCACTGCTATGGAAACATCCGGAGCTAGTCTGGTAACTAAAAGAGAGGAATCTGTGGTTAGAAGTAACCAACAGAAAAGTAAAATATATATATGGATTTTGTTCTCGCCTGAGAACACTCAGATCCAATTCTTACTTATAAGTAATGAACACATAAGCAATATGAGGTTTTTATACTTGCAATTTTGGTTAAAAGGAACCAAGCATACATTTTGAGAAAAATTGAAGACGCCTCCTAAAATAATAAATTTTTGAAGGAAGAAATGGAAATGTATATATTATTTAATGGTTGCGGGTCATCCCGGAAAAGACCATAATTTCATACTATTGTAAGTAGTTTCTGTTGAGGTTGTAAATTAACTTAGATTCATCTTTCATCAGCAACTAATCCTACACACTTTATTTTACTTCCAATCCATTTCGAATCCATAATGCCAATCCCCCTCACACAAGTGCAGCTTCTGCTGATAAAACAAACAATATCCTCTCTGGCCCTATAACAACCTCATTTAACTTGAACTCAATCCAATTAGTTTTTGTAATAAAACTGATGTCACTTTGGTGGCCGTAATCAGCTGAGTACAATTGTATCTGAGGGTGGTTCTGCACCCCTATATTCTATTGCATCTATCAGCTTCCTTTGACCCTGTCTCCAATGCTATGCTACTGGCTGAAATGGATCAGTATCCAAGGCAAACCTCTCTGATGGTTGGTCTCCCTTTTGGCAGACTAAGAGTTTAGGCAGTCTTACTATCTCTTTCTTAATCCTCAAGTACATTTTTGTTATATGGGGTAACTCAAAGCTACTCAAATAGCCCAACTCTTTTTAATCTTTATGACACCCTTCCACCAAAATGATTACATCCTTTCAGCTATCATTTATGGGGTACAGAGACAACAGAAAAGTCTATTTGCATTGGACTCTGTGACTACAATATCTTAGACTATCTTTAAGAAATGGCTCTTTCCTGTAGATGAGTGCTGTAGCAGATGAAGAAAAACAGACTGAATATTAACTCTAAAAAGACAGAGGTTCTTGTCCTAGGTGAAGTCTCATCTGTTTAGTCTACTGAATGGTGGTCATCTAGTCTTGGTCATTATCCACAGCGGGAACATGCACTACGTAATCTAAATCACGTTTCTGATTAAGATTTAAATTGGAGCGCCCAAGTCTTTAAAGATTTATCATATTGCTTCTTGTATTTAAAATTGCTCTTTGCTATCTTCCTAAGCATTTCCATCTTTTTGTGATCCAAGCCATGTTAGGTTCATGACTATTACCGCAATTCACAATATCTGGGTATTCCTCTATACTGCACTACACTGACTACATATTGTTCAAAACTCACCTTCTCTTCTGCAAGGTTTTTCTTATCGGGCACCAGTCATTAATCAGCCAATGAAACTGCACTGGCTCTCGGACGGGAAAAAGCTATGTTCAAAAACATTTGCATTTGCCGGAAAGAGCTTATTTAACCACAGCTCTAAGTTCGTCCAGAATTTATTTTCATTTTATAATCCGTCACAGAAACTCAATTTTTAACCTGCTTCTCTCCTCAAGGGTCTAAAAAATCAGAAACACGTCTTTGTATGTTCACTCCTTTGCAAATGACTGGGTCTAAACTGGGGTGGCATGGCAAGCAAGAGCAATGGATTTAATCCAGATCTCGTGACTATAGGTGAATGTTTGATTTGTTCCGCATTCCATCCATCATTTGTTTGTCTTTTGCTTTCTCGCCCCAAGGTCGCTGGTGTGGCATCTTGGGCATCTTGGTTATGCAGCCTGTTGCCAGGTTGCCACATGCATTAGAATGCTCTGTATAGATTCTGTGGTTGTGATGTTTAGAGTATCCAGGCAGTTGAGCTTGGACCTTGCTACTGGTGACTGTTTATCCTGTGGATGGGATCCTATTCTACAATAAATACTTACTTCACTTATGATCCACATTTGAACTTCTTTACATTGGCGACGGGACGGGATATGTGAAGAAAAGAAGAAAGGATCTCAACAAGGATACAAAGATATCTTCTTTTACCTCATTTTGAGGTTTATCAAAGGTACTGTTATTTTAAATGTTCAACTCTCTATTGAAACTTTCAACTCTTCATGGATTGAAGAACTTTTATTTCCCTTGAACCAACTTCCTGGACAGACTCTTATATGGAAAGCACTTTTGGGCTGATTGTGTGTTTTGTGAAAAGCGCTTCTTATGACAATCTTTAATAATACTAAATTTTCATTTAGCAGTGTGCACAGCGCTATTTGAGGATTTATGCCTAGAGACTGCTTCTTTACTTGCACTCTGCATTGTGCACAGCGCTGTTTAATAATTTTCGCTGGCACATGCAGCGCTCATTTGTTTTGTTCTAGCGTTTCAGGTGCTTTCAATCTGCGGATTGCCGGCGCAGATCGGACATCTCAGCTGTTTCCATCACGCAGGAGCGTCATGACGCGTTTACCATGACGCAGCGGCCATTTTCTCGTTCAAAACTACTGATTCATCACAAACAACATTAATTCATTTTGCAGAGCAGCAGATTCGCCACAATTTTAACATTTTTCATTTTGAAACGTTTCAAGTGGTTTTCTTCACAGAAAAATCGCGCAGCAACAGGTACTGAACTTGATTCATTTTTTTTTTTAAGAGAAAGGAAATGGGACACAGACTGTGTTTACTTTATTTTTTTTTTTAAACAAGGGAAAAGAGACACTCAGATTGCTTTTCAATTTTCTTTCTAACTCAAAATATTATGATACTCTTGTAACTGTATTCATAACCTTAATTTTATTTCCAGGTTTTAAATTTGCTGTAGCAATTCATTGTTATTAGTCCTGAAAATCGTTTCACTTTCTTGTATATTTTGTGTGGCATTGGTCCAGTACACATAATGCAGAACGTCACTGCTCCTCCGTTCTTTTTACAAACTCCTGGGGATCCTCCCATTAAATGGAAAAAGTGGTGTAAAGTATTTGAAAGATATGCAAAAGTTTGTGGGGCCAACTTAAGTGCGGAAAGGAAAACAGCTTTGTTATTACACTGTTTAGGGACAGAGGGCCAGGAGGTATTTGATCACCTGCCAGAAATACAAGATAGGAATCTTAATGAATATGAAATTTGTATTGCTATGTTAGATAAACATTACCTTCCGAAAGTATCTACTATCTTAGAAAGGTATCATTTTGGCCGCAGATTACAACATGAAGAAGAAAGCATAGATAATTATATAACTGCGCTAAGAAAATTGGCATCATCTTGCAAGTTTGCTGCCTCTACTGATGAAAGAATAAGGGATCAGTTCATGCTAGGTTGTAGCATTGAGCGTGTTAGAGAGGAATTATGGCAAAAAGATGAACCTGATTTAGATGATGTGATTACCATAGCCAAAAGGATTTAACATTCTATTAAATGTGTAGATGTCATAAAAAAGAATGGTGAAAGTAAAAACAATAGTAGTGTTAATCTTGTAAAGACCCCGAATGCTACTAAAGAAAATGCTAACCAGAGAGGTAGTATGAGAGATGTAACTAATAACAAACCTCTCAATGCTAAATCAGATAAGAAATTCGATTTTACACAAGTGAAATGCTTTAGATGTGGCAAAATGGGACATTTTGCAAACGATAGACAATGCCCTGGATGGAAAGCTACCTATGGCAAGTGCAAAAGAAAGGGACATTTTACTAGTGTTTCCAAGGGAAGGGAGTACAAAGGCAAGGTTAATGAGATTTATTATGATTTTGATGACGCAAGTGATTATGATGAGAATGTTGAGTGTGGCCAAGTTTTGGTTCAAGTAGTTTTCGGTCCTCAACCAAAGAATTGTCCTATTGATGAAATTTTAGTCAATGGTCATCCTGTTAAAGTATTATTTGATTCAGGTGCAAAAATCACCATTGTGGCAAAGGAATTTTATCTCAAGTATTTACAAGGTAAAATTAAGATGTTTCGTCCAGATATAAAACCACTTGCATATGGTAGGAAACCTATAGAAATTTTAGGATACTTCCGGGAAAACATTAATTAATTACAAAGAGAGACTCACTGACTCAAAAATCTATATCTCACAAAAAGGGGACAATATTTTGAGTTGGTTTGTTCAAAAAGATTTGGGAGTGGTGTTAGACCCAAATTCCTCTCCCCCCATCATCTTAAAGGATTTACCCTTTGTTAATACTAATTCTGTCAATATAATCCAGGATTGTGATGAGTCCTTCTCAGATAACTTAAAAAAAATGTTCCTACTGTTTTTACTGAAAAATTGGGTTGTTTGAAGAACTATGATCATCACATTAAGTTGAAGAAAGATGCTGTACCAGTTTGTTGTAAAGTACGTAGTGTCCCCATTACTGTTAGAGATCAAGTTAAAGCGGAATTGGAAAAATTGGTCAAGGAGGGTATCATAGAAGAGGTTGAAGCAACCAAATGGGTCGCTCCGATTGTAGCAGCCAAGAAATCGGATGTCTCTCTTCGTCTATGCATAGACCTTAGAGAATTGAATAAGAGTGTGGTGGTAGATCACTACCCTTTACCTAAAATTACAGACGTTAATGTTGTTAAAAGGGGCGAAGGTCTTTAGCACAGTGGATTTAAGATCCGCCTATCATCAAATAAGACTTGATGAAGACTCCAAAGATCTGACCGCTTTTGTAACACCATTTGGCACTTTTCGCTTAGTGAGGCTTCCATTTGGGCTGGTGTCAGCTGCCTCAGTTTTTCAAAGAGCCTTGGAAGGTGTCTTAAAAGGTTTGGAAGGTGTGAGAGTGTACCAAGATGATATCCTGATTTTTGGGAGCTGTGATGAGGAGCATGATCTAAGACTGGTTGGTATGTTGCAACGTTTGTGTGAATCTGGTCTAACAGTAAAATTGGAAAAATGCAAATTTAAGAAAAACTCCATAGATTATCTTGGCCACACAATCTCGGAAGATGGTATTTCACCGAAAGCTGGTCTGATTAACACCATGATGAAGATGTCCTCTCCTAAGAACAAAGAGGAATTGATTAGCTTTCTAGGTATGGCGGAGTACTATAACAAGTTTATTTGTGGTTTTGCTTCTTTGTGTGTTTGCATTTGATCGTTGTTGAAAAAAGGATCCGAGTTTGTATGGAGTGATGAATGTGAAAAATAATTCATTGTCCTGAAGGGAAAATTGAACAATGCCCCCAAATTGAATAGTTTTGACCCAGAGAAGAAATCTATTCTAATAACAGATGCAAGCTTAAAAGGATTAGGGGCAGTTTTAACACAGAAGATTGAAGGGAGCGAGGTAGTCATTTTGTTTTTGTCAAGAAGTTTGAGGGGTCCAGAGCTAAGATATTCTGTGGTAGAACGTGAAGCGTTAGCGGTCTATTGGGCCGTAAAAAAAATTGAAAAACTTCTTGTGGGGGAAGAACTTTTTAAGTGAGAACTGATCACAAACCGTTATGTGAGATCTTGAAAACCAAAGGGATTGATGATGTTTCCAGTAGAATTACAAGATGGGTTGTAGGATTACAGGATTGTAATTTTGAGGTTAAGTATCTACCAGGTGTTGAAAATAAGGTAGCTGATGCCTTATCTCGTCTTGTCTCTCAGGAAGATTTAGATCTGGAGGAGGATTTGGAAGGTGAGGATGAAATGGTTTGTTCAGTTGGTGAGGTTGTCATTGATATGTGTAAATGGATGGAGGCTTCACAGGAAGATTTAGCTCTTATGGAGATTTTGAAATTGATCAAGGTTGGATGAAGGTCAAGCCAAAAGATGGAGACATATTGGAGAAATTTTGGCATGTTAAAGACCAATTATCTGAACATGACGGTTTACTTGTCAGAGGTACTAGGTTGGTTCCTCCGATATCTATTAGGAGTGAGCTCATTTCACTAGCCCATAGTGGGCATATGGGCATTTCAAAGACAAAGGAGAATTTGAGGATGTCGTACTGGTGGCCCAGCATGGATTTGGAAATTCAGAGGAAAGTTAGGGACTGCATGGAGTGTGCTTTGAGTGAGAAGGTAGGGAAGCCCAAAATCCAGCCCATGATTATCAGAACACTTCCAAATAGCCCTTGGGAAGAAGTTGGCCTCGGATATCCTTGGGCCTATATACTCAGCGGGGTCTGAATGGTATGTTTTAGTTTTAATAGACTTCTTTTCGAGATGGCCAGAGATTGCTATCACTCGTGGCATAGAATCCAAGCATGTAATACTCTTTTTGGAGAAACTTTTTGCTAGGGAGGGCATTCCCAGCATCATTTTGACGGACAATGGAAGTCAACTTGTCTCTAGGGAGATGGAATTATTCTTGTCTAAACATGGTGTTAAACATAAAAAATCTTTTCTGTACCACCCAGAGACGAATGGCATTGTGAAGAGATTTAACCGTGTGCTCAAGGAGACAATTAGAATGTCTAAATCTGCAGGTTCAGATTGGAGATCAGATGTTTTTGAAAAGGTTAAGCTTTACAGGTTATCACCACATGCCACTACGGGCAAAACACCCTTTGAGCTCTTCAGATGTAGGTGTCCCAACACTTTGGTTACCCCGCCTTGGGTAAATGATTTACATCTGAAGGTTTCAACTGAAAGTGAGGAGTGGAAGGTAGGTCAGGAGAAAAAGTTACAAGCTAGGAAAAGGATTTATGATTTGAGAAATTCTGTAAAACACACGGTGGTGCATGTGGGTGATTGGGTTCTCATAAGAAATCCATGTAAGAAGAACAAGATGTTATCTGCTTCATTTTTGAAGCCTATTCAGGTCATCAAGGTTTTAGGTAATGCTATCAAAACAACTGATCATCGCATTTGGAACTTGAACAGGGTTGTGGTGATCAAGAAAGACTTTGTTGACAATTCCAAATCTCCTGTGTCAGGTTCTTCACCTACGGGTACCTCATCTCATCGCCCCGTGATTGGTTCTTTCATCTCAAAGAAACCTTCAACAGCTACCTCATCTCATCGGGCTGTGGTTGGTCCTGTCATCGCGAGGAAATCTTCAAGGATTACACGTATACCTACTGGTTTTAATGACTTTGTAAAATAATGTTTTCTGTTTATTGTTATTTGTTATAAGGAGGGAGATGAGTGGCATCTTGGGCATCTTGGTTATGCAGCCTGTTGCCAGGTTGCCACATGCATTAGAATGCTCTGTATAGATTCTGTGGTTGTGATGTTTAGAGCATCCAGGCAGTTGAGCTTGGACCTTGCTACTGGTGACTGTTTATCCTGTGGATGGGATCCTATTCTACAATAAATACTTATTTCACTTATGATCCACATTTGAACTTCTTTACAGCTGGGTTTGCTCAGATGTGGGTCCCAGGCTCACTGTGCCACCGGGTACAGGCTAGCCTGGCTGAAGAGGGTATTACCCTGAAATCAGACTGTGGAGGCATGTTTCTAGTCCAGGGAGGACCTGCCCTGGAAGTTCGGGCTGGACATGAGGAGCAGGGTCAAAACTGATTTGCATATGGCCGGACCTAAATTGGGGTGGCATGGTGAGCAAAAGAACGATGGATTTAGGTTTAAAGCATTTTTATTAAGACAAAAGAACACGGGGAGAGGGGATAGGAGGTTAGGGTCACATACAGTACAATAAAGAAATAATCATAATATCAGGAGTGCGATCGCGGAACAGTTCTCTAAGCAAGAGGAGAAGCAGCAGCAAATGAAAGATGAAATACAAGCCATATCTCCACTCTGCGCATATCCAACACCCCAAGTCCAATCAAAGAAGATAATGAAATTGACCCAAAAAAGCCCAGCCCACCCCCCCTAGAACCCCCTCCCCAAAAGAAACTCCCCAACTCCCCCCAACACCCCCGTCCAATGGGCCACCATCAATACTACCTGCCCCCCAACCGCATCCCCCCCCTCCAAAAACCAGCCCCCCACCCTTCCTAGTCTGCCGGAATCATCGGCGGTGTCAGCCTCAGAAGCCTGAGGTATCTCGGGCAGGTGAGCTCCCTAAATTCGGTAGTTAACAGCACACGGAAGGGTTGCCACAGCTCATCAAATTGATCTATCTCCCCCGCCACCGTGAGCGACAGTTTTTCCATTCCCAGCACTTGCCAGAGTCTGTGTAGCCAACCCGTGATGGAGGGGATTGTGGTAGTGCGCCAGTGGATGAGGATATTCTGAACCGCAGACCCCAGCGCGATCGCGATTTGCCTGCCCCTGCGGGACTTCAGTGGGTACATTAGGCCATTAGGAAGGCCCAGCAATACATACGCCGGAAAGCGCGGCAGCTCAATTTCAAAGTGCTCGTCCACCTCATCCAGAACTTCCTTCCAATAGGCGGCCAACAAGGGACAATCACAAAGAATATGTGAAAGGGTCCCCACCTGCCCGCAACCTCTCCAACACCCCTTATCAATGTGCCTATTCATCTCATGCAGTCTCTCTGGGGTGTAGTACCAGTACGTGGACACCTTGGTAAATGTTTCGGTGAGGCCAGTATGGTACGCAGAGTGTCTCGCCCGGTGTACAATCTGGTCCCACTTTTTGTGGCTAAGTGTCCTGCCCAGTTCCCTGTGCCATCGTTCCCTCCCCGGGTTATAATAGTGAAACGGAGGAGGCTGTAAGTGCTTGTAAAGATCAGTAATCAATTTAGCATCAGAAGTTCGGGTCACCAGCCACCGCTCATACGGTGTTATCTGACGGTCAGCAGCGTCTCGCACCTGGGGCTGGAGGGCCCAGTGTCGGACTTGCATGTAACGTAGTCTGTCCAACTCCGTCAGGCCGAACTCCTGCCGAAGCTGCTGAAAGGGAACCACTCCCTCCGGCCCATAGATCTGAAAGAGCGCTCGGCAGCCCGCTGTCCTCCAATGGGAGAAAGCGCCCGGCTCCATCCCCGGGGAGAAGTCAGGATTATCCACAATGGGCGTAAATGGTGAAGGGAACGTGGTGAGGTCCCGGACCTCGCAGACCGCGTCCCACACCCTCAAGGGAACCCTCGTAACGAAGGAAGCGTAAAGGTTGGGGGGGCGGTGAGCACGGCGCAAGAATGGGACCTCCTGGAGGGTGCGCCCCGCAACCGCTTGATCCTGAAAAAGCCAGTGCTTATCGGATTCCCACCTGCTCCACTCCACAAGGTATCGTAGCTGTGCCGCTTGAAAGTATTTACGGAGGTCCGGAATGCCCAGGCCCCCCGCTTCCGGGGCAAGTGTAGAGAGAACCCTCTTTATCCGGGGTTTGCGACCCTGCCAGACAAAGCGGGAGATGTCAGCCTGCGTTTGTCTGATCCAGCCCACTGGAGGCTGAAGAGGTAAGGCTCGGAAAAGATATAGTATCTGGGGCAGTACCGTCATCTTGACCGCCGCGATCCTGCCTAGCCAGGATAACAGGCCCTTACTCCAGCGGCCAAGCTCCTCCCTGATCTTTTTACTGAGAGAAGCGTAATTGGCCGTCACCATCGCTGGCAACGTGGGCGTCAGCAGAATCCCTAAGTATGGTACTAGGGACGATGACCACTGCATGGGGAAGAGTCGCTGAAGGTCCCGCCTAGTGTCCGTAGCCAAGGACAAATCTAAAGCCAAAGACTTGTTCATGTTCATTTTGAAGCCGGCCACGCGCGAAAAGGCATCCAACTCGTGGATGCAGGCGGGTAGGGACCTCCTGGGGTCATCCAGGGTCAGCAGGACATCGTCCGCATAGAGGCTGACCGTGTGGACATACTGTCCCATCCTGATCCCGATAGCATCCGGGTTGTGGCGGATCCTTTGGGCGAATGGCTCCATGTAGAGAGCAAAGAGGAGTGGAGAGAGGGGGCACCCCTGCCTCGTGCCGCGCTCGATTGCAAAACTACGGGAGCTGCACCCATTGACTCGCACCGACGCTGAAGGATACTTATAGCAGTTGAAAACCATTGAGCGGAATTTATCACCGATTCCCAGTTTCCTGAGAACCAGCTCGAGATACGGCCAATGAACCCTATCGAAGGCCTTCTCAGCGTCCACCGCCAAAAACATCCGCTCACCCGGGATCCGCGAAGCCTTCTCCAAAATGTGCGTCACTCGCTTAGTGTTGTCGACAGTTTGCCTGCCGGGTACAAAGCCAGCCTGGTCTGCCTCAACCAGACCGGGGAGGTGCAGGGCCAGCCTGGACGCTAGAATCCCCGTGTACAGCTTGAGGTCGACCTTTAGGAGCGAGATGGGCCTATACGAGCCACATAAGGCCCGGTCCTTCCCGGGCTTCGGAATCACCGAGACCGTCGCACTTAGGAGATCCGGCGGGATGGCTCCCGGGTCGGAGAAGGAGTTAAATAGCCGAGCTAGGACTGGGGCCACAACCGGACAAAAGGTTTTATAAAACAGGGACGTGTAACTGTTCGGGCCCGGGGCCTTCCCGTGCTTAAGTCTAGCTATAGCGGAAATCACCTCCTCAACTTGGATATCACGCTCAAGATATTCCGCCTGAGCGGGGTCCAGCGCCGGGAGGGGCACCGACTCTAGATATTCCGCGGTTTCCCGTGGTGAGGAGGGCTCCCCGGCGTACAGCGCCTCATAGAAACTGCAGAAGGTTTCCGCCACCTCCGCATCCCCGGAAACGGCCACCCCATCTGTACCCAAGAGTTCCTTCACTACGTTACGCTGTTGCGCAACTCGGAGCCTATGCGCCAGGAGCTTGCCGCACCTGTCCCCCCCTGTATAAAAGGCATGCTTCAGACGTAACGCTGCGTATTCCGCCCTGTCCAGGTCCAGCACCGACAGGAGCTTCCTTGCCGCCTTCAGCTGCCTCCAAACCCTCGCAGCGCCCGTACGGCGGTGGACCTGCTCGAGCTCCCAAACCTGAGTAGTCAGCTCGTCCCTCTTCCGTTGCCGCTCCCTGTTTTCCGCCGAGGAGATGGAGATGAACTCCCCCCTAAGAACCGCCTTCAATGCAGCCCACTGTGTCGCTAGTGAAGTGTCTGAATTACTATTCTGTGTCTGGTAGTCCTGTATGACCTCCTCAATATGTTTCACCACAGTTTTCTTGTGCAGAAGGGTGTCCCTAAGGCGCCACACCCCCCGATTGGGGGAGGCCGCCGGCCACGCGAACGCACCAATAACCGGCGCATGATCAGACAAAGTCAAGACCCCAACGTCCGCCGCCGTAGCAGCGGTACGCATCGGCCCACTAACCAAAAGATAGTCCAACCGTGCGTAGGTTCGGTGCGCATGCGAATAATAGGAGTAGTCCCTATCTGTAGGGTGCATTGAGCGCCAAAGGTCGTGTAGATCCATGTCCGCGATCCGGGCCCTCGCAGCCTGGGAAAGTTCTCCAGTCTGCGGGAACGGCAGCGCCGACCTATCCAACGT
The DNA here is from genome assembly GCF_964263255.1 of Lissotriton vulgaris. Lineage (NCBI taxonomy): Eukaryota > Metazoa > Chordata > Amphibia > Caudata > Salamandridae > Lissotriton > Lissotriton vulgaris. The sequence goes on along the minus strand of NC_141691.1, from coordinate 1,126,218,674 downwards.
TGAGTCAAAGACGATATTAAGGTCACCCCCTAGAATAACATGTCGATCGGGGGAGGCAGTGACATCCACTAGTACTGAGTCCAAGAAGCGTTCCTGGTGGTCGTTCGGGCTATAGACGGAACCAACTGTAAACGATATGCCCCCCAGGCGGAGGAGGTATGCCAGAAGCCTCCCCTTCTGTTCAGCATATTTATACAGCACCTCCCCCCTGAAGGAGCTCGCTATGAGAATGGCCACTCCCGCGGTTTTGGTCGCCGCAGAGGAGAAAAACTGGGTGGGAAACTTAGCAGAGCGCAATCTATGGCAGTCACTGGACAATAAGTGGGTCTCCTGCAAGAGGCAGATGTCAGCCTGCGTCCCCTCGAGCAGAGACAAAATCGCCCTGCGCTTAACAGGATTATTCAGGCCCTTAACATTAAGGGTCGCCACCTTCAGGGACGACATGTCTCCCAGGGACCAGGAACGCTATGCTGCGGGCAGGGGACCAGAGGGGGGGGAGCGCGGGACAGGCCAAAGTAGGCCAAGCGTGAGCACGGGCAACATCGGACGGGTCTTTCCCAACTCTAGAACAACACCCAACCCCACCCCAAACAAACCAATGGCAACCAGTCAAATGCCAACTCGAACAACCCATTGTCTCAGTCAAGCCCCAAAACGGGCAAGTCTGTAGTAAGTAGTGAAAGTGGACGTCCGGCCACTCACTTCCCCCCATTCCCCCCCGACCCCCTCCAGCCCCAAACCTGGCATCGAAGAAGCTGTGTTCATCTCCCCCCGTAGTGAATCTAGGCCGTCAAGGCCTCACCGTTGGAGGCGGCTGAGTCCCTGGCATCTTCTCTCAAGGCACTGGCCATGTCCGCCCTGATGGTAGGCGCATCAGGACGCCCAGCGCTCGCTGCCGATCGTCTTCTCGCTGATCTCCGTCAGCCCCCTCTCTCCGAACGCCTCCAGGTCGGCGTCGCTCCATCCTCCTCTGTAGCCGTGAGCCCCAGGACACCGCAGATGTCTTGCAAGGAGCGCAGCTGATGAAGCACCTCGTTCCAGCGAAAAATCAAGCGGAAGGGATGCCCCCAGGAGTACGGCGTCTCATGGTCGCGCAGGAAGTCGGTAGCAATCCTGAAGGACCTGCGCTTCTGCAGCGTGATGGCGGATAGGTCCTGGTAGAGTGCTACAGGCCTCTCTCGGAAAGTCAGTGGTTGTTTCCTACGGGCTTCGGACATGATGCACTCCTTCAGTGGGAAGTCAGGCAGGAAAGCTAAGATGTCCGGCGGGGGCGCCGATGACTGGCGCTGTCGGCCAACTCTGTGGACTCTATCAATGCGGATAGGAAAGTCCGCCGCCTCCCCCAGGATCCCCCGGAACAAGTCCTGCAAATAGCCCACCAGGTCAGCCCCTTCGTCCGCAGACGGTACACCCCGTACCCGAATGTTATTTCTCCTCGACCTGTTCTCTAGGTCCTCGGAGTGGGCATGGAGTTCAACGCACTGCTCCCGGAGCCGGAGAACATCCTGCTGTAAGTGGACAATCTCGTCGTCCCGGCGTTGGGCCGCCGTCTCCACCGTCTCAACCCGTTCACCGAGGCCCTCCACCTCTCTGCGGACCTCACGGACTTCACTGGCCACCTCCCGCTTCAGCGTCTGGAAGTCCTCCTTAAGCGAGCTGAACAGCTCTTCCATGAAAGATCTCGTGATAGGGGGTTCTCCCCCGGTCGCGTCCGCTGTGGCCCGGGAAGACCCCGGCGAGGGCTGTGCTCTGTCCCGCTGTTGCTGGGCCCTGCCAAGCATGTCCGGCCCCCCTTCCTCGAACCACCTCTTCCAGACATCCTGGGCGCTCTCAACTGAAGAATGGGCACGGGCCCGACCACTCCGGGGAATAACCAACAACCAGCAAGGACCCGCTATGAGGAGCTCTCGGCGAAACCGGGGACCTGCGCCACAGACGACAAAATGGCGGGTCAGTCCAGTCACAACAAGCCGTGGGTGTCCGATCAAGATAGCAGCCGGGACTTGTACTGGGGGAACCCCGGCCAGTGCGCTCCGCCGAAGGGGGGTAGCTGTACAGAGGTAGAGGGTGCAGGAAACTGCTTCCAAGCGACTCCGGAGGAGGCCTACGACACTGTCCCCTCGGAGACAAAATGGCGGTTGGGTGGGGCCACGCAGATCGTCCGAGCCCGGCGATGCCACCGGGGCCACTCCAGAAGCCAGGAAATCGGGAAAGTTCTACAACCGGGGCCGCCCGGTTATTTAGAAGAGTTGGTAAATCTGGCTCCGATCTCAAGTCGATCGTCCTCCAACCCCGGGACCGGGGTCCTCGCCATGGGGGAGGCCACCGCTTCAAATCCAAGCACCACGGCACGCACTCGGGAGGTCCCCGTGTAGTGGGCCACCCAGCCGATAGCTTCCCTTCGATCCCCGTCGAGCGCCGGGTCAGTCTCCACACCAGGTCGGTAACTTTCAGCACCAGGCCCAGCCGAGGCGTCAGGACAGCACTCCGATCTGCTCCGCCTCTCGAGCGCTCCGTCGTCTCGCGATCAGCAATCGGTCTTTTGAGGTGCTTCCACCGGAGCGATCAGGGTCAAAGTAGCATCAATGCGTGCTCCAGGTTCTCCGCCACACTCCTCTCAGCCGCTGAGCATCAGCGGGGGGAGAGAAGCTGAAGAAAAAGGGCTCGAGCCTAGCCGGGCCGGAGGAGCTGCGGGAAGAAGCGTCCGCTCACCCCGCCATCTTGGCCACGCCCCAGAACGATGGATTTAACCCAGATCTCTTGACTGGGGGGTAAATGTTTGATTTGTTCTGCATTCCATCCTTGTAACCGCTTCTCAAAGCAAAGTAACACAAGGCATCATTATGTTCTCCGCTGTGTTACTTTGCATTTACTAACCCACACAAAGGCTTACTAAATGGATGTGGTTGGCTCAGTAAATAGCACCACAAAAGTGAGGCAACCCCGATGCAAAATCAAAATAAATCTGGGTCCTAGTCACAAATCGACTAATTGTCAGGAATGAGCATTGCTTAGGCCTTGTAGCAAGTAGGTTATCAGCAAGGGTCTCATTAAATGGTGATAGTGGCTCAGAAGAATCTGGCCCGGTTGAAGAACCTCAATTAATACATTTGTTTCTGTCTCTATAGTTGGCAACTGCAAATGGAGCTTTAGCTGCCCTCTGAACAACCACTCAAAAGAAGTTGGTTGCTCAGGTGGCGAGTCTATCTCTTTTTCAGAAGCTGTGTCTAGCACATTTGCATTTTTTAAGTCTATATACAATGAACCCTCAAATACAAAACAATATAATGAGAGGGCAGCAACATGTCCCCTTCCTCAACGTCATCAGTGTCTTGAAGGGCACTGAGCGGTTTTTGGGCAAAAACTAGAGGTACTGGATTGACATCCGACAGTATAACCACTGGTAGCGCTTTTGTGATTTGATAGCACAACATAAGCCGCATCAGTCTGATGCCGGCCGGTATCAGAGATCGGAACCAGGATTGGATTATCGATTGGCACCACTGAGTATTATTATTATTATTATTATTCAGCATTTGAGGAGCACATAGCTACCCTCGGGCATCCCAGCGCTAGCGACTGAATAGAAAAGATGGGTGAGGGTATAGGGCCGCTTGTTGGAATAACCAGGTTTTAGAAGTTTACGAAACGGAAGGAGATGGGTGTGACGGGACGGGACGCCCCTGTGAGGATGAAGACAGGGAGGAGAATACCTTTTCCCGTGACCGGTGGTCAGCTGTTCCCTTCTCGCCCCTTTCTCTTCCCATCCAGCAGCCTACTTCCCTTTCTCCGGAGGAGTGGCCGCCCGCTAATGCTGACTCTGAGCACCATTGGGGATACGAGGAAGAAAAAGGACACTGCCCCTTTAAACCTGACTGGAATCAAGACGAGACTCCGCCCATCCAGAGCGTCATCGAGCCAAAAGGAGGAGGATCCCGGAAGACAGCGGACGGCGATTTCCCGGAGGACGAAGGAGTTGTGGATCGGAGACGGAGTGCGGACCAAAGAATCTACGGGGAAGACTAAGCCTCGACAAGCCCACCTGAGACCAGCAAGCCAGGAGGCCAACGTTCCTGCGAAGCGCCCTGCCACGTTCCCGCGGGAGGAGCGTGGCTTACAGAGGTACGGGGCAAAGTTGCGGGTTGGAGTGGCCAGCCTACTGCTTAAATAACCTGGGTATACGATTCCCTGTACCCCTACCTCACGAGCACTACAGGCACAGCAGTATTTGTATTATACACTTTGCACGTGGTTTCCCTCACTCCCGCCCTTACATAAACGCTCCGGACGTCCCATTGATTATTCTCTATCTTTCCTTCCCTTTTGGTGTCGGCGTACCTATCGTGTGGAGGTCGTTTGGGAAGTTACCATTCTGGCTGCAACACCTCCCTTACAGCGCCGCAACACCCTGGAACTCCCTGCTTTTCCTAAGGGCGTCAGAACGGAGCCTGACGAGTTCGCCCGGATAATACTCTCAAGCAGGAGAAAGAAAGCATATTTGAAAATAAAGCCCTCTTTGAAAGCGTTATTTCAGACTTCTGACTCAGTTCCTTTCCCTCCAGACCCTACCCCAGTACAAGTGGTGTCAGAAGTGGGATATTCATCCCAGTCCATCTGTGATCCCCAGATGGACGCCCTAATTCAGCATCTTATCAAGGGGCAGGAAAAACTGGAGTGGGCAGTAGAAAGACAATTGTCAGCGGCTCAGGCAGATCGAGACTTGTTTAAAAATACCATCACTGCCCAACTGGAATGCATGCAGAAAAATGTACCGACTCCAACTGGCGTACCTCCTGTAGAGAACAGAATACATGTGCCCAACCCCTCAGGGATCGCCCTGCAAATGAACGTACATGGTGAAGACCCTGATGCCTTCCTTATGAATTTTGAACGAGCAGCGAGAGCACTGGGTTGGCCTGAAGAGAAGTGTCCCTTTTTCCTGGCGCCATTGTTGACCGGAGAGGCACAGTTTGCGTACCAGGTGACTAATCCCGTAGGAAATGCTCCCTACCACCTTATTAAAAATGTGATCCTGGACCACTTGGGGTTAGACCCAGAAGCATATCGAGTCCGGTTCCGAAAGGAGAAGGGTTCACCTGGTGAGAATCCTAAGTCCCTATTTTTCAGACTCAAAATGATGGCTGACATGTGGCTAAAGCCCGAGAACTGTACCAAAGAGGATGTACTGGCTAAAATATACTTGGAGCAATTCATGGAGGCTCTTCCATATGGGTCTCAGAGATGGTTGAGACAACATTCAGGTCTCACGGTGGACCAAGCCATAGAAATGGCTGCCAACTATGCCCGGGCTCAACCTCGTGGGTCAGGTTGGGAACAAGAGAGACATTCTAAGCACATGATACCGGCTAAACCCGAGAAGAAAACAAAAACGATAACTGAACAGATAAGACCAAGACCTTTGAGAATGGAATCCCCTATGTCACGTGGGCCCCAGAGTTTTGAGTGTGGCGAATGGGGCCACATCGCCCACTTGTGTCCTAGGAAACAGCAGACAGAGGAACCAATGGAAGTGGGTTATCTACCAAAAACAGTTCTATACTCTGCCGAGATGGGAACCTCGTTCTATGTGAGTATGATGAGAAATGACTATATAGTCATCTACGCGGTGTCACTCGGTCCAGGATAGCTTTGGGCAGGTCTAGCCGTACTGAACGATTGTGTTCACGGGCAGACCCCCCGGACGGACACCAGTTCGAGTTTATGTAGCTCATAAACTCGTGAATGTTTTCCCCTATTCTTGGGGACATCTTCTCCAATGAATAATTGGAAGACCCAGAAGAGTACGGATTTACGAGACCTACTGCATTCGGGAAACCCAGTGACCAAACTACGGCATGGGTAACTAGTGGATTTGACTGCGACAGTCCTGAGGAAGATCGAAGTGACCTTTCGGGGCACAAGTGAAGCCGTCGAAACTTGTTGACTCTAGCAGTGGTAGGAGGGAAGTCTTGAGGAACCTCATTTTCTCAACAAGACATTTTCCCATCTTCTTTTATTTTTAATCCTGATAAGGGTATCAAAATTGGGCTTAATAAAGTCATTCTTTCTATTGGCACCCTTAATCAGTTTTAAACACATCCTTACTGCACTTTTTTCGTCGCACTCTCATCAGATCCACGAGGTGTTCACTTGCACGTTCTATCACTCATGTATGTTATTCGTTGTACGTATTGACTGATTGTGTTGTACGTCTTGTAACGTGGAATTTATTATTTTTTCCCCCTCCCTAATGCTCCGCCCTGGATGTGGCTACACCAGGGCGTTTGTAGCAGGCCCCATGATGAAGCATGTCACATACTTCAGTATGTGAGTGAGGGCAGTTTTTCCAAATTTGGGAATTTTCCTTTGTTGTGTTTGTGCACTCTATATACCCCTTGTGTGTGATCATCTAGTTGCCTCAGGGGGCCTGGGGTATTGGAGTTTAAACTATTTTGGCCCTCTCCCCTTTTGTGTGTGGATTAGTTTATATAGTGAAAGCCCTTTTAGATTCAGGGTGTAGACAGTCCGTGGTCCAAGAACGCCTTGTACACACCAACCACTATGTTCCCGACACCCTGGTTCATATTAGATGCGTCCATGGGGACGTCAAGCCCTATCCTTTAGCGCAAGTTACCATACGTCCAAAAAAGAAACCAGCCTGTCTAGTGAGAGTGGGTGTAGTGGACTCACTTCCAGAGGACATGATATTAGGAGTAGACAATCCCGAGTTCCTCGCCTTGTTCCAGAAGACTCTCTTGGAACGTTCCCCGACAGTTTAGGGTCCCCAGTCTGCTCTTATAACCCTGACCCTTGGATAATGGATCGTAACTTCAAATTTGCACAAGCAGAGGACAGAACACTATTCAACGCATGGGAAGCTGCTCATGCTACCCAAGACTCACCAAACACACAGTTCCCCAGGTTTGTTATACAAAATGATCTCCTGTATAGGGAGGCTGATGTGGGAAGTACTCCTCAACTCCTGGTCCCCTCCACCTTCAGGGAACAAGTATTATTTTTTGCTCACGCTCATCTGACAGCCGGACACGCAGGCAAAGAAAAAACCACTAAGAGTGCTATGCGGCATTTTCATTGGCCAGGAATCTACAAGGATGTGCAGGAGTACTGCAAGAAATGCAAAATATGCCAGAGGAAGAACACCCACAGGCCCCCGGCTGCACCGTTACAGCCCATGCCCATTATTAGTGTACCGTTTGAGAGGGTAGGAATGGACTTAATCGGGCCCCTCCCGAAGTCATCTGAGGTCATCAATACGCTCTTGTCATTATGGACTATGCAACGAGGTTCATAGAGGCGTTTCCCTTACGGGCCCCTACCACCGCCAATGTCACAGAAAAGTTTGTGGAACTATTCGCCAGGATAGGATTCCCTAAAGAGGTCCTAACAGACCAAGGGACGCCCTTTACGTCCCGCATGATGAGGGAGGTGTGCAAATCCTTGAACATACGACATCTGAAAACATTGGTCTATCATCCACAGACCGATGGTCTGGTGGAACGATACAACCAGACGTTGAAATCCACCTTGAAGAAAATGCTATCTACCGAAGGGCCGGTATGGGACCGTTTACTTCCCCTAGCATTGTATGTGCTTAGAGCTCAAAAACAGAGCAAATGACCAAAGACTCATGGGAAACCCAGGAGGCTCAAGAACAGAAGACGCTCCTGGAATATACAACGCAGTTAAGAACTAAACTGGGAAAACTGAGAAACCTCGCGGACACCAATCTGGAACAACAAAGACAAAAACAATATCACGATCCAGGAACCAGACTGAGAAGGCTCAAAATCGGGGAATGGGCGCTGGTGCTTCTACCCTCTATCTCCAACAAAAATGAATGGACGGGACCCTATGAAGTGGTGGAGACCATAGGGAACACCACCTATAGACTACGGCTCTCACCAACGAAAACCCAAAGCTACCACATCAATTTATTAAAGAAGTGGATAGGACCAGTTCCACGTGGCAACAACCTGGTGCTCCCTATGATGTCAGAAAAAACCTCTACACTAGAACTCCTTGTTATCAACACGGAGCTAACCGACCAGATGAGGAAGAACCTCTGACATCCTACGACCCTTATCCACCATCTTTTCCGACTTGCCAGGGAAGACTACTTTGGTGGAACACTGTATTGAGACGACCCCAGGAAAAATAGTGAAACAACGGCCTTATAGGATCCCTGCGTCCAGACGAGAAGCTGTGAGAAAGGAGGTTTTGGACATGCTAAACCTAGGTGTAATCCGGCCGTCGAAAAGTGAATGGGCCTTCCCGATTGTGATGGTTCCTAAACCTGATGGATCCAAAAGATTTTGTATGGATTTTAGAGCTCTAAATGCCATTTCTACGTTTGGCGCATACCCCATACCTCGTGTCAAGGAGCTGGGAGAAAAACTAGGGGACGCTGTCTTCATCACCACCCTTGACCTCACAAAAGGGTATTGGCAGGTGCCCCTCCGTGAAGAAGACTGAAAGAAGAAAGCCTTCATCACAGGCTACGGAATTTGAGTTCACGGTCCTTCCTTTTGGATTACATGGTGCACCTGCCACTTTTCAGAGACTTATGAACCATGTGTTGAAACCCTACTCGTCTTTTAGTTCGGCCTACTTGGACGACATCGTGATTTACAGCAAAACATGGCAGGAGCACCTGAAGCACATAAGTATCATTCTATCGGCACTACAACAAGCCGGATTACACGTCAACTCGAAAAAGTCCAGTGCAGCCTTCACCAGGGTCAACTACTTGGGATATGTCCTGGGAGAAGGTACCATCGCGCCACAAGTGGAGAAGGGGAAGGCCATTCAGAACACCGGCTTCCCGAGAAACAAAAGGGAACTAAGAGCATTCCTCGGTTTGATTGGCTATTATAGACGCTTTATCTCTAAATTTGCTGAAGTCGCTACACTCCTCATGGACCTTCTACGTAAGGACGTCAGGCCTAAGGAAATACAGCATCCTTCCCAGGAAGCACGAAACGTCTTTGAGAGGCTGAAACACATCATAACCACCGCCACAGTCTTGGAGTCTCCCAATTTCGATAAAACCTTCATCCTTGCCACTGACGCTTCAAACGTAGGACTAGGGGCCATGCTGTCACAGGTGGGCGACGATGGTGTATAACATCCCATTCTGTATGCAAGTCGTAAATTATTCCCCCGGGAGTGTAGATATTCCACTGTAGAACGGGAGTGCCTGGCCATCAAATGGGCCATCGAAAAATTACAATACTATCTGGAAGGGAAGACCTTCATCCTACAAACTGATCACGCTCCCTTAAAATGGATGTACCAGAACCGGACATTGAACGCCAGGGTACTCAGATGGTTCCTATCCCTCCAACCCTATTCCTTTTCCGTTCAACATAAAAAGGGCACAGAAAACGGCAATGCAGATTATCTCTCTCTGGCTTTTCCTCTCCCCGATCGGGAGATGCCAGGGGGGAGGTGTGTGACGGGGCGGGACGCCCCTGTGAGGATGAAGACTGGGAGGAGAATACCTTTTCCTGTGACTGTTGGTCAGCTGTTCCCTTCTCGCCCCTTTCTCTTCCCATCCAGCAGCCTACTTCCCTTTCTCCGGAAGAGTGGCCGCCCGCTAATGCCGACTCTGAGCACCATTGGGGATACGAGGAAGAAAAAGGACACTGCCCCTTTAAACCTGACTGGAATGAAGACGAGACTCCGCCCATCCAGAGCGTCATCGAGCCAAAAGGAGGAGGATCCCGGAAGACAGCGGACGGCGATTTCCCGGAGGACGAACACGTTGAGGATCGGAGACGGAGTGTGGACCAAAGAATCTACGGGGAAGACGAAGCCTCGACTAGCCCAGCTGAGACCAGCAAGCCAGGAGGCCAACGTTCCTGCGAAGCGCCCCGCCACGCTCCCGCGGGAGGAGCGTGGCTTACAAAGGTACGGGGCAAAGTTGCGGGTTGGGCGGGTTGGAGTGGCCAGCCTACTGCTTAAATAACCTGCGTATCCGATTCCCTGTACCCTACCTCATGAGCACTACTGGCACGGCAGTATTTGTATTATACACTTTGCACGTGGTTTCCCTCACTCCCGGCCCTTACATAAACGCTCCGGACGTCCCATTGATTATTCTCTATCTTTCCTTCCCTTTTGGTGTCGGCGTACCCATCGTGTGGAGGTCGTTTGGGAAGTTACCATTCTGGCTGCACCGCCACACCCTGGAACTCCCTGCTTTTCCTAAGGGCGTCAGAATGGAGCCTGACGAGTTCGCCCGGATAGGACTCTCAAGCAGGAGAAAGAAAGGATATTTGAAAATAAAGCCCTCTTTGAAAGCGTTATTTCAGACTTCTGACTCAGTTCCTTCCCCTCCAGACCCTACCCCAGTACAATGGGTTTCAAAGCGAAGGTGTGTGGGTAATGTTTTCCAAAGCTTCGCCATGTTATAGGAAAAGGATCTTCCTCCGCCCCTAGTCCTCCTGATTTTAGGAACGACTGCAAGATTGAGAGTAGGCGATCGCAGGTCCTTCTTAGGGCGATAGGGGGTAATGAGGAATTTGTTAATAGCCGGCCCTGTTCCCCACATACTCTTATGAGCAAAGCAAAGGGCCTTGAATTTTACCCTTCTGGGGATTGGCAGCCAGTGTAGGGTTTTTAGGGCTGGCTTGGCTGGCTGGGTATTTGGAATCCAGATTAGCATCCTGGTGGCACAGTTCTGATCAACTTGGAGCTTCCTTAATGTTGGTTTGGGAGCCCCTAAGTATAGGGAGTTGCCATAGTCTAATCGTGATAGGACAAAGACCTGAATTAGGATTCTTTTTACAGCCATTGGAAGGAGAGGGAGGACCTTTTGGAGTAGTCTAAGTGTACCAAAGCAGGCCCCTGTCACCTTCACTGCTTGAAGGTCGAACTTGAGAGAATTGTCTAACCAGACACCCAGACTTTTTATCCTGGTTTTGGGAGTTGGGGGGAGCTAGGCACTTGGGCCATATCTGATTAAGGTCCATGCTGGAGTGGTTGCCTTGGAGCATGAGTTCTATTTTGCCTCTGTTAAGTTTGAGACAGTAGTGCTCCATCCAAGAGGTCACTTTCTCCAGACATATTTTAAAGTCAGAGGGGAAGTTGCGGGGACCATTAAGAGTTATGACCAGCTGTGTGTCATCCGCATTGGTGACGATCTTAATCTTGTGAGGCAAGATGATATCAGCGAGTGGCCGCATGTACACATTAAATAGTGTGGGGCTCAGCGAGGATCCCTGTGGGACTCCACAACCGAGCGCTAGTCTCCTAGATATTGCGTCCCCTGAAAAGACCCGAAAGTTTCTGTTGTCTAGGTAAGATTGTATCCAGGAGATCGCCTCATTTTGGATCCCTAGCCTCCTGAGTCTCTTTACTAAGATGGCAAAGCTAATTGTGTCGAAGGCTGAGCTTAGATCAAGGAGGATGATGCGCAACTGCTCCTCCTTGATCTAGGATTTGTTTATAGTCCTCGACCACAGCAAGAAGAGCCGTTTCGGTTCTGTGTATAGGACGGAACCCAGTCTGGGTGGTACGCAGGAGGTCATGGGTTTCCAAGAAGTTGGAGAGAGAGGAGTTCACATGTTTTTCTAAACTTTTTACGATGGCCGGCAGCAGCGAAATTGGGCGATACTTGCCTAAGTCATCAGGGTCTAGGCTAGGTTTTTTCAATACCATGGAATCTTTCCATGGACTAGGGACTGAGCCTGTGGAAATGGACAGATTTACAATTTCCAAAGAAGTAGGAAGTATCATCTTTTCCGCTGTATGTAGGATATGTGGGGGGAGGGGGGCGGGGGCAGGCTCTAAAGAGGAGCCTAATTATATTTGTGAAAAGATTTCTGTCAACTTATCCAGGTGCCGAGTTGCGTATTCCGTAAGAATGTGTTCTGGATGGTGTGAGGGCATGTCCATTGATAGGACGCTGGGGCGGGGAGCTAGGGAATGCGGTACAAAGAAACAACTGTGGACCTTGGCACCAGGTCAGTGATGGGATGGTAAGGGCATGGTATTAGATCCCACGGGTGTTGACAGCTTCAGGGAGTGGAAGCTTAATTGGAGTGCCATGTAGCTACTTAGGGCCGGAAGGGCTGACAGAAGGAGCTGCAGTCACACCAAAGATCTGCAAGATAGCATCTTTGAAGGTCACTACTTGATGCAGGGTTGACAACAGCCTAATGAATTTGTGTGCCAGGGGACCAACTGGGGGATCTGATCGGATTCACATTATAAAAATCACACTCCTCCAATTACGCCCTTGAGCGTTCCTGCTTGACTTCAAGTGGCGGGAAGGGATTGAGTCCTGCTTGACTCCTTTGGTCGAGACTTCGACTTTGATGTAGCAGAAGACTTGAACCAAGAAGAGGTGTGTTTGTAGAAGCAGCCTGGGGACTGCAATCGGGCCCTTACTTGGAACACGACCCATGCTTTGACCCAAAACTCTTTTTGTGTTTGATGACGTAAAGTTTTGAATCCAGGTCCTAAATGGTCTTGGGGTGCATGAGTTCACACTTGTTGCACGAATCAGAGTCAAGCCCAGATACCACAGACATACTTTGTGTGGGTCTGTGACTGATATCTGCTTCCTGAAATCTCAGCAAGTTTTAACCTGTGGGATTTGTGGGCACACTGTTCCCTAGGACACTGTGAAAAGTTTTAGGAGTTGTTGGATTCGTGTCACAGGGTATGGAAAGAAAGTGATGGGGTCGACATGGGAAGATAGATGCCTGATCCCGCAAAATGAGACCATTTTCTCCCAACTGCCTTCTCAAGCATGAGCTGAATGCCGAGTGAGAAGCTGCCAGGCTACTGTTTAGTCACCTTGCTTTAAGGTGGACAGACTGCTGACGGGTAGTCTCACCTATGTGGCAGTCTTGTTACTGGAGTCACAGATAGCATCTACCTACTGCCTCCTGCGTACTGTAAGTGGAGGCTCCTGGCACTGGTTTTGGTCCTGGCTTTCTGGTAGGAGCATGGAGCCGTCGCAATCTGGTGTGCTCCGAGGGGAGAATAGAGCTACCGGACCGCCATGGACGAGGATTGAAATGAGCCGACTGGAGGCTGCTGACAGTACACCCTGTTCGACACCAGGTACTGACTCTCAAGTTGGATGGTTGATATTGTGGCTGTTGAGAGGAGGCACATTGGCCAGTCTGTTGCAGGCATGTACCAGGAGTCTCTAGCTGCCGCGGAAGAGACTTAACTGGTAGACGTTTTAAAGGCCAGGTCCCCATTGGAAAGACTGTCTCACCGACAATACCATCTGCAATACAGCATACAGAAAGTAACAGTGTACCAGGAATGGGTGTGCCAATGACCTTTGTGATGCAACACTGTAGCAACGTATTACAACCTAAGCTTTAAGAGTCTCAGGAGGTTGAAGCCCAGTCTGCTCCTTAGAAGTCTCAGGGAACTGCAGAGTCTCTAGCTTCAGTGGATGCGATGGACAAGACAAGACTGTGAGTACCCCCAGTACACCTGCTGCGCTGCCGGGGGTAGACTCTGAGACAACAAAGTTGGAAATTGCTGGTTCTACTATAATACCGCAAATACTTAATAATAATCCAATAAGAAACAACCTATTATTGCCAGCGTTAGGGGCATCTGTATCAGCTAACGCAGACTGCTCTTTAGCGGAGGAGGAGGTAGATCTGGTGGCTGACACGAGCCTGGGGGTTATCGATGAGGCAGAATGTGTGCTATCGACCAGGTGACGGTCTTCATCAAGACAGGACAATCACAAAATACAGAATTGAGGGAGGCGTGGCTTGCAGCCGACAGAAATGGCTGCAGCCTGAGCAAGCTCCCACCTTCCCGTAATGTGATTTTCCTTATCCTGTGCCATCTACTTCAAAATTCATACCTGAAGGTGTGAGGTCCCATCCCTGGATCCCCCCTGGACATTTCGCGATCTCCGGTGGAGGCAGCTTTCGCCCTGATTGTTCACCCGGGCGGAATGCATGTGGCTGCCCCTAGGTGATTGTGACAGTGTCGGTGGTCTGAGCTAGGAGGCGGGGGCCGCTTCCGAGGTGCGATGGAGCGGAGCGGAGGCGAGGCGCTGGTGGAGGGATCCCTTGCCCCGATCTGCCGCATTGGGTGGCGGTTGGAAGGGACCCAGTGCGACACGTCTGGTGTTCGGCTCTGGAGCCCAGGCACTACGGGAGGCTTCAGGCCCTGAGTGCAGGGAGGCGTGGCCAGGGCCCCGACGGCCTGTGTGAGGAGGGGGCGCCGAGGCTGCGAGGATCTGACGGCAAGAGGGGCATTGGCAGACTGCCGGAGACTGCTTCGACCTGCCCGGGGTGCCAGCAGCAGTACTCTTGGGTGTCCGAAATATGAACTCCTGGCACCGAGGAATAGTGAAGCTTGCTGCATACGGCTGGGGGCATTGCTCGGATCTCCCCCCCCCCTTTTTTCTCAATTTATTGCCCACCCTTTCATCGCCCCAAGTGCTCAGTGGGGATTTAGTGAGCGACTGCCATACTGAGGGCAGAGAGGTTGCTGAGCCGCTCCCTGTGCCCAATGAGACACTGGTGCTTGGGCCCTTGGGGCCTGCAAATCGAATCACCGGCCCCAAAGTTTGGAAATAGGTGCGTGTCCTCGGCGCAAGGGTCCCTGAAGAAGCTCCCGCAGGGCATAGTGCTGTCCCCAGGCAAAGTGGAGACCTCTAAAGACTATAGGGGAAATGCATGGACCCCCCCCCCCCTAGAAAACTGAGTGTGTGGTAGCGGTGAGGCTGAGCTCCAGGACTGGGACTGCAGAGAAGACTAGGAAGAGGGGATTGGCTCCAGGATTCGTGACCATCCACCCGGTTTGCATTGCTGGGCGGTGCGGTGGTAGCGGCAGCTCCCACCGCTGACGGCTTAAGGCGAGGTCATTAACCTGTGGCTCCTGCACATCCCAGATATAAGGGTCGAACTCCGCACCCACACAGAAAATTACTTTACTGAAAACGTGGACTCTGTCGATTCTACGCAAACACGTTGGGAAGCATTCAAAGTGGTGCTCACGGGTCAAGCCCTGTCGTTAAAGACGGGCTGTATCACGAAAAAATGAGAACGCCTGACCAAAATTGAATCTGACCTTCTCGCGCTAGAACGCAAACACTCACGGGATCCCTCGCCATCATAGGCTTCTCCTAAAACAAGATGAGTACAAGATAAAAACCAGGGAGCAGATGGTGGCTAAGCAGCGTGCAACTCAACATAGAATATGTGAGCTTAGGGACAGAGCGGGCAAGATGCTGGCTTGCCTGGAGAGGCGGGAGCAGGGCTCCAGATGGGTGCATAAGCGGACGACACCGGAGGGTGAAACAGTGATACACCCGAGGGGTACAGCGGAAAAATTTGCTGATTACTACGAAACAGTATACTCCCCCTCCACACATTATACAGCGGAGGACTCTTGTCAGCTCCTCATGGACAGCAATGTGCCAAGCCTATCTGAGACAGATAGAGACACCTTGGAGCAAGAGATATCAAATGAAGAAATAGGTAGGGCCCTGGGTCAATTGAAATCAGGAAAGGCGATGGGGCCAAATAGCATCTCAGTGGAATATTTGAAGGCCACGGCCACTCTGACCATACCGCATTTAAAAGCTATGTATGAATAGGGGTTAGAAGGGGGCAGGCTACCGCTGGATCAAAGGGTGGCCACCATTGTAGTTATTCATAAAAAAGGCAAGCCTCCGGAGAGCTGCAGCTCCTATAGGCCAATCTCGTTGATCAATGTAGAGACTAAGGTATTGGCAAAAGTCCTGGCAAATAGATTGGTAACAGTTATCTTCTCATTGGTACACCCAGACCAATCCGGCTTTATGCCAGGGCGCAACACGGCCCTCAATCTGCACCGCCTGCACAACGTGATGGCCCGTAGACAATACATTGAAGAAGACGCTGCAGTGCTATCCCTTGATGCCTCTATGGCGTTTGACTCCATAGAATGGCCATACTTATTTGAAGTGCTACCGAGGGTGAGATTAGGGCCCAAATATGTAGCTTGGGTGAAGCTGTTATATACCAGAGTGCTGGGACTGGTGAGAGTGAATGGGTTCACGTCAAGAACATTCGAGTTGCGCAGAGGAACGCGGCAGGTATGCCCGCTATCCCCACTGATCTTTGCCTTCGTACTGGAGCCACTGGAGTCTTGGGTGCGTAGGGATGTGATGGTGCGTGGAATGCGCTGGGCAACAGATGTTGAAGACCGCATATCAGTCAGTCAAAATACTCTTTATTCGATTTTTGTTAAAATCATAAAAGGCACAATACAAATACAAATACAATTTTTTTTAAAAACATCACTTGATCTCATTACAAAAGTTTTCTACTTAATGACTTCATTTCATCAGGTTGTTACACAAAAGTACCAAAATTTACAAATCTATTTACAAATATTAAAAATTTTCCATTAAAAAACAAATTTGTGTTAAAATAGGTCTATCTGGGGTAATCTTTTCTTCCTAGATCTAAATGCAGCGGTTAGATAGCAAGCAACACTAAACATGGTGTAAGTATCTGCTAACATTTGGAGGGAGATTAAGGCTGGTCTTATTTGAGTAAAACCCGCCGCTTTCAAGACAGGGAATAGGTATTTTTTCCTTTCACTGCTATAAAAGCCACAAAAAAATATAAAGTGGAGGGTGTCTTGAACTGAAAATTGGTCACATCCGCATGGCGGACCATCTTCAGGTTTTGACCACACCGGGAAATTTCCTAGGGAGTAATGGATTAAGTTCATCCTAAATTTAGTAAGTAGGAGTCTATGAAGAGGGTTAGTCACAACTTTTAGATATGGTTCCAAGGCGGGCGAAGTCGTTAAAACTATATGTGCCCTCACCATGGGTTTCCTCAATTCCAACTCTTCTCTATCCATACGAGCCCTCTCCAAAAACATCTGCTTAATCCATCTGACATCCTCCCTTCTAATGTTGGTTGGGTCGTTAAAAAGTTCCGGTCTCCCCAGCATGAGTAATGTCGATTTAATATATTTTAGCCAGGGAATTCTCATGGCGTTATCCCTTGCAATAACGTCCTTAAGGATGGCATGATTTAGCGTTAGCTCGGGGTTCAGCCATGTTTTGGCCCAGAAAAGGAGGGGGGCTAATTTTAATTTATCAGAGATATATGGTAAACCTATTTCCTCATGGATAGAGAAGGTGGGTGTGGAATCAGGGACAGATAAAATGTTCCTAATAATACCATTTTCTACCCTCTGTATTTTTGCCGTGTCTGCGTAACCCCAAATCGCAGACCCATACATGGCGATTGGTACGCACTTACTGTTGTATATTTTGATCACCGCCTCCATTGGTTTGGCTCCCAGTCTTTTTGTAAAGGCCAGCAGGGCTGATGAAGATCGTGCTAAGCTAAGGCTCTTTGCTTTAATCTGGGGGACCCAGGACCCTCTTTGATCAAAAAGGACTCCCAGGTAAGGAAAAACTGGTACCCTAGAAAGAATCTCCCCTTTACAAATAAATGATTTTTTCTGCAACATGTTTACTCTGCGACCGATAATCATAGTGTGGGACTTGGAAACATTAATTTTCAAGTCTAGATTCTCCATAAAGGAGCCGAAGCGGTCCAGAAGAGTCTGTAGGCTAATCCCTGTTCGTGCTATTAGGACGGCATCGTCCGCGTATAGGAGGGCTGGAATCTGGGCTCCTCCTACACGGGGTACATCAGCCAGTCCTGTTTCTAGGTATTTCCCCAGTCCATTTATATAAATGGTAAAAAGAAGGGGGGCCAGGATGCAACCCTGGCGCACCCCCTTTTCAGATTTAAAACTTTCCGTGCACCTTCCATCCCTGGTAACTCTTATTTTTGCGTTGAGATCTTGGTGTAACCTTGCCATAAATGCCACCAAGGGTTCCTCTATGCCTAGCTCTAGTAGAATAGTCCATAACTTACTCCTGTTCACCAGGTCGAAGGCCGAGGAGAGGTCCATAAAGGCCAAATAAATTGACCCCTCCCCGGCCACCGTGTACCTGGAGACTAGAAGGTGGAGATTGGAGCATTGTTCCAACGTCCCCCTATTCTCACGGAAGCCGTATTGAATGTTCGAGAGTCCCCCGTTCAGTTCTAAATTTTCCCTTAGTTGAACCAAAAGGACTCTACCTAAGATTTTAAAAGTGGAGTCGATAAGGGAGATTGGGCGATAGCACCCGGGGTCCTCCCGATTTCCCTTCTTGAAGATGGGAACTATTATGGATGTTGCCCAAGTTTGAGGTAGGGATCCTTCGTTTGCTGCTCTAAACACTCTGGTCAGTACTTTGCTCCAAAATACTGGGCAATATTTAAAAAAGTCTGCCGGGACACCATCAGGGCCTGGTGCCTTGTTTTTTGTGGTATCCATAATGGCTTTAAGGACCTCCTCTTCCGTAAACACCACTGAGGCTTCACAGTGGACCACCTCAGTAATACTTGGGCAGTTTGATGGTTCACCCCCATAAATATTGCTAAAATGCTGTACCCATCTCTCATCGGGAATTACACAATCTGTAATCAGATTGTTCTCCCCTGAAAAAAAGGAATGATTAATGATTTCCCAAAACTGTTTACTATTTTTTAGGACATCTACATTAAGTAGATCATTCCAAGCATTGTTTTTAATTTCATTTTTCCTTGCCCTCACATTGGCTTTATAGGCCCGCCTCAGGTGAGAAATTAATTCTTTATCCCTATCCTTGGCCTTGAGGGCCAGTTTCAATTCTCTATGTGCCCTTGAGCATTTGCTATCAAACCATTTGTGGGGCTTTGTGGGGTACTGAGATTTGGGTTTTGTAAGATCCCTAGCGGTTTGTGCACAAATACAATTAAAAGCAGTGACAACCTGAAGGTTCGAGGCAGTTTGGTCTAGACAAGTTTCTATCGGTCCCTCAATTTTAGGAAGTAAGGTTTCCATAAACTTTTCCTCCATGGCCATACCCCATCTGAGCCGTCTGCCTTGATCACTGGGCACCGCCATGGCGCAAACCCGGGGTTGGTCCACCTGTCTGCGCCATAAGTCACTCCAGTGTATTTCAGTTGACAGAGGGTTATGATCGCTATGGGGTGAGACAGTAACTTTATAGTCTCTTGTCTTTAAAATCAAGCCTACGGACATGAATATGGAGTCAATTATCGAACCCCTAGGTTGTACCTTTAAAGGTGGGGACCTTCTCATTAGTAGCAGTTTTGTATGGTTCATACATATTAAAATTGGCACACAATAAGTCAAGTGACTCCCCCATTTTGGTGTGTTCAAAGTGAGGAATGCAGGCTCCAGCAGGGGAATCTGCATCTAATGGTTGACAGGGCAATTGACATTTGTGGCTATTAAAATCACCCATTAAAAAAATCTCAAAAGGAGTATGTGAATTTTGACTGTATTTGTTTATCAAGTTCACCAAACAATGCAAGTGTCCAAATTCATTTGGTCCACCCCAGGCGTTATAAAAATTAATTACTAGTATAATACAGCTCGGGGAGACTGTCCATTCTATTGCTAGGATGTTTGGGGAACCTGAATTCAATAAATTAAAAGTTCCTACTAAATCTAAAGAAAAAAATGTGATAAGCCCCCCTTTTGCTCTCCCCGCGTTACTAGAACTAGCAGGTATTATAAAGCTTAGGAAGCCATCTAAGGAAAAGGAAAGTGAAGTGTCCCACGTTTCTTGCAGAGCTATAACCTTATGTTTGGAGATGTATTGTATCCATGTAGGGTCCGATCTTTTAGCTCTTATTCCTGCAACATTCCAAGTCATGAATGTGCATGGTAGGGAAGTTACCCTCTCAGGCTTGGCTATTATAGGTGGTGTTAAGGGTGTAGGTAGTCAATCGTTTATATTCAAATCACTTAAGGGATTAAAGCGATTAACCAGGTCCATAATAGGGCCTGTGTTATGGTACGTAGATGAATTTCGACTCGCTTTCCTAGTTACAGTTTGCCACCCATTAGCTGCTGGGGCCATATTGGGGGGGGCCATCCTATGTGAGTTGAAGCGGGGCTGTGGGGGATAAAAGAAACCTAATGGAACCGCCCTGAGACTGTCGTTTTCCTTAATGTCTGATCCATCCCAGAACAGGGTAATCGGGCAATGATCATTATTAAAGTTTATCACCACACAGTCACCTTTCACATTTTTAGCCCGTTTTCCCACCCATCCTACCCTTCTCGCAGCTATGATGCTAGAGGATGTGTTTGAATCACCGCTACTTAGATCATCGCACCATTTTTTTACTTTTCCTATAAGTGCGGGAGTGGACTCCTCCTCGCCTTGCCTTAACGGGGGCACCCCTAGGAAAACAGCTACATAGGGTACTACCGCAGGGGGCAGATTTAGGTGAATCTTGCTTTCCAAGTAACTAGTTTCCCCTGATGTTGAGGGGACCTCCTGTCGGGTGATAGGTATGGGTGGTTGGGGGACCTGTAGGCCTACAATATCTGATTCCATGGGCTCAGGTGTGGCCACAAGAAGTGGTAAAGGTAACTGCTGTGCGCTGTGACATTCTACGACCTTTTTATCACCAAAAGACAAGCTATCAAGTTTTTTTGCTATATCGTCTATCAAGACACATTTTTTTAGCAAGCCTTCGAGACATGTGTTCATAGTATCTACTATGTCCTTTGCAATTCCCACTAAAAGGGGTTCAATCCGTTCCTCAAAAAGAGCCTCAAGATGGTCCTTCAGGGACTCCTCCATCCCATGACTAACTCGAGGAGGGACCTCCCTCTTCTTACGTTTTTTCGAGGACAATTTTGAATTTCCCAATGGGTCCGGAGTCACAGTGGGAAGCAAAGTTTGGGATGCACAAGCTTGTGGTAAAGTGGAAACACTAGCAGTTGTGGGTTTCGTTATAATGACATCAGGCTCTAGGGGAATGGCTTGCGCTTCGGGTAATATAGATGTGGAAGGGGACTTAGCTAATATACCCAGTTCTTGCTGTGCTGTGGCGATTTCTTTAGTTAAAGCCCCCACCGCAGAAGTAAGGTAGGACAAGATGGAGTCAGATTGTTTTGCCACTTTAGCCTTTTTCCCACCATCATCTGCGGTAGCCCCGCTTTTCCGCTTACCCATATTAGCAGGAAATGTACGGTGGGTAGCCCAGCCCTGCCTGGTCTTGCCGTGGACTGCCGTAGACTGTCCCGCCCTTGTCCCGGGCTTCTCCCGGGCTTCTCCCGGGCTGCTCCCGCGTCGCGGGGGGAAGTCCTGGTCTTTATGCGCCGCCTGGCGCCAAAACGTGGTCCGCTTCTTCCTCCCGCTAGGAACTCTGGGGGATGTAGTCTTTTTCCCAGCTGGACGGCGGCGGTGCTCGTTGGCAGAGAGCGCCGCGGCTCCTTCCTGGCTCCTGGCTGCAAGCGGTCCCTTCCGCCAGCAACGCTGCACCCTGGTGAGTGCGCTGTGTCCCCCGCTCTGCCGGGGGAAGTCCTGGTCTTTATGCGCCGCCTGGCGCCAAAACGTGGTCCGCTTCTTCCTCCCGCTAGGAACTCTGGGGGATGTAGTCTTTTTCCCAGCTGGACGGCGGCGGCGCTCGTTGGCAGAGAGCGCCGCGGCTCCTTCCTGGCTCCTGGCTGCAAGCGGTCCCTTCCGCCAGCAACGCTGCACCCTGGTGAGTGCGCTGTGTCCCCCCGATATCACTATATGCCGACGACATTCTGCTCTATCTAGCATACCCATACAGATCGATCAGGGTGGTTTTGGATATTTTTACAAACTTTGGTAAATGCTCGGGGTATGCAATTAATTGGCACAAGTCAGTGTTGTTTATGCTGAGAGGTGATGTGCCTCGCCTCCGGATAGACTGTGCGATAACAGTCGCTAAGGAAGGTTTTCGCTACTTGGGAATTTTTATCACTTCAGACCCAGCCTGTTTTTATAGCTCTAACTTGGCCCCACATTTGGCTAGACTACGAGCAGATGTGAAGCACTGGTGGACCTTGCCCTTTACACTGGTGGGAAGGGCGGCACTCTTCAAGATGCTGGCTCTTCCTCGCCTTCTCTATGTGCTACAAAACTGTCCTCACAGAGTTCCGGATTCGTACTTCATGGCTGTTAATGGAGAGGTCTGCACGCTGCTGTGGGATGGTGGGGACCCTAGGATTGCACGGCAGAAACTGACAAAAAGCTGGTACGATGGGGGCATCGCTCTCCCTGATATACAGCGATACTACTGGGCGGCCAATCACTGGATTTACCACCCCCAGATGACCAGGTGTACTCTCTCGATAGATACCAAACTGATATCTCGGGATACCTGGGGGCCTTGTATGCCACAGGCAGGAACCATAAGGGAAAGTTCTTTGGACCGACCAAACACACACTAGAAATCTGGCGAATAGTTACCTCTCGGCTGGGTTGGACAGGCACTCTCTCACTAGCCACACCACTGTGGTTCACTCCAAAACTGGGAATGCTGGGCTATCAGCCCGGATTTGATAAATGGGATCTTATCGGGGTGTCTACAGTGAGGGATATGGTTAAAAAGGGGGCAATACTGACATTTACTGAGCTCCAGAAACAATATCAGCTGACACAGGGGGAATTGTACAGATACATGCAAATTAAGCATGCCCTGCAGACAACGTTCCCTTCTCCCAAAGACATACTGGAGTCGTCACCCCTAGAGGACCGTTTGCTTGACTCAAAGGCTATATCTTTGACATACAAAAAGCTGAGTAATAACCTACCAGACGATTTCTTGAAGCTTAGGGAGAGGTGGCAAAGTGACATAGGGTCCATAGAAGATGAAGACTGGCAAGCGGCCCTAATGTCCCCACGCGCAGCGGCAATTACCCAGCAATTTAAACTGATTCAGCTTAGAATACTCCACCGATCATACATTACAGGGACGGTTCTAGCCAAGATAGGGTCTAGGCCCGATGATCGCTGTCTAAGAGGTTGTGACCAGAAGGCCACGTTCTATCACACACTGTATATCCCTTGTGGGAGTGAGTTACGACACGTATGTGCACGGCCCTGGGGAAAGCTATTGTACTGACCCCACAGTTGGGAATCTTAAATATTTGGGAGGCCTCGGACCTGACTGAAGTCGAGCAGCAATTCACTACGTTGGGATATACGCTAGCAAAGAGGGAATTGGCCAAGGGATGGGGGAGTGTAAGCCCACCTCGTACCACACTCTGGGTTACAGAAATGGACAGATATATGCTGGCGGAGACAGAGGTATACAAGGCTCGGGATGCCCCAAGAAATGGGACATGAAGTGGTCAAAGTAGAATAAATACAGGGGAGATCTTTGTGTGTCGCCTACTGTTGAAATGGAGATGCGAAGACAGGAGAGACTTATGGAAGATGTGTAAGGTGCACATATGATTAATGTCTTTGTATGATCTTATGGCTAAGAACATGTACAATGTCGTCCAATCATGTACTGTATGACTATGATAGGCATCAATAAACAAAGTTTAAAAAAAAACAATAACAAAAACAGAATGGAGCACTGAAGGGTCTGCAGACTGGCAAAAACAAATACGCTCTGGCTAAGAATTGTACTTTTAATAGCAGCCCATTACAAAACTGGGTAATGTTGAAGGGTGATGTGAAATCAACTGTGTCTCGCTTGTTTACCGCCAGCAAAGATGTTTAGCTGCCAGCTAAGGAGGCAAGGGCGCAAGGTGTGGAGTTAGCATCAGTTGATATGCCCTGATCAGATGCTGGCCCTCCCCAGGATATCAGCCTCAGTTCTGTTTGTAGTCTCTCCACCAGCTTCTCCGCTTCTGGGGGACTAGAAGACTCTCCAGCTGGTAATGAAACTCAGGAACCATCTCTACAGGCAATACTACAGCTATTGTAGTCCCAGTGGACAGAGGCGCAGCAGTATTATGAGCAAGTAAGAGCTGACAATGAGGCAATTCAGCAGTCAATATCAGAGGTCACTAGCAACATAACTGCTCTGTTCACAGAAGTGGCAGAATTACAGTAACGGGTTGTGTTGCAGAGGAAGTTGGTTCAGCTACATCTAAATTCATTGAATATCAGGACCATCGGCTGGCTTTGGTACAGTCTAAAGTCGAAGATCTCGGAAATCGCCAAAGAAGTAACAATTTGCGAGTGTTTGACATTCCGGAAGGGAAGTAGTAGGATGACCCCCAACAGTACATAGTGCAGCTGTTCAGGAAAGCCTTTCTAACCTCATGGACTGGGACATAGATTCACAGGTTCAAGGGGCACATCCTCTACCCATAAATCGGGATAGCGATAGGTCTTTCTCTAATTCACATTCTGTGCATCCTCATTCAATCGTAGTCTACATAGGCAAGTGTTTGCAGAGACAGGTGATTTCCATGAAAACCTGCCTGGGTCTGCTGGTAGCAGTGGATGACAGGTCAATCTTTGGCCATTCAGACCTCAGTAAAATGACAATGGACAGGAGACGGAAATTGTGCCAATTGATTGACCCTTTAAAGACGTTTGGGGCACAAGTCTTTCTGCAGAAACTGGCAAGCCTCACAGTAACTTTTATTGGGCAGATTGAGATGTGTTTTACAGAACAGGATGCAAAACACCCCTTCGCAACATCAAAGGGATAACTGACTGATTAAGACTTGATTGGTTGAAAACGCAGACCCGTTTCCAGGCGCTGTTGAAGGGAGGCAGATAACAATGGGATTTCCTGTAATTGAAGGGTGCACTATGCAATTGCGTTGCTTGTTAAATTGGCTGTACATTGAGTAGACTTTAATAAAAATATGTTTTTAAAAAAAATTGTATGGTTGAAATACTAAGAATGGGTTTGGGTGTTTTGGAATAATGCTTTCTTTTTTAAGGGACCAGCTATTGCTACACTGCTTCTTGGGTTGGGCTTTTTTCTTATTACTACTTCACAGGGTAAACTTGGGATCTATTGGGGCTTTTTTAACCATCCACAACCCAAAGGTGGGGAAGGGTTCCCTAGCCAGTGATGGGGAGCTCCTGAGTCAGGCAGGTGACGGTTGTGGGTGGAGATGGTGTTTAGTGTCAAGGTACGTGCATACAAAACTTTTGCATTTGGCAGGTGGGGAGTGTAAGGGGAACAAAATCAGAGGATATATCACAAATCGATGGAGATGTATAAGGGCATGGCTTCTCTGGGCAGGGTGGGATGGCTAATAGAGCACACGCAATAATGACTAGATTTAAGTGGATGCTTCAGAACGCATCTGGCCTCAATTCCTTTAATAAAAAAAATTTCGCACGGGAGGAGAGTAAAATGTATAACCCACATATAATTGCGCTAACAGAGACCCATTTGGCATAAAAAAAGATAGACATCTATATAAACAACTTGGCGAAAATCTGTTGATCAATACATCACAGACTGCCCCTATTCGAAGGGTTGCTATACTGGTAGCAAAGAGCTTGGTGTGTAAGAATGTGAGAGCTACATCTCATGCTAGGGTCAGATGGGCGATTGTTCAACTTCTTACTTATGGGCAGAAATATGTACTATGTGCAGTTTATGGGCCGAACGTTGATGATCCCAAGATGTTATATGATCTTTGTTTGGAATTATTGGACCGGTCTAGTGAAATGCTGGTAATGGGAGACTTCAACTGTGTGATCGATAATGCTATAGACTCAACCAAACATCTTGACTCTCCATGAATGGTGAGGACAAGGACTTACATGTTTGAACTCGCTCTGTTACGTGGGCTTATTGATATGCCTGGAGGGCACAGTATTCTACTATACCTAGGTATATGTATTATTCATCGCCACTCAAGCACTATTCTCTGATTGATATATTTGTTAAATGGGGGACTCTTGGGGAAATTGAGATAGAGGTATGCCCTAAGGTGTCATCAAACCACAACTCTGTTATATTAGGTGTAAACTTGTTAGGGGTGGGGGTCAGACGGCATCAGTTTTGTTTCCTAGATACCTTCTCACTAACTTAGGCTTCTGCAAGGTTGTGGCGAGTTCTTTCACAGTTTTTTTAGAGATGTTTTTATTGGTTTGAAAAAACATGTAAATCACAGATCATTTGATTGTATACAATTCAACACTGTTACAACATTCGTCTATTTAAAGGAGTAAATCCTGGCTTTCCTGGGGTGTTTCATGATTAGGCTTGTAAAGTATGGCACAGATCTGGCACACAGACGCTAGGGCAGTTATTTGATGCAAATGGCTTTCATTCTTTTTCTGAGTTACAAAATGAGTTTGACCTTACTCGCTATAACTTCTTTAAATATTTACAGCTGAGGGACTACTTTACACTGAAAGCAAGGCGATAATTGAATTAGAAACTTCAGCTATTTTATCAAACATCATTAAGGTTAGCTGGAAATTACTGTTTACCACTAACTACCAAGGGTTTTGTGAGCACAGAAGTGAAGAAAGCCTTCACTCAGCAGCTAAATGGAGCAAAGTGCTCTCTCAGGAGATGTTACCATCAGAACTATATTGGGCTTTAGAGACAGTTGAGGGTGTTGTTAATTCAGTTAATTAAAAACTGCATCAATTTAAGACAGTTTGCATGTTTTAATACACGCTAAACAAACGTATGAGGTGGGGTCCAAACTTTTACCCAGACAAAACTAACTGCCCAAGTGTAGATGTCAAGCAGCAGACATCCTGCATATGTAAATGTAAATTGATACTTGTATAGCGCACTACTCACCCGCAAGGCTCTCAAGGCGCTTGTACGAATACCGCTGTGGAACCCATCCTGGCTTTCCCTGTGAGGCGTCCACTCCTGGGCACCCCCAAGGTGGAGGCCAGGCATCCTTAGCGTTGTGGGGGCCGTTGTGGAGATTAAGCAAGCTTTTGCCCAGAGTTGCAGAGTGGGACTCCATGATTGGAATAGGCACCGAGGCGAGAATTATCAGGTCCGTGGAATTTTTGAGCCCAAGACCCGCCGAGGCGGGGAATTGAACCCTGGTCCCGGGCTAGATCTCTGCATCAGGGTCTGCTGCTCTAACCATTGAGCCACACTTCTCCACATATGTTATACACAAGCCCTGCACTTAAGCTATTCTGGGAGGAGGTGTGTCAATTAGCTACGGCAAGCTTAGCATATTAACTCCTATTAATTCCAATGAAAATAATGTTGGGATATGGGCTGGAGTTCGACATTAGGCTGAGACAGCTGCTGTCTATACTTACAGTATCAGTCAGAATCTATTGCTAGTTCTTGGGTCTCAGTATTTCCCAGCGGGCAACCAAGTGGTGGGCAACTAGCCGCCAAATACATGATTCAGAACATGCTCGGGACAGAGTAAGGAGTGCTCGGTCCCTTAGGAGGTTTGACAGAATATGGGCACAATTTCATAGGGACCAGTACACTGATGTCTATCAATGCTTGTAATATTTGTAGTTTTTGGGCAGATGGCATGTACGTATTTTTCCTTTGGATGCAGTATTTCTGCTTGTCCCTCCTGTATTTATTTGTTAGTATGTTATCATTGACATGAACTTCCTTTCGCCTGCTCATCTGCTTCACCATTTTGTTTGCTGATGATGATAATGATTGTATAAAGTTAAATGTGTCCATTGGATTGCCAATGAGGTATGTGATATGATTATGACTTAATAAAAAATATTCAAAAAAAATAAACGTCAAACGATTGCGCAGAAAAAAAGGAAAGAAACTGATGTCAGCAGGCAAGGGTAATGCTTATATGCCAATCTGCTCCATCACTTCTGGTGCCTTACAGAGTTACCTTGGAGCCACATGGCACCAACCTACGGTCGTGCTGGAGCATTGCTGAAGTATTCTCCAGATACCCTTTGGCACCTGGGGATATTCTAAAAGTGAAGATTCTACTGTTAGAAGTATCCCCCAGAACAAGGGGTTTTAGCACCAAATTTGTTTGGCAGTCCTGAGAGATTTTACCCTACTCAATTAGCACTTTATTTTTCCCCCCACTATAATTTTGAGGGCACATATGTCCATTGCCCTGCCATGTTTTATTTAGGATCAATTCTATTAATCTCCTGCACTGGGACAACTTACAGCTGCAAAGGGACACTGTCTGTAACTGGAACAGAGCCACAGGGCACTTGTCTGCTGCCCCAATCACCCTTGGCAGAGGAGGGCCACGAGAGGTGAAAGCAGCCTCTATGCTGTGGAGGCAGTTGCAATCCCAACCCTAGTGCAGTAGTGAGTTTGCCTTCACATTCTCTTTTTTTAATGTACAAGAATGCACAACCTGGACAAGGAGGGAGAACTTGCAAATACACCCTTGACCTTGGGTAAGGGGAGGGGCTAACAAAGACTTTCCACCCCAGACAAAGGCTTATTCCCGAAGGGAGCATTCATGCCCATGAAGTGCAAACATGCTACCATATTGAAATTTCAATCAAAAGAAACACTGAAGTTCGCAAATAAATATAAAACGTTGAGGAAGTTTAAGATAATGGGAACAGATAGGTTGATGAAGGGCTTTAACATTGGCTAAAACTACAAGACAAAACCTTAAAATTGCCAGTCACAGTAGTATGTTAAACTTTAACTCAGCCTAATGATTTCATCTTTCAAATGTTAAAGGGTATTTCACACTTTAAAATCCATAAATAAATGAAGAATTCCACATTTAAATATGAAAAAAGTGCAACAGAACCAGACAATAACCCGAGTAAAATCATACATGGAAATGTAAATTTATATGATCTGTAATAACACAGAAAAATATTTCATGGACATTACAAAAACACTAATGTTATTCTCACAGGCAGACACATTTAGGAAATATGTATACAGAGCAATATGAATAATGGTATAGCTACCATATCAATTCGAATTCAATTCTAACTACATCAACTGAGAAAATCATACCAAGGTTTTGCTCACTCTCCATTCGTTTTACTCATTGGTCATTCACAAATCATGTACACCTTTCACACCTCAGCACAGAGGATGGCAGGGGTGGCATTCAAGATTAATGTATAAGCTTGTAAATTTCACAACCTTTTACATATTGGGTTGCATTCTGTAGCTCATTCATTTATACAAGGGAAAAGGTAATTCATTCAATCACAATTAATTGGTTGGTAAAGGTTCATAACACTAATCATAATTTAAACTTCATTTGCACAACGTGACAATCATTTTTGCAGAGTAAGAGGACTATAGGAGCCACTGATTAGCAATACATACCAGATTAGGAAATATGATTTTTCACATTACCTAATCTACATGTGATTAAAACAGAAGGGAATTAACATGACTGTATTGCAGAAAATGCATAATAAATATAAACTCAATATTGCATAAAGTCCAGTGTATATAACAATATGTCCTCAGCGCATGAAAAAGTGAGCAGTAGTTTAAACATCTGAAAATAAAATAAAACGCATAAAAAGCCACAGCTTATTTTCGTACCTTTAAATTAAAGCCAAATCTTCCCTCTTCATCTGGGGTGATGTGCACCAAGAGCAAGCCTCCAGACATAGATTCATTCTGAAAGAGATTTACATTATCGTTTAGGTGTGTTGTAAAATATCTCATTAACCCATTTGAATAAAATAGGTGCTTGCTACATAATTTCTATTGTACCAAAAGAAAAGTTTATCCTCCACATGCTTGACTGGATCATTAAACATGTCCCTCACCCATCGCTCTCCAGTGCCACCCTGCAGTGTCACCCATCAAGGATGTAACAAGTCTGTAACTTATAAGGCGGGGACTGGGGCACTTGTGATAGTTCCTAGTACTTTTTGCACACTTCATTGAGGTGTACAGGGAGGAACCTAGAGGACAATTGACAGCGACATAACCCACCTTGGCACCTAAATAGTAACAACACCTACTAATAGAGGAGGAAAGAGGGTGGCTAAGAATCTGTGGTAACAGTATGCACCAAAAATACCATAACCAGAGAAAAATCTATGTTTCTTTTCATGGATACATGTTCCTGCAGATTTACCACTTTATGATTGAGTCCCAAAGCAATACTCTCCAGGATGGGGAACTGAGTAAAGCACATTAACACAGGAAGTCTTGCAACACCGTCCTGGCAAAGTATCCATCACTGTGTGCATGAGCTGTGAGGCAGTAGTGTTCAGCTAATGTATGTAAGGATAGCCACATGGCTTCATGACTGATGTAAAAAATCAGTCACATCTGGTGAAAACAGCAGAAGGCACAACAGCCTTGACAGCATTGGCCCTTTGTGCCCATGGAAGAACAGAACTTAATGTAAAGGATAACCTAAAGTGAGATGGTCATGATTACCGCTTTGGCCTTCTTGATTCCAACAAAGCTTACAAACAGCATATTGCTCACTCAATCCTTTTCTATGAAGTCAATAGAGTAGGACAGCACATGCCTGGGTTCAAGCCTATGCAGCTAATCTTGACTTGTTAGAGTGGTGAAGAAGAGTGATAGACTGGCCAGTGTCAAACTCTGGCACAACTTTAGGCAGGACTGCAGGTCAGATGTGAAGCACCAATGTATCTAGCTATATCTCCGTGAAAGGTGCACACATTAGGAGGGCCTTCAGGTCACCAACCCTACCGGCTGAAGTTGTTGTCACTAAGAAAACTATTTTCAACATCAGTAAACAAATCTGTCAACTGTGCATTGGTACAATTGGAGACATCATTGGTAACATTAGGACCAAATTCAAACTCCTCTGATGAATGATGAACACAGTGGGAAGAAACAAGTACTGCAAACCTGTCAGGAATAACATCACAAGTGGCAAACTAAATAAGAAGGCTGCTCAGGAAGGTACACTAAGGCCAAAAGAGCAGTCACATAACTGTCAAGTCCTGGTAGGTAAGAGATAGAGTGAAACACTGAACATCACAAAGCCAGTTAGACAAAAGATCCACATCATCCAACTCTCACCACTCAACAAAGTTTGTCCAGGGACCCATATAAATGCATTATTTTCAGGTTTCCTGGCAACGAACACTACCTCTGCCATTTCTGTAGGTAAACAGAGGGTAGCTAGTTGGCAGCACTCAATTTTCACATGTGCAGTTAGAGGATGGGACAGAGATCTGTCCACATGCTGTAAGAGAAGGTTCACGCTTTGCAGGAGAGGAAGTGGAAGTCTTCCTTTGGAGACTTTCATATATTGTTAAGGCAAGTGGGTGCTTTGCCATTGGTTTAAATGGCAAAGTTAAACTAGTAGTTTTAAAACTGCCCTTCCAGTGGCAGGATCAGAGCCAATTTGTATTTTGTCACACAAAGGGTGGCACCTTCAGTGCTGCAGCCCTGGATGGACACTCTGCCTCATGTGCCCTGATTACCCTGGGCACCATATACTAGGAACTGTGGTCTCTGCCAAATGGGGGTACCCAACTGAACATAGACTTTGTAATGGTTTAGCACACTGGCACAGAGGTCTGGTTCACAGATATCAGTGCACTCTCAGAGTCGAAAAACTAGCAGCAATCGTCTAAAATCACGGGGGTGAATGTGCAAAAAAAGAAGCATTTTCTTAGAGAGTGGATCAGGAAGGTACGTTTGCCATCAGATCTGAGTGGCCAAAACTCTTGTGGCAGAGGCTTTCCTGTCAGTGGTACTGACCAGACAGTTGAGACCTGAGAGATGGTGGATGGTCAAAAGACTGAAAGAAATTACCCACATTGTAGAAGGCGACCATAAGGGGGCACAAGATCGAGTTTATTGCCTGTTTAAGTGTACTGAACTATGGCATATTGCCTGATATGAAGAGAGGGGCATTATATCGGTGACTTCTGTGGTGCTCTGCACTATACTGTACTGAACTCTTCTGTGCAATTAACCACACTTCTGTCCGCCCTTGTCAGACTAGACAGCTGATACTCCACAGGACTCACAAGGTGGAGGTACTGTTCACTCTAATTCTCCACCCCTGATCTGTAGTATGAAGCAAGCCACCAGGTGCTTGCCTGGTCACATGTCACACTGAAAGTCAGAAAAACAGCTTTCCTTCACAGAAGCCAACCCATGCAGGATGCAGAAGGCTCAAAGGGAACAACCTGCTGCCACAATGCCTTAGAGACAATTCTAAATTATTTGTCATCAATAACTTTTGATTCTCTTCTGGAGTAGGCAAGGAACCAAAACTCGAGGCCAAGATCAAATCAAGCGAGTTAATATGTCTACCAATAAACATGGTGACTTCCCGCAAAGAGATTATAACATCATAACAGGACTTTTCATTGGTGACCAATCTAAAGAGGAAAAAGATCCTTGCACACAGACCTCAATATGTCTTGCTACCATCATTTATTGAGTCATTACAAGGGGCGTGGCGAACAAGTCAAGATGGCCGACATAAGATCCTAAAGCTCCGCACCCACACCCTCGATTATCCTGACATATCAAAATAATCTAAGTAATCCCACCCGATCGAACAATTGATGACAGCGAGATCCTATTTTTTATGCAGGACACACAAGCCTGGTGAACTCAAAAGCTGAAGGGTTGTATACGGCGGCGAGGTAAAGTAAGAGGCCTTGCTCGTGGTGCAACTACCGAGCTATCAAGCTGTGAGGAGCTGATTGCGCCAGACTGCAGGGGACATCACAGGCTCCTGGTAGGAAGAGGACAAGGAAGCCGGGAAATTGGCCCTGGTGGTACCTAGGAGGACGCCTGAAGTTGGAGGCAACACTCAAGGCCTCCACAGATATCCTGCAAGAGAGACTCAGCTCCAGAGCAGCGAGCGGCTCAGAGCAGTATGCCTGCTGAGCAGAGCTGAATGCACCCACTTTCCCACCCCAGACCTGAGACACAAGAGTTGAGCAGTAGCCACCACGATTCAGCCTACATACACAGCACGGGCATGTCCAGATACTGAGGGGGTGACTGAAGCCAGGGGCGAGGCCCACACCAAGGCACAAGAACGAAGACAGGCCCAAGAGGCCTAATTGTGCAACCCAACACTGGCCGTGCTGAGTCAGCCACGCTAGGTCAAACGGATCTCCCCTTTAGATGGAGGTGAGGCTCTGCAAATTATAGCGCTTTCAGAATAGGATGGGGCGCAGGGCTAGACAAGGCCTACGATTTGCTGCGGAGACACGGGACCGGGCATGAAGCTCGATTCAGGCCTAGGTCGATACAAAGTGACGCACAAGAGGAGCAGGGACACCTGAACATCGGTGCCATGAGGCTGGGGCATCTGCAGAGTGCAGGGGAACGTCCCAGCCGGCATAAATGACCAGAAGAAAGCCAGGAACAACGTGGCCTGACCCCCCGCCTGCATGCAGCACCCTCAGCATTGGTACATTGTAGCTCAGTGAGGTTGTGTGAGACCTGGAGGGTGGTTCGAGCCTAGGTCTCCGCATCAGTGGCGCGACGGAGAGAGTTTGAAGCACGGCTGTGAGAAGCCCCCGCGGAAGTGGTGCAGAAAGCAGCTCAGAGCCCAACACGGCTGAGCAGTGTTAGGTGCACTGATTGCTCCACTTCGGCCCTGGAACACAAAAGTCAGTCAGCAGCCATGGCGATCCAGAAACCCACCTAACTCGGAACAGATGCAGCAAAACCTCTAGCGGGCAAAAGAAACCAGGGACGAGGCCCGCATCATGGTGCAGGAGTGAAGCTGAGGCCTCAGGGAACAATCCGAAGCTGATGGTGTTGGCCCGTGGTGGAGAACCCAGACGAGACAGACGTAACTAGCGTCACGGTAAGGGCAGAGGTCATTACCGTGCTGTACCACCGCGAGTGGTCACGGATCTGGAACAGAGACTGATGGAGAGGCAGAAGGCACTTCACGTGGCCGTAACGATCTTGTCCACAACACAGGACTCTAATCACAAAGGAGGTTCTACCCACACAATGAGCGCAGATGGCTCGACTTCCGCAAGATCTGAAGATTTGTATTCCCTGCACCTTCCGGATATTACACCGTAAATGTCAGAGGACAGAATCTGAACATTCACCAACAGCCTGATAAGTTATTGACACTGTGCAATGTGCAAAAGTTGGATGCACTATTTTCACGCTTGATCCCTCCTGCCGGGCATGCAATGCAGGGGAAGATCAGCCATTTAGAATGTCTTATACAGAAGCTAAGTAAGACACTGCCTCCATTTAGTCAGAAAAGGTGCACACACTTACATCCAACACTTAGAAGGGATCACTTAACATCCTAACAGAACATCGAGGGGGTGACACAACATTAAAGGCACAAATCACGCAAACCTTATAGCCAGACATAGGCCACCCTAGTAGGTGCCAAGATTGGGCACCTTTGCTTGGACGAACTCCACTGGCAAGTTTGCTTTCATACGGTTATGCAGATTGCATTTGAATCCCCAGTTCTCTCTTTATTTTTGAGATCCAGAGGAGCGCTACACAATCACCCGGTCCACTGCTGCACATTCACAACCCATACCACAATAGGGGCAGCATTGCTGACACATGGAACAAGCAAATATTATTACACGGAATGTGAGGGGAATGCACACGCCCGCACGTAGATACTACATATACCCATACCTACAAAGCAGATCCACTAACATAGCCCTCCTGTAGGAAACACACTTGACCTAGGTAGAAGTTGAATACCTTTGCCTTCGTTGGTGGGGCCAGGTGTACAGCACTGATTATTCCTCCCAAGCAAGTGGGGCCTTAATATGGATGAAAGCAGAGGTCCTCTATGTGATGGAGGAAATAGTAACTGACACAGAAGGCAGATATGTCTACACCAAAAGCAGATTGAATGGCCACACTCTCCTCATAGGTTCTAAATATGCCCCAAATGTGGAACAAGCCATGTTTCTCCACATATTAACCGAAGTCCTGGCCAAATAGAGTGGAATTCCCTGGTTGATAGAGGACGATTTTAACTCGGTGTTAGATGTGGAGATGGATAGGTCATTCCCACCCAACACGGACCGCTGCTGCGTTAAATGTACAGGCACACAGGCATTAGCCGAGTGGCTGACCTATTGGTCTTTAATTGACATATGGCGCAATCTCAACCCAGACACACGCATTTACACATTCTACTACCCAGTGCATAGCTTGCATGTCAGATTGGATCGTTTAGTAGGGTCATACACTCTCTTTCACCTCATCAAGAGGACTGAATACCTGGGACGCATACATTCCGTTCATAACCCCCAATTGTTGCAACTTCAATGGGAAACAACCTTGCACCTTCAACCAGCAGGGCTGGAAGACCAGGCATTTTGGGCTTCCTTAGGGACAGCGATTTTGGATTATTTTGAGACGAATGACGGTTCCACAGATGACACACTTTTAGATTGGGATGCCTTTAAGGTGACCACCAGGGGGCCTTGCTTAGGACTCACCTGGGACAAACACAAGAAAATAAGTGAAGCACTTAGCAAAGTTAAGATTCAGCTGCTGAACCATTAAACCAACACAGCAGCAGGTGCAGGGGACACTTAGAGCTTAGAAGAGCAGCGCGCTGAGAATGCAGATCTATTGGAGAGGCTCAAATGCCACAATTACGTGGCACACTCTGCGCGCACGCACGCCACAGCTGACAGAGCGGGCCGGTTGCTTGCATGGCACCTGCGCCAGGACCAACCTCATCAGCCCATATGAGCTCTACGAAAGGATGCGGGCGCATGCTATACACACAGCATGAAATACACACAGCAAAGACTCATCATTACGAGCTCCTATATTAGTCTTCCGGGCAGCGTGACGAGCATCAACTGAATGCCTTCTTAGACACAATGCACTTGCCCGGGGTAACCCCAATGCAAAGAGAGACATTAAACGAGCCAATCTCCCCTGACGAAATTCGTGATGCAATAGCGGCACTGACAACAGGGAAAAACCCTAGGCCAGACGGTTTCCCAGCGGAGAATTATAAGGCATATGTCACATCATTGATTCCACCCCTGCACACAGATTATACCAAGGCCTTCACAGAGCAGAGACTCACCTTAGCCATGCCTGAAGTGAGTTTGGTGTCATTACTTAAACCCGAGAGGGATCCCACAGACCTGGGCTCCTACAGGCTGCTAGCCCGCCTTAACGCGGATTATAAGATACTGGCGAAGATACTGGCTGACCGACTCACGCCTGTGGTTCTGATCCTGATTCAAGCGGATCAAAATGGGTTTGTGTCCTCACGAAGCACCTACCTTAACTTGAGGCGCTTCTTTAGAGTCACAACATTCTCTGCGCCAAGTTGGCCATACTCCAGGTCTTTAATAATGGACCTCGAGAAAGCCTTAGACTCCCTGGAAGTGGAGTACTTATTTGCCGCACTAGCACATAACAGGCTAGGTAGCACATTCATACGCATTGTACAACTCTTGTACATTGAGCCAACAGTGCAGTTGAGAGTAGGCCCATATATATCCAACCCAATGCTGGTGAGAAGAGGAAATAGGCAGGGGCGCCCACTATCCCCTCTCCTCTTCTTGCTTGCCATAGAACCATTAGCAGAAGCCGAACACACCATGCTGGCGGGGCAACCTACTTGGGGATGGTACACACATGATATCACTCTATGCGGACGATCTACTAGTGTACAATAAAGACATATGCTCGATTCCCCCAAGATTGGCACATGTTTTAGGAGACTTTGCCTCCTTATCCGGGTTGAAAGTCTGTGCTGCCAAATCTAATTTATATCCCTTTAATGAGAGGTGACAAGACCCGACATGTCCTTAATGGGGTGCGCGTGAAGTACAAGTAGACACCTTCAGCTACCTAAGAATAGGAATATACAGGCAACCGACGGACCTGCCAGATGGTTACCTCGGAAGAGCGCTGACCGCCGTCTGCTCCCAAACGACATTCTGAGGAACAATTCCACTGTCGGTGACACACCAAGTGGCCGCCACCAAATTGGTGATCCTCCCACGGTTTCTATATCATTTTGCGAACTTACCACTATACATTCCTCTTGCCTTTTTTCTCCCCCTAGATTAGAGAAATTGGTTAGTGACTTTATCTGGGGCAGCTACCGACACAGAGTGCGATAAGGAAGCTATACTTGCCCACGGACCAGGGAGGCCTTGTGGCCCCAAACCGTGAACAGTATTACCTAGAGGCACAACAGCTATGGGTGGCAAGATGGCTAGTGGATCGCCAGATTTCTGACATGGCGACTACTCAACCACCCTGTTCTTTAACTACCCATATCAGACTATTTAACTCTTGCACGAAAATAAAACCACCGGAATCATTACTTCTCGGTGTGGCGCACAGGTGTTACTATAGGAGCTTATATATTACCCGACATTTGGCGCCATACGCGCCCGCTTTACTGCTAGAGGGAATGCCCAGAGGACACCTGAAGACCACGACTGTCGAACTGCGGGGCTGGCGGGAGGAGGGAATTCAGGATACAGCAGATCTATACTGGGAGGGTTTCCTAATTCCATGACACACTAGTAGAAGAAGACAGGTAACACCCAGGGAAATTATCAATACACTGCTCGCTATTGCCTACCCTTGCTTCCAAATAGGGGGATTTAACCAATGAGCCCCAAACCCACCTCACCATACAGTATTTACACATAATGGGACCAGGCGGACACCTCACACGTTGATTTTCTGCCTCATGGAGACAACACACAGCAGTCACAATGGCACCGCTTCGGGATCACTGTGAGGGAGACTTGCATCATCTGCTCAAGCACCCTGAGTGGCCCTCAGTGCTGGAGAGCCCTGCATACATCCCCAGGAATGTATGCCTATGCCAAACATAGTATTACGATTCAGAAAAGGGGGTGGTGATGAACAGAGTGTCTGAATTAAGCAGACCACTCTTACCCAATCCAAAGATCAGGGCTTGATCCATCACCGTTATTTAGCTCACTGCACCATCCCAGCTCAGAACCTGGCTATATGCAAATTAGTCTGTCCCTGGCCCATGGCATCATGGGAACAGGGCAGACCAAACTACCAAGCCAATTCTTCACCAGAAAGGAGACAAGCTACCGGGGACCGGTTTCTGGCATTTCAACCGTCGTCGGCCCGGCTTGCTTGAATCCTGATGGTGCCGTGAGCAAGGGACTCATGTCTGAGTATACCCTGCCACACCTATAGAGGCCAAAAACGATTCAGAAAAGGGGTGGTGATGAACAGAGTGTCTGAACTAAGCAGACCACTCTTACCCAGTCCAAATATCAGGGCTTGATCCATCACAGTTATTTAGCTCACTGCACCATCCCAGCTCAGAACCTGGCTGTTAGACCTGTCTGGCTTCTTGCGTAGTCCCTCCAATTTATTATTTATTTTGTCCCCTTTTTGCCCCTTATACCTTTAATAATTTTTGTCCACTAACTTTTTCTAGGTGTTGGTCAAGGGGATAGGTGTTCTTTTTCCCCCTCATAGTTTTTCACCTCAGGCCTAGAGCCCTGTTCTGACAAGAAATAGTTGGAGTCACAAAATGGTGGCTACCAACTGCCCTAACTGCCAAACCCAGAACCAGCCCCATAGAGTAGTATAGGGCATTCCAGAACCTTCTGGTCCCTTCTGGACTCCAGAGGGTCAGCCTATAAAAGGCGGAATGCTGGACAGCCATTTTGTCTGTCAGTGAGGAGCAGCTAGAGTGAAGGCTGAGGTCTGGTAGGGGTAGGATCCTGAAGGGTGGATTGCTCTACAAGGGTAGCCCTCTGTCAAGGCTTTCCCACCTCCCATTTCCTGTTGTCCTAGCCAAGTTAGTTCATCCTGCTGACCCTGGACAGTTAGGTGAAGGGGTTAATTCCAGTAGCCTGTGGAGCTGAGAAGGTCCCTGTCCTGGGAGCTGAACTGAGAGTTCCCCTGTGCCCCTAAGACTGTCCAGTAAGGAGGGATAGGGGATTAGTGCTGAAGAAGAGCTCTGTGCTCTATTCTGAAGGAGCCCCCTTTTTACCCCCCTCCTCCCTAGAGTGTGGAAAGGAAACACTTCCTCTGAATAACTTCAAGATTTCCTTACTTTTGACTGGTCCTGTGGTGTGTGGCAAGCCTCTCAGCCTGTTAGGTGGAAAGTGAGGGGCTAGGATCTCGTTCTCTTCATCAAATTGGGAGCGGGACTCCTGGGGCACCGATTGCGCTCCGTGTCAGCGCCTCCACAGGATCCACTGAGCCTGAGAAGCCTTGTGAGGCTTTCCTTCGTGAGCGGGACCCCAGGGGCGCCTACCGCGCTCCAGTCGCGCTGTTGTGCAGCGCCCCGGTTATCAGGAGAAAGTGAGGGCGAGACACTGCCAAAAGGCGCCTTCGCGCATACCCTGAGTGAGGAGAAGGTGGGGGGCAGTCATTGTTAGAAGGCGCCATCGCGCATGCCCCGAATAGTGAAGCTACCCGTGGAAGGAGGGGCTGGGAAGTGAGCAGGCCCGCGTAGGAGACGCTTCTAGCGTCAGGTGATCGGGACCGACTCCCGCCTGGCATCACTAATCTCCCGCATCTGCGCAGTTGACCCGCTGTGAGAGTGACGCCCAGACCGGCGGGAAGACGAACGACGAGGGAGCAGGCATCGGCGCTTCTCCGCTCCTAGTACCTCTTTCCCTGCCGGAGCTCCAACACGGAGGAGCGGCGCTGAGCAGTGGGGAAGGAGCGGAAGCCTGACACGAGTACCTGCGAAATTGGTGTTGTTTTCCCCGCGCCAGCACCGAGCTAAGCAGCTGGTCGGGGGAACTTAGCAGACTCGTCAGTTGCCGGCTGTCAGCCCAGATACCGGAGGACTGTGGCAGTACCGCTCACTGAGACAGTAAGGAGAGAGGGGGTGAAGGGGAAAGCTGAGCACTCCTAGGATTAAGCACCTCAGGGAATAGAGGAGTGGGAGTCAAGCAAAGGTCTTTCCCTTCTGAGGAGAACTAATCTCAGTACATGTGAGAAGTGCCCTAGCTCACTGGTATTCCGCCAATTACCGTGACTAAGTGGGTGAGGAAGAGTTCCTCATAGGAGCTGCAGGTGCTCATGTAAAGGCTTAAGAAAACCTCTCATTAAATGTGTATCTGTTGAGTGGATATAGGTGTTAAGGGAGGTAAAGGTTTAAATACTAAAGAGAAGACAAAGCCAGTAAAGTTTAAAGACTAATGTAATGAAATTTACTATTGTTGTTGTTTATTAATGCACGCTAACACTGCTGAAATAATCCTTCTGAGATAAGTTAGCCTTTCTGAATGTAGCATTTCTGACTTAATGACATCTGAATTTATTGAGCTGTAATTTTTCCACAGACAGAAAAGTAATATTAATTCTCCTGATCAAATGTGTAATTCTCAATTGTGAATTCCAGAACCAAGAGAGCAAAGATATTATTTTCATAAATCAGTACATATTTTTCTAACAATTTGGTGTAGTGTCCTTTTTAAGTGTTATTGCATGGATTTACTGCTGGGTGGTTTGCAACCTTCACACTTGTGCCTCTAGAATTGCATGTCTTACCCTAGGCCAGGCTACCCTAGGTGACCTGACATCCCAGGTTCCAACACTGGCTATATGCAAATTAGTCTGTCCCTGGCCCAGTGCATCATGGGAACAGGGCAGACCAAACTACCAAGCCAATTCTTCACCAGAAAGGAGACAAGCTACTGGGGACCGGTTTCTGGCATTTCAGCCATCGTCGGCCCGGCTTGCTTGAATCCTGATGGTGCAGTGAGCAAGGGACTCATGTCTGAGTATACCCTGCCACGCCTATAGTGGCCAAAAACGATTCAGAAAAGGGTGTGGTGATGAACAGAGTGTCTGAATTAAGCAGACCACTCTTACCCAGTCCAAAGATCAGGGCTTGATCCATCACCGTTATTTAGCTCACTGCACCATCCCAGCTCAGAACCTGGCTATATGCAAATTAGTCTGTCCCTGGCCCAGTGCATCATGGGAACAGGGCAGACCAAACTACCAAGCCAATTCTTCACCAGAAAGGAGATAAGCTAACGGGGACCGGTTTCTGGCATTTCAGCCGTCGTCGGCCCGGCTTGCTTATAGCTCTGTCCATCACCACCCCTTGTTGTTAAATATTTTGTCCACCCTAAGCGTGGAAGGGTATACTCAGATGTGAGTCCCTTGCTCATTGCACCATCAGGATTCAAGCAAGCCAGGCCGACGACGGCTGAAATGCCAGAAACCGGTCCCCGGAAGCTTGTTTCCTTCCCAGTGAAAGAATTGGCTTGGTAGTTTGGTTTGCCCTGTTCCCATCATGTACTGGGACAGGAACAGACTAATTTGCATATAGCCAGGTTCTGAGCTGGGATGTTGCAGTGAGCTAAAAACGGTGTTGGAACTAGCCCTGATCTCTTGACTGGGTGAGAGTATTCTGCTTAATTCAGAAACTCTGTCCATCACCACCCCTTGTTGTTAAACATAGTATTACATCAAACTTATTGTAAAAGCACAAATAGTGATGTCCAGAAGTCTTGTTTAATTGATTCATTTATTTTTAAACAGAAAGAAACGAACATATATATTTCGGACTGGATTTCTCATGGTTCTTTTTTCTTGTCCTTTTGAAATTAGTTTCTATTTGAGACGGTGAAACATACTTCCACAATCCGGCCTTCACTGCACGACCACTCACACAGTCAAGGATCTGTCATTATGTTCTTGGTAGGTGTTTACATTTTTAATGTATCACTTATCTAGGCGGCGACCATATTCCATCTCACATGTCATTCTTCCTCCAATCTTATGGTGTTTTCATGGGGATTGCCCTTTAACAATAAACTTTTGCTTGTATGTTCATAATTTTCCAAATTGAGTTTTATACATGTACTTGTTGTAATCAATGATATTTTCAAGAGACCAAGGAATGCTGTTGTAATATCTGTTCAATAGCCAGAAAGGTACCTGTTCCTCTTGATTTTCTTGGGGGAGGCCATGATATCTCAGGCTTATAAATGTAGCAACCAAGACTGTTCTCTCTGTAACATTAACAGCAATGTTTTTTAAACGTGTGACTATTGCTGCTCGGCTGGGTCATACAATAGTTCATGATTTTAATTGTATGTTTTATGTGGTTTTTTTTTTTGTAAACACAGCCCTGAAGAAGTCCCACCCGGGACGAAACGCGTTGGCTGTTCGTTTCTTTCTGTTGAAAAATAAATGAATCAATCAAACAAGACTTCTGGACATCACTATTTGTGCTTTTACAATAAGTTTGTTGTTTTCGCACATTTGTAATTTATGGTGCACCTGTGCTTTTCAATTCATTACATGTTAAAGTTCTGTTTAGGACTGTCACTGTGATGTCTTATCAGTGTGCACATAATTCCCGGTCAACTATCTATAAAGGGAAAAAAATA
Source organism: Lissotriton vulgaris (assembly GCF_964263255.1). Lineage (NCBI taxonomy): Eukaryota > Metazoa > Chordata > Amphibia > Caudata > Salamandridae > Lissotriton > Lissotriton vulgaris. The sequence goes on along the minus strand of NC_141691.1, from coordinate 1,126,176,598 downwards.
TTATAGAGGTTATTTTGGATCATGTGCATTTCTATGAAGGTTCCGCCATCTGCCATGTTTTAGTATAGTATTACATCACATAAAGAGCATATCTCATGCCAGCAAAAATTAACCGGTACTTTGGCCAAGTCGAAGTTGCTTGTCTCCATTGCTACCTCATTGATGCTGATCTACTGCATATGTTATGGAGATGCCCCAACTTGCATAGGTACTGTACAGAGGTAGCTGGCACTCTTACCCAATACACAGACTGTTCCCTTCCTTTTGAATAGAAAATTTACATATTGCATCTCTACAGCAGAAGCCGAAAACACAAAGTGACTTCTAGATTTCTCATTATGGGTTTCGCAGTAACTAAGAGACTGATCAACAGGAGATGGAAGGCTCCAGATCTCCCTCACATACTAGCATGGAGACGCTCCATGCTGACATGGGCTAAGGCTGAGAGTATTGCACTACATTGTGACGACACCCTGGGTATCCGCAGGGCCTCCCTTGCCACAAGCCGGGACACAGTGTTTGCAGAGCTGAAAAACATACACAATGCTAATAAGGAGGATTCACAGTCGGCTAACGCCACTGTGTAGGGGCACACACATGAAGAAGAGGGCACTGGCTGCACAAAGAGATAATCTGAGAAAAAAATTGGATGTGGGTTATCCAATACTGCCCCTTAGACACATAACAGTCTCCCTTTTATGTGTGACAATGCAGAGGACACACCAGACGGTGAACCAGGCAATGCTCCGGTTTATTATCACACAATTACCTGTTATGTTTTAAGTTGTCCCTGTTACATTATTACTCGCTTCCCCAGTACACAGATCACTACACAGAGAGGACTAGCAGAGCCGACCGGTATCATGCAATCAGGCGTCGTAGAGCCTACACAAGCACCAGCAAAAAATGCTCAAGACACATATTCACATAGCAGCCATATGTGCACGCTGTGGTTGGAAATGTGGATCTATTCTGTTTAAATCTGCTTTGATGCATATTCATTGTTAATATACCCTTCAAACAGCCACTATCAACAGGAATATATACTGTGTATGTATGCCCTGTTTAAGGCCTAATAGAAACAGATCAATACAATTACCCTTACAAAGTCAAGCTACACTGGGAGTGCTTTGTGCTTCCCTCATGCACATCTCTTTGATGAGGAGGGTTCAATGTTCCCTCTACTCCTTGGGAGGCATTACCAGAGTCAGGAATATTGTTGAGCTTCACCAGGCAAGATGTTAAGGGTAGGTATCTTGCCTACTAGTTGGGTCAATGGGAAGGGTGGTTTGCTCCTGTATGTTGTTTGGGGGCAATTTCTTCTTCTGCTTCAGTGATGGGAGCTTTGAGGTATATTTTACAGAACAGAGGACCCTAGTAATTTAGGGATCAACGGAATGATAGACATATACTAGATAGTATATATGACTTCTGTCCAGCCGGACAGAGTTTTTTTATTTTTCAATTCTTCAGTTTAAGAGTGTAAATATAATATTTATACAAAAGTGGGCACAGCCTGTGACCCACAAAGGACAAGACAAAACATATGACAAAACAATTATGTAAAAGCGCACAAAAGCGGTCTGTACTATTAATCTGTTTTACAGACTAGAATTAAATCGTAGCAACCCATTGTTTTACACAGTATGTGAATTCCAACAAACATATGGTGCAATAAGGTCGACGGCGTTTCGATGCAATTACTAAATACATGCATCATCATCAGGACAAAAACTGGTGTGTCAAGTTTGTCTTGAGAGTTTTTTCAATATCATTACCCCTATGGCAATTTACATAATGTTCAATTAACATTTAAAGAAAAAAGGGAAGAAAATAGGAGAAAAACATAAACAAAGAGATAATCATTAGAGCTTGACTAGGCATAAGTACATTTTACAGTCCACATAATCTACCAGCAAAATTCTCAGTGCTGTGGCGAGGTGGTAATTACTATAAATTGATCAGATATAGACTGTGTGAGTTCTTGGCACATGCTTGTGACCATTCAGTGAGAAAATAGTGACAAATTTCAGTTTGTTACAGTGTGGCTTCATGAGACCAGACAGTGAGCGAATTGTGTGAGTTGCCACGTATTTGATTTGACACATGCAAAGGGAGAGACATGTGATTTTCGACGCATTTAGTTTTGCACATGCTTAGGATCTGGCATAATAGACAAGTGGCGATTTGCAGTGATTGTCCATATTTCATGAAAAAACGGCGCAGTGAAAGGGCTCGTGATTGACTTTCAGCGCAATGTGATTCATTTAAAACCGGAAGAACAACACATTATTGGCACATACAAAAAGAGGAACATGTGATATTCGGCGCATTTAGTTTTATACATGCTTGTGATCTGGCATAATGGGCTAGTGGCGATTCGCAGTAATTGTCAATGTTTCATCAAAAAACGGCGCAGTGAGGGAACTTAAGCGCAATGTGATTCATTTAAACAAACCCGATGCCAAAAGGGGTTGTTCTTAAGTATTACCTTATGTAAGCATAATAGCAATCCTGGGGGTACTGTCATAGCGGTTAAAAGCTGTGGAGAGCCAGGGGCTATCTGTCAGTTTGTGCCCAGGTGTGAGAGATTATGGTAATGTCTGCTCACATCGCCTTCGCCGGTAATTTTATATTGGGAACTAAGGGGAAGGAAGTACAAGGATTAGCCGAGGGAATTGCAAACACGACGGAGTACCTGGAAACATTTGCCGAACTTACTTGGAGTAATAGAGCAGTGCTCGTGTTCTCGGCGAGTCTTTAATCCATAATAGGGTTTCTGGGGAGGCAGAGGGAAAGCATGGGTTAGGGCGCAAAGGGGGCCATCCCGGCTACGATTACACGGAGAGCGCGAGCATTACTTACAGTTCGGGCTTTACTTGATTGCAGGACAGGTGGGTTCTGGCGGGGATCGCTTCCTGGCCGCTGGAGGAACCAAGTGGTTATAATAAAGGGAGGACTAAAACTGAGAGTCCCTCGACTTTGGCGGCCATCTTGAAGTGGTCAATATGCTCGGTGGTGAACATGATTCCAATATACAATCAGTATGCATATAATATGCGGGGCGGAAAGCGGCTCAGTGGAGCCGGCAAGGTCAATGGTATTAATTAAACGACCATTATTGATCGAGGTTAAAAAACGGATGGTGAAAGTGAAGACGGACTAGTGATTATGACGGCCATCTTAGAGTGGTGAAGGCGAAGTGACCCAAGTGAAGTAAAGTGCTCAGTGACCAGTCTAAAATTATATCATAATATACATTTTGTGACAAGGACATATTTACAGAAATACTGGGAGGCCCCTCTCTTCTCTCTGACTCAGGTAACACCCCCACCGCACCCAGCTCCTCCACTAAAGAAGAATTAGAAAAGGCAAAGAAAAAAGAGGTCAGATTGATATTAATGATAAAATTACTTACAGATTATCTTAAGGCCAACATAATCCCCATTGGACTTCAAGTTAGGAATATACCTGGTGTATTTACAGACAATCCGAAATACCTTAACGGATTCAGCTACATTAGTACTACGTGTTCCCGGCACTGGATGGTGCTGGGAATTGATATCGCAACAGAAGAACTTAAAAAACTGGCCGTAGAAATAGCTGATCTTGAAAAACAAATAAATGATGATAACACAAATACTGAGGCAAAGAAACTCTTAGAACAAATTCAGAAAACTGTAGACGATTTCCACAAATTTGAAACTGACAAAAAAAACCAATAAAGTTAAAAAAGATATAAAAAGCTTCAGCCAAGAAAGAGCATACCCTTACCTTGTTAAGGATTATTACATAAACCGTTCATATAACGGTCCCCAGAATCAAAGACCGTGGGGTAGATTCAACAGACGGAGAAATTTTGTAGGATTTTCAGACAGTTCAGCAGACTCATCTGGGAACTCCGACCCAAACGATAGCCCAGGGCCCTCCAACAGGAATTTTTTAGCGAGAGGCCAAGGACAACCAGAACCTCCGGGGAGAGGCAGAGGCAAACAACCACAGAAATGGCCGAACCCTCCGGGCGAACGTTTCACCCGTCGGCAACATTACCGATGGTAAATGATAATAACCTACACGAGGTTGCTACCTCATTCATGCAAAATGAAACTAATGGTGCTGCCTCAACCATGCAGAACGATACTATTGCTCTCCCTATTTTCAATCTGACAAAACACATACTATCTAGTAGTGAAATTTCACTTTTAAGTAAGGGTCTTTCATTTGTCCCTACTGTCCGTCCCAACTTTCTAGATGCCCAGACGGAACTCTTAAGGTTTTTTAGAAAAGTAAGGCTACACAGCTACTTTCTACTGAACCCCTGCCCTCAGAAAGTTACCAATACCCCATTTAAACCTCCATCCAAGTTCTCACCCACAAGTACTATGGTCCCACCTGAAATTCTCACTTTTGAGAAATTAGTTCTTAATGACCTCACTGCATTGGAAAATAAGAAATCTTTTATCCCTTACAACATTACTGCCTCAGAGAAGAATGCCATATCTACCCTTAAGAACAACCAAACACTGGTCATAAAGCCAGCCGATAAGGGTGGGGGTATTGTTATTCAGGAAATTGACCAATACAGACAGGAAATTCTACGCCAACTTGGTAAACGTGAACATTACTGTAAATTGCCACGTAACCCTACTGTTGAAATACAGAAATTGATAACTGCAGTCACTAACGAAGGCCTGGAAGCTGGCTTTCTATCTAAAAAAGAATATGACTTCCTCAATACAAAATCTCCAAGAATCCCAGTAATATATTGTCTCCCAAAAATTCATAAAGATTCGGAACAACCTCCAGGACGACCTATAGTCTCCGGCTGTGGCTCAATCCTAGAACCATTAGGACATTACATTGATCATTTTATCAAACCTTTTGTCCCTACTACCTCTTGCTACATCAGAGATACAATGGCAATGATTAACCTCATAGAGGAGTACCCATTTGATCCCACATCCAGCACCTTGTGTACGCTGGATGTGGAATCACTTTACACTAATATCCCTCAATTTGAGTCCCTCCGCGTGATAGAGACCATTCTGGATACACGCCCTAGGCCCCACAATGTTCCATCCAATTTCATTCTGCAGCTTTTAGAGATATGCCTAACTAAAAATTTCTTTTTGTTTGAAGGACAGTTCTATGAACAAGTCCGTGGTACATCCATGGGGGCTATTTTTGCCCCCAACTTGGCTATTCTGTATATGGACCATATTGAGAATCACGCCATCCTGGACGCATCAAACCCCTTCCACAGTGGCATAGCCCTGTGGAAGAGGTATATTGATGACATCTTCATGATTTGGTCAGACTCAGAGACCTCTTTAAATCAATTCACTCACTGGCTTAACAACAACAGTGGGGGACTTAAGTACACTATGTCCACCAGCAAGGAATCCTTGCCCTTTCTTGATATTGAAATAAAACATTCTGAAGGACGATTAATAACAAGTCTTCATCGAAAACCAACGGAAAGGAATACTTTACTAAACTATAAAAGTCACCACCCTCGTGCCCTCAAAGACTCTCTACCCTATTCACAGTTCCTCCGTATACGGAGGAATTGCTACTATAAACAGGACTATTTTGCAGAAGCAAAAACGTTGAGTCAAAAATTGAGACATAGAGGCTACCCACGGAAACTGGTACGTCGGGCATTGAAAAGAGCATGGTATTGCCCCAGGGACACTCTACTAGAACCCCACCCTAAGAATGTTCATGAAAAAATTACTTGTGTGACCACATTCTCGCCCGCATCTAATGCCATAAAGAAGAGTATCCTAAAGCATTGGCCAGTTCTAAATGCTGGTATACTTAACTTGGACCGACCCATGTTTGCGTTCAAGAGAGCTAAAAACATAAAAGATCATCTGGTTTGTGCTTCACTTCCTCAATCCGACACCAGAAATACTCTAGATGACATGTGGAACTTACCTACTCTGAAAGGCCATGCCAAATGTGGTCAATGTATTTCTTGTGAAACAACCATAGAAGGTAAAATATTCACCTATGGCACAATCAAATATACGAGACATCACTTTACAAACTGCAATTCACAAAATGTAGTGTATGCAATTTTTTGTCCTTGCATGATGATATATATAGGACAGACCAGCCAGAAGATCAAGCTGCGAATGGGACAACATCGAAGTCGAATTCGTTGTCAAACTGCAAATGCACCACTGGTAGAACATTTCAAGGAAAAAGGGCATTCTGAAAACGACTTTACATGGACTGTAATTACACAGGTCAAGGCTCCCCCAAGAGGAGCAGACATTTCGCAAATCTTAAACAAGGAGGAGCTGCACTGGATCCTGAGAACAGACAGCATACGAAAGGGGCTCAACAGAGTTGAGGATTGGACCTCTTTACTTTAACATAACTTTTGGGTTCCAGCCTTACTGAGCCAGTATTTCTGTAAATATGTCCTTGTCACAAAATGTATATTATGATATAATTTTAGACTGGTCACTGAGCACTTTACTTCACTTGGGTCACTTCGCCTTCACCACTCTAAGATGGCCGTCATAATCACTAGTCCGTCTTCACTTTCACCATCCGTTTTTTAACCTCGATCAATAATGGTCGTTTAATTAATACCATTGACCTTGCCGGCTCCACTGAGCCGCTTTCCGCCCCGCATATTATATGCATACTGATTGTATATTGGAATCATGTTCACCACCGAGCATATTGACCACTTCAAGATGGCCGCCAAAGTCGAGGGACTCTCAGTTTTAGTCCTCCCTTTATTATAACCACTTGGTTCCTCCAGCGGCCAGGAAGCGATCCCCGCCAGAACCCACCTGTCCTGCAATCAAGTAAAGCCCGAACTGTAAGTAATGCTCGCGCTCTCCGTGTAATCGTAGCCGGGATGGCCCCCTTTGCGCCCTAACCCATGCTTTCCCTCTGCCTCCCCAGAAACCCTATTATGGATTAAAGACTCGCCGAGAACACGAGCACTGCTCTATTACTCCAAGTAAGTTCGGCAAATGTTTCCAGGTACTCCGTCGTGTTTGCAATTCCCTCGGCTAATCCTTGTACTTCCTTCCCCTTAGTTCCCAATATAAAATTACCGGCGAAGGCGATGTGAGCAGACATTACCATAATCTCTCACACCTGGGCACAAACTGACAGATAGCCCCTGGCTCTCCACAGCTTTTAACCGCTATGACAGTACCCCCAGGATTGCTATTATGCTTACATAAGGTAATACTTAAGAACAACCCCTTTTGGCATCGGGTTTGTTTAAATGAATCACATTGCGCTTAAGTTCCCTCACTGCGCCGTTTTTTGATGAAACATTGACAATTACTGCGAATCGCCACTAGCCCATTATGCCAGATCACAAGCATGTATAAAACTAAATGCGCCGAATATCACATGTTCCTCTTTTTGTATGTGCCAATAATGTGTTGTTCTTCCGGTTTTAAATGAATCACATTGCGCTGAAAGTCAATCACGAGCCCTTTCACTGCGCCGTTTTTTCATGAAATATGGACAATCACTGCAAATCGCCACTTGTCTATTATGCCAGATCCTAAGCATGTGCAAAACTAAATGCGTCGAAAATCACATGTCTCTCCCTTTGCATGTGTCAAATCAAATACGTGGCAACTCACACAATTCGCTCACTGTCTGGTCTCATGAAGCCACACTGTAACAAACTGAAATTTGTCACTATTTTCTCACTGAATGGTCACAAGCATGTGCCAAGAACTCACACAGTCTATACCTGATCAATTTATAGTAATTACCACCTCGCCACAGCACTGAGAATTTTGCTGGTAGATTATGTGGACTGTAAAATGTACTTATGCCTAGTCAAGCTCTAATGATTATCTCTTTGTTTATGTTTTTCTCCTATTTTCTTCCCTTTTTTCTTTAAATGTTAATTGAACATTATGTAAATTGCCATAGGGGTAATGATATTGAAAAAACTCTCAAGACAAACTTGACACACCAGTTTTTGTCCTGATGATGATGCATGTATTTAGTAATTGCATCGAAACGCCGTCGACCTTATTGCACCATATGTTTGTTGGAATTCACATACTGTGTAAAACAATGGGTTGCTACGATTTAATTCTAGTCTGTAAAACAGATTAATAGTACAGACCGCTTTTGTGCGCTTTTACATAATTGTTTTGTCATATGTTTTGTCTTGTCCTTTGTGGGTCACAGGCTGTGCCCACTTTTGTATAAATATTATATTTACACTCTTAAACTGAAGAATTGAAAAATAAAAAAACTCTGTCCGGCTGGACAGAAGTCATATATACTATCTAGTATATGTCTATCATTCCGTTGATCCCTAAATTACTAGGGTCCTCTGTTCTGTAAAATATACTACTGCCCAAGGACCCTAGTGTTATTCCTTTTGGGTTTTCCCTTGTTCTGTGAAAATATAGTTTAGGGAGCTTTGAGGTAGCATTGTCCTGAGGCAGATGAGCTTGCTTCCTCAAATGGTTATCACCTCATACCGATGCTTGCTCAGTCAACGGACCTAGCTGCACCACAGTTTAGCTCATTCCTTACTTTTATTTTCAGTTCCTGACATTGAATAGTTGGGATTGAGTGCAATACAGATTATTCATGCCCATTTTCCATAATCAATCTCCTCCCACCTTGCATGAATCCTTCTGTGACTTTTTTTTAATATTAAACATTGTATTCAATGTTGACTGTGTATGAGATATACCTGTATGTTTTGTAACTATTTGTTGCCTTGGCTATCACGATCTTGGTTTCGCCATTAGTGCACTTCCCCCTCAGACCTAATTTGCTTTCCTTTTCTTCATACTCACTGTGTAAATGCCACAATGTTGGCGCACATTCTATATTTTAGAGTAAAGCAAAAGCGCTCCCCATAGAATCCAGCATGACTGTCTACTCACCTGAATAGAGTACCGACCTTAATAATAGTCTGTGTCGGTTTTTGTCTCCACAGCATGGGAACTTCCCATTCCTCAAAACACTAAATCCCACACAAATTGTGTGAAGCTCATTTCTTAATTTCCTTTTGTTCGTTTGTATATACGTTTTTTGTCCTGACGAAAGCTCCATAGACCCGACCGGGCCGAGCGAGCTGAAACATGTCGACACGTCCATTAAAAGATATGGTAGTCCAGTAACTTGACCACCTTATATCGCAATTCCTTTTTAACCATAGTGCCTAAACTATCCAGAATAAATAAACCTTTTTTTGATTAGACACTATTTTTAGTCTATTTCTTCACATATATTCTTTTGATCTCTGGACACTTCTACTTGCACCAGAGGTAGCCTCAGGTGAGGCAGGCACCCAGCATGTCAATCGATCACCCGATGAATACGCCATGACTCCTGATGGGGCGGAGAAAAGATACACCGCAAACGACAATACCAGGATGTCTATGAGGGTTTTCGAATACAAACCAATGGTTGTGTAGAAACAAGTGTCCATTCTATTTTTGATTAATGAACGTTTACTCAGGGAAAATGAATGGACTTCTAATCCTCTTCCCTCCTTTTTTGATATAAGCTAATAGAAACAGATCAATACAATTACCCTTACAAAGTCAAGCTACACTGGGAGTGCTTTGTGCTTCCCTCATGCACATCTCTTTGATGAGGAGGGTTCAATGTTCCCTCTACTCCTTGGGAGGCCTTACCAGAGTCAGGAATATTGTTGAGCTTCACCAGGCAAGATGTAAAGGGTAGGTATCTTGCCTACTAGTTGGGTCAATGGGAAGGGTGGTTTGCTCCTGTATGTTGTTTGGGGGCAATTTCTTCTTCTGCTTCAGTGATGTGAGTTTTGAGGTAGCATTGTCCTGAGGCAGATGAGCTTGCTTCCTCAAATGGTTATCACCTCATACCGATGCTTGTTCAGTCAACGGACCTAGCTGCACCACAGTTTAGCTCATTCCTTACTTTTATTTTCAGTTCCTGACATTGAATAGTTGGGATTGAGTGCAATACAGATTATTCATGCCCATTTTCTATAATCAATCTCCTCCCACCTTGCATGAATCCTTCTGTGACTTTTTTTTAATATTAAACATTGTATTCAATGTTGACGTCTTGTACAACAAAGTAACAGGAATTAGGCCAGCAATAGTGAATATATCAAAGTTTTAGCACAAGCAATATACAGTACTGTTAGATCTAGGCGATAACGATGTCGCCTTTTCCCTAGAACCTTTAGTGTTTTCTTGGACAGCCTCGGGATGTGCAGATTGGCTCTTCAAGTGAGGCACACTAATCCATCAAAGCCCTCCAGCTCGCCAGTGTCAGAGGGCAGGGGGAGCACCAGCATCTTGCAAAATTGCACTTGGCGAGCGCTGTCCCGATGCCCAGGAGCGTGCAGTCTCTCTTATTCCAGCATAGTCTTCCACAATACCCAATAGGGTTATTCTTGATGAGGTTCATTATCCTCACTCAGGAACTGTTAAGGCACTCTTGGCTAATATCTCTGAATGATGGGACATGCCCATGTGACGTGATAGAAGTGGCCCAATGCCTGTTGACACCGAAATGATTAGGATGCAGCCAATGTATTGGCCCGCCACAAGCACATGGGTGTAAGACATGTCATGTGTAAACGTTAAGTTGGATAAGTCTGGATGGTATCAAAAGTACTCTTGGGACATGCAAGTGTCCCTCCAGTCTGATTTGTTACAGGGACCCACCCCATTGCTCCCATTTGTCTTTCAGGGAACTGGGGAAGTAATTAAATAGGGATTTGTATACCTGGCAGATGCTCTCCTTATCTATATGGCCCTTAAGAATATGTGCTTTGAGGCGGCTGGCAGTACTCTGGTGTGGATTTCAGTATTGTGTATTGGGACTGGAGAACGTGTTGCAGCTGTACGTATCAGTAGAATTGGTATTTTGTAAGGAATATTTTATTTGGAGCTCCAAAAAGGTTTTTAAATGTGAGTCTGCTATATATCTCCTACTGTAGGGATTCCGATGAGGTCCCATCCCCTGAATCCTTGAAGAGGGGAATATGGTGTAACCATGTGCCTATCAATAGAGGGTTTCGAGGGTGAGTTTCCGGTTCCAGCCGTCCGTTGAGGGCTGAACGCCATAACCCAAAAACCACTCTAGTGATGTCAATTAGGGTCTGAGGGAGTGGGCTTCCATAGAGCATGTGAAGTACTTGAACCTGCCCCATTTTGACGACGTCAAGCCAAATGCCGGGTCCTGCCCTCCACCACTCAGCCAGTCACTTACCTTTAGAAGCTGTGTGGCCGAGTAGTATAAGCAGATCTCTGCCATGCCCACTGCCCAATCATATGTGGACTTTACATAGGTAAACACAAGTAGATGATGGACGGAGTACCGAAACATTTCAGACACTCACCCCCGGTCACAGATCTGAGCTGAATTCATCATAGTTTTTTAGCTCACTTTGCCACCTCAGTTCGGACCCAGCCATATGCAAAACAGTCTTGACCCTACTCCTCATGGGAACAGTGTAGCCGAACTGCCAAGCCAGGTCTTCCTTGGACAGGAACAAGCATCCTGGGACCGATTTTGGGGTGAAGACCTGGCCTGGCAGTTCAGGCTGGACTGTTCCCATGAGGTACAGGGTCAACACTGATTTGCATATGGCTGGGTCCAAACTGAGGTGGCATAATGAGCAAAAGAGCAGTGGATTGAACCCAAATCTGTTGACTGGGGGAGGTGCCAAATGCCAATCTGAGCGGAATGTTCTGATGGAGGATGAAGCAGATTTTAGCTGTAGTTTTTTAAAACCAGACGCAGGGAAATGGATAGGGTAAGTGTTGGAGTGTGTACAGAATGCATAGGAGCATAACTATTTTAAATACTGCCACCCTGTCAAGTATGTTGAGTAGGAGGTCAGACCATGTGGCGAGGGCAGCCGACAGTTCGGCTTCAATGGGTATCAAGTTTAGGCCCCATGCAAGGTTTGGTTCTAGGGTGATATGGGTACCCAAGTACTAAAAACGTAATCGTCTGATTGGTAGTTGCTCCTGACAGTCCACTACTACACGTGAATAGGGTCTTAATTTGAGCCAGTGATTTCCGATACTCGGCAATAGAAGTTAATTTTCAGCACTGTCTGCTTAAATTAGGGATGAGCCCAACACCAGCTGTTTAATAATTCACTATACATTAACAATAACTAATACCTGCCACCCAAGCCAGTCTTATAGTTTTAGGGGCCTGGGATAGTCTGAAGTGCCGCACTTGCAAGAATGTGATGGTTTGTAATTGTGTTGGTACTGTCATTGGCAAAGCTGGCAGGGGCAATGGTTGGTGCAAGCTGCAGTGGCCTCGTTACGAGAGTCTAGCACGTATTTATTTTTTTGCAAATTAAGCACTGCTTTCAGTGGCACCAGGAGGGACTTAGTCCAAATAACTCTAAGCACCATAAGCCTCTTCATATATGGAGAGCATCTGGACAAGGCGGGACCCATGAGTGACGGCTGCACCAGAAACAGGAGGACATCTTCTGCATAAAGGGCTATGTGGTCCTGCACCACCAGCCCCAGTCATAGCACCTCACCTGGGCATCGGACCCATGTTGCCAGTGGCTTTATAATCAGGGCAATCAACAGGGGGGAGCAGACATCCCTGTTGGGTACGCAGCTCAATCGGGAAGGGATCTGAGAGGGTGCTGTGGATTCAAACTTGTGCCTTTGGGCGAGTGTATAGAATTTTGACATAGAAGCGGAATCTTGGCCCAAAGCCCAGATGCGGGAGGACAGGTTTCATGAAGGCCCAGTGGACGGAGTCAAAGGCCTTTTCGAAATCCAGTAACAGCAGGGCAGCAGGGCCCAAGATGTCTGACAGGTGGGCAAGTGCCACTAGCCCACTACGTATGCAGTGCCGAGTACTTCGGCACAGCATAAAGCTGCATTGGTCGGGGGGAAGAAGTGGGACAAATGAGGGAGAAGCCTATTGACCAATGCCTAGGTGTAAATGTTGACCTCAGAGTTAATGAAGGATATCCGCCGGTGGGGTTGGCACCGGTCCACAGGGGGACCAGGCTTATGAATCACCATTATGGGGGCGGATCTAGTTTAGGAGAGAATCGACTTTTGTCAATTGGATCCTGGTATATATCTGGGAGTGTAGGCTGGAGAAGCGTTGGGAATCGACAACAGTATTCCATCTGGTAGCCGTAAGGTCCTGGTGTTTTCCCTTTATTCAGTTCCTGGAGGGTCTGTCGAAACTCCTCAGCATATAATGGTTGCTCTAGAGCCCGGCGATTGGACGATCTCAGACATGAGAGGGGCAAATCTGCAATAAGCAGATGAGTGGTTTATCTACAGGACTGAGGTCGACCGGCATAGAGCTGGCAGTAGTATGCTGCAAATGTTGCCGCTATATCAGCAGTCTTTGTTAAATGCTCCCCGGCAGGCAATAGTAAAGGCGGGTTTGAAATCCTCATTAGAAAGTTGCTGTCTGTGATAACCTTTAATAAAGATCAGATCTGAATGTTCACTTTGTGTTCGTCAAACTCATGTTGCAAGACTTAATGTTTGCAATTCCATCACCTGCAATGTAATGCTTTAAAATTGCTGGAGCCAGATCATGACCACAACAAAATCCAAAGCCCTCTCAATTCTTGGGCAAATGTGATCACAATGCAATCAGGCTACAGCCATATATTGGTTTATTTATGCCCCCTTCAGGTACATGGCGGACACACTATAAGATGTTGATAAGAAGAAACTCTATTCCTTCTTGACAACATAACTGAATGAGGGTTTTGCTACTTCGGCACAAATGTTGTGGGCAAATAGGAAGGTGTACGTGAGGAGAAAGGTGATGAGGAACACAGCATTTCTCAAGGGGATGACTAGGGCTGCTTCATTACGACTTAAGACTGAGATTGCTAGGGTTACATTTCAATACTCAGGGCACTTTGAGATCATTGGTTAAAGCAAACAATGACCTCAAAACACTTCATACCTCCAAGGTAGAATATGCTCTCTCTCATGCATCAAACAAAGGCCTTATGAGCAGGGTGAACAAACAGTCAATCTGCTTGCACTCCACCTGTGCTTTCAGAGATAGTTAGGGACACTTGTTGACCTGCCCAGTTGAAGTGACCTACCTGCTCAGAAGACAGGGGTCAGTGCAATTAAATATGGTTGGGTCGGATACCAAGGCTGGTACTCATTAATTCACAACTATGTACTCTATGCCCTTTTTTCTTGCCCTTACACCTGCAGGTTTCCGCTTTCTTTTTTTGTGACAGGTTGGCCGTTTTTCTCTTCCTCAGTCTTTCGGTTTTGTGTGTTTTTCTCTCTCTTGCATTAAGGAAATATGTGGTGCCGAAAATAAGTTCCAGTCCCCAAAGATAAGTGCTGGTGGCCCCACCGCCAACCATCTGCTCAAATTTAGCACTGACTCATTCCGTGAGTTTTATCGCTCTGACCACTTGAATACTATGGCAGAGGAATCAGTGACTCTTGGCAGAACAGAGGCCGGTAATGCAGAATGACATATCTGAGAAAGCGATAGGTAAAGCAATTGATGACACTTTCACTGTAAAAGCCTGCTTCCCTATAGAATTCTTCAAGTTTACAAATCAACAAGGAAAGAGGCATCCTCCAATTTGACGCAGGTTTGAATACCTTCTATGTTTAAGGGTACAATATTTAGTGAATGTTTGAATCCTATTGTCTATTCTCTACTATATGGATGGTGCAGAAGTCACAGGAGACTTGGAGTGCTTAGTGAATTGCATGGAAGTGCATTAATATGGCCAAATGGGGATATATTCGTAGATAGTCGCAGGTTTCATGGACACTCTGGAAAAATAAAGACATTCTCACACTTAATGTGTATTTTTGTCAGATGTGATTTATAAATTGTTTGATGAGCTACAAGTTTAGTATGATCTCCTGCGTTCTCAATTCTGGAAATAACAGCAACTGAGCCATTGTTTGAGTAACCTATACATTTGGGTCAGTCTGCCATTTTCAAATACTTGCATGCTTGTGGTAAAGGGCGCTGTGTCAGGCCGTTACAAGGTTATCAACAGTCACTATATTTTTTTTGCCCACTACTCAAAACTCAAAGATTTACGGGAACATTGGTGGACAGTTGAGTTTTCATATGAGGAACGGAATGATTTGCTCCTGAACCATGATAAAGGCATGCAAGATGGTGGGCTGATAATAGGGTATTTCAAAATCCTGCACTGATGGCGCAGGATCCTGCTAAGGTTACAAGTATCGAGACAGTATCCAACCTTGCTGTGCTGGAGGTGAAATAAGTATTACTGTGGTATTGACATGTACTACTGGAGTGCTAAAAACCTAATAAAAACTGCTCATAAATATAGGAGGATATAAACGAGGAAGTGGAAATTGGGGGGACATTGTCAACTAGGGCGGTGCCTTTCACAACAAGTCCAATATAAGTGGTTTAAAAAGTCTATGTCAGCGGCTACAATTGGAAGTCTGAGATTATGCAAAATGCCTTAAGTGGCTACTTATGCTTACTAGACATGTTTAATATGGCTGCAGAGCAAATAATTATTATAGATAGAACAATAAGAGTTGGAGGAAATATGGAGCAGATTACTTGCATTATAACCTTACAACCAGCTATGCATTCTGGGTACTCTCAAATATTTTGGCAGGGTTGCAGGGGGCGAAGCCAATTCTATAATTTTTCTTCATACATATGCTATGGGTAATCCAGATGAAGAGATTTTAAGTGGTAATGCACATCTTCTACTGTTGCTGGATAAGCATCTTGAACTGGTTGTTTTTGAGGAACTTGATCATGAATGTCAGATTCAATACAGGAAACAGTCATCCCCCCCTTTCTTGAGAATAAAAAAATATTAAGAAAAAATAGACCTTGCAGGTTTGTGCAGGGGAAACATTCCCACAGTCTCCCTGGCCAGCAAAGACAGGATCAAACTCATTAAAAGTTTTGTTTGGCATAAGTGGGAGACAATGTAGAGGGATGGGTGGGATAATCTTGGAAAGGAGAGAGAACAGACTGAGCATCATTTCAGTAGAAGCTCTGGACCGAAGTGATTCTTTAATTATTCAGTAAAAAGAGGCTCTCCCACCACTGTCCCCCAGAGTTGTATGTTCTGCACCAAAAGAGTGCTAGACTAGTAGAGGTTCTGCCCTTTGTGCTAAAGATGAGATGGAAGGGGCCTGAGCCCCATTCCTTTGCCTCATCCTTTTCTCTTATAAGGAAAAGGTTGCACTGTCTTTATTTGTTGTTGCTGTTATTTCTGGCAGCCATACTTTTTTCTTTTCTTTTACAGTGTTTTATATAGCGCGAACTTGCCCCAAATCAGGTATCAGAGCGCTTTACATAGCACCATGCATTACATCAGGACTCATTAATTTTTGTTAGGTGATTTGCCCAGAATCACAGGATGCTCAGCGTCATTGTCGAGACTCGAACCCAGTTCCCCAGATTCGAGGTCGACCGCCCTAGCCATTAGGCCAAGTTCTCTCCCCATACTGATGAATATATCCACTCTTAAATGGACAGGAAAGGCCCAAAGCTCTTATTGATACCCTATTTGGTTTATATCTTTCCAATAATCAGAAAGCAGTTCCGCCATCAGCTTTTAACCATCATATTCCATACCTAAAAGCTGTGCTTGAACTTCAAACCAAAAACTTGTGATAAACATCGAGACATGCTGCTTCAGAACCACACTAGAAACTAGAGCATGTGCAGTGTCGTCCACTGTATCAAGCCCAGGCCTCGTAGACTGCTTACGAGCACCAGTACCATGTTTATAAGGATTGCTTCATATGTTCAGCAAGGATAAGAATAGTTAAAGAATAGTTCAAAAGGTTTAAAGGGCCAAACATGCAAGGTCTTTGATAAGGATTGTTCCTCGGAAATCCTGCCCGTTGCTTGAGGGGTTTTGCAAGGGTCCTCACTTAGCACAATGCTGTTTAATATATGTTTCAACCTTTGGCAGATATCGTAGCTCTCTTCGGGATCTCAATAGTCTCTTATGCAGATGACACCAAGCTGGTATTGTCTCTTGCCGTTCACTCTGACCCTTCAATCTTTAATTTAGGGGCTTGCTTTGAGCAAGCAGCCAGCTGGATGAACAAGTCATGTCTGAAGCTCAATGGAGCAAAAATAGCATTAATGATTCTTGGGAACAATTTCTCGGTCCAACCAGCCATGTCTCCCCTCTTATTCCTAACTTTATGAAAAGCATGGGGATGTGGCTAGAAGACACCCTGACTATGTTAGCCCAGGCCACAAAAACCACAGCCCGTTGTTTCTAAATACTGCGGATGTTGCACAAGACTCTACCCTTTCTCCAGAAGACCTCTAGACAAGTGGTGGTCCAGGCCTTGGTCCTCTCCCGTTCTAGACTATGGTAACTTGTTGTATTTAGGGTCTCCTAGAAGAGTTACCCAGAAACTATAAGATGTGCTAAATGCACACTGCTTGGAATCCCCATATCACAGTTAATTAGATAGATATTGAGAGAGCTTCATTTGCTCCCCATTGCCCAAAGGATGGAATTCAAATCGCTGTGCACTGCCCACTGTGCCTTACACAGTCGAGGCCCACCTACTTCACATCAGTTTGTCATCCCTTACACCCTCAACATATCACTTCGATCTTCAGCCCTCTAAATAATCACCACGCCGGCCATCAAAAGAGCTAGAAGGGGTAGTCGATCTTCCAGATTTAATGTAGCAAAGCTCTGCAACTCTCTCCCCTTGGCCATCTGAGCTACAGAAAATGAGCTAAGCTTCTGAAAAGCAATCAAAACCTGCCTTTTTAAATAGGTCAGTTTTGTAGATGTTTAATTTCCAGCTCTTCTGTAGTGCTACCTCTTGTTCAGCGCTGGGATGCTTTGGGGTCACCATGCGCTTTATAAATACATAAAAGCATCCAGCTCCCAAACAGCATATTTATAACGTGCCCATAAAGAAGTACATTTTATGAATAAAGACCCGCAATTCCAAATGCTGTATCGGACTTGCAAAATAATTGTTATTGTGAAAACATTGGCAGGCATGACAGAAGTAACCGGAGGCCAGGTATTTTTTTAATGTTTTTATTTGGAACATGGAGGAATGGCCATGTTATCTAAGTCCCCCAGACCCCCTCCATTATTCCTCTGCTCCAGCGTAGCAGGTGAAAGCAGGGGCAGATGATTTGGAAGGGGGAGCCTACATATCATAAAATATAGATGGATAAAAAGCGAATTTCGGGGACGGTCTGCATCTCATTCTCTTCCTTTAAGGTTTTGAACTTCATCGTCGACAACTCAGGCGTGGCTCTCAAACTCAATGTCATGTCACTCAGAGCCCCCTGGCGTAAAACACCTTCTTCAAGACCATGCCCCTTCCTCACACTGTCAAAATGTTTCAGAATGGGCAGATCTGGACCTGCCATGCTGCTCTCTCATGCAGAGGATACACTACTGATGCTGGTGTTGGAAACCCACTTAACTTTGTGTGTTGTATCAACAACAGCACCAGCATACTCCATAGACTCAGAGGTTGCAATCAGGAGCTACACTTATCTACTTAGAAACAGTCTAGAAACAGACACCTCAAAGGCACATTCCGAAGAACTGCAGGAAACCAAATTCACACAAAGCAAGGGTTCAACCTGTGGGAGAATGGCACACAATAATGAATCAGTAGGAGTAGTTTCTGTCCTGTAACTCCAGTTCTGTAGTAGGGGTATCTCTGTTATAGTCATAATCTAGTGAATAGTCCCGCCCACTTCCGTGGAACCCGGCAATCAAAAATAATCTCTTAAATTGTCAAAACATGCAGAAACTGCAAAGACACTTAAGAGAGAATTTAAAGACAGATAATGCAGCCTATATCCACAGGCTACACTGTCCAGTACTTCAACTAGAAATTCCACCAAACAAAACCTTACACAACACAGCCTACCCAGTTTCTTCCATAGAGAAACTTGCCTCTACCAGTAAAAGACTTTGGAATGATAGAGAGGAAGGCATGGACAGACAAGCCCCATAGGCTGCCATTATGTGGCTTAAATAGGATACTGTGCCTTTAAGAGAACTTTCCAGAAGTTTCTCCCAGTATCCCAGAATGCACAGCAGGTCCCTTTTACTTTCAGTTATTTTTGAAGGCGTGGCACGCCAGACCTGTAGCATTCCTTATATGAATATCTTTCTCCACCGGGGAGGAGGGCGGGCGCTTATGACTACAACAGAGATACCCCTACTACAGAACTGGAGTAACAGGACAGAAACTACTCCTTCTGTAGTAGGGGATCTCTGTGTATAGTCATAATCTAGTGAATAGAATGGCAAGCCCATCCCCACACCAAAGCGGCGGTGGAGAGAAGAAAATTAACACCACTATTGTGCGAACAAATTCCGCAGTGAAGCCTGCCCAACCTGAGCATCTGCCCTGGCATCCAGACAGTAATGCTTAGCAAAGGTATGAACCGACTTCCAAGTGGCAGCCTTGCAGATCTCTGCAATCGGAACATTACGGAGTAAAGCTGTCGTGGCAGCTTTTCCCCTGGTGGAATGAGCCTTAGGCTTACCCACTAACGTCTTATTAGCTTTTTGGTAACACAACTGTATGCAGGACACAATCCACCTAGAGATGGACTGCTTAGAGGTAGCAAGACCCGTCCTGTCCGATCCATAATTGACAAATAATTGGTCTGACCTACGAATATCTTTGGTTTTATCCAGATAAAATGTCAACACCCTCCTAACATCCAGGGAATGTAGACACCTTTCCGCTGGAGATGAAGGATTCTGAAAAAACATAGGTAACGTTATGGTCTAGTTGACATGAAAATCAGAAATAACTTTGGGAAGAAATTTAGGGTGAGTACGCATAACAACCTTAGCAGCATGAAATACAGTATAAGGTTCTTGGCAACACAACGCCTGAATTTCACTCACCCTGCGGGCCGATGTAATGGCCACGAGGAACGCCGCCTTCCAGGACAGGTGCTGCAACGAATCTGGACAGCACCACATTCAATTCCCATGAAGGCGAAGGAAGCCTGACAGGAGGGAACACTTTCTTCAAGCCTTCCAAAAAATCTTTGATCACAGGGATCTGGAAGAAGGAAGTCAGTGAAGGGCATTTCCTGTAGGCAGTCAATGCAGCAAGATGAACCTTAATGGAATGAACATTAAGGCCAGACTGCGCCAAATGTAGAAGGTAAGGAAGGATAACGTCTTCCTTGCACGTCGTCAGGTCATAGTTCTTGGACTGGCACCAGACACAGAACCTCTTCCACTTGTAAGCATAGGAAGTCCGAGTGGAAGGTCTCTTAGACTCCTTCAGTATGTCCATGCAATCTTCGGGCAGATTTAGATGGCCATATTGCACTATCTCAGGAGCCATGCCGACAAACTCAAAGACGAGAGGTTGGGGTGCAACATCCGCCCCCCGAACTTCGTGAGAAGGTCAGGCCTGCACGGAAGCCGAATGTGAGGAAGGAGAGACCTGTGAAGCAGGTCCGTGAACCACCACTGTCTGGGCCATTCCGGGGCAATGAGTATCATCCGAGTCTTGGACCGGGACAGCTTGATGAGTACCGCTGGAATCAGGGGAATGGGTGGAAAAGCGTACAGAAAGCTGTTCGACCAGTTGATCTATAACGCATTCCCCAGCGTCCCCTGCTGGTAGTACCTGGAGGCGAAGTCTCGACATTTGCTGTTTTCAGCGGTGGCAAACAGATCTACGTCTGGAGTTCCCCACCTTGCGAAGACTTCTCCTAGTACTTCGTCGTTTATGACCCATTCGTGGTTTTCCTGAATCAGTCTGCTCAGTGCGTCCGCCTGAACATTCTGCACACCTGGCAGATGGGTAGCCGTTATCGTCAGTCCTCTGGCCAGAAGCCAGTGCCAGATCGCCTGCGCCTCTTGTGACAGAGTGCGTGATCTCGAACCCCCCTGCTTGTTGAGGTAATACATCGTGGTCGTATTGTCCGTCTGTACAAGCAGAGAGTTGTTCTGAAAGGACGGAAGAAAGGCCTTCAGTGCCAAGTGAACCGCTCTGAGTTCCAGGAAATTGATGTGATACGTGGCCTCCATCGGGGACCACGTTCCTTGAATCTGCAGGTTTCCGGAGTGTGCCACCCACACGTGGAGAGAAGCATCCGTCACGACAGTCTGCGAGGGAATGTCCTTGTGGAAGGGAACCCCTCTGAAGAGATCCTCTGCCGAACACCACCACTTCAGAGACTGAAGAGCATGCAGAGACAGTTGTATCTTGTCGTCCCAAGATCCTTTCCTCTGATCCCACTGGTCCTACAAGCACTCCTGCAGCGGTCTCATGTGCAGCCGTGCGTGTGGCGTCAGGAAGATAGAAGAGGCCATCGATCCCAGTAGAGAAGACACCGTCCTCACTGTTGTAGATGGAGTGGTCATAAGAGCCTGAGCCTTCTGAAGGAGTGATAATCGTCGCTCCTCCGAAGGAGACACGCTTGCTGACAATGTATTGATGGAGGCTCCCAAGTACTGTATGCATTGGACCGGAGTCGGGACAGACTTGGACATGTTGATGTGCAACCCCAGCTTTTTCAAGAGAACGCACGTCTTCTGGAAGTGTGCTTGAGCTTCAGAGAAGGAGGAGGCCTTGATCAACCAATCGTCCAGATACGGGTAGACAAACACCTTGTTCTTCCTCAGGTGTGCTGCTACCACCGCCATGCACTTCGAGAATGTTCTCAGCGCCGACTTTAGTCCGAATGGGAGTACTGTGTATTGATAATGATTGGCGCCGACTTGGAACCGCAGGAACTTCCTGTGTTTGTGTGCAATGGGCACATGGAAGTACGCATCCTGTAGGTCTCTAGCACATAGCCAGTCTCCCTGTTGCAACTGAGGATAAATCTGATGCAACGACAGCATGCGAAACTTCTCCTTGCGAATCCATCTGTTTGCCTGTCTCAAGTCCAGGATGGGCCTGAACTCGTTCTTGTGCTTCTTGCGAACCAGGAAGAACCGGGAGTACAGACCTCTTCCTCTCTGAGACAGAGGTACGTCTTCTATCGCCCTTTTCCTTAACAGGATATCTGCCTCCGCCTGGAGCTCGCGCAGCTGAAACGGCGGGCTGACCGGTGGAATTTCTAGAGGAGGGCTGGTGAACCGAAGACTGTATCCATTGCAAACAATATTCAGCACCCACTTGTCCTGAGTAATTTTTCTCCACTCTGCCAGAAAAAATTGGATGCTTCCCCCTACCGGAGTGGGTAACGGATCCGGGGGAAGTAAGTGCTCAGGGCCTAGACTCGGCCGGGCCTTTGGTCGCTGGTGCCGACTGTTGGCCTCCTCTGCCCTTAGGGCATTTCTGCAACGGCTTACGGAACTGCTGTTGTTGCTGTGACTGTCCCGAAGCTTGGCCACGTCCTCTGCCCTGTCCAACGAACCGCCGTTGGAAAGGGCGGTACGATTTCTTCATTTCTTTGGGCTTCTCTAGACCCACAGCCGTGAGTGTTTCGGCCTCCGCCTTCATGCGGGCCATTTCGTCATCCGCATGTTTCCCAAATAGGGTTTCGCCAGAGAATGGAAGACTGACAACCCTTTGCTGTGCGTCTGGTTTCAGTGACGAAAGGCGGAGCCAGGCATGTCGTCGCTGGTTAACCCCATGGCAAAAGCCATGCGCCGCCAAGAGGGATGAATCTGCTGCAGCGCTGATAATTTGATTCGCTACAAGCATCCCTTCATTTAACACTTCCTGGAAATCCTCCCGCTTCTCGCGAGGTAAGTGTTCCGCAAACTGCTGGAGGGAGTCCCAGAGGGCGCGGTCGTAACGTCCCAACAAAGCCGTGGCACTCGCAGCCTTCATAGAGGTCGCCGATGTTTCACACACTTTCCTTCCAGCTGAATCCATCCATCTAGACTCTTTGTCTGGGGGGACTGTGGATGAAGTGGGGGTGGCATGCTGTTTGCGGGCCGCCGTCACAATCACAGAATCCGGCGGAGGTTCCACCCTCAGAAAAGCCGGATCCGAATCGGGAGCCCGGTATTTTTTCTGTAATCTCGAGCGGGCCGCCGGGGTGAGAAAAAGGTCCATGGCCGGTTCCTCCAGGCCCGGCACCAGAGGTAGTAGTGGACGAGACAGGTGTTTCTGGTGCAGTGTCTCGAAAATAACCGATGTCTTGGGCTTGGGCACCGTCAAGGATATGCCCAATTTGGCAGCGCCTCTCAATAGGACATCATGAAACTTCACTAGGTCATCAACCGGCGACACCCTTGTGTCCGGCGATCCCTACAAAGTCGGAGATTAGTCCCTGGTCCCTGAGGACCTTGTGTGAGAGCGAGATCTGTGCCTCCTATGGCTGCGTCTCGACCGCGTGGACAACCTGTTGCGCGATCGCTCCCTCCTCCTGGAGCGAGAGCGCGACCTCCCGGTTTGTGGGCGCTTCGCAGGTTTTCGTGGAGGCGTCTTCCGTGGCCTATCCTGGGGTCTTGGTTTAGGAGTCCCCTTAGGTGGTGTAGGAAGAGGAGGTAGTGACACCGATCTTGGCGGGGGGACAGGAGGTATCTCCGACCGAGGGGTGGGCCCATGCGGCAGGAGCGGTGGTGGTGGCGGTCCTGAGGGAGGAAGTGGTGGTAGAGGAGGGTTGACGGGAGAATCCTCCTTAGGTATAGGGGGAGGGGGCGACTTTGGCCGACGGTGGTGTATATACCACCGAGTACACCGAGCCCGGTGACATCTTCGGGTTAGGGGACTGCGACCCAGCCCCTCCAGCAGGCGATTGCCTTCTCCGGCGCCCTCCACTAGATCAAGCGTGACTTCTGGCGCTAGAACTCCTTCTGCGCCATTTAGGAGAGTTGGAACGACTCCTAGATGCCGATCTCTTCCTTCTCGCCGCTGAGCGTCACTTTTCAGGCGTCGAATGTCGCCTCTGCGACTCTGGCGATGAACGCCGCCTCCGCGACGTCGACCTCTTCTTCCTCGACGCCGAACGCCGCCTCCGCGACGTCGACCGTTCCATTTTCGACGACGAGCGTCGACTCCTCCTTGACGCTGACCGCTTTCTCAAGGTCCTCGACGCCGATCGTCTCCTCGACGGCGACCGGCGGTGTCGCCTCAACGGCGAGCGCCGACGCCTGTCGCTCCTTCTTCGACGTCAATAGATCGACGCTGACGTCGACGACGACGATGAAGATGCCGTTGACGGTGGTCTCGACGGCGGCCTATCCAGGCCCTTCGACGTCGAATCATCAAGCCGTTCTCGACCCGGAGCCCCAGGGAGATGGGGAACACACCGTGGTCATCCCTCTCGACGTCGTCGTCGATGCAATCGACGCCGACGGAGACCGGGACCGTTTGCTGGTCTTCCTGCCTTTGGGGAGCCCCCCAGAGGCCTCAGCAGAGGCAGAGGGAACCTTCCCAGCCTGCCCAGACCCACCTGCAGCCTGCAGTCGTCTCTCTTCAAGGCCTTGAAGCCTATTCTTCAGCCTGTCCCTCAGGGTCCTTGCTGAAAGATGCTGGCAGATGTCACAGTCTTCAGGGACATGTGCTTCAGGGAGACAGACAATGCAGACGTCGTGTGGATCACTCTTGGCCTTCTTCCTTCCACATGCTGGGCATTTGTCGAAAAGAGCAGGCATTTTAGAGCCCTAAAAAGCCTGAACAAACAGCAAATGCAGGAGGTCAGCCATAGTCTGGAGGTGGAGGCGACCGTCTGGGGTGAGCCCGCCTTCAACAGCCAGTAGTAGAGTTAGGGGAAGACTGGAACACCTGATCTGCGCAGATGAGCTGTAACTACCGCCATCACTTTCATGAACATCCGAGAGGTGCTTGTAAGGCCATAGGGAAGCACGGTAAACGGAAAGTGCTTGTGACCTACTGTGGACCGCAGGTAACTCATGTGGGCCAGCAGGATGGGAATGTGGAAATATGCGTCGTGCAGGTCCAAAGCTAGCATCCAGTCTCCAGGATCTAGGGCAGACAAGACCTGAGCCAGAGTTAACATCTTGAACTTCTCCTTCCGGAGGAAGCGATCAACGTCCCAGAGGTCCAAGTTAGGACACAAGCCTTTGTCCTTCTTGGGCAATAGTGGGAGTAAAAACCACGTCCTACTTCTGGCGCAAGAACGCGCTCGAAATCCCCCCTCGGCCAAGAGGGCTGCGACTTCCTGTTGAAGAAGTGTCAAGTGATCCCCTGACATGCGGTGGTACTGGGGTGACATGGCTAGAGGGATAGTCTCGAAGGGGAGGGAGTAGCCCCTTCGGACTATTTGTAAAACCCACCTGTCCGAAGTGATGGTGCGCCAGTGGGGGAGGTGATTGCGAATCCTGTCACCCACTGGCGTTTGATGGGCCTTAAACCCTGGACTAGGAAGGTTTTGAGGCAGTGGTGGCGGTGGACTGACTGGCCCCCTGACCCGGCTCGGCGGGTCCCATGTCTGCGGCCGACTGAGACTTTTGCTGCACAGGCCTGTGGCTCTGAAGCGAACATGTTGGGCACCCCATCCATGGCCACGAAAGGAGCGAAAAGCAGAAGGCGGAGGAGGGCAAAAGGCGGAAAGGTCCAAGGACTTGGACGTAGCCCATGAGTCCTTAAAAAGCTCCAATGCACTATTTGCTTTGTTGCTTAAAAGGCGAATGCCATCAAAGAGGCTGTCCATCAGAGGGTTCTGGACATCCCCAGAAAAAACAGTTGTCCTCAACCAGGTGTGACGACGGAGCGCCACTGTCGTGGAAATCACTCTGCCCGGCGAGTCGGCGGTGTCAAGGCCACAACTAATAGTAAACTTGGCTGCATCCCTCCCTTCAGCAATAGCTTGCGAGATTACATTGAGGCATCATGAGCGCTACTGTATCCCACACAGAGTGGGAATAATGGCCCAAGAGGTATGCAGTGTTCACAGACCGCAACCCTGAACTGGAGTAAGAAAAATCTTCTTACCAAAATGCTCCAGTTTCTTGGATTCCCTGTCCGGAGGTCCTGTAGGGAATGCGCTCGGGGACGCAGATGCTTGGACAACCAAGCTCTCAGGGGTGGGGTGTTGGGAAAGGTAAAAGGTGTCCACAGGGGCCGGTCAATGGCGTTGGGCCAGGTTCCTATTCACAGAAGCCCCTGTGTTGGGCATGGACCAGGTACCCAAAAGAACATCCGAAAGTGCATTGTTAAAAGGCAGCAGTGGCTTCGCAGAGGTAGCTGCCGGCTGAAGCACTTCTGTCAGGAGGTTAGTCCTGACGGCCACTGTAGGGAGCTCGAGGTGGAGGTCCTCAGCCGCACTACACAACACCACTGCGTAACCTGCACCCTCCTCCGTAGCCACGGTAGGAGGAGTCAGCATGCCAAGGTCAGGAGAGGTTTTAAGAATACTGGCCTCCCCCAACTCCTCTGCCCAGTCCGGGTCAAACTTACATTGTGCTGTAAGAGGGTCCTCAGACCTCTCCCAGTCCTCCCTTTCTTCCGAAGGCTGATGAACAGGCCGAAAATAAGCAGGAGGGATTTAGGGATAGAAATACCCCTTTGGCGTCGGAATCGTCATCGAGCGACGTTGGTCCGGTGCAGTGTCCACATCGGGGCTGAAACCGGGGGTGACGTCATCCGGTAGGCAGGGCTACGTTGGAGGTGGTGCCGATGGGGTCGACGTCGGTGGAGGTGTCACAAGGTTAACCGGCGTCGACTGGATCCCACGGGGTCTGAAGGCACAACGTCGTGCCCCGACGGCCCAAAGAGGTGAGCCATGGCTGACAGAAATGCCTGCAACTGGGCCGGAGTCGCCGACGGAGCCGGGAAAGGTGGGTAGGCCAGCGGCAACTGTGTATTTGCTCTGCTGGAGCCGCGGGGGAGGCACCACCCGCACCCTCAGCCACAACGCGCGGCCGGCAAGGGAAAGTCGGAGAGCGATGGCGCTTCTTTGACTTCTTGGAATGCTTCATCTTACCTGACCCCGAGTGCGAAGACTTCGGTCTCGATGAACGGTGGTGGCGGCACCACGACTGGTTCCTCGACCTCCAACGGGACCCGAACCTTGAGCGGCGCAGGCCAACTGCCGGACTTCTAGCAACTTGCAGGACCGCTCCCAAAAAGTCTTCAGCGCCATGGCCCGGCAGTTGGAGCACAGCTTCGGGTCGTGGTTGCGCTCCAGGCAGTAGCGACACGTGGTGCGGGTCCGTCGCTGACATAATGCAATGACAGTCCGCGCAGGACTTGGCGCTGGGCATCCCTACTGCACCAGGAGTCAATCGACAAAAAATAGAGACAAAAAGCCTCAAAAAAACTCAGTCAAAAAGTGACTGGGGGTACCGCTCTCTCCGGATCTGAGCTTGCTGGCGCGGAAAAAAAAGATCTGACTTCAGCGCGCGAGGGTGGCGTCTAACTGCTGCGACGTCATCTCAGTGACCACAACGCCAATGACGGACGCGGAGCCGCACAACGCCACCTTCCAAAGCGTAGAGGTACTGCTGATTAAAACTTTCCGGATCCAGTCTGACGCTTGGGGGAAATTCTAAGGAAAGGAATCTATTACTAACATGTTTCTTTCAGATAAGGGGAAAAGTCTTGAATGGACACTTCATGAACTGCTTGATGATGCGAAAATAACAGAGAGAAGAGGCTTCAGAATGTCATTCCGAAGGCACCAAGAACAATATTGTTTCCATTTTAGTCTATATGTTTTAGTAGTAGACTCAGCTCTTTCTCTGGACAACATATCGCTACAATCTTGAGGGATAACTAAATCCTGGTACTCATTGAACTCAGGTTCCAGGCACACCATTGAAGAGAAGCTGGGTGCGGATACAGGATCAGACCTTTGTTCATTGTTATCAGGGTGGTTGACGATCGAAGGCGATAAGGTTTGGATTTCGACAGCAGAAGTAGCTCAGTGAACCAGTGCTGGTGTGGCCAACGCGGAGCAATAAGAATGAGTTTGCATGGATCGCATTTCATTTTCATCAACACTCTGGCGATTAGGGGACATGGGGGAAAAGCGTAAGCAAAGATTCCTGACCATCTTATCGAAAATGCATTCCCCCATGACCCTATCTGTGATTCCCTGCTGGCAAAGAACCAGCATTTCTGGTTCCCTTTAGACGTAAAAGAGACTAAGTTGGGTTTTACCCATTTCTGGAAGATGTGATCGAGAATCAGTTGGTTGAGTTCCCACTTGTGATTTGATTGATTTAACCTGCTCAAGGTGTCTGCTAGGTTGTTCTTTACGCCTGGGAGATGCTCCGCTTTGAGGTTGAAGTGTCCTTTCTCAGATTCTTTGAGCTTCCCAGGATAGAATTGGAGATCTTGGTCCTCCCTGCTTGTTGAGATAATGCATGCAGGTGGTATTGTCCGTGTGTATGAGGACTGAGGATGCTCCTATCCTTGGTAGGAATGATTGGAGGGCTAGAAAACTCGCCTGTAGTTCCAGAAAATTGATATGCATTTTGGAGAGAGAGGCTCCATTTGCCACGTGTCTGGAGGTCTTTTAGATGCGCTCCCCAGACTT
This sequence comes from Lissotriton vulgaris, assembly GCF_964263255.1. NCBI lineage: Eukaryota > Metazoa > Chordata > Amphibia > Caudata > Salamandridae > Lissotriton > Lissotriton vulgaris. The sequence goes on along the minus strand of NC_141691.1, from coordinate 1,126,148,191 downwards.
CCAAAGATGCATCTGTGGTTATAACAAACTCTGGAAGAGGAGATAGGAGTGACAGTCCCATAGAGAGATCGCTGGGAGATTAACACCAAAGAAGTGCATCCTTCAAGGGGACGCTAGAGGGCGCACAGCAAGATGGCCGCTCTGTTGAGCAGCTCCGCTGGCCGAGCCCACAATCCTTTCATTATCTTGCATCATCTGCCTTTGTTTAAGGCCATCTCTGCGAAATACACGTTTGTGAAGGCATGTAAAACAACACAGCCAGAAACTGCGGAGCCGAATTCAAAGTGGAACGGAGGAGAGAGAGGTTCCGGGCCTGCAGTGGCATTGTGGCGGACTGCGTTCAGCCTTAGCAGTGAGGACTAGTGTGGGCCGCGGTGGGTGCCAGTCTTGGGCGGCGATTGCTGTGTGGGGCGCGGCGTCGCTAGGTCTATGCTCCGGGGACCGGGCTGAGGGCTGGTAAGCTCCTGCCGCTGCGAGAAATCGGGCTGGGGAGTAGGCCGCCCTCGGCTCTCCGGCCTCGCGCCCTGCCGATGCGGGGTTGCGGGTAGCTGTGTTCCCCGCCGCCGCTCATGGTTGTGGGCCGGAACCTTGCGGGCTGCCTAGATTCGACACTGAGAGGCTGGTTAGTGGCTCCCCGGTGTGGGCGCGGCGGCGTCACCTTTCTGCTGTGCGGTGTGGCGGTCGTTGGTGCGCGGGAGACCGCCTGCTGAGTGCCTGCAATCGCTGCCTGTTGCTGTCCAGGAGTGGTTCCCCAATGTGGGTGGCGGCACCATTTACTGAAAGGAGATTGCGGCGGTCTGTGGGCTGGTGACATATATGCCTTCCATGCGGCTGGTGTGAATCCGGAGTGCCTTGCTGGAGTGGGTTTTTGGAGTGGCTCCGGTGCAATTGTAATTCACCCTTGTGGAGGATGTAGGAGAGTAGGGTCTGCAATCCTATGATCACCCAGATTTTTTGCTTTTGTTTCACTGGTTTACGACTTTCTCTGGCTGTGGGCTTGCCAATCAGACCCACAGGCTGGCTGTTCTCTCTCTAAATTACGACATGTACCCTAGGTGCATTTACCAATTGGTACTGGGCCACCTTCTCAGACCCTGTAACTCAGGGCATAGGTGTACCCAGGGCCTACCAGGGGCTGAAGCATGTATTATGCCACCCCTGGCTGGCCTCCTAAATTTGACACAACTGGCTGCATGACAGCTGGGGCAAAGTCGTGTAATCACCCTTTGCTGTAGATATAGTATACCTATATCTAACCCTAAAAATGGACACACAGATTCCTATCAGTCACTCCTATGGCAGGCCTTGACAATCCTGAAGGCAGAGTGCTTGGAATCGTGTGAGATGGTGCTCTGGAATGAGCTGAGCCTGTCTGCAGCTTGCGGAACCAAGTCCTAATAGCTGTTCCATGATAACGCATACCATATACTCTTAAGTGCATTATAATCCTCGCGGTTAAATGCTATCTTTGGTATTGCTTTATCAAAACATGTCGAGTAAGGTGTCATACGGACTGGAATACTAACCCCTCGCCAATTCTGGCGACGGGGTTAGCATTCCACCCTTCTAGAGGGACACGACATGTATGTGACTGTGAACACCGGTTAAAGTTAACGAAGCCTCAGCTCCACATAATGGATGCTGCCACCACAGACACGAGTCTGACCCCCTGCAGCTGGGAGTCCTTCCAGCGAGGGGAGCCTGGACAAAGGGTTTCCTGTCAGGGGCGGTGCTAGCACCGTCCCAGACAGGGTTTTGTGTATCCTGGGTAGGCAGGGCTTTACAGGAAGGTGACTGCTGAGTGGCACCCCGGTGCTCACTACGCATAGGCCGGTCAGAACCAGTTCCAGGGGCACACCAGCCCCTGGCCTGGGGAAAGTCCGGCATGGGAGAGGGGTGTAACCACCCCCCTCCTAGTCCCACCCATAGGCAGGACCTAGTCACCGGGTCAGCCCCTTTTCTTAGTATAAAGATAGGAGCGGGCCCCCTGTTCAAATTAGATCATCTTTGAAATCAAGACACGACTTTCTGCGAAAGGACTTCAAGATTTCTTCTTCAAGATTCTCCCTTGTGACTAAGGAGTAGTCACCCTGCATCCGCAGGCACCATCTTAAGAACACTGCGGTCTGCTGCAAGTCCTTCCTCAGGAATCCGACGACCCAGCTCGACGAGACCTGGCTTCCCTGGCACCTCTGACCTCTACTCATCTCTACAGCCAAGCTGAGAACCGAGAGTGCGACGAGACCTCGAGGGACCGGCTATCGCCAAGACTGCACGACTTCTTTACAGCACGCCCGCCGAGTGACCCTCTGGTGAGTGCTTTGGGGTCGGAGAAGCCCCGACCCTGAGCAGCTCCAGCACCGCAGTACAGCCTCCCAGCATCTCCACGATCTGCGTGGGGCCCTTCTGCTTTTTGCTGCTCACCGCGTTGTTTGGCTACTAGCCCGCTGGCTTGTGGCCTTCTGAACGACGCCCGACGACATCACCGCTGCTGGTCTGGTTGCTCCGGACTGGCCCTCGCTCCCTTCCAAGAGAGGAGCACCCCGGACCCTCCTGGTCCACTCCAGACGCCATTTTAAGTCCACCGCGTGGGCTTGAATTAGCCAAGGCTTTGTTGCCCAATCCCGGGTCCAGCGACGCCGACAGCTTCATCCATTGTGGGACAGCTCGCTCCTCCATCCTGGTTGCCAACAACGCCTCCCGGTCCGTGAGATCTGCAGAGCACAGCGTCGTCCACTCACCTAGTCGAGGTGACTACCATCCGGTGCCCTCCTGGTGCCACCTGACTACTGGCTAGTAGTCACGAACTTGGCCCCCTCTGCTTTCAGGTGTCATCTCCCTTCAAGATCCAGGCTTGGATCACTTCGAACTCTCTTCACTGGTCGCCTGCCAGCATCTTTCTTCCAGGCTCCTGGTCCGTCTACGAGGATTCCCGACGTCTTTTGAGACCTATGCAGCTGCAGCCCCTGGGCTAGGTAACTTCGGCATTTCGGTGCCCCAGCATAGCCTCACTATCCAAGGGTCAGAATCCACTTTCATTATCCACCTACCAGGTCGGGTTCGCCCGAGAACACTAACTTTGCTTTTACTAGCTACCATAGACTTTGTCCCGCATCACGTGTGAGAGTGCACACTCTGCACCCGAGTCCCCTGGATCTCCTAGGAGTAATCTAACGATTCTATAGTCAAGTCCTAGCGATTCCAAAGCCTATTAGTACTGTACTTACCTGCTAGTAATTTCGCATTCCACTTTCAGAGTATATGGTTTTCCGTGCCCCTCGGGCATTTGTATATACTGTGCTAACTTAAGTATTTTCGTAAGAGTTTTGTTTTGTGCTTAGTACCCTGTCCTCATAAAGAGTACAGGGCTGTTGTGATCTTAATAAATACACTGTTTATTTTCATAACACTTGTGTGGTGTCCTTTCACTTGGTGTTCAAGGGGTATATGTGTGGTATAACAGCTGGCTTAACACGCCCTCTCGAGTCTTTAGCCTTAGACTGCTCGTATCCATGCTACTAGGATAGCTGGTCTATAAGGTTGACTTACAACCAATCATCAATAAGGGTTGTCTGGACTGATACATAGTGTTCACTAGAATAGTGAGCACTGCATATCAGGCCAACTTCTCACATTGGTGAGCAGCGGTTGGGATCTGAGCTTGCTGTTGTTTTACCACACGTATCCTAAGAATATCTTGTTGAAAGATCACATAAGTACTCCAGGTACATATAACTTAGCTTAGAATACTCTGAGTTCTACTTAACCAGCTGTTGTAGCTCCTCAAGGCTTAGCACACCTTGGCTGCAACTCTTAGCAAGGGATCAGTAGGCAAACACATAGTGTAGGTAGGTGCATCACTTACACCACACTAGAAGCATGTCTAACCACGGAGAGTCTACTGAGACCCCTCTGGTGGTTGAGGACCCTCCACAGGCCTCTTCTAGATATGCAGCCCTTAGCTTCCAGGAGATGAGACAAGTGTGTACCTCCAGGAAGCTAAAACAGGGGTCTAACCCCACAATCCCATTTCTGATTGGTCTCCTAGAGACTTATGATGCCAGAAAGGCTGAGAAACTCCTTAGCTCTTCTCATCCAGAAGGGCACATGCCTGCCCTAGAGGGAACCAGGGGTGACCCAGATCTCATCCATCTCTCAGCAGAGGAGGATGATGATCAGGAGCCATCTGAGGACGAGGCAGACAAAGGTCCAGAAGTAGTTAGCCAGCTAACTAGGGACAACTTAAGCAGGCATGAGAATGGTACTAGGAGACCCCTGGGACCCCTCTCAGGCCAGCTTAACACTGGGAGTGGACGAGTTAGGTCTCTATCAAGAGGCTCTAATAGATCCATTCAAACCAATGGCTCTCAGGCCTCTTCTCACAGAGGGATGACATCCCCTCAGAGGAGAGTGTATGAAGCCAAGGAAAGGGAAGTCAATCTGAGGATTGAAAGGGAAGAACTTGCCCTGGCCAAAGAAAGACTTGCCTTTGCTAGAGAGCAAGAATTGAGTGGGTCAAAACCCACTGGTGGCAGCATTATACATAGCAATAGGGAAAGGAGTTTTGATACAAAGCACCTGAATAAGATAGTGCCCCCCTTTAAACAAGGGGATGACATCCACAAATGGATTACTGCTTTGGAGAGGGCCTGCACGGTACAGTGTGTCCCCCAGAGTCAGTGGGCAGCTATCTTGTGGCTCTCCTTTGAAGGTAAAGGTAGAGATAAGCTCCTCACTACTAGAGTGGAGGATGCTAACAATTACCAAGTCCTGAAGAATACACTGATTGATGGGTTTGGCCTAACCACTGAACAGCACAGGTTGCTGTTCAGGGATACCCAGAAAACTCAGTCTCAGGATTGGTCTGATTTTGTAGATTGTGCCACTAAGGCTTTGGAGGGCTGGTTGCTGGGCAGTAAGGTTACTGATTACACAGGATTGTATAATTTGATCATGAGAGAACAAATTGTAAACAATTGTCAGAACCAGTTGCTGCATCAGCATCTTGTTGACTCAGGTCTGACCTCTCCCCAAGAATTGGGAAAGAAGGCAGACAGATGGGTCAGAACAAGATTTAAGCAGAACCAGGGCCAGAATCAAGGTGGTCAGAAGAAAGCAGACCAGAAGGGTAAAGATTCTAAGGGTGAACAAAATGACCAGAAGTCTTCAACAGGTCCCCAACAACCCAAAGAGGGTGGGGGTCAGGCTCCCCAGAAAAAGAAGAATCAAGAAGGCCAATCTAAAAGGTGGTGCCAATACTGCAAAAGTAAAACTCACTGGTTTAGTGAGTGCACCAAGAAAGGAGGAGGGCAGACTCCTGCCACTGCAGCCCCTAAGGCACCTGTGCCCCCTAGTACAGTCAGCAGTGGTAGTGCACCTCCCAAGGGTTTAGTTGGGTTAACCTTGGGTTCTGAGGGGTATGACAACTTAGTTGGCACACTCACTCAGGCTGTCCTTGTCTGTACAGGGGATGTGGATATATCCCCTGATATAAGTCCCAATACTTTGGGCAAATACAGGCAGACACCTTTGATAAATGGAAAAATGGCTCAGGCCTATAGGGACACTTGTGCCAGTGTCACAATGGTGACACCTAACTTTGTGGACCCTGGACAGATCATGCCAGGTACAGATTTCCTGGTGACCAATACAAGCAATGTCACTACCAGTCATAGTATGGCAATTGTTGCTTTCTCCTGGGGAGGGGTAAATGGGCAGAAGAAGGTTGTTGTTAGTTCAGACCTCCCAGTAGATTGTTTGTTGGGCAATGATTTGGAGTCATCACAATGGTCAGAAGTGGAGCATAGGACTCACATGGAGATGTTAGGCTTGCCAGCACATGTGCTTGCTGTGACTAGGTCACAGGCCAGAAGATGCCCCACTGAACAGGTACTGGATCCTGGAACAATATACCAGTCACCTTCCAAGAAGAAGAGCAGTAGGGTTAAGGCATTGCCTTCTCCCTTGCCCCAGGTTGTGGATCAAGTCTCAGAGGAGGCTGACCTGCAGGAATTGAGGGAAACTGAGCCTAAAGAGTTCGAACTTGATCAAGTTGAATTTCTGGGTTCGGGTGGCCCCTCAAGAGAAGACCTGGGGAAGGACCAGTTAGACTGCCCTTCCCTTGAACCCCTCAGACAGCAGGCTGCTGCTGAGGCTGCTGGGAACGCCACAGGTACCCACAAGGTATACTGGGAAGATGGACTCCTGTACACTGAGGCAAGAGACCCCAAGCCTGGCATGGCCAGGAGGCTAGTTATCCCCTTGTCTCAGAGAGGTTTCCTCCTTACCTTGGCCCATGAGATTCCCTTAGCAGGTCACTTAGGCCAGACAAAGACTTGGGACAGGCTTGTCTCACACTTTCACTGGCCTCACATGAATGAGGATACCAAGGAGTTTTGTCTCTCCTGTGTCACTTGCCAAGCCAGTGGTAAGTCAGGTGGCACAACAAAGGCCCCCCTTATACCAATGCCTGTGGTGGGGGTGCCCTTTGAAAGAGTGGGGATTGACATTGTTGGTCCAATGGAACCCCAGACAGCATCAGGGCACAAGTTTATACTGGTGGTAGTGGATCATGCCACCAGGTATCCAGAAGCTATTCCACTTAGGACCACTACAGCACCTGTAGTGGCAAGGGCCCTAGTTGGAGTGTTCTCCAGAGTGGGCTTCCCTAAGGAGGTTGTCTCTGACAGAGGTGCAAACTTCATGTCAAGCTACTTAACTGCTATGTGGAAGGAATGTGGTGTCAACTACAAGTTCACCACACCCTATCCCCCACAATGCAATGGGCTTGTTGAAAGGTTCAACAGGACCCTAAAAGGGATGATTCATGGACTACCTGAAAAGCTCAGGCGTAGATGGGATGTCCTGATTCCCTGCCTTCTGTTTGCTTACAGAGAGGTCCTACAGAAGGGGGTTGGCTACAGCCCTTTTGAACTTTTGTATGGGCATCCTGTAAGAGGACCCCTGTGCTTGGTGAAGGAAGAATGGGAGAGACCTCTCAAAAAGCCTGCAACCAGCATAGTGGACTATGTACTTGGTCTCCGCTCCAGGATGGCTGAGTATATGGAGAAGGCATCTGAAAACCTTAAGGCCAGTCAAGAACTCCAAAAAGCTTGGCATGACCAAAAGGCTGTCCTGACTGTTTATCAGCCTGGACAGAAGGTGTGGGTGTGGGTGTTGGAGCCAGTGGCCCCAGCAGCACTCAAAGACAAATGGTCTGGGCCCCACACAATTCTTGAGCAAAAGGGAGAGGTCACCTACCTGGTGGACCTTGGAACTCCCAGGAGCCCCCACAGGGTGCTCCATGTCAACAGGCTCAAAGCATATGTCGACAGGAAGGACATGAGCTTGCTCATGGCCATAGATGAGGGACAGGAGGAAGAGAGTGACCCTCTCCCAGACCTGCTCACTCAGAATCCTGATGATGGGTCAGTAGATGGTGTTGTCTTTTGTGGCAGCCTCTCTGAGCATCAACAGAAAGACTGTAAACAGGTTCTTCAGTCTTTCAGACATATGTTCTCTCTGACACCCAGTCAGACCAATTGGTGTACCCATGAGGTTGACACTGGTGACAGCCTGCCAGTCAAGAGAAAAATCTACAGGCAGCCTGATCATGTTAGAGACTGCATCAAAACTGAAGTGCAGAAAATGTTGGAGTTGGGAGTCATTGAACCCTCAGATAGCCCTTGGGATAGTCCAGTAGTTCTAGTGCCAAAACCTCACACCCAGGGTGGTAAGAAAGAGATGAGGTTCTGCGTAGACTACAGGGGTCTCAATGCAGTCACTAAGACTGATGCCCACCCAATACCAAGGGCAGATGAGCTTATAGATAGATTGGCTTCTGCCAACTACTTAAGCACATTTGACCTGACAGCTGGGTATTGGCAAATCAGGTTAGCTGAGGATGCCAAGCCCAAGACAGCATTTTCAACCCCTGGTGGGCATTATAAATTTGTGGTAATGCCCTTTGGTCTGAAAAATGCACCTGCCACCTTCCAAAGGTTGGTGAATCATGTCCTCACTGGGCTGGATGACTTCTGTGCACCATATCTTGATGATATTGCGGTCTTTAGCTCCACCTGGGAGGATCACCTGGTCCACCTGAGGAAAGTGTTAGAGGCTCTGCAAGCAGCAGGCCTCACTATCAAGGCCACCAAGTGCCAGATAGGACAGACACAGGTTGTATACCTGGGCCACCTTGTAGGTGGAGGCCAGGTTCAGCCACTGGAGAGCAAAATACAGTCAATCAGGGACTGGGCTCCTCCAACCACCCAGACTCAGGTTCGAGCTTTCTTGGGCCTGACTGGTTACTACAGAAAGTTTGTCAGGAACTATGGATCAATTGTGACACCATTAAATGAACTGACAAGTAAGAAAATGCCAAAAAAGGTTCAGTGGACAGCAGGCTGGCAAAAAGCATTCGATGACCTAAAGCAGGCCATGTGCACAGCACCTATCCTCAAGAGTCCAGACTACTCCAAACCATTCATTGTCCAAACAGATGCTTCTGAGTTGGGTGTGGGAGCTGTTCTATCTCAACTGAATTTTGATGGTCAAGACCAGCCCATTGCTTTTATAAGCAGAAGGCTGACCCCCAGAGAAAAGAATTGGTCAGCTATTGAGAGGGAGGCCTTTGCTGTGGTTTGGGCCCTGAAGAAGTTGAGGCCATACTTGTTTGGCACTCACTTCAAGATTCAGACCGACCATAAGCCCCTCTTGTGGCTAAATCAGATGAAGGGTGAAAACCCCAAACTGCTTAGGTGGTCCATTTCCCTACAGGGGATGGACTTTACAGTGGAACATAGACCTGGTACTGATCATGGCAATGCCGATGGGCTCTCCAGATATTTCCACTTAGAACAAGAAGACTCACCTGGTCAAGGTTAGCTTATTGTCCCAAAGTTTGGGGGGGGGGGGGGGGGGGGTCATGTAGGAGAGTAGGGTCTGCAATCCTATGATCACCCAGATTTTTTGCTTTTGTTTCACTGGTTTACGACTTTCTCTGGCTGTGGGCCTGCCAATCAGACCCACAGCCTGGCTGTTCTCTCTCTAAATTACGACATGTACCCTAGGTGCGTTTACCAATTGGTACTGGGCCACCTTCTCAGACCCTGTAACTCAGGGCATAGGTGTACCCAGGGCCTACCAGGGGCTGAAGCATGAATTATGCCACCCCTGGCTGGCCTCCTAAATTTGACACAACTGGCTGCATGACAGCTGGGGCAAAGTCGTGTAATCACCCTTTGCTGTAGATATAGTATACCTATATCTAACCCTAAAAATGGACACACAGATTCCTATCAGTCACTCCTATGGCAGGCCTTGACAATCCTGAAGGCAGAGTGCTGGGAATCGTGTGAGATGGTGCTCTGGCATGAGCTGAGCCTGTCTGCAGCTTGCGGAACCAAGTCCTAATAGCTGTTCCATGATAATGCATACCATATACTCTTAAGTGCATTATAATCCTCGCGGTTAAATGCTATCTTTGGTATTGCTTTATCAAAACATGTCGAGTAAGGTGTCATACGAATTGGAATACTAACCCCTCGCCAATTCTGGCGACGGGGTTAGCATTCCACCCTTCTAGAGGGACACGACATGTATGTGACTGTGAACCCCGGTTAAAGTTAAACGAAGCTTCAGCTCCACAAAATGGATGCTGCCACCACAGACACGAGTCTGACCCCCTGCAGCTGGGAGTCCTTCCAGCGAGTGGAGCCTGGACAAAGGGTTTCCTGTCAGGGGCGGTGCTAGCACCGTCCCAGACAGGGTTTTGTGTATCCTGGGTAGGCAGGGCTTTACAGGAAGGTGACTGCTGAGTGGCACCCCGGTGCTCACTACGCATAGTCCGGTCAGAACTAGTTCCAGGGGCACACCAGCCCCTGGCCTGGGGAAAGTCCGGCATGGGAGAGGGGTGTAACCACCCCCCTCCTAGTCCCACCCATAGGCAGGACCTAGTCACCGGGTCAGCCCCTTTTCTTAGTATAAAGATAGGAGCGGGCCCCCTGTTCAAATTAGATCATCTTTGGAATCAAGACACGACTTTCTGCGAAAGGACTTCAAGATTTCTTCTTCAAGATTCTCCCTTGTGACTAAGGAGTAGTCACCCTGCATCCGCAGGCACCATCTTAAGAACACTGCGGTCTGCTGCAAGTCCTTCCTCAGGAATCCGACGACCCAGCTCGACGAGACCTGGCTTCCCTGGCACCTCTGACCTCTACTCATCTCTACAGCCAAGCTGAGAACCGTGAGTGCGACGAGACCTCGAGGGACCGGCTATCGCCAAGACTGCACGACTTCTTTACAGCACGCCCGCCGAGTGACCCTCTGGTGAGTGCTTTGGGGTCCGAGAAGCCCCGACCCTGAGCAGCTCCAGCACCGAAGTACAGCCTCCCAGCATCTCCACGATATGCGTGGGGCCCTTCTGCTTTTTGCTGCTCACCGCGTTGTTTGGCTACTAGCCCGCTGGCTTGTGGCCTTCTGAACGACGCCCGACGACATCACCGCTGCTGGTCTGGTTGCTCCAGACTGGCCCTCGCGCCCTTCCAAGAGAGGAGCACCCCGGACCCTCCTGGTCCACTCCAGATGCCATTTTGAGTCCACCGCGTGGGCTTGAATTAGCCAAGGCTTTGTTGTCCAATCCTGGGTCCAGCGACGCTGACAGCTTCATCCATTGTGGGACAGCTCGCTCCTCCATCCTGGTCGCCGACAACGCCTCCTGGTCCGTGAGATCTGCAGAGCACAGCGTCGCCCACTCACCTAGTCTAGGTGACTACCATCCGGTGCCCTCCTGGTGCCACCTGACTACTGGCTAGTAGTCACGAACTTGGTCCCCTCTGCTTTCAGGTGTCATCTCCCTTCAAGATCCAGGCTTGGATCACTTCGAACTCTCTTCACTGGTCGCCTGCCAGCATCTTTCTTCCAGGCTCCTGGTCCGTCTACGAGGATTCCCGACGTCTTTGAGACCTATGCAGCTGCAGCCCCTGGGCTAGGTAACTTCGGCATTTCGGTGCCCCAGCATAGCCTCACTATCCAAGGGTCAGAATCCACTTTCGTTTTCCTCCTACCAGGTCGGGTTCGCCCGAGAACACTAACTTTGCTTTTACTAGCTACCATAGACTTTGTCCCGCATCACGCGTGAGAGTGCACACTCTGCACCCGAGTCCCCTGGGTCTCCTAGAAGTAATCTAATGATTCTATAGTCAAGTCCTAGCGATTCCAAAGCCTATTAGTACTGCATTTACCTGCTAGTAATTTCGCATTCCACTTTCAGAGTATATGGTTTTCCGTGCCCCTCGGGCATTTGTATATACTGTGCTAACTTAAGTATTTTCGTAAGAGTTTTGTTTTGTGCTTAGTACCCTGTCCTCATAAAGAGTACAGGGCTGTTGTGATTCTAATAAATACACTGTTTATTTTCATAACACTTGTGCGGTGTCCTTTCACTTGGTGTTCAAGGGGTATATGTGTGGTATAACAGCTGGCTTAACACGCCCTCTCGAGTCTTTAGCCTTAGACTGCTCGTATCCATGCTACTAGGATAGCTGGTCTATAAGGTTGACTTACAACCAATCATCAATAAGGGTTGTCTGGACTGATACATAGTGTTCACTAGAATAGTGAGCACTGCATATCAGGCCAACTTCTCACAGAGGAGTTCTGTGAGGTGCTGCTCCGTTGCAGATCTGCTTCCCACTCGACATTTCAGCTGTGGACTAATGTAAAAGTGAGACCCATATTGGTGCCCCGTAGGTGAGTGAGGGCTTGCGGCCCTGCCTGATTATCATGTAGATCTCATTGAACCTCGGCCTCTCATTGGACTGGCAGGTTTAGGTTGCTGCATTGTTTCGTCCATTGCGCAGCTGTGCATCTATTCTGACCACGTACAGGCCTATTTTTCTCCTGCTGGCCCGGGTTCTGACTGGCATTGTACACTGCGGGTGGGCCTGGCAGGTGATATCGGTAGAGATCTGGGTGCACACTGACCAAAAGCTGTGTTGCAGTCTGCGCAGCATCTCCTTCCCCATATCATCTCCTTGGGCCTCTGTAACATACCACCGGACGAAGAGAAACTCGCCTCATTTTTTATTTTTCGGTCTGGGTCTTGCTCCGACCATTTTCGGCTGAGTCATCATCATAGGTAAATCCGAGCGCGGCCAGCCGCGACTCACATATGAGCCACGTAAGACCAGCCGGGCTTCTCAACATGCAGCCTCTGACTCTGAGGTGGACGATCCCGCTGATTATCTCACAAACACTGACAAAACTCTCCTAGCGGTCCAGGCAAGTCTTCAGACCATAGTTGGTAAGGCCAATCACACAAGTTACTACTTGTGTAACGATATATCTGTAAGAGACATTAGTTAGTGATAGATTCGTTACCTTAGAATATCCCCAGGCGTCAGACTGGATCCGGAAATGTTTGCGTAGCAATACCCCTGCGCGTCGGTATGCGTCGTCTGCGGCTCCACGTCCGTCGTCGGCGTCGTTAGCGCCGGAATGACGTCGTCAAAGTACTTAGACGCCGCCCATGTGCGCTGACGTCAGTTCTGATACACAGCTTTTCCGCGCCAGATACGCAGAGCCATGATAGAACCAACACTGGTGCCATGAAACTAGGGCCCTGAAAGGGGATGACCTTAACCCTAGATATCGGTTCGCAGAACGGGAAGGATGGGTGGGTCGGTAAGGAATCTATCAACAACCAATGTCTCTTACAGATATATCGTTACACAAGTAGTAACTTGTGCATCTGAAAGAGACACGTTAGTGATAGATTCCTTACCTTAGAATAGATACCCCAGCAATACCAACCCCGGTGGTGGGTCTGCGAACCAATATCACACCAGAAAGTCCTGGAGGACGGAACGGCCAAAGAAGCCATCCCTCCGGACTTGACTGTCCAGGCAGTAGTGTCTTGCGAACGTGTGCAGTGAGGCCCACGTAGCTGCCTGGCAAATGTCCTGTAAGGGGACTCCTCGGCACAAGGCAGTTGTTGTTGCCGTGGCTCGAGTGGAATGAGCCCGCAATACAGCAGGGGGCTCCTTTTTGGCCATGGAGTAGCATGCCTGAATATACAAGATGATCCACTGCGAAATGGTCCTCTTGTGTACCGCCTTTCCCTTCTTCGCACCCACGTAACCAACAAAGAGTTTGTCATCCACCCGCACATTTTGGGTCCAGACGATGGAGCCTCTCTTCCTCTTTCGAGGGATGCGGAGGCGGAAAGAAGGTGGGCACGGTGATGGACTGCCCGATGTGGAAGGCCGTGACAACCTTGGGCAGAAAGGAAGGTCGTGTACGCAACACCACCTTGTACAGATGAACAGAGAGGAAAGGTGGAGTAGAAGAAAGAGCCTGGAGCTCACTCACTCTCCTGGCAGAGGTGATGGCAACCAGGAAAGCAGTCTTCAGGGTAAGAAGACGGAGAGGACAGTTATGGAGCGGCTCAAAGGGAGCACACATTAGATAAGTGAGTACAAGATTCAAGTCCCACTGGGGCATCAAGAAGGGAACAGGAGGGAACATGTGTGTGATACCCTTCAGAAATCTATTTACAATGGGGGACTAGAATAAGGAAGGCTGATCAGGTAGCCGTAAAAAGGCGGAAAGAGCAGAAAGGTACCCCTTAAGAGTGCCCAGAGCAGAGCCCTGCTGGGCAAGGGAAAGATGGAAGAGTAGAACTTCAGAAAGGGGTGCAGAGAGAGGGTCCACAGCCTTTGCTGTGCACCATGCCACAAATCTGTTCCACCTGCAGGCGTATACCGAATTTGTGGAGGGACGCCTGGCTGCCAGAATGATATCACAGACTTCGGGAGGCAAGTCAAATGGCCTCAACTGCCGCCGCTCAATCTCCAAGCTTGTAGGTGGAGACTGGACAGGTTCGGGTGCAGGACCGTCCCCTGCTGCTGCGACAGAAGGTCCTCCCGAAGAGGCAGACAAATCGGAGGATCGACTGACATGCTGAGTAGCTCGGCATACCAGTATTTTCGTGCCCAGTCCGGAGCCACAAGGATAACCTGGGCCCGGTCGCGCCTGATCTTCTTCAGCACTCTGGGCAGAAGTGGTATAGGAGGAAAGGCGTACAATAGACCGCAACTCCACTCGCGACGAAAAGCGTCTCCGAGCGAGTGCCGCCTTGGAAATTCCAACGCGCAGAACTGATGACATTGCGCGTTCTCTTCTGTGGCGAATAGATCTAACCAAGGCTCTCCCCATTGCTGAAAGAGGCCTTGTGCCACATCGGAGTTTAGACGCCATTCGTGAAACATCATGCACCGACGGCTGAGTTCGTCCGCCCTGGCATTCAGAGAGCCTGCCAGGTGTTGAACCACCAGGATCACGCCCTGATGTTCCAGCCACTGCCAGAGGCGCAGAGCCTCCTGGCAAAGGGTCCACGACCCCACCCTGCCTTGTTTGTTGCAGTACTACATGGCGGTGGTGTTGTCTGTTAACACCTGTACTACACTCCCCCGGACAGAGGGGAGGAATGCCTTCAGTGCTAGACGAATCGCCCGCAGCTCCAAAAGGTTGATATGGAGCCGGGACTCCGCCGGAGACCAGAGGCCTCTGATCTCTGCCTCTCCCATGTGGCCTCCCCAGCCCTGGAGGGACGCGTCCGTCACAACCACGTGCTCCGGGTGGGGTAGGCAAAGGGATCTCCCACTGACCCAGTCGCGGTCCGTGAGCCACCACTGCAGTTGTCTCGCAGTGCCCTCCGAGATCAAGACATGATCGGACAGGTTGCCCCGATGCTGGGCCCACTGAAACTTCAGGTCCCACTGCAGAGCCCGCATCCGCCACCTGGCGTGATGCACCAGAAGGATGCAGGAGGCCATCAGCCCCAGAAGCCGCAGCGTCAACCTGACCGAGACTCGGGATAGCGGCTAAAAGATGGGAATCAGAGCCTGTATATCCCGAACCCGCTGTTCGGGAGGGTAAACCCGTAACTGCGCCGAGTCGAGAACCGCTCCGATGAAGAGGAGCTTCTGAGAGGGACACAGGTGCGACTTCGGCACATTGATGGAGAACCTCAGCAAATGCAGGAGGTCGGCCGTAGTCTGGAGGTGGCTGACGACTGTCTGGGGCGAGCCCGCCTTCAACAACCAGTCGTCTAGGTAGGGGAAGACGGACACCTCTAACCTGCGCAGATGAGCTGCGACCACCGCCATCACCTTCGTGAACACCCTCGGGGCGCTGGTAAGGCCGAAGGGGAGCACGGTAAACTGAAAGTGCTCTTGGCCTACCGTGAACCGCATGTAACGCCGGTGGGCCAGCAGGACGGGGATGTGGAAATAAGAGTCCTGCAAGTCCAACGCTACCAGCCAGTCTTCCGGGTCCAGGGCTGCTAGGACCTGAGCCAAAGTCAGCGCTTCTCCTTCCGGAGGAAGCCGTTGACGTTCCGCTGGTCCAAGATAGGGCGTAGGCCCCCTTTGCCCTTCTTGGGTACCAGAAAGTAATGGGAGTAAAATCCACACCCTACTTCTGGCCCAGGAACGCGCTCGATGGCCCCCTTGGCCAAGAGGGCCGTGACTTCCTTGCAGAAGTTGCAAGTGATCCCTCGACACGAGGTGGCATGGATGGAGGGGTCGCCTCGAAGGGGAGGGAGTAGCCCCTTCGGACGATCTGCAGCACCCACCTGTCCGACGTGATAGTGCGCCAGTGGGAGAGGTGATGGCGAACCTTGCCTCCCACAGGCGTCACATGGGCCTGAAAACTCGGACTAGGAAGGTTTTGAGGCGGGTGCTGTGGAGGAAGGTGTGGACTGGCCTCGCCGTTGTCCCCAACCGCCGCCACGGCGGTTTCCACGGCCGACACCGCGCTGTTGAACATTTTGCGGCGCGTGGCTGGCAGCAGGTGTGGGGGCGGCCCTTCCGTGGCCACGAAAGGAGCGAAAGGCACCCGTTTGCTGGCGTGGGGCCGAGAGGCCCAAGGACTTGGCCGTAGCCCTGGAGTCCTTAAAACGCTCCAGCGCATGGTCTGCCTTGTCGCCGAAGAGGCGACGGCCATCGAACGGCATGTCCAGAAGTGTGGCTTGGACATCGGCCGAGAAGTTGGCGGACCTCAACCAGGCGTGGCGTCGAACCGCCACCGTCATTGCCATTGCCCTGCCCAGTGAGTCCGTTGTATCCAGCCCACACCGGATGGAATAACGCGTTGCATCTCGGCCCTCCTCAAGGGTTTGGGCGAGTTTAGCCCGGACCTCCTCCGGACATTGCGGCAGCACGTCCGCAACCGCGTCCCACAGAGTGTGGGTGTAGCGACCCAAGAGACAAGCGGTATTAACAGACCGCAGCCCTAAGCTTACAGATGAGAACACCTTCTTCCGAACTGTTCGTATCTCTTGGATTCCCGGTTGGGCGGGGCCAACAGGAATGCGGTCTGGGAATTGGAGGCCTGGATGCCCAGGCTCTCGGGGTGGGGTGGGTGGACAAAAAGCATGGGTCGCCCGGGGCCGGGCGGTAGCGTCTGGCCACGTTCCTATCCACAGGCGGGCTTGGACCAAGTGCCCACAAGAACGTCACACAAGGCCTCATTGAACGGCAGCAGAGGCTCGCTGGAGCTTGGCTGCGGTTTGAGGACCTCAGTGAGGAGGTTAGTCCTCACGGCCGCGACGGGGAGCTCAGGTGTAAGGCCTTGGCTGCCTTCGTCAACACTACACTATATGTAGACCCCTCCTCCGAAGCCACAGTCGGAGGGGAGACAAATTCAGTGCCTGGCGATGTGTCAATACCACTGGCCTCCCCAAGCTCATATGTCCAGTCCGGTTGAGACTGGCACTCCAGTGCCAGAGGGTCCTCAGACCCCTCCCAATCCTCCTCGTCACCCGTTTCCTGTAAAACAGGATTAGTAGACGGGGCCTCCTCGTGGAAATAAAAATCTCCAAAGGCCGTCGGAAGCGGCGCCCAAGGGGGCCGTTCTGGCGCCAGAGTCGGACCGTAGGGAACATTGGGGACGGCGTCCACAGTGGGCGCCGGGGGCGACACCCGTGGGGCCGGCGCCGGTGAGGTCGTGAGGTCGACCGGCGACGACCCGGATCCGGAAGCGGATCCAGTGAGGTCCTGCGGCGCCGGGACCGAAGTCGCCGGCAGCGTCGGGCCGAAGCACTCCAGTCGGGACCGTTGGGCCCGAAGGCGCCACGGAACCCGACTGAGGAGGGAGGGACCTCATGGCCATGAGGTACCGCTCGATCTCCTCCGGCGTCGCGCCGTGCCCAGGACCCGAAAGTGTGGGGCAGGCGGCGACGCTTGCGACTCCCGCGGAGCCGCGTGGGCGGTGTCGCCCGAGCCCCCAGCCTCATCGTGCGAGCGTCGGGGTGGGTCGGAGGAACGATGAAGTCTCTCTGACCTCTCATGCCTCTTACCTTAGGACTTGGAGCCTGACGACCGGTGTCCACTCCCGGAGCTGCGATGACTCCGACCCCGCGACCTGTCCCTCGACCTCCCGTGGGACCGGGACCTGGAGTGGCGCGGGGCCGACTGCCGGAGCTCGAGCCGCTTGCGGGACCACTCCCGCCTAGCCTTCGACGTCAGGGCCCGGCAGTCGGAGCAGGTGCGGTCGTCGTGATCGAGGCCTAAGCACTTCAGGCACTGGCGATGGGGGTCCGTGACCGACATCAGTCGGTCGCACTTCGAGCAGGGTTTGAACCCGGGCATCCCTACCGGCACCGATAGAGTCAAAGACTCGAAGAAAAATAATGATCAAAAAGATCAAAAGTTCAGTCAAAAATGACTAGGGGTAGAGCTTCTCCGGATCTGCGCTAGCTGGCGCGGAAAAAAGAACGGACGTAAGCGCGCATGGGAGGCGTCTAAGTACTCCGATGACGTCGTTCCGGCGCTAACGACGCCGACGACGGACGCAGAGCCGCAGACGACGCCTACCGACGAGCAGGGGTATTGCTACGCAAAAATTTCCGGATCCAGTCTGACGCCTGGGGATATTCTACGGTAAGGAATCTATCACTAACGTGTCTCTTTCAGATATTTGAATTTACGAATGGACCACATGTCTGCAAAACTGGATAAGCATGCGCAACGTCCGGGTGAAGCGGAGACCCGCATATCGAATGCAGAGGATGGTCTACAACAAGTTACCGGCAAAGTGGCCTCTATGGAGAAGGTGCTGGCAGTCATACAGGCCCGTAATGAAGATTTGGAAGCTAGATTGCGCCTCAACAATGTGCATTACAGGCCTACCAGAATCCACAAATACAGGACAGTTAGAAAGATACGTGGAGAATCTACTTCGAGTGCTCTTTGGGGCTGAACAGTTGTCGCAGGTCCTGATAGTGGAACGTGCACATCGTTCATGGGATGTGCGTCTGCCTCCAGGTTCGCCTCCGCGTCCCTTCATTGACCGCCTTTTGAACTATAGAGATTGGGACACTGTGCTCCGGCTGGCATGTGAAAAGGGCTCTATCACACATCAAGGGAACAGTCTAGCCTTTTACCCTGATTTCACGATGGCAGTTCAAGAGGCTCGGAGAGAGGAGCAACCTGTAAAGAAACTTCTCATTGCAGCGAAAATACCTTATGCCATGCTATACCCCGCAAGACTGCGCCTAGAGGACAATGGGAAGCACATGATTTTCACCTGCCCGTAGATGGCGATGACTTTTGTTAAAAACATTACACAACGCAGTTGCTCCTCAACCGCTGGTCAGGGTCCGGATGCCGGAGGAAGTAGTGAATTGACGGATGAATGATAGTGTCCAATATCCGCACATGATTTCTCAACTTGGTTTATTGTGTTATTACTGAGCTGCATTGTGTCCGTTAATCATGCTGCCACGTTGGCTTTAAATAACAATGTGTTAATAATTGATATGCACTGCCCCTATGCTATCACTGCTGTTTGGAGGAAATATTTACCTTGCGCTAATGGCTTTGTTCTTGCGAGATGCTGTAACAATTAGCAAGCGGATGTTATAATGATGGCTTGGCCACCTCCTGTTCTCACTGGGAGGGTTACTGTGCCCTGCCGCCCCCCTCATGGGTGATCCCTGCAACTGGCTTCTCCCGTGGTATTACACTTGGGAATTGTTTCGGGAGGTTCAGGAAGGCTTTGGCAGGTTAGGGCCGCTAATGTGGGTGGGGGGTGTGGTAGGGTTTGTTACAGTTACTGATTTTATTTTTAAATCCTTTAACGGCATGTATGTTCGTTCAAACAACCAGAGCAGTACTCATTTCCTAGGGAGGATAGGCATTTTGATACGATGGGCTATGTGCATATCATATATAATTAGCTGCAACTGTCCATAGTAATGTGATGTCCATCTCCTGTTTAACATGGAATGTAAATTCGCCAATAAAGATTCTTCAAGTTCTGGCGCATTTAGATCACCCCAGTATTGGCATTGCCCTTATACAGGAAACACATCTGACACAAATAGCGAATAGGTGGGTGGGAAATCGCTGGGCTGGATATCGGATTGCTTCCTCATATTCTTCCTATAGCCGCAGTGTCCTCACCCTTGTCAAATAAGGTCTCCCATTCACTGCAATCCAAACTCATACTGAGACAGCAGGACGCTATGCTATCCTGCATGGGAAACTGATGGGCACGCTTGTTACTATTGTTAATACCTATGGTCCTAACATTGATGACCCTATATTGTATGAGAGTATTTTTGCAGTTCTCCGTGCACTTCCGGATGCTATCATTCTCTGGGGCGGTGGCCTTAATACACATTTGGATCCAACTAAAGATAAATCTAGCGGCAGGGAGAGAGTCACTCTCCTGGGGCAGCGCGTTTGATTAAAGATGGAATGGAAGACTTGGGATTGCTAGCTGTCCGGCGCCATAAGACACCCTGACACCCTGTAGGGCACACAGATCTCCACCGCACATAGCAGCTGGTCCCGTCTCGATTACTGATTGATGAGTGAGGAGGCAGTGGGCTGGGTGGCAGACATGGCTGGGTTACCCCGTACACTCTCGGATAACTGTCCTGTCTGCCTTGTCCTCTCTGTCCCGCAGGCTGTCCCTAGGGCCTTCCCGTGCCTCTTTAGGTCTAAAGCACTGTTGGACCCCGTCTATGTGGAGGTGATCCGAGAAGCCATAATACAATACTGTGGGAGGGGTTTAAAGCCACTATTCAGGGCACCTGCATCAGCACAACATCCGTTATATTAAAGGATCTGAGAGGACAACTGTCTAAGCTCGAGACCATGCTAAAAAAACTAGAACAGGAATATGAAGCTGTGCATTGTGAGTCGACCCTAGCTTCCCTTAAAGAGGCTATCCATTGAACATGTAACTTTGGCGGAGGAAGAGATGAAGTATATATCGAAACGATATAGAGCGAGTGCCTATGGAGAGGGTGGCAGGCCAGGACATCACTTATCTAATAAGATTAAATACCAACTGGAGAGAGAGATAATTACTAAAGTCACAGATGAAGCGGGCCAAGACTATCACAGTATTCCAGACATAGCAAATCAATTTCGTCAATTTTATAAGAAACTGAACACCTCCCAAGGTGAGACCGATGTTGCTGATCTTGATAAATACCTCTCGCAGATAGCCATTGCATGGCTATCAGATGGTTAGAGGGAAAACCTCAATCAATAGATCACAGTGGAAGATATTCAAATGGCGATAAAAACGTTACCTAATAAAAAAGCGAGGGCCAGACGGCTTCACATGTGAATTTTACAAGGCCTATGTTGAAGAACTCTCCCCTTATTTATTAGAAATGTACGCTGAAGCGTATGAGGTAGGTAGACTGCTGCCGTCGCTTCGCGAGGCACTAATAATAACGCTATTCAAGAAAGATAAAACCCCAACTAGTTGTGAGTCTTACAGGCCTCTGTCACTCATTAATATAGATTTAAAAATCTTGGCGAAGATTCTGGCTACTCACCTCCAGCTGCTCATGCAAAAACTGGTCCAGCCTGACCAATCGGGCTTTATTCCAGAGCGCTCTACCTTCCATAATTTGAGGATGCTGTTTGCCACACTCCACACTCTCAATCCTGAATTGCCAGCAGCTGCGATCATGCTTGACGCCGCAAAGGCATTTGATTCTATAGAATGGGGCTATCTTTTTTATGTCTTACAGAGGATGGGCTTTTCACCCCTCTTTATTAACTAGGTGCGTCGCTTGTATGCTGGACCAATGGAGCGCGTGTGGGTGGAGGGCTACACATCGGACCCGATACAAATCACTTGGGGCACTCAGCAGGGGTGCCCGCTCTCACCAATGTTGCTTGCTCTGACACTGGAGCCCGTAGCCTGCCTTATTAGACAATCTCATAAATGAGCGGCTCTCAACTTTTTGCATCGGCCTGTCATCATATATCTTTACGCAGACGATATGCTGCTTTTTATAAGTGAGCCAAGCACTTACTTAGCACCAGTTCTTCATGAATATATCCGCTTTGCCTTTTTTTCTGACCTGAATATTAACTGGTCTAAGTCCGAAGTGATGCCCCTGATGGAGAGCACTATCCCGCACAAACTCGAATTTTCCCTAGTGTGGACCACAGATTTGGTAAAATACTTGGGGGTGTGGATTCACTGCAATCGGAGGTTGTTATCCGTGAGATTTATGGTACTGCCACAGCGATGCTGGAACAACAAGTGTATAGATAGGTTAAACTCCCGCTCTCGCTTGCAGACCGTATCGCATTGGTCAAAATGGTGGTGTTACCCAAATTTTTATATTTTTTCAGTAACCTATCGCTTCAACTCACGCCCCAATTTTTTAAAACTCTGCTCACATTGCTGCTTTGCCTCATCTGGGGTGGCCCTTAGGCACGGGTGAGCTGGAAGATTCTCACACTAGATTACAAACACAGGGGTTTCAATGTACCTGATTATTATCTTTATTATCTGTGTGCACATGCACAATACACACATTTCTGGTTCGCCTTGCATGCATTTGTCCCTCATGTAGCTGTGGGATGCACACCCCATCCCACTGAGCTCCTTGTTACCTCACACTCATAGGACTTCACCTCGCAACACTTTCAACACCATTAACACTACGATTGCCGCTTGACAGGCGTTGGGTCGTGAGGCAGGAAAACTACCATTATATTCTCAACTCATACCGGTGGCTCATCACTCAAGCCTATCTGTAACACATGAGAAGGGAGCACTGCGTACACTAGAGCAAATGGGCATAACCAAGCTGCAAGATTTATTTCTGGGTGGCACTTTTCTGACTCCCACTGACATGGACTACATTCAGATAAAGAAACCGCTCTTTGTGTTTTACATACATAGATTAAAAAAGGTGTTGCAGATTCACTACCCCACATTCCCCTCAGAGCCACCCGAGGCATTGACGCTGCATACACTTATCATTGCCCCCACCCGACACAAGCCAGTCACTAAGCTGTATCGTGCAGCTCAGGAAGACAGGCCCCTCAACTGTAACAAGAGCCATGACAGTTGTAATGCGTATCTCAGCCCACCATTCACGCAGAAGGAATGGGACGTCAAATCAAATCAGGTGTTTGTTAAGCGTGACTACTCACCCATAAGGGTCTCAAGGCGCTGTGGGTGTGGGGGGGTTTCGCAGGTTCCACTCCATCAAGAAGGAGGTCTGTAGAAGAGCAAGATTTTGAGGTTTCTTGCGAAGATGGGGAGCGATGTTATCTGTCTGAGGTGGAGCAGAAGGTTGTTCCAGGCACTGGCAGCGTGGAAGGAGAAGGAGCGGCCTCCCGATCTGGTCTTTCTGGAAAGGGGGACCAAGGCGTAGGAGAGCTGGGCTGATCGTAGGATCCTTGGTTGGTGCATTGAATTGGAGTCGGCTGTTCAGGTATGCTGGTCCTGTGTCGTGGAGGTCCTTGTGAGCGTGGGTTAGCATCTTGAAGGTGATTCTAGCTTCGATGGGGAGCCAGTGGAGTGTGCGCAGGAACTGGGAGATGTGGCAGTGGCTTGGCAGGTTGAGGACGAGTTTTGCGGCGGCGTTTTGGATGTTCTGTAGCTTGCGGGTGAGATTTTTATTTATTCCGGCAAAGAGTGCTTTGCCGTAGTCGAGCCTGCTGGTGACCAGGGTGTGAGAGACGGTCTTTCTGTGTTCGAGGGGGATCCATTTGAAGGTCTTACATAGAAGGCGGAGAGTGTGGAAGCAGGACGACGAGACGAAATTGATCTGGCGGTCCATTTTTAGCTCTGAGTCCAGGATGATTCCCACGTTGTGTGCGTGGTCCGTGGGGGTGGGCGTACTTCCGAGGGCGGGGG
This sequence comes from Lissotriton vulgaris, assembly GCF_964263255.1. Taxonomy (NCBI): domain Eukaryota; kingdom Metazoa; phylum Chordata; class Amphibia; order Caudata; family Salamandridae; genus Lissotriton; species Lissotriton vulgaris. The sequence continues at coordinate 1,126,124,998 of NC_141691.1, read as the reverse complement.
GCCACCAGGTGTCGTTCCAGGCATCTGGGTTTGGGCCCATGATGAGTACTTCCGTTTTGTTTGTGTTTAGTTGTAGGCAGCTGTTTTTCATCCATTTGGCGATTACTTCCATGCCTTCTCGAAAGTTGTGTCTGGCGGTGTTGGGTTCGTTGGATAGGGAGAGGATGAGTTGGGTGTCATCTGCGTACGACACAATGTTGAGTCCGTAGGTTCTGACGATGGGGGCGAGCGGAGCCATGTAGACGTTGAAGAGCGTAGGGCTGAGGGAGGACCCCAGGGGGACTCCGCAGGTGGGTGGCTAGGGTCTGAGAAGAAAGTGGGGAGTCTGACCCACTGCATTCTGCTGGAGAGGAAGGAGCAGATCCAGTCGAGGGCCTTGTCTTGGATCCCTGCATCGTGGAGTCTAAGTATTAGGGTGCGCCGTTATCGTCTGCTGACCACTAATTGTCACTTGCGTCACCACTTTTTGTGTCACCTACACAAACTAGCACCAAGTCCAATTTGGGTTGTACACGTATTTACTATTTACAGTGCTAATATAACTTTGTTTATTTATGTCTAATTCTTACCTAAATACATGGTACTTGATGCACTTTCTAAATAAACAACCTAGAGTCTCCTGGCCTCTCGTTTTTGTGTAAAGTAATGTACTTGCATGCCAAACTGTCTTCCTTAACTATACCAGTTGAGATACTGTTGTTTATTTTACATACCTACCCTACTCTCAACATAGTTTATGGGTTACACTCCTGTTATTAAAGACAGGCGTGGGATAAAGCGTTGTCAGCTTTGTCGACGGTAGCGGAGCCTGCATCATTGACGAAGATATGACAGGAGTGGATGAAGTCATCATCAGCACTGTAGACAATATTGTCGTCGATGCAGTCGTAGACGAGGTCGTCGACGGAACCACCGTCGTCAACGAGGACACCAACGAAAAGGTTGTAGTCATCGTCGTCAGAGTCGCCGATGAGGTCATCGGCGGTGTGGCCATTGTCGTCACTGGATGTGTCGTCGGCTGGACCTCCGTCGAATCAATCGTCAATGATGTAGATTTTTTCGACGACGAGGTAGAAGAAACTTGCCTAGAAGTTGATTTTTGCGTCAACGGTAAACTCAAAGTAAAAGCCGTCGGTGACACAAGCTTTTTAGAGCCTGAAATTTTCATTGAGTGAATAGAAGAGTGTGTTTCCTTCGTGAAGCTTTTTTCCTCAGTAGGAAATGGAAGCTTTCCTTTTTGTGAGGTGCCTTCATTTTCCTGACGATACCTTTTTGAAGTCTTTGTCTTAGAAACCTCAGGAGATTCAAGAGGTCTCTCTCTCTCCTTTTGGGTGTTTCCTTAGAAGCCTGTGGGGTAGAGCTCTCCTCACCCTCAAAGAGGACGTCAGATTTAGATTTAAGTTTCTGAAGCCAAATCAATAATCTACCCTCTCTATCCTTGAGCAGCTCTGTTGTGGATCCTCAGCATGCAGCTTCTTCTTACCGAATGATCCACAACGCCTGAAGAGACCTTTCTTTGAAGATTCCGACATACTGACTAGAAATATGGATAAACAAGAGAAAATTGAGGAGAGCTCAGGGAGACACTGTTTCACACGACATGCGGTGGAATATCTGAGGAACCTAGCCTTTCTTCGGATTGTTCTGGAGGGTGCCGTCGCCAGATTGGCTGCTGCTTAAGTTTGGTTCTTTTTTTACAAAAGAAAATGGATAGGCTATTGCAGTGACTCTTTAATGCATGGTAGTGTATAGTAGTTTTATCTACTGCTTTTATATGTATATCGTGGGACTCCCACTACGACGACGGGGATGATTCAAGCATGTGAATCTATGAAAGATCCAGTACTGGAGAACTCCCCACACTACTCTTGTGGTGAAGATCCTCCTACTTAAAAACAATCATTAGTCAGGCTATCAGTCTCAAGCACCCTTGGATCTTTCTATATTTTCTAAGTATATTTTAAATAACAAAAGCTAATTTTCATCATGTTTTGTGCATAACAATATTTTCAGACAATTGGGTTTCATTTCATATTAGGTTTTGCCTATTTTAAACTACATTAGAAGTGGCAAGGTTATGCCCAGGTGTGGGTCCTGTGCTCACTGTGCCACTTCAACCAAGCTACACCTGATTGGCGAGAACCAATCAGGGTGTAACCTGTCTTGGGTTGCTTGTGATCCAGTTCAGGGAGAACCTAGCCAGGCAGTTTGGGATGGTCTGTTCCTAATGTAGCAGGGTCAATATTGATTTGCATATTGCTGGGTCCAAATTGAGGTGGCAAGGTAGGTGCCATTATTTAGTGTATCTTGATATAGCGTACAGCTACCCCAACGGGGTGTCCCGACGCTTCTGTGTAACTTCATGCTGCATGAGGTGGTTGTTAAAAAGGAAAAAGATCAACAGAACAGGTAGGTTTTTAAGGCTCTGCGGAATGGTTGTTCATCCTTGATCAACCGAATGGTGTTAGGTAATTTATTCCAGAGAGCCGCTGTCAATACTGGGAAGGATTTCCCGCCAGAGCGGGTTTTCCTAAATCTGGGGACCGTAAGGAAATTTTTAAAAGAAGAACGAAGGGTCCTGGAGTTATTGTAAGGAATCAGGCACGTAGAGAGATGAGCAGAACCCTTACCTCGCAATGCTCGATGAGCCAGGACCAAAGCTTTAAATTCTGCCCTCTTATGGACTGGTAGCCAATGAAGATCGCGACGGTGAGGAGCGATGTGCTCGCGTAAGGGGATACCGCAAACCAGTCGCACTGCGGCATTCTGAACCGTCTGGAGGCGATGGCAAAGTCCCGCAGACAGCCCAGTATACAGACCATTGGCGTAATCAAGGTGTGATGTGATTAACGCCTGTACCACGGTCTTCCTGGTATTACTGGGCAGAAAATGAATAAACTTCTTTATCATTCGAATTTTTGCTAAACAGGCCGCAGAAACTGTGTGAACTTGATGACTAAAAGAAAGGTTGGGATCCCATCTAACTCCCAAATTTTTCACTGAGTCCTTTGGGATCGGAGGGACGCTTAAATCAAGAGGCCACCAGATGTTAGAATCCAGTGGAGTTGGCTGGTGGAAAAACAGGACCACCGTTTTTCCTGCATTCAACCTCAAGAAACTACTATCCATCCACTGGGCGACTGTTCGTAGGCAGTTTTTTAAGGGGTCAAAAGTAGTGGGGGTGATGCTATTAAATGAAAACAAAAGCTGGATATCATCAGCATAGGACGTGACTTTTAGATCAGTTTGGGCAATGATATCAAAAAGTGGGGAGAAATATATATTGAATAAAAGCGGGCTCAGGGAGGATCCTTGAGGGACTCCCCACCGGAGCGGGCGGCTTACAGAAATAAAAGGGGGAGTGAACACCGCCTGGGTACGATTGGACAGGAAAGATGATATCCACCTCAACGCTGTACCCTGAATGCCCTTAGAATGCAAGCGTTCAAGGAGGAGGGGGTGGGAGACGGTGTCGAATGCTGCTGACAAGTCCAGCAGCACCAACACCGCTCTAGACCCCTCATCCAATCTCCATCTTACAGCATCAGACATCTCAATGAGTGCCGATTCTGTACTATATCCAGACCTGAAGCCATGCTGAGAGTCATGGAATGCGCCTGATGTTTCAAGGAAGGTCGCCAGCTGTTGTTGAGCGAGTCTTTCTAATACTTTAGCAGGGGCAGGTAACAGTGAGATTGGTCTATAATTGGCGGGGTCACTGGGGTCGGCGGTGGTCTTCTTGATTATAGGAACCAATCGAGCCTGTTTCCAGGTATCAGGGAAAAGTCCCAGTTTAAACGAGTCATTCCAAATCCCATTCAGAAAAGGGTGAAGAACGGGGGCTAAAGATCTGTACTGTTTAGCGGGCCACGGATCTAATGGGGAGCCAGATTTAGTTTTAGAAAGTTCTGCCAGTGATTGTTCCAATGTAATCTCTGCAAAGTCAGAAAACAGGGGCTCTGAGGTCGCATGAGGGGAAGGAGAAGAACATTTTATTACCTGAGTGTTGCTGGGAAAGGAGTCATAAATAGTGGCGATTTTATGCTCAAAGAAAGTGGAGAGGTTGTCACAGAGAGTCTGTGATACCACTGGGAGACGTTTAAGGGCTAGGGGGTCCGTAAACGATCTCACTGTCTCGAAAATTTCCCTAGATGACCCTTGGGAGCGATTTATTTTGTCTTCAAAAAATTTCCTTTTATGGTCAATAATCTTCCTCCTATAATTTTTCAAAGCGGCTTTATAGAGACTTTTTCGATCGGGGGAAAAGGTAGTTCTCCAACGCCTCTCAAGACATTTACATTCTGATTTAAGCACTCGAAGGTCATTTGAGTACCATGGAGCCGAAGGGGCTGAGCGGTAAGTTTTTATAGGTCTGACTGGGGCAATGAGGTCGATTACCGAGGTAATCCGATCATTGAGATTAGTCAGGCGTGTGTCAAGATCTAAGCTTGTGTCTGAAAAATCGACCAGTGAGAGACAAGTCGCTAGACTTTCCGGGGAAATCTTGCTCCAATTTCTACCTAAATGTTTAGCCGGACGGATATGTCGATTGATAGAGTGGCAAGGGAATGTAAAAGGAATAAGCAAATGATCTGACCATACTATTGGGACTATGTCACGGATCTCCAAGCCCGTCAAGTTAGTACAAATCAGGTCAAGAGTGTGACCCGCTTTGTGGGTGGAGCTGGTGATAAGTTGTTTCAAACCACCATCTGCCAAAGTGGATATAAAGTTAATAGAGGCAGTATCCTTAAAATTATCAACATGGAGATTAAAATCTCCAAGGAGAGTGAAGTTGGCATATCGCAGTGAAGCTTGTAAAATAAGATCAAGAAAATCTGGGAGGTAGGCTGGTTTAGAATTGGGTGGTCGATAGGCCAAAAGGCCAGAGAAGGCAAAATTAGGGGAGATATTAATACAAAAAGGAAGAACTTCAATGCGTTCTGATTGAATAAAGGGAAAGGACGAAACGGTCCAATGGGATCTGTATATGATGGCCACTCCACCCCCATGGTGTGAGCTTTGTCTATTGGCACACAGTATACTGTAGCCTGAGGGGATAGCAAGATGAATTGCGGAGTTGGTATCATCTGTTAACCATGTCTCAGTGAGACAGTGAGACAGCGAGACAGTGCCATGACCATTGCGGGGGATGAGCAGCGTGGTAGGTACAGGCACACACTTCTCTGTTTTTCTGGTTTTGCGGTACGACTGGGAGGCGCATGCTGGGGGGAGCTACATTTCTCAGCATCCATGTGGCTGGGTGCAGGAGGAGGCAGCGGATGTGAACTGAGCTGGTAGGCGGTACTTAGCCTGCTCTGAGTGACATCTTCTCCAGCCAGCACAGTTTGTTATTTTGTCCCATTCCCTTTTCCCCGATACACTGCTCACAGGGTGGTAGTTCTTATTCTTGCTCCCTGTGTTGAGTGTTAGGGGAATTGGGGAAAAGAGCTGCTTCCATCAACCCAGCTGGGCGTTCTCATCGGATCAGTGACTACACTGACATCGAGTTCCGACAGTAGGCAAAAGAATAATGGGTTAGAATGCTCCTGAATGACTGCTAGTGGTTAGACGCAAGCATTCCTCTCATCACATTTTGCGAATTTATAATAAACTATAAAGCAGAGGCAAGAAGGTACATTTTAAAAGCCGTTCTCATTGTCCGACAATGCCTATCTCCTCCATTGCCTTTCCACGCTCTTCTCTATCAAAACATTATTTGCTTTTGTATTTAAACAATGTAGGCAATACTTCAGGCAATGGCACACAAGCTATTTCCTGGATCCTGAAAGTTAAAACAATAGACAATAAGTTGCATCATTCTTCTATTCAAAACAGTAGTACATGACAAACGCTACACGTTAAGGAGCTGCCACTGCGTGCTCAGGGTGTCATGCAGTATTGGTTAGCAAACGTGTGCAGGAGTCAACGTGTGGTTGCCCTGCCAAGGCTCTCACCGGGATGCGTCTGCTCAGAGCGGTTAAAGCAGTCATGGCCCTAGAGGAACAGGCACAAACTCCCTTGGGAATGTCTTTCTTGGACACAACACAGCAGACCTTGATACAGAGGATAGCCTAATGTGGGAGGCAAGATGGCGGCCGCTTGAGTGGCCGGTGCAGAGCGGTTACGGCGAGGACACTAACCAGATGGAACCCTCGGTGCATTACTGAGTAACCCACCAGTACCTGGCATCGGGGCTTGATATCATCGGAGTGAAGCGGAGAGATATGTGGCTGACCCTTGCTCGGATCGGGTCTTCGAGGCGGCGTCTATGGGCTGTACTGCGGGCGCTGGAGGCTGTCATCCCCAGCTGCTTCGAGCCGAGAGGTGGGCGGAGTCAGCGGCTTCGGAAACAGCCGCGGAGCTCAACTGGGTGCAGGCGGAATCGGGAGAGAAAGCAGGAATCTTACTGCCCCGATTGCGGTTGTGGTTGGGCAGACAACAGACAGCAGAGGCAGCGTGGAAGTGTAATGGCTCCTAAACAGAACCCCAATTCAAAAACTGGTAACGCAAGGAAAAAAGCGCCAAAGGACGAGGCGGAGACCGAGATTGCAGAATCTACGCGTGGAGAAGAGCCTCCCTCACAAGAACAGCAAAGAAAGAGGCAGCAGGGCGCCCCCAAAACCCGTCTGGCTACCGCTACTGTTCTGGATTTGTTAGTAAAGGCTGGTAAGGAGAAGGAGCAGAGGGGTTTAGGTGAAAGTACACCTTTGGTCAATCCTATTACCCCAGGGAACCCTGCCACATCCCTCCATACACAAGTACTGGGGGAAGTAGCGCCCATGAAGCAGGCTGTTTAAAAGAGACACTGTCTAGCAGCGTAGAAAATTCGGTGTCATTGAGTGAAGCGGGGGCTAACTCTGCTGGAATAGAAGAAATCCCTGGCATGTTAGAGATCTTGTCGGAAACCCCAGCGTCTGAAATTGAAGATAAGGTTGATGGGGCAATGGCGGGAGGTACCGGTGAAAAGGAGAGTGAGCCTAGCGAGGCCTTCTTCTCAGTCTCTGAGGGCGGGGAAGAGGGGTCAGAAGAGGATGAAGAGCATAGCTCGTGTGAGGAGTCAGATACTGATCCTGAGAATGACTTGCCAGCAACTGCTATGAAATTTAAGAAGACTGCTTGGAGACAAGAGCAAGCACAAAGAGAATTAATTTGGGACCACTCCTCCGCCCAGCCCCTAATAGGAAGCCCCTTATTGGAACAGACACAACTGTCCCTGTTAGAGTCCATACATCAAGAGATACTAGTACACAGAGAGGAGACGCGCCAGGATAGCCGGGAATCGCAGGCGGCGATGAGGAAGATGCAGGGAGTGGTGCGGAAACTCTCTAAAGCTATTGCCAGTACAGGAGATAGAGTGTCCAATCTTGAAGAGCGTGTGGTGGCAGCAGAAACTGAGGTGGCGGGGGCTGTTTCCAAGGTGGACGCTCAATGCTCCCAGGTATCTGATATTCAGTGGAAGCTGGAGGAGATGGAAAACAGGCTTAGAAGAAATAATCTGAGAGTCTTGGTTGTTCCGGAGGGGGCTGAAGGAACGGACATAAGAGCATACATGATCAAACTATTTCAACAAGCCTTTTCAGAGCTATCTAGTTGGGACTGGCCGAAGGAGCTAAAAAGAGTTCATCGCTTTCCTTTCAATCTAAGAAGGAACGCAAAAGAAGGCAATAAGCCCAGGGCAGTACTGATTTTCTTGGGCAATTTTGTTCTTCGATAAGGCGAGACCCAATGCCAAGAGAAATGTAGATGGGGTGTCGTTCTTTGTCCGTCCAGACTTTTGCCACGTGACTGTGGAAAGACGCTGGCGTCTTAGGGGGATGACAAAACCCTTTCAGGATAAGAAACTTCAAGCGTATTTGATTAATCCTGCACAGCTAAAAGTAATTAACAATGGGAAAACACTGTACTTTTCAGAAGTGAAAGCTAAAGAGTACCTAGATAGTCTGGGCAAATAGATTTGTTTAAATTGACAATTCATAAAAGGTTTAATGAGATAATAGCGATAAATTAATGTACCACTAGATCACTGGTAAGGGTTCGCAGGGTGCAAATTACTGAATGTATTTTTCTTTTCGTTTTGTTGCATTGGTTTCTTTGGTCTTTAGGTAATAGGAAGGTATATTTTAGCCGTCCTCGCCGTAAACTTTGCACTACCATCACATGCACAGACTAGACCTGTGCGCCTCACTGAGTGGCGGGTGGGGGGCAGAGGAAGATGGACTGGGGTGCCGGGGGGAGGGTTGGGGTTGGTGGAGGGGGGACGTAGAAGGATAAAAATCGAAAAAGGGAATATAAAATGTAATACTGTTTTGATTGGTATGTCCGGACGAAAAGAGCAGATAATCAAAAACATTAAGCCACAGGGCCTACAGGGAAGGCAAATCAAAAATCAGAATGGCAGACTGTAGTATTTGTACAATAAATGTGGGTGGTCTAAATGACTGGAGAAAGAGACAAAGACCGGCCCACTTTGTTAAATTCAATAAGATAGATGTACTCTGTCTCCAGGAGACGCATCTACCTTGGGCGAAGAGGCACCTTCTGTTCCTAAATGGCTTTGAGCTGGTTGCCTGCTCCTCACAAACCACAACGATCAGGGGGGTCGCTATATTGGTTAGGAAATCTTTGGGCGGGGTCAAAAGAGTGAAGGTAGATAGTCATGGGAGATGGGTTATCTCAGAGCTGGAAATGGGTCTAACACTATGTGCAATTTACGGTTCTAATGGTGACGACCCAGAGGTATTCAACTTTTTGGAGATAGAGTTAGCTGGCTGGCCGGGACCCCTAATAGTCTGTGGTGATCTAAATATTTCAGCTAATTGGGATGATAATGCAAAATATGCCGGTCGGAAACCTAGAGTGTTCAGGATGATTAAGGCACTTATGAGTTCATTGGCCTTAACTGATGTTTGGGGCACTAAAAAAAACACAAAATTATGGTTTTACATACTTTTCGAATCCAGCCCATAAACATTCTAAATTGGATTATCTGTTTATCTCCTCTTCCGAAATCAATAGAGTCACCATCACTAGGCTACCAAGGGTGTTATCAGATCACAATCCATTGGTAATCCATTATAAAGTGAGTGGGGGCAAAAGATCAAAATCCTCATGGATCTTCAAGAGAAGTCTATTGGCAGATCCCAGATTTGTAGCCTACTTAAAGATCTGGTCGGGAGCTTTTTTCGATGTTAATAGATTTAGTGCCTCTCGGAATATAGTTTGGGAATCCTTCAAAGCGGCCTTGAGAAGCGAGACCATCAGTTTTTCAGTTAAACTGAAAAAAGAAGATAGAGTGGAGGAATCCAAACTATTGGAGTGACTATTGGATATCGAAGAAGAGCATGTTAAGATTATAGCATCAGGTGGGGACGGAAGCAATAGTTATAATACCCTTTCTGCTACTAAGGCAGAACTACAGAAATTGATCACTCAAAAGGCGCTAGGGGAGTATCAAGCTACTAGATCCAACCGCTATGAAACAGGTGAACATGGTGGTAGAGCCCTTGCTCTCCGCTTGAGACAATAGAGGTCTAAAAATGTAATTTCAAAGATTGTGGAAAGGGGTAACGAATTTACAGAAACTAATGATATTTTACAAGTTTTTAGAGACTTCTATCAAAGATTATACGATGAGGAGAATAGAGATAACGACCAACAGGGTATTATTGAAGATCAAGGACTGCGCCTAGATACATTATTACAAGAAGAACTAGATAAGGACATCACTCAATTGGAGGTTATGACTGCCTTACACGAGCTGGCCTCAGGGAAGGCTGCAGGACCCGATGGCATTCCTCTGGAGGTTTATAAGAGTATAGAATCCGAAATTATTAACCTCCTTGTAGATCTCTTTAACAGGATAGTATGTTCAGGCCAAACTCCAGACTCATGGAAGGAGACTAACATCATTATTTTCCACAAAAAAGGGAAACCCAGGGAGAACCCGGGGTCATATAGACCTATCTCACTTATCAACTCCGACACTAAGCTGTACTCGAAGATTTGGGCTATGAGGTTGGGTAGGATCATAGGCGGTCTTGTCTACCCTTGGCAGCATGGGTTCGTCCCCGGACGTGGCACGACGGATCACACCAGTAGAGCCATAGCTCTATTTGATGCCCATGCTGCTACGGGAGGGGAGATGGCCATGATCCTGCTCGACGCAGAGAAGGCATTTGACCGTGTGGTCTGGAGCTATCTTTGGGATATTTTAGCAGGAAGAGGGTTTGGACAGAAAACCATTACGGCACTAAGGGCGATGTACCAAGACCCAGTCGCTAGTGTGACGATTATGGGGGAGAAATCGAATTTGTTTCCTATAAGGAGAGAAACCCGTCAGGGATGCCCGTGCTCTTCGATCCTTTTCTCCCTACCTATTGATCCGCCAATCCAGGCTATACTAGGGTGTCCAAGGTTAAGACCAGTAATCTTTAACGGTTATGAAAACAAAGTCCTAGCTTACGCGGACGACATTGCGGTATTCTCTTCTGATCCCCAGCAGGCAATAGAGGTCCTGTCAGAACTGACGAAAAAATTTGGTGCTAGGTCAGGATACCTATTAAATGAATCGAAGACTCAGATCATTTGCACAAAAAACATCGCGAAAGTTGATTCTAGATTTGTAGAAGCAGCAGTTTATCTTGGGGTGACAATTAATGCTTTGGTAGAGAAAATTGTGGAGGAAAATTATACTCCACTTATCAAATCAATTAAATCTGATTTGAAAAGGTGGGACGGGCTGCATTTGTCCTTGATTGGGAGGGTGAACGCTGTCAAAATGACAATGTTTCCTAAGATCTTATATCTATTTCGAGCCATCCCATTATTTCTGGAGGAGAAAATTATTGCGAATCTGGAATCAACTTTTATCAAATTCATCTGGCAATTTGGGAAGGTAAGATGATCCACCAATTTGTTGTCCCTTCCGAAAGATAGGGGAGGTCTGTCTCTCCCTAATTTAACGATGTTTCATTGGACCTGCCTGCTGACACGAATGACAGTGCTTTTCCAGTCTCAGACATATTTCAACGACCTAACTTTAGACATCGAACGTCCTCCATCCATATTTGAGTTATTGTTAGGAAGAAAGGCACTGGGGCTAATGTTATGTGAAACTGATCGTAGATTCTTCAAGAAGGCAAGATATAAGATCATTGATGGTGTTTGGAGAGTTTGGACGGCTTGTAGAAAGCATTGCAATATCCCAAATATTAATCCATATTTACATATTTATAAATCCAGCCTCCTCTCAGCAATAGAAGAAGATAGGACCTTTAAAATATGGGGAGAGCTGGGTATTAAATCCCTTGGGCAATTAATGGATGGAGAGGGAGTAGTAAGTTTTGAAGCCATACAAAACAGATATGGAATCCCAGATAACCACTGGTTTGTTTATACCCAAATAGTACCCATAATGAAGGCTCAGAGACCAAAATTGCTACCTCCTGATATCTGTCCCATATTGGACGCTCTGACTATAGGTGCAGGAAAATTAGGACCTTGTATAACATTCTTATTTCTGAGATCAAAGATGATGTGGACAAGACTGAGGTAGCCTGGGCAAGGAAATTGGGAAATCCAGATATAGATGTTGATCAGGCCCTATTATTGAATAAAAAGATTTTCAGAGCCACAAACTTAAGGGCTCAGCACTATAAGACAGTATTTAACCTGTACTATACAACAGTGAAATTATTCCCATGGGGGTCAGGACGGATGATTCGTGTCCAAGGTGTGGGAATGGTCAATCAGACCTATTACATATGTTTTGTAATTGCAATCTCTTAACTCCGGTTAAGAAAGAAATTGAAAAATTTTGGGAGGGGCTGCTAGGTCATAACATCGATCTATCCCCTACCCTAATGATCCTGGGCACGGATTCTAACTTAAAACTCGGAAAAGAGGAAGAAGCATTGATTTTTATATCTGTGGCTGTGCTTAGGCTTTTAATTTCGGCTGGTTGGAAGGATAGTGTGGCTCCTTCCTTCCAAATGTGGCTCACTAGGATGCTCGGAATTCATAATATTGAGTCTGCCCTGTACGAACTAAAGGGAATAAGAACTCGGGACTTTGGAAGAAAGCTCTGGGCCCCAGTCACAGACTGGAGGATATCTAAGCTGTAACAGTATAATTGAAATGCTATTTTTTTAGAGTTTATTAGTATTTGATTACCTGTTGAAGATCAAACTTTTATGAATTGGTAATAAGATGTAATTATTATGAATTTGTTTTAGTCATATTGTGTTATCTGAGTATTTATATAATGTCGCAGTATCTATCGTATTGTCCATTTGCGACTTGTCAGAGAATCTTTTTATGTCCGGATTTTATCATTAATGTTTTATACTTATTGTATTTGCACTTATATTCCCAATAAAAAATTAAAAAAAAGAGGATAGCCTAATGTGAAAAGGTCTGTTTGCTCCCTGCCTTGCCTAAAGATTTGATAATCATATCTGTCCTGTTTAGTGCTATCAATGCAATACGATATTTCACATTGGGGATTCAGTCTATGCAGTCCCTCATTCTCTTTAGTGGTGGAGTGGCTCGTGTGAAACGCAGATAGCACTTTTGCCAGAAAGGTGGCTAATTACAAAAAACAAGAGATTCAAAGACACAATTACTTGGGTAGGACACTATGAATGGGAGCTGAATTCAAAGAGCCCTCAATTCACCGACACTGCCGGCCAAGGCCATGGCCAACAAAAGTTAGAAGTCGAACCACACAACTGTTCAGTGTCTTGAAGAGGAAGGTGGCAGGCCCACAGACTAACTGGCATCACTCAATATTTACCAACGCAGGCACAATATCTGAAGATAGATGTAGAGGACCTGACCATCCTGCTGTGACAGCAGGTCCACCCTTACAACATAGAATGTTTTAGAAACGTCCTTAAACATACTTTGCAGGCTCTCCAAAATGTCCCCATGCCACTTAATGCTCCTGTTGAAGCCCCTCACTGTTATGTTATTACTGCAGAAACCATGCACCATTATGTCAGTACTGCAGCAAACCTGTACATCCAACTTTGCCCCAGGTGATCCAAATCGTAAGAAATGATGAAGCATTGTTCCTAAAACGCACATACATCAAACAAACAAAAAACCCTGCTGAGTAAAAGGAGAAATCCCATACCTTTCGTTATTTGTAAGTCACCAAGATTTCAATTATGGGAATTATGCTGCAAGTACACTTCGTTAACATATGATGTCTATTATCCCAAACCTTTGAAAATATATTTTTCTATAATAACAGGTGAGTTGGTTCTCAAAATTATTTAACTGGATTGGATTGAACTGAAAGCCCCATTCAATCCTAACGCATAGTATTTTGGTGTGAGGCATAACAAGTATCAATTTGTATGGGAATGTGTGAAAATCATGTAGCACAACACTGGATCAAAATGAAACTGACATAAGCAGAGACGTAACTGTTTACTAAACATGCTCTAGAATCTTATAACTCATTGGTGACCATCAAGCCGCCACCAAAGAAGTTAATGGTGAGAACACTGTGAAAACGAATGTATTCCCTTCCATTTTCTATCGGTATACAAACACCTTTGCCACAAGGAAATTAGTCACTTTCGCCCACTGCAAATATGATGAGTTCACTGTCAAGATTTAGAGTTGTTAATATACCGCAACAATTATGATGTGGAATGTTGTTATCCAACATACCTTATCAAAGTAGTACATATTTGAATCTTCTGTGAGACTCCCTTTTTTAACATTGTCGTATGTCTCCAAGAACTGTTTATCCACCCCGTCCAGCGGGTGAGACCCAGAAGAAAGATTCCGCACTCCATTTGGAGAATGTGACAAGGAGTTAGTCTGCGAGTGGGTCAAACATTTCTCTGTTGGGCTGTTTTCCGACCCATACCTAAAAAAAAAAAGAACATGAAAAGGCACAGAGGATCACTACTTCCGCACAAAATGAAATGGCTACGTGTAAAATTAAATATGGATCCTTGAGCATCTAATGAATGGCAAATGACATTAATTTCCCAATCAAAATGATATTTACCACAAGGTCATCTGCCTAGTGTACTTAGTATTACAATATCTTAGACAAAGGCTTGGCAAAGGTCAACATGCAAACAGGTTTTAGGTGAGCTGGAATCCCAGAGCTCCAGAAATCGGATTCCTGTTGAGGGCGAAAGGCCCCTGCAAGGGCGAGGCAGGTTCTGCCCAGCAGCACAGATTGTTGGAGGGCAGTGTCTTGTGGCTAGACCTGCGCAAAACTGTCACCATGAAGTAAGTCCAGGCATCCCTGGTGCTCTTTACCTGCAGCTGAGGATCCTGTTGTTTACTACACACTTTGATGCTGGATACTGTTACTGCAGAACACAGGCCTGTACGACAAAAATACTGGCCTGACGTACATGGTTTTGACTTTGCTCACTTCGTCAATACTCCATTTACGACTCAAGACTATTGTATTTTAATCAAGCCCTGAGGAAGCCCATGATTGGGCAAAACATGTTGGCTGCATTTGTTGCTTTAACTAACGAGTAACAAGAACAAAAGATACAAAAAACAAAGGACTTACCTGTTTGCTTTGTTAATCTGGTGCCTCTTTTCGCTATAATCTTAATTTTTGTTTTGTATTTATTATAATTGAATGTTTTGATGTTTGGCCATCTGGTAGCAGCTCTACAGAAGTGGGCCTCAGTGTTTATTACAGGTGGTGCTTAAAGCAGGTTCCCTAGCTGCCATTCTTTGTTCAGTTCTTGCAATACCGACAGGGCTAGCCCAATTAGCAGCAGGCTGCATCTCCAGGTTGCCTTGGGCCCTTATGATCCTTGTAGGTTATCAATCATTTCTTAGGTCTACTAGGCCTACTAGCTGGACCTTCTGGTACTGGGATACATGCACAAATGAAAAGAGAGTAGAAAGGGAAAAACACTAACTTAAAACCTCAATTGAGTGCAGACATATTTTCCTAACAGCCGCAAGACATCGTGACTGGAGTAAAGGTTGACACTAAACGCCGGTAAGCTTCGCAAGAGCAGTAACTCCCAATAAGAGCTGTTCCACATAGTGCACCTTTCCCTTTCACATCTCCTTGCACCTCACACACTTGTGTCTCATTCCTGATTGGGATAAAGAGAGCGGTGCTCTGCCCTTGGCTATCTTGCTGAAAATGAGGGTTGTGCAGGGCAGAAAGTTACCTCCCAACAGCATTGGGGGGTAGAGGGTGGCTCTGTAACCAGCATATTGGTAGTCAACTACTCCTGTGTTTCATTTATGACAGCGCACATCACAGGTATGAGGACTGGATGTGTTCTTCCTGGACCCAGGTTGGTCATGCTGTACCACTACTTACATACACCATGAATGAAGTTAACAGTTAAAAGCAGGTCTGACCCCCCACCTCTACTTACCTCCTCACACAATCCAGATGCCCTCACACACTGCCCCTCCCCCCTGTTCTGGTGGATTTAACTGCATATGATTTAGAGGACGGGGCAATCCTGATGTGCCTGGAGGCTTGATTGGGTCCTCCTCTGATGCACCATGCTGGCTGCCACCCACCACACAGAATTAGCCAGGGCCACCCATGTAGTATGGCTGTGCGGACTGCTGTCACAGGCGTATCCTATTCTACAGTTGCTGAGTGGCAGTAAGTGGGCCTGGCATGATCAGGCTCTGGGTGCGATCTTACCTATATTCAAAAGAGCGGACATCCCTTTTGTAATCCCTTTACTGAGTGATAGCTGGAAATGTCTAGCGAGCGTGAGAGACAATCCTGCACAAAATGAGCAGACTAAAGCTAGCTATGGCAGGAGATCATTCGTCAAAAGGGAACAATGATCCCGCTACAGTAGAAAATACTGAGACTGAGCCAAACAAGCTAGACACAATTCTGAAGGCCACAGAGACACGTAGAGTGACCCTTGAAGCTAAGGTAAACACTATTGCCATTGACGTTGTTCTACTGCGTGACGACAAGTGATTGGCAGAAATGGTCACTCAGTCACAAAAAACATTGCAGAAATTACAGCCCCGGACTTCGGACCTGCATCAGCAGGTACAGGACTTAGCAGAATAGCCATGTTTTCTGGAGGGCAGGGCGGGAGGTGCAGACTGCCATTCCCAACACAGTAACATCAGGATATACATCATGATTGAAGACTCCGAAGAACAAGACATGTTGGAAATCCTAGAGACTTAAATGCACGGCTAAAGACCTCACATATTACATCAATAATGACATGTTCTATGACATCATTTGTGACATCACTGATGACATCTCACGACATCATTGATCACATCATCACTGATTACATCATCCAATGAGTGTGTTATTTTGCTTTACAGTTTACGCAATAGATGATAACTACCAAATTACTTCTCTACCATATTTTGTACAGCCTGTGTCCAGATAATGGATGTAAGTACTTATAAAACGCGTGCTTCTAATGCATCATAGTTGAGTAGAGGTACTGAACATGTTACAGATGACAGTTGACAACTTGTGTCCAGTATGTTCTACACAAGTTTTTTTTGGTTCTGCAGAAAAAGTTTCCAACAGGGCAAAGACTCTATGTAGGAGATGCGTAGTATTGTAAGCAGCCTTGAGTTATTAAAAAGAATCATCTCAGCATGACAAATCTACTTCACATAGAAGACTGTGTGCACCAGGTACTAACCTATGTACATGTTTTGATTTTTCTTCAGAAGATGGGCTGTCTGTAAATGTTTCACCACAGTAAAAAGACTGCAGGTAGTATAATCTTTAGCACCTTTAGACCTTGTTTATTTTAAGCGAATAGTGTCTTTTTTGACAAGTATTGCCCAGAATGTACACTGTTCTTAGTGAGCAAGTTACTTACCTTTGGTAACAATATATCTGTAAGAAACATAGGTTAGTTATAGATTACTTACCTTAGAATTACCCCCAGGCGTCAGACAGGATCTGGAAAGATTTTCATCAGCAGTAGCCCTGTGCGTCGGAAGGTGGCTTCGGTCGACTCTACGTTCGTCGTCGTGGTCGCCAGGATGACGTTGTGGTAGCTAAATAGACGCCGCCCTCTTGTGCACCGTCAGTTCTGTACAAGACTTTCCACACCAGAAGCGCAGAGCCATTCAAGGCACTGACAACTGGTGCACAAAACTAGGGCCCTGAAAGGAAGTCCTTAACCCTAGAAGTCAGTTATCAGAAAGGGGAGAATGGGTGGGGCGGTAAGGAATCTCTAACTAACCTATGTTTCTTACAGATATATTGTTACCGAAGGTAAGTAACTTGCTCATCTGAAAGTAACAGTTAGTTATAGATTTCTTACCTTAGAATAGATACCCCATCAACACCAACCCCGGAGGTGGGTCTGTGAAGACCTGGAGAACAGAATGGCCAAAGAAGCCGTCTCTTTGGACTTGGCTGTCTAGGCAGTAGTGTTTGGTGAACATGTGCCGCGATGCCAACGTAGCTGCCTGGTAGATGTAATTTAGGGAGACTCTTCGTCCCAAAGCAGTAGTAGCTGCTGTCACCCAGGTGGAATGGGCGCCCAGCCCCACTAGAGCTCTTTTTTTGCCAAAGAGTAGCAGGCTTTGATGCACAGAACAACCCACCTGGAGATGGTCCGTTTGTGCACAGCCGACCTTTCTAAGCGCCCACATAACCAACAAAGAGCTAGTCATTCACCCGGAATTGTTTGATGCGATCCAAGTAGAAGGAAAGCACACGTTTTGGATCCAGGCGGTGGAGCCTCTCTTCCTCTTTTGAAGAAGGCAGAGGCGGAAAGAAGGTGGGAAAAGTGATGGTTTGGCCAATGTGGAAAGACGTAACCACCTTGGGAAGAAAGGAAGGCCTAGTTCTAAGGACGACTTTGTCCGGATGGACAGCCAGAAAGGGAGGCTTGGAAGAAAGAGCGTGTAGCTAACTCACCCTGCGGGCAGAGGAGATGGCCACCAGAAAGGTAGTTTTCAAAGTGAGAAGTCTGAGAGGACAGTTAAGTAGTGGCTCAAAGGTGCCGCACATGAGGTAGGTAAGAACCAAGTTCAAGTCCCACTGAGGCATTACGAAGGAAATAGGAGGAAAAAGATGAGTAATACCCTTAAGGAATCTATTTACAACAGGAGGCTTGAAAAGAGAAGGCTGATCTGGAAGCCTAAGGGACGCTGAAATGGCCGAGAGGTAGCTCTTTAGAGTGTTCAGAGCAGAGCCCTGCTGGGCCAAAGAAATGAGGAACAAGAGAACCTTAGAAAGAGGGGCAGAAAGGGGATCCACAGCCTTTTATGTGCACCATGCCACAAATGTGTTCCATCTGTAAGCGTATACCGTCTTAGTGGAGGGACGCCTGGCTGCCAAGGTTACATCACAGACTTCGGCAGGCCGGTCAGACAACGTCAACTGCCGACGCTCAATCTGCATGCAAGGAGGTGGAGGCTGGACAGGTTCCGATGGAGGACCGTCGCCTGCTGCTGAGACAGAAGATCAGAGGATCGATGGCCATGTTGAGCAGCTCAGGATACCAGACTCTTCGTGCCCAATCCGGAGCCACAAGAATGACTTGGGACGGTCGCACCTGATCTTCTTCAGCACTCTGGGCAGAAGTGGTATAGGCGAAAAGACGTACAACAGACCGCAACTCCACTTGCGACGAAAAGCGTCGCCAGGCGAGTCCAGCCTTGGAAATTACAACATGCAGAACTGCTAACATTGCACGTTCTCTTCGGTGGCAAACAGATCTAACCAAGGCTCTCCCCACTGCTGAAAGAGCCCTTGCACCACCTCAGAGTGAAGATTCCATTTGTGATCCATCATGCACCTGCAGCCAAGTTTGTCCGCCCTGGCATTCAGGGAACCTGTCAGGTGTTGAACCACCAGGGATAGACCCTGATGTTCCAACCATGTCCAGAGGCGAAGGGCCTCCTGACAGAGTCCACGACCCCAACCGCCTTGTTTGTTGCAGTACCAAATGTCAGAGGTGTTGTTTGTTAACAAACACCTGCACCACTCTTTCCTGGACAGGGAGAAGGAATGCTAGTATAAGACTAATCGCCCGTAGCTCCAGAAGGTTGATGTGGAGCCTGGACTCTGCCAGAAACCAGAGGCCTCTGATCTCTGCCTCCCCATGTGGCCTCTCCATCCAAGGAAGTGATACATCATTCACCACTGTGAACTCTGGCTAGGAAAGGGAGAGGGATCTGCTGCTGACCCAATCCTCGTTAGTGAGCCACCACTGCAATTGGTGTGCAGGACCCTCTGAAATCTGGATGCAATCGGACAGATTCCCCTGATGTTGTGCCCCCTGGAACTTCAGCTCCCACTGCAGAGCCCGCAAATGCCATCTAGCATGGTCCACCAGAAGGATGCAGGAGGCCATCAGATCCAGCAGCCTGAGGGTCATCCTGACCGAAACCCAGGATAGAGGCTGAAAGATCAGAATCATAGCCCGAATATCCCGGATTCGGTGTTCGGGAGGATAAACCCAAAACTGTGTCGTGTCCAGAACCGATCCGATGAAGAGGAGCTTCTGAGAGGGAGTCGGTGTGACTTCGGCACGTTGATTGAGAACCTCAGCAAATGGTGGAGGTCAGCCGTAGTCGGGAGGTGAGAGACTACAGCCTGGGACGAGCCGGCCTTTAAAAGCCAGTCGTCAAGATAGGGGAAGACTGGAACCCCTGATCTGCGCAGATGAGCTGCGACCACCGCCAAATTTTCGGTGAACTCCTGAGGGGCACTGGTAAGGACAAAGGGGAGCACGGTAAACTGAAAGTGCTAGTGGCCTACCGTGAACCGCAGGTAACGCCGGTGGACCGGCAGGACGGGGATGTGAAATTAAGCATTCTGCAAGTCCAACGCTACCATCCAGTTTCCTGGGTTGAGAGCAGACAAGACCTTAGCGAGCGTCAACATTTTGAACTTCTCCTTCCAGAGAAAGCAGTTGACGTTCCTGAGATCCAAGATAGGACGCAGGCCTTTGTCCTTTTTGGGCACCAGAAAGTAGTGGGAATAGCAACTACGACCTACTTCTGGGGCTGGAACAAGCTTGATGGCTCCCTTGGCCAAGAGTGCCGAAACTTCCTGTCGGAGAAGGGCCAGATGATCCTCCGACATGCGATGGTACTGAGGTGGCATGGATGCAGGGGTAGTCTTGAAGGGAAGGGAGTAGCCCCTTCGCACTATTTGCAAAACGCACCTGTCCGACGTGATGGTGCGCCAGTGGGGGAGGTGATGGTGAATCCTGCCGCCCACTGGCATTTGGTGGCCCTGAAAGGTCGGACTAGGAGGGTTTGGAGCTGCTGCAGAGGGGGCTGTCGTGGACTGGCCCGCCCGCTGACTCCCAGAACCATGTCGCTGGTTCCCACTTCCCCAGCCGCGCAGAGGCTAAACAGCTTGCACAGGCCTGTGGCTCTGGGGGTACTTGGTGGGCCTCCCCTTCCATATCCACGAAAGGGGAGAATGACAGACTGCGCTGGGCAGGTGGTGGAGAGGCTCAAAGACCTGGCAGTAACCCAAAATCCTAAAGCACTCCAGCGAGTGGTCTGCCTTGTCGCCGAAAAGGCGACAGCCATCAAAGGGCATGTCCATAAGAGTGGAATGGACATCTCCAGGAAAACCAGTCAACCTCAACCAGGCGTAGCGTCAAAGGGCAACTGAAGTGGAAATCATCCTGCCCAGTGAGTCAGCGGTATACAGTCGACAGCGGATGGTAAACTTCGCTGCGTCTCTCCCTTCGGCAACTGCTCGAGAAAGTACGGCCTGGGTCTCCTCCGGGCACTGAGGCAGCACTTGCACAACCGTTTCCCACACGAAGTGGGTGTAACGGCCCAAAAGACATGCAGTGTTTACCGACCACAAGGTGCTCCAGCTTGTAAGATTCCCTATTGGGTGGTGCATTAGGGAATGGCGTCTTTGGAGGTGGAGGCTTGGACCACCAAGCTCTCGGGGTGGAGTGTTTCGAGGAGGAAAGTGGAGTCGCCCGGGGTTGGGCGGTGGTGTCGGGCAATAATCCTGTCCACAGGAGCCCCGTGTATTGGGCCTGGACCAGGTGCCCAAAAGGATGTCCGCGAGGGCTTCGTTAAACGGCCGCAGGGGCTCCGAAGAGCTCACTGCCTCCTGACAGCTCTCTGTCAGGAAGTTGGTTCTGACTGCCACTGTAAGTAGCTTGAGGTGGAGATCCTCGGCCACCCTACGCAACACCACTGCGTATGACGCTCCCTCCTCCGTAGCCACGGTAGGAGGAGACATGCCAAGGTCTGGTGAGGTATCCAGACAACTGACTTCCCCAAGTTCCTCTCTCCAGTCCTGTTCATAACCAACTGGTCAGTTAAAGGGTCCCCAGACGCCTCCCAGTCCTTCTAACAATCCTCTGTCTGCCATTCTGGTCTCAAAGAGCCCGGTTAGAACAGGAGCACAAAAGTACAAGGCGGCGTCGGATCCGACGTCGGTCAACACCAGTACAACTACATTTCTACCTCGAGGTGGAGGTCAGGGTGGACGACGGAGGGACACAGCTGACGCCCGTTGCGGACGTGATGCTGGTGGAATCGGCGCCGGGGAAGGAGTAACAAGGTCGACTGGCGCCGTTCCGGATCCCAGCATGGGTCCAAGGGGACCCTGCGGCACTGAGGTCAAAGACGCCGGTACCGAAGGCCCAGGGCCCCCAGCGGCGTCCACAGGGCTCGAAGGCGCCGGCGGAGTCGGGCTGCCCAAAGATGGCGTGCATCGCTACGTAAAACTGATGCAGTTGGGCAGTGGTCGCTCCCCGTCACGGTCATGGGGGAAAACCCGGAGCTGACCCTACGGGCTCCGCAAGTGGAGCCGTGGAAGGGGCACAACCTGCATCCCTCGCTGCGTCGGCCAACGGACAGGGAGAAGTCAAAGAGCGACGATGCTTCTTCGACTTCTTTTTGTGCTTCGACTTACCTGACCCGAAAGACTTAGTCAAAACGTGACTGGAGGTACCGCTCTCTCTGGATGTGCGCTTGCTTGCGCAGAAAAATAAAGAAGTGATGTTAGTGAGCGACGGCGGAGTCTATGTAGCTACTGTGATGGCATTCAGGCGACCACGACGAATGCAGAGTCGACTGACGCCACCTTCTGACGCGAAGTGGCACTGCTGACAAAAAAGTTTAGTATCCAGCCGGACGCCAGGGGGTAATTCTAAGGTAAGGACTCTATAACTAACTGTTTCTTTCAGATAGAGACTTTTTAATACTCTATGGTGTGTTTCTCATGAAATTTTCACTGTATTCAAACAGTGTGGCACAGAGTAAACTCTGCGGCTAGACCCTCAAGCAAAACTTCCAAATGCAGCCAACCCCACGCTGCACACAGTCTTTGCCCCTGGACAGAAGAGGATTGACAAAAGGCCTGGCCGAGGGCCAGACCCTGTGGCGAACCCACTCTAAGCCAGCTAAGCCCCCCACCCCACGGGCCCTAACCCCATGATGAGCATGGCCTTTCATTGCGCATGGTGTGGGGTTGGCTGAAAGCCTTACTTGAGGCCAGGCTCTGCACCCAACTCCCCACAGGCAGGCATGCAGAAGCAGCCAACCCCACGTAGCACACTGCCTTTGGCCGTGCATGGCATGGGGTGAGCCGCAGGGCAAGTCTTGCAGCCACGCCCTGCTTCTAATTCCCGCAGGCTGCCAACTCCATGCTACACACATACCCTTTGGCCGTATATGTACATATGTATTAAAGGGATGGGGACATACATCCCTCCCCGACCATTAATTAGCCCCAGAGACCCAATTTCCGGGACCACATTACATTATAAAGTGGAGGAGGCCGCGTAGCCACCTCCTATGAGACCTGTTAGGCCCAAGGAACCCCATCCCCCAGAGGGGAATAATTAATAAATGGAGGGGGGCACGCAGCACCCCTCCCTGAGCCCCATTAGGCCCTGGGGACCCCATCCCCAGGGGCCTATATATTATAAAGGAGAGGCGCACTGTATGGCTATTGATGCTGCTCCCTCCCTTCGAGAGGAATCTGTTGACCTGTTTCCCTGCCCACATCAGTTTCGACAGGGAAACATCTCAAGGCTGCTCCCAGTCGGCAGAAGCACTTTTAAAGCTCCTGCCCACTGGGAGCACACTTTGTGTTTGCTCCAACTTTTCCTGATGGTGCGGGTGGGCTTCCTGGGAAACAGTATGTGTGCCGGCCCTGGGGAGGCCGTGTGAACCCCCTCCCCATAAATGATGGATGGGATCTCCAGGGCCACATACATCTTGAGGAGGGCCCCGCGCAGCCCTCTTCCCAGATTAATAAATCAAGCCCTTGGAGATGTGGGCCCTGGGGCTGAATATGGCACAGGAAGATGGGCTGTGCGCCCCCTCCCGGAATTAACTAAATTGGGCTCAGGGGATTTTGAAAAAAGGGTGGCTCTAAAAAGAGCTTTTGTCTCTATGGTGTGTAGATGATAACTACACATAAAACAGGATGCAGTATTTCAAGGTGTTGTGGAATACTATGTTTTCCTTCTCTGTCAAATGAACTCCATTTTTTTTTATATATACCGTCCATGTCCATGACTAAATTATTGTGGTACACAGTGGTGGCTGGCAACTATGGGAGTGGATGGCGGATGCGTAAAATAAATAAATAAAAAAAATATATAAATAAAAAGTCACTTACCTGGTTGCGCAGACAAATACACCTTGCTCCGTTGAAGTTCACTTCCTGAAACCACGTCCAGGGCCCCAGCTAACCTATTTAACCAATCCTGGCACTGCCCACATGCTGTTAATCAGCATGAGCACAGTGCTAGAATTGAAGAGAACGGCCTATCTTGGCGCTTCGAGGACACTGTACACTACTGCAGGCTCTCACAGTGTGCATGTCATGCTGGCTGTCGCAAGATGGCCGGCCAAAGTGACATGCACACTATAAACTAGCACACAGACAGCCCAGCACAGCTACGACTCAGCAGGCCCTACACCGTCCTGACACACGGTTCAGGACAGGCTGACTAAAATAAAATGGTAATGAATTAACTTCATTACCATTTTATTTTTCGTCCATTAGGATTTCCAGTTCTACCTTAGTCAGTGTGCCTAGGTCATTGCCACTACACTTCACAATCAGGAGGTCTGGATGTTGGAAATCCACAATACTTTCAACCAAAGCCATCAACTGATGACACTATAATCCTCTCTGGGCAACCCAAATAATGTCCACATTAGGTACTTTAAAGTCCCTGTCAATGCCATGGTTTCTTGCACGCTATCTGGCCCAAAACACAAAGCTATGACACACAATCCACACTCCAACCATTTTGAAGACAAGGAGGAGCAGCACACAGGGGAAGGCTGGCGGTGAACCCACACAGCAATTCACCCACCCATACAACCACTCGCGCACCAACTTGCTCACCAATACAGACACTCACAGAGCCACTCACCCATACAGCTACTCACACACCCACTCATTCACCCATAAAGCCATTCATACATCCACTCAAAGGCCCATACAGTCACTAAGACAACCCCTCACACACAGATTCATACAGTCACAGCCACTCCAATGATATATGTTAGAAATAGTACCACTCAGTAGTACAGAAAGAATAGTAATTTAACTTGTGCAGTAGCTTACTATACATCTTTAAGTCTCTGAAACGTTTTCAGAACACTTACACTCACTGGATGATAACATCAGTGATTTCATTTGAGATGTCATCAGTGATATCTAGGACCATGTCATGAGTGATGTAATATGTGAGGTCATAAGCACTGCATTGCAGGGGTGTAAATTACAATTAGCTCAGCTCAGATAATCAGTGCTGAATTTCTATGGTTTTGTGCGTGTAAAATCTGAGGCTAACTAAAAGGTCCCTGTATTTCAAAGGTTTTTTGTGTTTTTTTTTCCTAACTATAATATCCCTGTAACCTTTGGTTTTTCAGTGAATATTAAACATATATATTACTAGGTCTTCATTTCCCTAGGAAAAGTGTTTTTTTGACTTGCCAACAACTCTAGTGCCATCTGATGAATCTTCATGAAATCTTCCCAACCATGTGTTATGCTGCGTTGTATTGGGCATGGAAAGTTTTGGGGTCATTCATCAAGCGGGGGCCGAGGAAAAGGAGAGGAAATCAAAACAAGTGTGTTTCCCATAATAATTCACATAGAGATTTAGACGCGGCTACAGCCCGAACAGCTGAACGAATTACATCAAATTTGGTAGAAAGGTAGATCTTGGTCCAGAAAGCAACCTTTTTTTGTGATTTGATGTAAATCTGTTAAGTAATTTCTGAGATATTAAAGGAAAAACAAATTTGTATATATAAAGGCGTGAACACTTTGCAAAACCTTTATGCGGTTGTGAGTCCACGCGCCAACCGGAATGCAGTGATTGGCTGGCCGTAATATGAGTAGAAAGTTGTGGCTGCCATTTTAGACTTTGGGGAATGGTCCCCGGTAGCAAGATTAAACATGAAATGAAGTGGAAGGGTGCAGGGTAAAGGTACCCTGACCTTTTGGGTGCAATTTAGGGGTCTGTGATAGACCCTTAAAGGGCAACAAAAAGCCTAGAAATGTTTTTCCCCACAGGGGAGAATTTGTAAATCTGAAGCTATGCTCAGCACAGGTCCTGTGTAACTCCATGCCGGATTCGGGAATTCTGCCATAAAAAAAACACACTCAAACACTTACTTAGACACATGCAGCCACTGAGAAACCCATTCACTCTCATGCCCACTGATAGACCTTATCAGGCACTCAAGCACCCACTCATGCACTTACTCACAGACCTACTCAGACACTTTTGTACACACTCCCAGACCCACTCAGACATCTGTGCACCCACTCACAGACCCACGTATACACCTATTCACAGACCCACTCACCCACTTGGGCAGCCACTCACAGACCCACCCAGACACTCACACACACCCACTCACAAGCCAACCCAGAAATGTGTGTACCCACTCAGACACTCTCACACCCAGACAGGCCCACTCACACTTGGACACCCCTACCCACAGACCTTTCAAACACTGTCACACCCACACACATACCCACTCAAACAGGCATGCACTTACAGACCTACTCAGACACTTTCGCACTCACTCATATACTCATTTAGACACTCACATACCCACTCTCAGATCAACTCAGACACTCATGTACCCACTCACTGACCCACTCAGACACTCGCACACCCACTCACAGACCCACTCAGACACTCACACACCTACTCAGACACTGTCACAGCCACTCACAGACACACTCAGAAACTCATGCACCAACTCAAGACCCACACAAATACTTATGCAATCACTCACAGACCCATTTAGACCCATTTAGACAGTCACACAGTTACTCCCAGACTCACTTAGAGACTCACCACCCACTCAGAGACCCACTCATACAGTCATGCATCCACTCACAGACTCATTCAGAGAATCATGTACCCATTTACAGACCCACTTAGACACTTAGGTACCTACTGACAGACCCACTCACACTTACGCAATCACTCACAGACACATTCAGGCACTCGCACAGCTACTCACAGACCTGCTCAGACTCTCATGCACCCACTCACAAACCCACTTAGACACTCACATACCAACTCACACACCCACTGAAACACTGATGCACCCACTCAGACACAGACCCACTCGGACACTGTCACATCCACTTACAGACCCACTCAAATACTCATTCACTCAGACACTTTCACACTCACTCATATACTCATTTAAACACTCACATACCCACTCTCAGACCAACTCAGACACTCATGTACCCACTCACAGGCCCACTCAGACACTGTCACAGCCACTCACACACTCACTCAGAAACTCATGCACTAACTCAAGACCCACTCAAATACTAATGCAATCACTCACAGACCTGTTTAGACAGTCACACAGTTACTCACAGACTCACTTAGAGACTCGCTCATATAGTCATGCATCCACTCACAGACTCATTCAGAGAATCATGTACCCACTTACAGACCCGCTTAGACACGTAGGCATCTACTGACAGGCCCACTCACACTTGCGCAATCATTCACAGACCCATTCAGACACTCGCACAGCTACTCACAGACCTGCTTAGACACTCATGCACCCACTCACAAACCCACTCAGACACTCACATACCAACTCCCACACCCACTCAAACACTGATGCACTCACTTACAGACCCACTCATACACTCATTCACTTACAGACCCACTAAGACACTTACACACCCACTCACTGACCCACTCACACATATATGCACACACTCACATACCCATTCAAATATTCACCAACCTACTCAGACACTTGTGCACCTACTCACAGACCCACTCACACACACACTCAGACACTCGGGCACCCACTCATAGACCCACTCAGAAACGTGTGTACCCACTCAGACACTCTCACACCCACTGACTGGCCCATTTACACATGGACACCCGAGCCCACCTTTCAGACACTGTCACACCTACTCACATACCCACTCAGACACTGCCACAGCCACTCACAGACTCACTCAGAAATGTACAGGCCCACTCAAACACGTTTGCACCCACTCAGACACTTGTGCACCCACTCACAGACCCATTCAGACACTCATGCATTTACAAACCCACTCAGACATACACACCCACTCACAGACCTACTCAGATACTTAAGCACCCTCTCAGAGACTCACTCTTACATTCATGCATCCACGCACAGACCCACTCAGAGACTCATGTACCCACTGACAGACCCACTCACTCAATCACTCACAGCACCATTCAGATACTCGCACAGCTACTCACAGACCCACTCAGACATTCACACACCCACTCAAACACGGATGCACCCACTCACACACAGACTCACTCCGACACTATCACACCCAATTACAGACCCACTCAGACACTCATTCACGCACTGACCCATTCAAACATTTATGCACCCACTCATACCAATCCAGTTACTTACAGACCTACTCAGAAACTTGAGCACCTACTCACAGATCCACTCAGACACTTGCGCACCCACTAACAGACCCACTCAGGCACTCACACACTTACTCACACACCCACTCAGACACTGTCATAGCCACCCACAGACTCACTCAGAAAACCATGCACTTACAGACCCACTCAGACACTTTTGTAACCACAAAGACCCAGACACACACCCACTCACAGACCCACTAAGACACTCATGTACCCACTCTCGGACCGACTCAGACACTTACATACCCACTTACAGACCCATTCAAACACACACAGCTACTCAAAGACTCATAGGCCGACTTTGAGACTCACTCAGACACTCATGTATCCACTCACAAACCTGAGGAAAATGAAATTTTACATGACCAATATGTCCCCTGCGTGTACCCAACGTTTAGTGTATGTGCATGTCACCCATGCATTTTCCCTTAGTGGCCTGAATAATGAGGCCTCTGCATTTACGTCCTGCACTAGGATGCCAGTCATCAAGTCTCCCATGAAAGAAACGTTAATTTTGCATTGAGGCCCATGTGTTTGCATTGTGCACTTTTAAAATCGAGATGAACCCATTTTGTGGCTCAGCCTGAGCCAGTCTCCGAATTAGGGTTTCATGGCTCCAGACACTCTGAGAGCTGCAGCTACGTATCCCTGACCTCGCATACTTCTGGCTCAGCCGAGAGAGGCACGGGGTGCCAAGACAGTATTTTGCACAACAGTTATCTGCTTGCTCTACAGAATCACATTCCTGCCAGGTGAAGAAGGTAAACAGAACCCGTCTGCAGAGATAGGGCCTAGCCTTTCTGTCTCCGTTTAAGTGATTTGCAGAGCTCGCATCCGTAGAAAGCCCACGGCCCCCACGCAATGAACGAAGAAATATATGCCCACACCGGCTCTTGGTGATGAGCGACCTTTGCTTCAGATGATACATCCCCGGACTTAAGATATCAGATAATACCAGACGTGCTGGTCGCCCTGACACTGAAGGCCTCCCTACTAGACCGAAAGTCAGCTCCCCCCAGTTACACGTCAGTTGCACGTCATGATCAAGTTGCGCACACAAGTAGGGCAAAGTTCCAGCTGGCCATGCAACCCCCCTCCATGCATCCACCCACCTATGACTCACCTATGACTCCTCAAGTGTACGCCCTCATGCACGCCCACATGCTCTTATCTCTCTTTCTCTTGCTCTGCCTGGAGCGCTCCTCCCTATGTACGAGATTGAATGTATAAATATTGTACTCTGTAAATAAAGTTTAGAAGACCCTTCCTGAACCTTAGTGGTGGTGGAACCGATTCTCCCCTAACTCGAGTTATTGAAATAAAGCCCTTTTGAATCGGACACCACGGACTCTGCCTCTCATTTAATGCATGACCCTTTGTTTATTTATAGAAATTATGACAGGGTAATACTTTATTTACCACAAACCTACTCAGACTCATGTACCCACTGACAGACCCCCTTAGACATTTAGGCACCAACTGAAAGGCCCACTCAGACACTGACACACCCACTCAGACCTTTCACACACTGTCACACCAATTCGAAGACCCATTCAGACATTCTTATACCCACCCACAGACCCCCTCTGACACTATCACAACCACTCACAGACCCATTCACACCCACCGAGACACTGTCTCATCCACTTAGACGCACTCAGACACTCATTCACTTACAAAACCACTTATGCAACCACTCACCGACCCTCTTATTTAATGCATGACCCTTTGTTTATTTATAGAAATTATGACAGGGTAATACTTTATTTACCACAAACCTACTCAGACTCATGTACCCACTGACAGACCCCCATAGACATTTAGGCACCAACTGAAAGGCCCACTCAGACACTGACACACCCACTCAGACCTTTCACACACTGTCACACCAATTCGAAGACCCATTCAGACATTCTTATACCCACCCACAGACCCCCTCTGACACTATCACAACCACTCACAGACCCATTCACACCCACCGAGACACTGTCTCATCCACTTAGACGCACTCAGACACTCATTCACTTACAAAACCACTTATGCAACCACTCACCGACCCTCTTAAACATTTATGCACCTACTCATATACCCGTACACAAAACCATTCAGGTACTCACAGACCCACTCAGACACTAGTGTGCCTACTCACACACCCACTCAAGACACTTATGCACCCACTCAAATACCTACTCAGACATTCACGTACCTGTTCACAGATCCATTCAAATACTCTCACACTCACTGATATACCCACTCAGACACCGATACACCCTAACAAACCTTTTAGACACTATCACATCCACTCACAGACCGATTCAGACACGCACAATACCACTTACACCCATTCAGACATTCCCACACCCATTCAGTCACTTATGCACCAACTCACGTACCCACTCAGATACTTATACATCCACTCACATACCCATTCAGAAACACACCTACAGACTCACTTAGACACTCACACCCACTCACAGACCCACTCAGACACTGATACACCCACTCACAGACCTCTCAGACACTGTCACACCCATTCACAGATCCATTCAGACACTCACACCCCCACACACCCAGACAAACACACCCTCACATACCCACTCAGGCACCTATGCACCCACTCACATACCCACTCAAGATACTTATGCACCCACCCACTCACCCATTCAGACATCCCCACCCACTAACAGACCCATTCAGACACGTTCTCACAGACCCACTCAGACACTTTTGCACCCACTCACATACCCATTAAGACATTCACGCATCCACTAACAGACACAATCAGACACTTGTGCACCCACTCCAGACCCACTCAGACACACACACATTTAGACACTCAGACACCCACTCCCAGACCTACAGAGGCTCTGATGTACCTACTCACATACCCACTCACGCACCCACTCCCAGATCTAGACAGACCCACTCAGGAGCAGCAGGAGGGAGTTCCAGAGTTTTGTAGCAAGAAAGCAACAAGATCTTCTACCATCACGAGATACTTGAATGAGACAGTTTTAAAAAAGGAAGGCAGTTAAAATGAAGGAAAGAACCTGGTTGGGAAAAAAAGATATTTGATTGGATGATGTAAATAGGCATGTAGCAGGGGGGGGCGGAGCTAGCCAGCATCGATGGCGGACGCGTGAGCCTTCGGCTCCTCGCCTTAGCCCCGGAAAAATCCTGCTAATTTATCCTTCGAAGTGTCCAATCTTCCGTTTCGGCTCTACTACTCCCACTGACACCCGAGGCATCAGTGAGTGGCTCTCTGACCCCGGCTGGCGAGTTCCTCCGAGTGGATTGCAGCGAGGATCTTTGGCGATCCG
Organism: Lissotriton vulgaris; assembly: GCF_964263255.1. NCBI lineage: Eukaryota > Metazoa > Chordata > Amphibia > Caudata > Salamandridae > Lissotriton > Lissotriton vulgaris. Next base: position 1,126,093,764 of record NC_141691.1, on the reverse strand, counting down.
GCGGCGGCGGACAGGGCCCGACGCCGCGGACTATCCTGGAAAACAGGCCGAGCGACGTCACCTGACGTGCGGCCGCGGAGCCCGGTAGAGACGGCGTGGTGAACGAACGGGCCGAAATCAAGCATTTACTCAACCGGAGCGCCCTCCCCTTCTTGGCTGCCACCCCCCTTCTTGAACATTTGCCCTCAAACGAAGTGGGTCCCTGGCGGTGCCGAAGCTGTGTATTTGAACTACGTGGTGGTGCCTCCGCAGCCGCGGAGTGATCGCAGGCGCATATCAGCCCCGGTGTGTCCCGGTGTCCCGACGGCCCTCCACTACACCTGAGTGGTAGGTCCGGAGACTTTTGTACTGATATCGCCCAGAGCTGAGTACAGACTTTGCTAGAGTGGTTGGAGGCTGCTGGACCATACTCACGGGCGCCATCTTGGGTACCCTGCGCCGCCAACACAGGCCTAGAGACCTCGGCGACCGGTAGCAGCAGATCGCCGTCAGGAGAGACACAAACGCTATCCTTGCCGACTGGAGGCAGCGAGGTGCCCATCTTTTCTGCGTTCGCCTGCTGCTGGAAGAGAACATGGGGAAGAACAACGCCACGCAGGCAAAACTCTCCTTCGATCGGCGTCGGCCGAAGGGTTCGGAGGCAACGGCCCCGGAGGCATCCCCGAAGGGAGCCACTGCGACTGGCCCAGCGCCCACAGAGCTCCGGGACATGTTAGCTGCCATGGAAAAGGGCATACAGGACAGTATCACGTCTGTTGGCTCTAAAATAGACGCGCTGTCGTACCGCATGGACCGCATGGCGGAACGAGTTGACAAGCACGCGGAGCGCCTGGACATGGCGGAACGGCGTCTCACGGAGGCGGAGGAGGCGCAGACTGAATGGGACAAGGACAGGAAACAATTTGGTAGACTCCTCCAGGTAATTCGAGATAAGGCAGAGGATTTGGAGGCGCGCTCGCGCAGATCTAATATCCGCATCACGGGAGTGGCGGAGACCACGCGGACCGGCAAAATGGAACTCTATGTAGAGAAACTGTTGAAGACTTTGCTCGGGGAGGAGGCCTTTTCTCCCATGTTTATCGTGGAACGGGCGCATCGCACGTTGGGCCCACAACCGCAGCCGGGCGCGCCTCCTCGTCCCATCATCGTGAAGCTTCTCAATTACCGTGATAGGGACACTGCATTGCGCCTGGCGAGAGACAAAGGCAAGCTGCAACATGAGGGCATGGACATCTCCCTTTACCCGGACTTCACGGCTAAAGTCCAGGAGGAACGGAGACAGTTTGCGCCGTACAAAAAACAACTGCGTATGCTGGGCCTGGACTACGCGATGCTGTACCCCGCCAAACTCCGCATCAACACAGGGGGGCATTCCTACTTTTTCACGGATCCCAGAGACCTTCAGAAGTCCCTGAAGGAATGGACCCAGGAGCGCAAGGAGGCTCAGAAGAACCAGGAGGACGACACTGGTTCAGTCTCGCACATGGACGAGCAAGACTAGATGGGTCCTAATGGAGTATTTAGCTCTCCTCAACGCGGAAGGGACACTATTCCTCACATGGAGGAGCTGAACCACCCCCTTGGGGGGCGGTAAGTCTGGATTGCACTATGACTGTCCGTACTGTTTGGTGGTGCAGCGTACGAAACGAGTGGATTTACGTTATGGCGGTTGTTGAAGAGGGGGGAGGATAATGCTGCTTGGGGGTATGCACAGGCCAGCATTCAATGGTTGGGGGGTTGGTGGGATTGGGGAGCGCATTGGTGTGATTTACTATGGACACTGAACAAATAGCGGGGTCGGGCTGGAGAGTCGAACTGAATATATGCGGTAGAGCAGTTGGTGGTGCTGTTCCTTACAGGCGTGCTCTGCCCCGGTGCCTTTGGCTGTGTGACTCCCTGGGGAGTCGACTTTCGAAACGAACTATTTTTGGGTTGATGGGGGTTGATTTTGGGGCCTGTCTGACCTGGTTGGGGGTGGTCGGCTGTGGGTGGGTGGGGGAGTGGCTGGTGGGGTTGGGTGAGGCTACTGACGGGGGTTCTTGTTTCAATGGGTTTGGGGAGTTTGCAATTGCTTTGAGTGGACTGCTCTGTGGAACTGTACCCGAATTGAAGTGCCGGCTGGCTACAACGGGGAAATGTGTACTGCTGCGTTTTGTTCTCGCCATCCCTGGTGATTAGATGGTTCAAATGTCCTTGCTATGTCGAATGCTGCTTTGAATGTTCCCACACATACCCCACACACTCTGAAAATGATGACCTGGAACGTGCGGGCCTGAACGATTACCGCAAGTTGAGGAAGGTCCTTAGTTACCTACACCGACATCATGTTGATTTGGCCCTCCTGCGGGAAACCCATTTGCCTATCAACAGTAGGATGTTACAGTCTCGTGGGTTAGCGGGACATATTGTGGCGGCCGGCTTCACGACACATTCTCGGGGGGTATTAATCTGGGTCAGCCCTTCCTCACAATTGAAATTGATCCCGGTAATGGCTGATACGGAGGGTCGATATGTCCTGGCTAGATGTGTGGGTAAGGGACTTGACCTGTTGATAGTTAACGTTTACGGTCCCAATTATGATAACCCTGACTTCTATGCTGCCCTGTCCACACACTGTAGGTCTCACGCACAACCTGGGATGTTATCGGGAGGAGATTTTAATTTTGTCTTTGACCCTGAGAAGGACCGCTCCGCGGGCCCTGCTCGGCGGCCGGTGGCCTCCGCCGCCTACATGAAAGCTGAACTGATCAAACTCGACCTGGTAGATGTTTGGAGGGACAAACACCCCTCGAAGGGCGGCTTCACACACTATTCGGCCTACCATAACGTCCACACTAGAATAGATTACTGGTTGGCGACTCCTCCTGTCCTGAGCAGTATTGGCACCTGCGAGGTTCTCCCGCGCACCCTCTCGGACCACTCCCCAATTCTGCTGCATCTTTCCACTGCTAGGAAGGGTATCCCGGCCTTTACCTGGAGGTTCCCCCCTTCACCCTATTGGATGAAGTCTTTCGGGGCGAACTGGCGGAAGATATTGATAAGTTTTTTGCTACTAATCTGGGCTCTGTTGATGACTTTTTCACGGTCTGGGAGACATTCAAGGTTTTTATTAGGGGCATGGCTATGTCAAAACATTCCAGTATGTTGCGCACCATTAGGTGGGAGCTGACCGCATTAGAAGCTAAGCTGGCGGACCTGGAGAGCCGCCAACTACTGGACCCTGGCACTGACAATGGCTCGGCGCTCACCCCTTTACTGTCAGAATATCAGACACTAGCAGACAGGGAAATTCTCTATATGGGTAAATACGCCACGGCCCGGGTCTACGGGGAGGGAGATAGGCCAGGCGCACTTCTGGCTCGTATGGTTAGGGGCTCTCGGAGACCACTAGTGATAGACGAATTGAGATCCCCAGAGGGCGACGTGGTCACGGATGAGGAGCAAATTCTTACGACTTTCAGACGCTATTACGCCGAACTTTACCAGTCCAAAACACAGGGCGTTGAGAGCGAAATGGATGATTACCTGGACCATATCGCCATGACTTTCCTGCGGAATTCGGACAGGGAATTTTTGATGGCCCCCTTTCATGAGGACGAAATTTTGGAGGCTCTGACCGGCATGAGAGCGGGTAGTGCACCGGGTTCCGACGGGCTCACGGTAGGCTTCTACAAGACCTACAAAGACATCTTGCTCCCACACCTGATCACCCTCTTTGACGCGATTTGTGAGGACGGTGAGATGCCCCTCACTATGCGTGAGGCGTTGCTGGTCACTATACCAAAGCCGGGGAAACCCCAGACCTCTGCAGTTCATACAGGCCCCTTAGTCTGCTAAATGTGGACGCAAAGATATACGCCAAAGTACTTGCCAATCGGCTGGCTCTCTTGGTCCCGGAGCTGGTTGCGCCCGAACAGTCTGGGTTCGTTCCGTGCAGAAATTTAACATACAACATACGCACGGTGCTGGGCACGATGCAACATGTCCGACAGGAGAACCGGGTGCTAGCGATATTCCTAGACATGGAGAAGGCATTCGACTCTGTCGAATGGCCTTTTATGATTAGAGTGCTACGGAAGCTGGGCCTGGGCGAACCGTTTCTGCAGAGGATTGGTGCGCTATACCACCGACCGTCAGCCAGATTGAAATTGGGAAACAGGGTGTCGGAACCGATCTATATTGGCAGGGGAACTAGGCAGGGCTGCCCCCTCTCGCCTCTACTCTATGCGCTGGTGGCGGAACCCCTGGCTTGCGCCATAAGGGAGTACCACAGTCTGGAGAGGATAAGTTTTCCCACCTACAAAATAGGGATATCGACGTACGCTGATGACACCTTGCTATACGTCCGGAACCCGGAGTCGAATCTGTCCGCAGTTCTCCGGGAGGTGGTCCGCTTCGGCTCACTCTCAGGTCTACGGGTGAATTGGGATAAATCTATTGCTTTCCCTCTCACACCAGTGACACATCCCTTCGACATGGAGTACCCACTGAAGTGGTCCACAGACTCGGTCAGGTACTTGGGTATTCGACTGCACACCGACCCGGAGATCCTAGTCCGGGATAACTATGGCGTAGCCTTCAATAAATTAGTCGATGATGTGGACACTTGGTGTAACCTCCCGCTATCCCTCCTAGGCAGGATCGCCATCATGAAAATGATCGTGCTGCCCCGGTTCCTGTTTCTTTTCATAAATATTCCAGTGGTGCTATCGAAGTCCTTTTTTAGACAGCTCACACAAGTCTTGATCCGACTGGCCTGGGGCGGCAAGCAACCTAGAGTACAGTGGGCGACACTAATTCTCCCCTGGGAGATGGGGGGTCTGGGGGCCCCGGACTTGGAACGCTACTACCGAGTAGCGCAAGCTGCTCATCTGCACTCATGGGTCCACGGCGACGCACGCACGCCGCATCTCATCCTAGAAAAACTGTTCGCAGACCCGCTCCCCTTGCCTGCCACGATCTGCCTCCCGGTAGATCGCTCTGTCGGACGAATGGATTCCCTTGAGGCAACCAATCATGCATGGCATGCCCTGGCGCGTGCCCGCGGCTGTACTGTGATGTACTCCCCACTGATGCCGATAGAATGGGCGCTCTGGCTGGACCCCTTGGGGGAAAAGGGTGTCGTCGAGGCTCTTCGCTCTCTCGGAATCACGAAGATGGAGGATTTGTTTACCGAGGGTACACTAAAAACCTGGGATCAGCTCACACCCACGTCATCGGGCCCCTCATTACTTCAGAAATTCCAGTTTCACAGGCTCCGCTCGGCGTTCCGGGAGGTTCTGGGCTCTGCTACGGAGGAACCTGAGGATGTTCCTGAACTGACCTATATCATTAAAACTAAAACACCTGCTAAATTAATCTCGCAAGTCAACAGGTTGGGAGTGACGCATCAGCGCATGCTACACTCTAAAGAGCAGCATGGCAGGACGATTTGCAATCGCCCATCGATGACAACATGTGGAGATACTGCTGTTCCAGCACGCGCAAAATCTCTCTCAATGGCAGGCACAGATTGGTACATTTCAGGTTTCTTCAGCGGGTGTATTACACTCCCGAACGGTTACATCGATATGGCCTCCGGCCCTCGGCGGAGTGTGAGCATTGCCGAACGCCGGTTGCCGACTTTTTCCGCATGGCTCTGCCCTGGGGTACATGCTTTTTGGTGGGAGGTATTTACTGAGCTCGATCAGATATTGGGGGAGACACTGCCTCGAACACCAGAACTGGCACTACTAGGTTACTCTAAGCCACTCCCCCCATCTTTGCGTCGTCTGGTCGATATGGCGCTGTTGATAGCCAGGAGAGTGGTGGCGGCCTGTTGGATGCGAGGGCCTCTCCCTGCCAAGGCAAGGTGGACGAGGGATTTACAGTACTGCTGTACTCAAACCGAGCTGTACAGCGAATTGCTTCCGCCTAGGAGCAGACCGAAAAACTTTTGGGACCTCTACAAAGAACATTTACAAAAGGGAGAGGAAGGCGGTTCAGATACCTCAGAGGTGGTGGACCTCCAGGACCAAGTATTGGAGTAGGGGGTTGGACGCACATGGGTTTCTCCCCTCGGGGCGAGGGGTGGAGGGGGCGATGGGGTGGAATGGGGTAGACTTGGAGTTCGAGGTCTCGTGGGGGCGTGGTGGGATGGCTACCGGGGGGGCTGCCATACTGGGGTTGGGGTTAGGACAGGGCGCACAGCAGACACACTATGTCTTATTCGCGATTGGGAGAATGTAGGAATTCCACAGACACACTCACGGGAGGGAGGGGGGAGTTGGGATGGGAGTTCGAGTAGTTTTCCTTGACCTTTTCCTCAACATAAGACCTTGCAACCGAGTTTACATCAGGGGATAGCCAGTTGTCGCACTGCACCTCACGCTACCTCCAGGGGGGTATCACTAATGGTTATACTGGACTAGTGCCACTTCATCACGCCGCCTGGCCCCCGGGATGCCAGCATCTATGGCTGTGTATAGTTTTTATTTTTTCTTTGGCCACAATGTTATTGTGATATGTAGTTACCAAGCAATGTGAGTCTGTAAGTGCTTCAGTGACGACAATGGCTTTGCTGTTAATAAAGGTCTTTCAAAAAAAAAAAAAAAAGGCATGTAGCTGAAATTAGGTAGTGATTTTAAACAGGAAGTAGGAAGATCTGTGATTGGCTCTGGAAACATATAAACCAATCTGCTATTTTGGATATGCTAATATTTCCAAATAGTCAACCCCACCTGCTACAGTTGAAGCGAGCATGCTGTTTATAGAAAATGTTAAGAAATGTAGACTTACAGGTACAAAAGAGTGTTCCAAATTGGGTTACTATGGAAACTGAGCTAAACTAGACAGGGGAAGGATTGTAAAGAGACTGTAATCTTAAAGTTGAAAGGAGAGTGGTTTATACAGCTTTCTTTGCATTAAAAAAAGTGATTTTCTAAATCACTACTATTTAAAAAGGACAAATATAAATTCAAAGTCATGGTAGTAGAATGTTATATGGTGTGTTGACTCCAGTCGAGATTCGAGAATCCGTTGCCAAGTTACAAGTGGCTCCAAGATGAGCGTCGCGAAGGATTTGCAAATTTGCCCACAAACATTACCAGATTGGGCTTCTTGAACTGAGACTAAGAAAGGGTTAAAAAGAACTGACCACTCAGAAGTGGAATAACAAAAAATGAAAGGAAGATTACGGTTTGATAAGTATACGAGTATCACTGAAAAAAGAATGGGAAAGGTTGCCATTACTGGTTATTTAGCACTGTGAGGGGTATACCATTCTTGTACGCTAGATGTGACACTTTGAGTAACAAAAGATTTCACATCATACTGATTTAAAAACTTGAACAATAGCAAACAGATTTCACAGGTATGTGACTAACGTTGACTTTTAAAAAGGATATATAATGAGTGAGTTATGAGTGCATGTAAATTGAAAGAAAGTGTGATTACTGATATATTCAGTTACATATTTAGTAAACCTCTGACGCAAATAGTCATCCATTTGTCCAGTATCTGTTATTTGCATGCATACAGTTAGTTATACATGCATTTGGACAATGAAACAGTCTCAAAGAAATCTACTTACATACCAAGACATTCAGTTGGAACTAAGACACTGAAAAGTTTATTAGTAAACTTAATGTTCCTAAGGTACGATGTAGGTAGGCCATAGGGCAGGGTGCTATGTGCCTAAAAGGTAAGACATGAACTTTGAAGTTTAAGTGAGTACCATGCACACTTAGAGACCCATATACCCATCAAGTCTCCCAACCATACTGTGATTCATAAACCTATGTACAAAAGCAAATAGCCAGTAACACTCCCAGTCAGACAACGACACAGCAGGTCACACATTCACTCGCACACTCACATAACAGTTATATATGAAGCAGCAGCAGAGCCACTTGGACACCCAGTTACATACCCCAAAACACACTAAGACAGCCAGTAAGAAATCTATGCAGCCACTTACAAACACATTTACAGACTCATAGAGTTATTAAGAGAGCCAGTCATGTAGTGACATAGTTACTTGTACATCCAGTGATACATCCACAGAGGATCTGATGCAATCACTCAGCTATGTACTCAAATACTGTCACCCAACCAGAGAAGTAGCCATTGAAACATTTCTTGGGCCCACTGGTGTAGAGCCTGTGAGTGCAGATTTACTATCAGGTCGACTTGGCGTTTAAAATCTCATCAAATCAAAAAGTGCCCTACTACTACATATAAGTCACCCCTAAGGTAGGCTGTAGGTAGGCTATGGGAAAGGCTGGTATGCAGTTAAAAGGTAAGGTACCTGCTTTGAAATTTCAGTGAGTTAAATGCATATTTAGAGACCTGTATGCCTAGTTATACATCCAGTCTTTCACCCATACTGTGACTGACATATCTATTTACAAAAGGATAGAGCCACTCACACATCTAGTTAGACAGTGACAGAGGCACTTACACATTTACACACACACACACCACTTATATATCCAGCATTAACAAAGTCAGCTGGCCAGACTATTACAAATAACAATACTCACCAAAACAGCCAGTAAGTAATCCATATAGATACCCACAGAGTTACTGAAAGAGCCACTCATTTGCTGTCAAAGTTACTTAGATATCCAATAATACACTCAGACAGGGGCCAATACATTCATTCAGATATGTACTGAAAAGCCGACACTACCACATCACCAATCCAGAGAAGTAGCCCTTTAAACATGTGTTGGGCCTACTACAGAGTTTGTGTGTGCAGTTTTAGTACCAGATCAAGTTTGCATTTAACCTCCTTGCTAACCCTTAAACTCCCCTTTTTCTAAATATACGTCACCACTAAGGTAAGCCATCGGTAGGCATAGGGCAGGGTGATATGTATCCTATGCCGTATCCTATGCCGACGATACCCAGCTCCTCTTTACGTGCGGGAAAGGAGAAGATTTTGATGGAGAGAGTATCCGTGGGTGCCTTGGGGCTGTTTTTAAATGGTTCCAGCTTAACAGCCTCAAGTGCAACTCAGACAAATCTGAGGTACTCTTCTTCGGCTGTCCATCTGACCCGGACTGGCGGGAATGGTGGCCTGTTAATATGTTTCCTCCAGCGGGTTCGTCCCAGCTAGCAAAGAATCTGGGGATCAAGATCGATAATGGCCTGACGTTAAGATCTCAGATTCTTGGTCTCACGGGAACATGTTTTGGCCTGCTTAGGATGCTCCGTAAGTTCCTTCCTTTGCTCTCAGAAGATCATAGGAAGACCACGGTGCAGGCCTTAATTGGTTCAAGACTGGACTATTCCAACGTCCTATACCTGGGCCTGCCGGAGTATCTCCTGCAACGGCTGCAGGTGGCCAAGAACTCGGCTGCGCGGGCCATTTTTGGCCTCTATAGGCGAGCCAGAGTCTCCGGCCTTTTGCAGTCGCTTCACTGGCTGCCTATCCGGAAGCGGATAGTTTTTAAGGCCTTGACCCTGGCCCATAAGGCTCTCCACGCTTCGGGAGCAAAATATCTCCAAAGGAGGCTAGCCTTCTACCATCCGGCCCGATCCTTGAGATCTGAATCATTATTCCTTGCTGTGGTCCCTCGAGTAAAAAGGGCCCGCATCGGAGGTCGTTCTTTTAGACTGCTGGCGCCACAGCTCTGGAACACTTTGCCCTTAGCATTACGCAGCACCTCTAATTTGCTGACTTTTAGGAAGGGCCTTAAAACTTGGCTTTTCGCACTTTAGCATGCTCTTCTTTCTTTCTGCTGGGTCAGTTTTATTTATTGTGTTGTGTTATTCTGTTACAGGTTTACAATAAAAGCGCCGGGACACTCCATGGAGTAGCCGTGCGCTATAAAAGACTAAACTAACACAACATAACATAACATAACATAACATATGTGCTTAAAAGGTAAGACTTGTACTTTTAAGTTTCAGTGGGTTACACAGGCACTTACACACCCATATGCCCAATTATATATCCAGTCTCTTACCAAGTGACTGGCATACCAATTTACAAAAGGATAGAGCCACTCACACACCCAGTGAGAGATTGACAGGCACAGCACTTAAGTATCCAGCAGTAACAGAGCCAGCTGCACACACTATTACATAGCCCAATACTCACTAAAACAGTCAGTAAGCAATCCATACAGCAACTTACATATACATTTATAGAGCCATACACTTACTAAGAGAGCCATTCAAATGCTGACAAAATTACTTAGATATCCAATGACACATCCACACACGGACCAATACACTCATTTAGATATTTACTGAATAACTGACACTACCAGGTCACCTCTCCAAAGAAGTAGTCATTTAAATATGTGTTGGGCACCTGCTACTACAGAGTATGTGTGTGAAGTTTTTCTACCAGGTCGAGTTCAGATTTAACCCCCTTGAAAACCCTTAAACTCCCCTTTTTCTACATATAAGTCACCCCTAAGGTAGGCCGTACATAGGCATAGGCCAGCTGATGTGCTTAAAAGGTAAGACATGTACTTTTAAGTTTCAGTGAGTTACATATGCTCTTATAGACCGATATGCCCAGTTATACATCCAATCTGTCAGACATTCTGTAACTGATTTACTTATTTGTCAAAGCATTGAGCCACTCACATACCCAGTCACACAACAACAGAGGCACTTCTATATTCACACACACACAATCATTTATTTATCCAGCAGTAACTGACGCAGCTGCACACACGTTTACATACCCCAATACTCACTAACACAGCCAGTAAGCAATCCATACAGAGATTTGCGTACACATTTACACACCTACAGAGTTACTAATAGAGCCAGTCATATAGTAACATAGTTACTTACATATCCAATGACACACAAAGGGACTGATTCACGTATTCAGATATGCACTGAAGTACTAACACTACCAAGTCACCCATCCAGACAAGAAGCCATTTAAACATGTCTGGGGCCTGCTAATGCAGAGCCTGTGTGCACAGTTGTACTGCCAGTCCGACTTGGCATACGAAACTCCTTGCCAAGCCTTAAATTTGGTTTCTAACATATACGTCACCCCTAAGGGAGGCTGTAGGTAGGCCATAGGACAGGGTGCTATGTACTTAGAAATAAGACATGTACTTTGACAGGGAGTAGACAGGGAGTAGAGCTGTTTCATGTTATAGCTCTGGAATGGTATGTGAAACACTATTATAATGAACAATGTAGGAATTTAGTTGTTTAAAGTAAACGTAAAATGTATACTGTATTTTATTTTCAGATATCTATCAGTGTTTAAAGAGAAGAATTTAAGATGACAAAAAAGGAATGGAGGAGAAAAGCACAAAAGAAACATTGTTACCTGCAAAAAAATGAGAACAATAAATAATAATAATAAATACTGATGGACACAATGTATGGGTGAAAACATCTGAGGGTAAGAGAACTCAGAAGTTTCTTAAAACAGTAGTAAGAAAAAAATGTGGAAGATGATGTGAATAAAAAGGAAGCTTTACAAACAATTCAGAAACGAAAAACAGTAACCCATGTTGAAAGTGGAAAATGTTCTAAAAAAAAACTCATCTGACAGCAAGGCAGAAACAGTACAAAGTTATATGAAGAAGAATGGTTAAAAGTTGGGCATTCAAAAGTTTGGTAAGAAATATAAAACAGTATAAAAGTAGAACAGGGGCTTTGAAGCAAAAAGAACATATAAAGTGTAGAGGATAAAGCATTTGCCTTGAAGCGTAAACTATTTATTTTAGTACTAAACAGAATACACTGAATAAACCAGTTTTGTCTATGAACAGAAAAAGTTAGACAAAAGGCTTGTTAATAAAACTCATTTGTCTTTTAAATCTTCAGAGAAGAATGGCAGCATACATGTAGTGCTGATCCTTTTTTAATGAAGAAAACTACTTCCAAGAGAACATATTAGTGCATGCAGTTGAAACCACTGGTCGATGTTATGAGGTGAAAGATGGTAGTCCCATTGCAAAAGAAGATATGGTTCTTAGGAATGTAGAGGAAGTGATAGCTGAAGAGGTACAAGACGTAGACAGGCCCCTCTATACAATTAAAAAGGTAGCAGTATTTGCAGTGTTCGTCAGGATTCAAATGATATATTGAGAAGTTTATTATGCAAAAGTCTGAAACAAAAAATTTGAATTTTGCAAGGATTAGATCCATGCAAAGTCAGGAAGTATACAAATTTACAGGGACATTTACTGGCATGTCTATGGAAGAAAGCGTGCAGAAGCACCTTTCATCTCCTCAGAATTTTAGCTCTTCATCACTCTAAAATACGCAACTTAGTTAGGAGACTTTACTTTGTGAAAACTCCTGGCTTATGTTTAGGAGGAGAGAATAGAACTCTATTGCGTGATAAATTATCAGCGGTAGGAAACGTATGTGAAGATGTTTTAGTGTTTATGATCCTGAACAAGAGCCTTGTGTAAATGAGGAGTTGGTATGTGCAGGTGCAGAGGGACAGGACACAGGTATTTGCATTGAAAACTTAACACAAAAGATTACAAAGTTTAACATAGATTCTTCAGAGAAAACAAACTGTGTTTGTTGTCGATGCACTCACTACAAAAGCCAAATTTACAGTGTTGTCTGTAATCAAAAACGGAAGAAGACAACAGAGATAAGTAGCAAGAATTTGCAAGAATTTGCTGTATATTTATTTGTAGAGGAAAGTTTTGATTTGTCAACAACGCAAAATATATGTAAGTATTGCTATGAGAAGTTCGAGGATAACAAAATGCCAGCTAGAGCAATACATAACAAGTTAGAATTGGTATCAAGAGACCCCTGTGGTTATAACGCGCCATACAAATTAAATAAATAAATAAATAAATAAATAAATAAATGTTTATGAATAAATTCTTATACAATATATACTACTTATGCTACCTGTTAAACATGACAATAAACTGGCGTACCAAAAGTTATCCTGTGAAGCTTGTCATGAAGCTTCAAGAGTGCTGAAGAAACTGAAACTTTTATTCATCGAGGAAGTGAGCATGGTCTCAAACTTAATGCTTGCCTTCATACACTTAAGAATGCAACTGATTTTAAAAACAGAGTATGAGATGCTGTTTGGAGGAAAGCACTTAATTGTCTTCGGTGACCTACTACAACTCGGCCCCGTCAAAGGACAGCCTTTTTCAAGACACTTCTCCATGACAAAAATCAGAAAGCTTTGGGAAGTATTGGAAACGTAAACATTTGGCTAAACTTCGAATACAAGGAACTACTTAAGAATTTGTCAAGCATCTGACATGGAATACAGAAATATTCTGAAAAATATCAGAGAAGGGGTTCTGACAAAGTAGGGGAAACATTGCTTGGAAAGTCGACTTTTTAAGAAACTATTTTCCTCAAACAAGACAGCAGCACAACCAATGTACAATACAACTTGGTTGAAGATGGGAAATTCATAGTCTGCTTAATGCCTACACTTGAGGAGAGCTCCAATTACCAAAACCGAAGAAAGATTACATTTTGGAAATTACAGCAGTTACCAAAATGGGAGACCAGGGGAACACAGTACTGATAAGTAAAAAACTACATGCAAAATTAAATTAAAAAACTGTAGCGTAATTTTGTGGTGTAATTTAAATGTTAAAAGTTCAACGCTGAGGGAGGATTAGTAAATGGCGTTATGGGTAAAGTGAGTGAGTGATGGCAGCAGCAGTTCCCAGTGTCTCTAGCATATTATGTAACTATCGATAAACCTTAAGGTTTAAGTGTAGGCCCAGCTTTTAATAATATTGGTTGTAATGTGTTCAAGGAAGGTATGTCATGTGTAGCAGTGTCTCGAGTTACTACGGTTTGCATTTGGCTGATTTTGTTGATAATAAAATAGGTGCTGATGCAAGTTGTGTCAAAGAGTACAATCGGTTAAGAAGTGTATATGCTCCTCATTTATGTCAGTATCCCATTTATGAAAAAGCATAATCTGTCCAAAGTGAACGCTTACAAAATAATCTGAAGATGTTGCTGAAAAGAAGGACAACAAGGAAGGTGTTAAGAAGAAAAAACTGGAGAAGGAGGGATATTGTAGGTTACCAGTTGTCAAACTCATGTGGTGTCAACTGCTATGCAAATGTTGTTCTCAATGAACTCTTATTTACCAATTATTATAAGAAAAACCATAGAAGAGATTATGTTTTGCATTATGTGGTTTGCTGCAACGTTTACATAGTGATACAACTGTAATACATTCTGCTTAAGGCTCACAAGATCTAGTAGATATAAGAAGTGGATCAGTACTATTTACTCACAACAGTCAACAAGATGCACAGGAATTTATATTGGTCATCTTTGGAGTTTTTGAAGAAGAAAAAATAAGAATTGATTAGTTATGTGGACTGAGTTACACATCGAACCATTAGTGAGAAGATTGCTCTTTTATGTTAAGAACTCAAATGGATTCAGAGCGATTTCTGTACTTAACAGTGCTGGATTCCAAAACTGTGTCTTTTGACAAATTGATCAAAAAGGATAACCAAAAAATACCTGCCCAAATTGTTGATCAGATGCTACATCTATAATATATATACGAAGAAGTGGGAAATACCTACATTAATGTTACAATGATGCAGAGCACATGGAAGTAAATTGTAAACAGAAATTACAACCTTCAAAGCTGGACAAATATAATTTTCTAGAAGAATTTATACTACTATGGCTATCATCTTCCACAAACGACTTAGTGTAACATCTGGACACTATAGTACATATTTAAAGAGTGAAACTGGATTGACAGAATGCAATGAAGTCAACCTTAAATTCAAACAAAAACTACCTTTCAAGCTACCAAATTCTTATATTTTGTTTCTTCAACCAAAGTTCTAAGGAGATTTACTGCTAAAAAAGTGAAGTACAATATTTATTCTATGTGGATCGTCAACACTTATGACATCATTTGGCCTATCATGGATGATTTCTTTATAACGCTCTCCATATCCAAATGTGCAACAGATCTATTAGTAGAATTGTACCACTTTTAATAATAAAAAAAGTTATTTTTATGATATGGTTGTAGGAGAGTAGGGTCTGCAATCCTATGATCACCCCAGATTTTTGCTTTTTGCTTCACTGGTTTACGACTTTCCCTGGCTGTGGGCCTGCTAATCAGACCCACAGCCTAGCTGTTCTCTCTCTAAATTGACACATGTACCTTAGGTGCATTTACCAATTGGTACTGGGCCACCTTATCAGTCCCTGTACAGCATACCTTAGGTATCCAGGGCATAGGTGTACTCAGGGCCTACCAGGGGCTGCAGCATGTATTATGCCACCCCTGGCTGGCCATCCAAATCTGACACAACTGGCTGCACGACAGCTGGGGCAAGGTGGTGTAATCACACTTTGCTTTAGATATAGTATTCCTATATCTAACCCTAAAATGGACACATGTATTCCTATCAGTCACTCCTATGGCAGGCCTTATCAATCCTGAAGGCAGAGTGCTTGGAATTATGTGAGATGGTGCTCTGGCATGAGCTGAGCCCGTTTGCAGCTTGCGGAACCAAGTCCTAATAGCTGTTCCATGATAACGCGTACCATATACTCTTAAGTGCATTATAATCCTTGCGGTTATTTGCCAACTTTGGTATCGCTTTATCAAAACATGTCGAGTAAGGTGTCATACGAATTGGAATACTAACCCCTCGCCAATTCTGGCGACGGGGTTAGCATTCCACCCTTCTAGAGGGACACGGCATGTATGTAACTGTGAACCCCGGTTAAAGCTAACTCGAGCCTCAACATCACAAAATGGATGCTGCCACCACAGACACAAGTCTGACCTCCTGCTCCTGGGAGTCCTTCCAGCGAGGAGAGCTTGGACAAAGGGTTTCCTGTCAGGGGCGGTGCTAGCACCATCCCAGACAGGGTTTTGTGTATCCCAGGTAGGCAGGGCTGAGAGGAAGGTGACTGCAAGTGGCAACCCGGTGCTCACTGTGCATATGCCGGCTTAAACCAGTTCCAGGGGCACACCAGCCCCTGAGCTGGGGAAAATCCGGACAAGGGAGAGGGGTGTAACCACCCCCCTCCTGGTCCCACCCATGGGCAGGACCTAGTCGCGTGCCAGCCCCTTTTTTTAGAATAAAGGTAGGAGCAGGCCCCCTTCCCAAATTAGATAATTCTGAATATTGACTACTTTCCACGAAAGGAACTCTTGACTTTTTCTGAAGACTTTCCCTTGTGGCTAAGGAGTAGCCACCCTGCACCTGCAGGCACCATCTAAGCATCGCGGTTTGCTGTAAGTCCATCCTCTGGATCAAGACTGCCCAGCTCGACGAGACCCGGATTCCCTGGCATCTCTGACCTCTACCTGCATCATCAGCCCAGCTGAGATTTGTGGGTGTGACGAGACCTGAGGGACCGGCCATCTTCAAAACCTGCACGACGCTTAACCAGCACGACCGCCGAGGGATCCTCGAGTGAGTGCTTTGGGGTTTGAGAAGCCCTAACCCTGAGCAGCTCCAGCACCGAAGTCCAGCCCCCCAGCATCCACGAGATCTGCTTGGGGCCCTTCTGCTCTTTGCTGCTCACCGCGTTGTCCGGTCACTTGCCTGCTAGCTAGTGGCCCTCCTGACGACGTACCACACCGATTTCATCGTTGGTCTGGTTGCTCCAGACTGGCCCTTGCTCCCCTCCAAACGAGGAGCACCCCGGACCCTCCTGGTCCACTCCAGACGCCATCTTGACTCCACCGCGTGGGCTTGCCTTTGCCAAGGCTTGTTGCTCCAATCCTGGTCCCAGCATCGCCGACAGCAGACACCTTCGTGGGACAGCTCGCACCTCCATCCTGGTCGCCGACAACGCCTCCTGGTCCGAGGGACAGCAGAGTCCAGCGTCGCCCATTCACCTGGTCGAGGTGACTTCATCCGGTGCCATCCTGGTGCCCACACAATCACTGGCTAGTGATTAAGAACTAAGTCCCCTCTGCTTTCAGGTCATCTCCATCACCGATCCAGGCTTGGATCACTCCGAACATCTTCACTGGTCGCCTGCCAGCAACTTCTTCTTTCAGGCTCCATAGACTACAACGAGGATTCCCGACGTCTTTTGAACCCTATGCAGCCGCAGCCCCTGGGATAGGTAACCTGAGCATTTCGGTGCTCCAACGTAGGTTCACTATCTAAGTGTCCAGATCCTTTGTCGTTTTTAGTCTATCCAGTCGGATTCGTCCGATAACTGTAACTTAAGAAACACTAGCATCCATAGACTTTGTCCCGCATCCTGCGTGAGAGTGCACACTCTGCACCCGATCTCCCTAGGCCTCCTGCTCCTGACCTTAGGGTTCAGTAGTGTAGTCCTAGTGATCCTGAAGCCTCTGGATCTTGTTACTTACCTGCTAGTATTTCGCATTCCACTTTTAGTGTATATGGTTTTTCGTGCCCCTCGGGCATTTGTGTAACTTGTGCAACTTGAAGTATTTTTTTAAGAGTTTTGTATTGTGCTTAGCTCCCTGACTCATAAAGAGTTCAGGGTAGACTTGTTATAAATAAATATCCTTAATTTTCATAACAACTTGTGTGGTGTCCTTTCACTTGGTGTTCAAGGGGTATATGTGATGGTATAACAGCTGGCTTAACAAGCCCTCTAGAGTTTAGCCTAAAGACTGCTCTTGTCCATGCCAGTAGGATAGCTGGTCTATAAGGTTGACTTACAACCAATCATCAATAAGGATCGTTTGGTATGATACACAGTGATCACTAGAATAGTGAGCACTATATATCAGGCCAACTTCTCACATTAGAGATTTACTGCTAAAAAAGTGAAGTACAATATTTATTTTATGTGGATCGTCAGTACTTATGACATCATTTGGCCTATCATGGATGATTTATTTATAACGTTCTCCATATCCAAATGTGCAACAGATCTATTAGTAGAATTGTACCACTTTTAATAATAAAAAAAGTTATTTTTATGATATGGTCATTCAAATTAGTTCAGTAACTATAGATACAACAATTGATTAAATAATTGTAGCAAGTACAATGCATTGTATAGCTTATTTGTAGTGACATACTGTGTTCTTCTGGGGTTTTGTCTACAATCTATATGGTTGTTTTTGCCCCCAATGTTCAAGGATGAATTTTTATACAGTACATTGTCTGTGGTGTAGAGTATGAAAGCTGAGAACAGTAAGAAAGGAAAAATTAAGTGCTTCAATATAATGTTAAATACTATTACTGCATATGAAATGGCTACTGTTTTGTTTACAATAAGAACTTACGCATTGCAGAAACCAAAGGCTTACTGTGGAATTTTCCAAAATGTAATACTATATCATATTCGTGTTCTTTTTCTTTCTAAACAGATGAATGACACCATCTATTAAAGTAAAGTCATTTACTAATTACTTCTTTCTGTGTAGTTCAACAATTTTACATTGTCAAGGTACACACCAAGGGAGAGACTGACACAGCCACTAATACACCCAGGCATATACCGCTAGAGCTACTCACACACCCAGTCACTCCCCCATATGGCCACTCACACAGCCACAGAGTCAGTAGCACACCTGCTCATTTATCAATACAGCTACTACTGTATGCACTCACTCCTCACCCATAATGATACTCTCAAAACCACCCACTTACTCATACGGATACTAACAGACACACTCCTTCACCTATACATCCAACCATTCACACACCCACTCATTCACCCATGCAATCACTAACACACAGTTACCCCTAATGTAACCACTGACACATCCATTCACTCCCCCATACAGTCATTGACAAACCCACTCACTCACCCATACAGCCACTTATACACCCACTCAGATAACCATACAATCACTAACACACCCAATCACTCTTCCATGTAACCACTTGACACATCCAATCACTCACCCATGCAGCTACTAACACACCAGCTCACTCACCCATATAGTCTCTCACAAAGCCACTCACTCACCTGTACAGTTACTTACAGAGCCAGTCAGTCACCCATACAGCTTCTGACATATACTCAGTCTCCCATAGTCACTGACAGATCTACTCTTTCATTCGTACAGTCACTCACAGATTCAGTCACTCACTCATACCATCACTAAAACAGCCACTCACTCACCCATACACTTACACACGCTCACTCATCCATACAGATACTCACACGCCCACTCACTTACTCATGGAGATAGTAAGACATGCACTCATTCACCTATACATTCACTGATACAAGTACTCATTCACCCAGGCAACCACTCATACAGCTACCCACTCACCCATACAGCCACATATACACCAACTCACTTACCCATACAGCCACTAATACATCTAGTCACTCACCCACACAGTGACTGACACACCTACTCAATCACTAATATAGCTACACATATACGCTTCACTCAACCCATACAGCCATTCATGCACGAACTCACTCACCCAACAGCCACTCATGCACCCTCTTGCTCAACCACACAGACTCACAAACCTCTTACTCACCTATACAGTCAGTCACATACACACTCACTCAGCTGTATAGCCACTCAGTCACTCACCCACCCAGCCACTCAATCAGCCATACAACCACTCACACACCCATTCAATCACTCAGTCACTCACCCACCCATATGGTGAGTGAGACAGCCACTCACTCACCTATACAGCTATGCACATTCACTCACCCATAAAGCCACTCATGTGCCCTCTTACTCAACCATAGAGACTTGTGCACCCTCTTATTAATTTATACTGCCACTCACACACCCAGTCACTTATCCATAAAGCCACTCACACAGTCATACACCCACTCACCCAGCCACTCACATATCCATCCACACATTCACCCATGCACCCATACAGGCACTCACAGTCACTCACCCACCCATACACCCACTCACACATCCGCTTACAGTCATTCACTCATACAACCACTTCCAGTCAGTCACTCACCCATATAGTCACACACCAAGTTATACACTCAGTCACTCACACACCCACTCACTCACTCATACAGCTACTCACACACCCACTCACTCACTCATACAGCTACTCACACACCAACTCACTCACCCATAAAGCCATTCATATAACCACTCACTCACTGCTACAGTGACTCACACACCCACTCACCCACCCATAGAGCCACTCACAGTTACTCACCCATAAACACCATCTCACTCACCCATACAGCCACTGACACACCCACTTACACATAGATACAGCCACTCAGACACCCAATCATTCAGCCATACTGACACTCACACACCAACTCATACACTCATCCAGCCACTCACCCATACAGGTACTAACACAGGCACTCACTTAACAATATAGCCATTCACTCAAGCATTTACACATTCAGAACATCTCCCATTAACAAAGGAACTCACCCCCTGATACTTTTTTTCTATAAATACCGGCACATCGTTTTTTGTTTTTTTAACCGAGAAAGGTTTTTTTCAATTCAAATAAAAAAAATTGGTTTTACATCAAAAACCATAAATGTTATACATATAAGAGTGCATAAAAACATAAACCAGATACATAAAACAGTAATTCATTCAAACATATTGAAGTCAAGCCTCTTGTATAAGTTATAAATAAGGCCCAAAACTCACCCTGATTGGTTCGGGCCTTCGCATGTAAAATACCGCAAGAGCATGCCCTCCAGTTTGAACAATGCACAAAATCAGCTAAACTGTTAAAACCTTAAACATCCACTATATACACATCCATACAGGCCCTCAATTTCACAGAAGCTTTTAAAAATCCTACTACGAAAATAATGCAGTCCTCTTTTAGCAATTGAAGGTACATGAGGGCAGGACGGGCCTGACTAAAATTCTACCTTTTAAAATAGGAACCAGAAAGTGCCTTCGGGGAGTTTCCTACAACTTACATAAAAACATAAAGTGTAGCAGCTCCTGTGGAGACTGTCTGTCGCAGCCGCAGGGAGCTAACACTTGGCCTCTATTGTATCCCTTGGGCCTAGCTAGCAAAAAGTGAAAAAGGTTCATATGGAACCTAGTTAATACAAATTTCTTATGTGTTGATAAAAACCCCATAAGGTAAGGCTCCATTGTCGGCGTTGTTTTGAGTAATAAAAACATGCGGACACTAGGTTTCAGTAACTCCCGCACTTCCCTGTTCACTTACCTTAGGGTCAGGAAAGCTGCCCTGATAAGTTCCATGGCCTTCTTGACAATCGATTCTGGCTACTTTTAATGTACATGAGCCACGGGATTCGGATTGCATTGTCAAGAGACATGCACTCTCTTAACATTATGTGTTTGAGGGTTAAATCTTTATTCAACCAACACTTCAACCAGAAAATCAGAGGGCGCAGTGCAAGAACATCACTTAAGAGACCCCCAATTCCTCATGTGCCGCTAAGTTGGAGGTTTGGCGTGGGACACACAGGAGGCGTTTCAAAAAGTCGTTCTCCATCACCTGAAGCGTGTCCACAGCGGTGTATCCCCATATTTCACTACCGTAGGTGGCTATAGCCAAACATTTGGCCTGGTAAACCTTTATCATAGCTCCTGTTGGTTTCCTCCCTGATTTAGAGGCAAAATTAAAAATTGACGCATTAACCCGGGCCACGTCCCCCCGTTTCCTCAAGATTAAAGGACCCCATTGTAATTTATCGTCAAAAAGAACATAGGAAAATACATTAGTACAGGGGACCTTAGCAGGGCCAACACTGAATTGAAAACTCTTTTTAGATTGTTGCCCCACTTCCATTAGATAGGATTTCGAATTATTAATTGTTAGGTCCAGATCAGACATGAAACTAGAAAATGCTGTTAGAAGGGATTGTAGACCTATTGCCGTCCGCATATAACAAAACGGGAATGCCACGCCGCCCTACATATGGGTAATCCACTTCAGTCGATCTAAATTCCGTCGCCAAGTCGTTGATGTAAAAATTAAACAAAAATGGGGCCAAAATGCAGTCTTGCCCTGATGGACTGCCATAATTTAGCTCTGTTAACGCAATCAAATGCAGAGGACAAGTCCATGAAGGCAAGATAGATTGGACCAGAACGTGCCACAGTATATTTGCTCAGTATCATATGTAAGTTGAGGCACTGAGCAGTGGTGAGCGGCCCGACTGGAATCCGTACTGGACATCCGACAGGATCTCTTCCTCCTCCGCCCAAGTTGATAATCTCTGCAAGAGGATACGTCCTACCACCTTCACCAATGAGTCAATGAGAGATATGGGCCTGTAACAGTGGGTGCTTTTTCTATCTCCCTTCTTAAAAACAGGGACTATGGTGGAGGAAGCCCATGATTGAGGACACCCAATTTTTGCCGCTGCGTTAAACACAACCACTAGAATTGGTGCCCAACACAGGGGGGTTGGACTTAAATAAGTTTGGAGGAATCCCATCTGGGCCCGGTGCTTTGTTAATGGATAGCCCTTCAATACCAGCTATATTACGACCCGACTCCCTTGGCAGTTGACCCACTGTGAAAGATAGTTCTAACAAGAACCTTTGTTTTTTGTGATTCTTCTGAACTCTTTTTTTTTACATGTAGCATTTTTTAAAATAAAATGGCAACTGGAAAAGGTTTTAACACAAAACACTCAAAACTGGGGAAACACGTATCATTCTAAAATAAAAAACAAAACAAAAATGACACTTGTGAAGTTTTGCTGCTTCTAAAACTGCAGTAACAGATTGTTCCCCAACTGTAAGAACTTTTTTGCAGTCCAAACAAAAAGTGCCAATTATCTGCAGTTCTGGTGCTCTCTCTGGGTCCAACTGCTGGACTTCAGATGGAAAAGTGGCCCCAGGAGCAATTGGTATCACAGACGAAGTAATGGATCCACTGCATAGCTTCTCTGCTCTGATCAAGTCCTTTGAGTGGTAGGTCTTAAGATGCTTCAGCATACTTGTGGTCCCGCATGCGTACTTGTCTGATGTTCCCCTTGAGAGGGTCTTCTCACATAAAGAGCATTTGAATTGCCTTGCGACCACTTTTTTTTCCCCCAGAGGGGATTGAGAAAATCTCCCATACTATTGATTGGTACTTCGCAGGGTGTGCCTCCTCTGAGGAACTTTCATGAATGTGGTGTGGCTGCTATTCCTCACTGCCACCAAATGCTATTTTACTTGGAAATAATTTCAAAAAATGTTTTTCAAATATTAAAACAGGAGCTGCTGAAATCAGCACCTCCAATATCAGCACTGGGAGATTAGTGAAAAGAGAACTGGGTGAGTACTTTTTTTTATAGAATAACAAAACGTGTTTTATCCATTGAAATCCCCTTATTAAGTGGTCATGGGATATTTAGGGGGGGAAACACTTCTTTGTAGTCTTGTCTTTTCTAAAGGAGAATTTATGTTATCACACGTTTCTGGATAAAGATGCTTGAAGAGCAATCACTCGCTGAAATGCACACCAGGTCTCAGGAGACATCTCATCTTGGTCCATTACACAGCTGTACTATAGAATATGCACTACAGTGTTACACAACGAGGTAGCAGTTAATAATTAATGAGTAGAAACTACTGCAATTGGGTAGACATTTTGCAAAATCTGTGGACTCTTGTTGGATAAAGGAATAGGTAAGCTTCCACTCTGCCCGAATCACTCAAAGAGGTATTGATACACCCACAACCCACACAGACACTCAGACAGCCACTTATGCACCTTATTCTGCCACTGTCACATCCTCCCACAGATCCACACACCCGCTCACAAATTAATTCACCTACTGATACAGCCACTCACACATCCACTCTCAAACCTTACAGGTTAAAGTTAGGAACTAAAATTAAAAAAACCTTCAAAAACACATAAAAAAACAAAGGTTACAGAGACGTTTTAGTTAGAAAATAGAATTTGAAAATCCTTAGAAATTGACTGAAAAAAACAAAGGTTACAGGGTCATTATAGTTTGGCTCAGATAGATTTCACTTGTACAAACCACGAACATTACGCAGTTATAGTTACCTGAGCCAACTATAACTTATGTCCCTGCAATGCACTGCTTATGACCTCACATATTACATCTCTCATGACATGGTCAGTGACATCACTGATGACATGTCAAATGATGTCATCATCCACAGACCCACTACCACACCTACTCGCACCCCCATACATCGCACCCCGGCGACATAGAACATTAGGGAGATGCATACTCCGCACAAACAATACAGAAATGATTCCTTCCTCAAACACAGAGCGATTCACAACCTTCCTACAAGAATCCTGTATAATCTGAGATAGTTAGACGCCAGATACAATGGAGTGGTCAAGTTTTCGCCACCACTTCTCTGCTCATGCCAGTGGAGAGTTGATTCGGCTCACAGCAGGAGTCCCTTTTCTAGGCAGATAAGGTCGAAACAATCAGAGAATCTAGATTTGTCCTGGTGTAGGGAAGACTAGATAGCAAACTAGGCATCTGTTGTAGCATGTACGCTCTGAACATAGAGCCGCAAGAATTCCTCACCTGGCTATCAGAACAGCTGGGGAGATGGGCACACATCCCTTGGATACTTGGGTATAGGGGACTTTAAATGTATCCTGGATATTCCACTAGACAGATTACATCCACCTCTTGCACAAACCCAAAGAGCTCTTAATGCAAAGGCACTGTAACTCTGGCTTCAATATTGGTCCTCAATAGACATTTAGCACCTCCACAACCCTGTGGTTAGACTTTACTTATTCTACTACCTGATGCACAGTTTATATGTGCACCTGGATAGAGTGGTCAACTCAGCATTGCTCTGTACATTGAAATCCCCTCCTGACTAGCTAGGCATGGAGATATTGGATCACAATTCCCTGCAGCTCCACCTAAACTGGGGAAAAATTCTTCTACCAATTCCTGTGTGGCCCTTATAGGTCTCCAAACTGAAGACGTCATTTTTCAGGGCACTCCTGTGGGAGAAATACTGGAGTTCTTTACAAATAATGATGGCACAGCCTCCTCACTAACAGTCGAACAGAAGGCATTAAAGGTGGTCGTTCAAGGTCACTGTTTAGACTCAGTATGGGGCATGCGCAAAGTTTTGGAAACAGACCTGGCAAGATTGGAAGACTCCAATATTAGAATAGAGGCAATTAGTAGAGGACACTGCTCTGCAAGAGTTTGAAGGTGAAGTGCACTATGAAGAAGCCACCCTTGTGGAAAAGTTACAATAGATGGACTATGCTATCTCTATCTCCACCAGTCACTTAAAAAGAAAAGGGATTCGGCTGGTAGACCATTAGTGTGGATTGTGACTATTGAAAATAGACACACACCCATATCATCCTTTCAGCCAGAAGATAGGACTCTTACATATTCCCAACAAGACATTCACAACAACTTTTAATGAGTTCTCCTGCAGGCTATATGAGAGAAGACCTAAGAGGCCTGACGAGGGAAACATTGGCTTGCTTGGCGATCAGCCCCTGCCCAGGTTGCCCCTTGAGCTCGGTAATGAAATAGATGCTCCTAAAACAATCCAGGACATCAAAGAGGCTATACAATACCTAGCTTCTGGCAAACCTCTGACACCCATGGATTCCCAATTGAGTTTAAGAAGATATTTACGGACATCCTAGTGACCCAATTCGGCGCTTATGTAAGATCACCAAACACAGAGGGTAGATTTAATCTCTGACTCTTAGGGAGTCCTCATTAGTCTTGATAATTAAACCATGACGCGTACCCGCTGATCCAGCTTCTTACAGGCCAGTTGCTAGATTGAATTCAGATTACAAAATCCTTAGTAAAACATTAACTAGCCAGATACATTGAGTGCTCCCTCAGTTGTTCCATAGGGATCAAAATGGCTTCGTCCAAGATAGGAGTACATCCCAAAACATAAGGACAATATACAAACCCACGGAAGGAGTCAAGTTGGGGTGGCCTCATGTTGCCTGCCGGGTCCCTGATCAGGAGTAGGCATCTGATAGCCTGACCTGGGACAACCTCTTCAATTTTGTGACCAAATTTGGTTTTGGCAAGTGCACTTTAGAACTCGACAAACTTCTCTATATGGATATTATACATAGGGTCCGGAAGGGTAAATTAATATCAGCCCTTCCGGTAGTTGACAGGGGGGGCTGACAGGGGTGCCCTGTGAGAAGTTGGCCTGATATGCAGTGCTCACTATTCTAGTGATCACTATGTATCAGTCCAAACAACCCTCATTGATGATTGGTTGTAAGTCAACCGTAGACCAGCTATCCTAGTAGCATGGACAAGAGCAGTCTTTAGGCTAGACTCTAGAGGGCGTGTTAAGCCAGCTGTTATACCATCACATATACCCCTTGAACACCAAGTGAAAGGACACCACACAAGTTGTTATGAAAATAAAAGGATATTTATTTAGAACACAACAACCCTGGACTCTTTATGAGGACAGGGTGCTAAGCACAATACAAAGCTCTTACGAAAATACTCAAGGTCGCACAATTTACACAAATGCCCGAGGGGCACGAAAAACCATATACTCTAAAAGTGGAATGCGAAATTACTAGCAGGTAAGTACTACTCTAATAGACTTTAGGATCGCTAGGACTGGACTACTGAATCTTCAGATTACTAGCAGGAGGCCTAGGGAGATCGGTTGCAGAGTGTGCACTCTCACGCGGGATGCGGGACAAAGTCTATGGATGCTAGATTTCGTAAAGTTAGTGTTATCGGACGAATCCGACTAGGTAGAGCTGAAACGAAAAAGGATCTGGACCCTTGGATAGTTAGGCTATGCTGGAGCACCGAAATGCTGAGGTTACCTAGCCCAGGGGCTGCGGCTGCATAGGTCTGAAAAGACGTTGGGAATCCTCGTTGCAGTCTATGGAGCCTGAAAGAAGAAGTTGCTGGCAGGCGACCAGTGAAAAGATTCGGAGGGATCCAAGCCTGGATCGGTGATGGAGGATACCTGTAAGCAGAGTGGACCAAGTTCTGAATCACTAGCAAGTGATTAGATGGGCACCAGGATGGCACCGGATGGAGTCACCTCGACCAGGTGAGTGGGCGACGCTGGGCTCTGCAGTCACGGACCAGGAGGCGTTGTCGGCGACCAGGATGGAGGTGCGAGCTGTCCCACGAAGGTATCTGCTGTCGACGTCGCTGGACCCAGGATTGGGGCAACAAGTCTTGGCAAATGCAAGCCCACACGGTGGACTTAAAATGGCGTCTGGAGGGGACCAGGAGGGTTTGGGGTGCTCCTCTGTTGGAGGGGAGCAAGGGCCAGTCTGGAGCAAATAGAACAGCGGTGTTGTCGTCGTGGTGCGTCGTCAAGAGGGCCACAAGCCAGCAGGCAAGTAGCCGGACAACGCGGTGAGCAGCAAAGAGCAGAAGGGCCCCACGCAGATCTGGTGGATGCTGGGGGGCTGGTCTTCGGTGCTGGAGCTGCTCAGGGTTAGGGCTTCTCGAACCCCAAAGCACTCACTTGAGGATCCCTCGGCGGTCGTGCTGGATAAGCGTCGTGCAGTTCTGAAGATGGCCGGTCCCTCGAGGTCTCGTCGCACCCACGGATCTCAGCTGGGCTGATGATGTAGGTAGAGGTCAGAGGTGCCAGGGAAGCCGGGTCTCGTCGTGCTGGTCGGTCGGATTCCGGAGGAAAGACGTGCAGCAAACCGCAGTGTTCTTAGATGGTGCCTGCAGGTGCAGGGTGACTACTCCTTAGTCACAAGGGAGAAATCTTGAGAAGAAGTCTTGAGTTCCTTTCGTAGAAAGTTGTTTCAGGATTCAAAGATGATCTAATTTGGAAGGGGGCCCGCTCCTATCTTTATACTAGGAAAAGGGGCGGGACCAGGAAGGGGGGTGGTTACACCCCTCTCCCATGCCGGACTTTCCCCAGCTCAGGGGCTGGTGTGCCCCTGGAACTGGTTCTAGCCGGCAGATGCATAGTGAGCACCGGGGTGCCACTTGCAGTCACCTTCCTCTAAAGCCCTGCCTACCCAGGATACACAAAACCCTGTCTGGGATGGTGCTAGCACCGCCCCTGACAGGAAACCCTTTGTGTCCAAGCCTCCCTCGCTGGAAGGACTCCCAGCAGCAGGAGGTCAGACTTGTGTCTGTGGTGGCAGCATCCATTTTGTTATACTGAGGCTTGAGTTAACTTTAACCGGGGTTCACAGTTACATACATGTCGTGTCCCTCTAGAAGGGTGGAATGCTAACCCTGTCGCCAGAATTGGTGAGGGGTTAGTATTCCAATTCGTATGACACCTTACTCGACATGTTTTGATAAAGCGATACCAGAGTTGGCATATAACCGCGAGGATTATAATGCACTTAAGAGTATATGGTATGCGTTATCATGGAACAGCTATTAGGACTTGGTTCCGTAAGCTGCAAACGGGCTCAGCTCATGCCAGAGCACCATCTCACATGATTCCAAGCACTCGGTCTTCAGGATTGTTAAGGCCTGCCATAGGAGTGACTGATAGGAATCTATGTGTCCATTTTTAGGGTTAGATATAGGTATACTATATCTAAAGCAAAGGGTGATTACACCACCTTGCCCCAGCTGTCGTGCAGCCAGTTGTGTCAGATTTAGATGGCCAGCCAGGGGTGGCATAATACATGCTGCAGCCCCTGGTAGGCCCTGGGTACACCTATGCCCTGAGTTACAGGGTCTGATAAGGTGGCCCAGTACCAATTGGTAAATGCACCTATGGTACACGTGTCAATTTAGTGAGAGAACAGCTAGGCTGTGGGTCTGATTGGCAGGCCCACAGCCAGGGAAGTTGTAAACCAGTGAAGCAAAAAGCAAAAATCTGGGGTGATCATAGGATTGCAGACCCTACTCTCCTACATGACCCCCCCCCAAAACTTTGGGACAATAAACTAACCTTGACCAGGTGAGTCTTCTTGCTCTAAGTGGAAATACCTGGAAAGCCATCTGCATTGCCATGATCAGTGCTGTTGCGTGTTTATCTGGGTTCCTGAACGATACTGCGACCTTATGCCCCTATTCGGCTATAAATCCATTTATTCCCTATATTGGCATAACCGTTCAAGTGCGATATTCAGAAAGTCATCTCTGGCCTCACACGAACAGAGCCACATTCCAGAATAGTTCTCTGCCACTTCCTTTGCAACCAATTAGTGCAATGACAGAGCAGAAGTCACTATCTGATATTCCTAGATTAACACTCCGAGTTCTTCAACAAGATAAAAACTCAGCAAACCTGGAAATCCCCGCTTGCTGTGTTTTGATTAGTAATGGAACTCTAATGAGCAACTGATAGCTATCACTTCCTAGTGACATCTTTAATTGACGTCTTATGTCCAGCAAACTTGCGTCAAACCAGGCACCTGTCAGGTATAAATACTACCAACGTTGCCTTAAGCAATTGCTGGTGTCCCATTGCTGTTGTATGCTGTATGCAGTACGCTGATGCTGCTGCTGCCCAGTTGCTGTTGGTGAAGCTACTGATACCATTATCGCTGCTAAAGCGCGAACGATGGTGTGGTGAGCTTAGGAGCTGAACAGCCGTCCCTCTGCGAAGAGCCCAGCAGATGCCAAGCTACCCGCGGACGCTGTCCCCCCTCCTCCTCCTCGACGCGCTGAAGAGAGACGCTGCCTTTCTTCTGCTGAGAAATCCAGCTCCAGCGTTTCTAGTCTGCCCTCGCGGGTGACTGGGCTACCGAGTTCCCCCTGAAGGAGATACCAGACCTCCATCATTCTATTCAGAGGTATGGTGTTGACTAAACCCTTAGATGAGAATTCTTGAAGCAAACCTTGGCAAAACCAACTTAACTTAACCACATGGCTGCTAGGCGTTTTCCCGTCCTGTGCTGCAAATTATTGTTTTTTATTGTTTTATGACGAGCTCAGCTCGTCATCAGCACAGCTCAACTGTGCATCATGACGAGCTGAGCTCGTCATCAGCATCGAAAGGGTTAAAGCTACTTACTTACTCCCCTTCCACGTGTTAGGCTTAGGTCAGGCACACTGGGGTAGGCTTAGTTAGAAGCACCAGTTGAGTATTTTAGCCTAATGTATATATCACTGTATATATGTTTTATTACTTTTAAACCATTGTATGGCTAAGAAACCATATCAATGCTTTTACAGTATTATTTCGCAATACTTATCTTGCTGTACGTACTTTTTATAATAACAAGTCATGCAATTGTGGCAATACATTTCTCTTGTACAAGAAGAAAGACTGTTCAATAAATGTTAACCCTTTATTGACAAACGCCCGTCTCTCTATTCTCTACATATTGTGAAAGTAATCTGCACTAATCTGACTGAGTGAAATACCTGTCTATTGTTTCACACGACCCTAGAGATTGACTCTTAATCTGAGGAGCAAAGTTGTCATGTTGCACGGTTGTTGGAAAACTGAATCCCTTCCTGTCTGTGCCAGGGAAGCTGATCACTTCCTATGCAGAGAAGAAAGTTTCCAGTGACCTCTGAGCTAGTTGGTAACACACCCAATTAAGTTTAGCATAGTCAGTGGAGGCCTGGAAGATCCGCACTTCTACGTCGATACTACTGTTTATGTTATTCCAATGCGCAGGGCCTAGTGGGAAACTAGGAACTACACTACAGTGCCAGGTCTATGCTCCACTGTAAAATCCATCCCCTGTAGGGAGATGGACCACCTAAGCAGTTTGGGGTTTTCACCCTTCATCTGATTTAGCCACAAGAGGGGCTTATGGTCGGTCTGAATCTTGAAATGAGTGCCAAACAAGTATGGCCTCAGTTTCTTCAGGGCCCAAACCACAGCAAAGGCCTCCCTCTCAATAGCTGACCAATTTTTCTCTCTGGGGGTCAGCCTTCTGCTTATAAAAGCAATGGGCTGGTCATGACCATCAAAATTCAGCTGAGATAGAACAGCTCCCACACCCAACTCAGAAGCATCTGTTTGGACAATGAATGGTTTGGAGTAGTCTGGACTCTTTAGGATAGGGGCTGTGCACATGGCCTGCTTTAGGTCATCGAATGCCTTTTGACGGCCTGCTGTCCACTGAACTTTTTTTGGCATCTTTTTGCTTGTCAGGTCATTAAGTGGTGTCACAATGGAACCATAATTTCTGACAAATTTCCTGTAATAACCAGTCAGGCCCAAGAAAGCTCGAACCTGAGTCTGGGTGGTTGGAGGAGCCCAATCTTTTATGGATTGTATCTTGCTCTCCAGTGGCTGAACCTGGCCTCCACCTACAAGGTGGCCCAGGTATACAACCTGTGTCTGCCCTATCTGGCACTTTGTGGCCTTGATAGTGAGACCTGCTGCTTGCAGTGCCTCTAACACTTTCCTCAGGTGGACCAGGTCATCCTCCCAGGTGGAACTAAAGACAGCTATATCATCAAGATAAGCTGCACAGAAGTCATCCAGCCCAGTGAGAACTTGATTAACCAGCCTTTGGAAGGTGGCAGGACCATTTTTCAGACCAAAGGGCATTACCACCAATTGATAATGCCCACCAGGGGTTGAAAATGCTGTCTTGGGCTTGGCATCCTCAGCTAACCTGATTTGCCAATACCCAGCTGTCAGGTCAAATGTACTTAAGTAGTTGGCAGAAGCCAATCTATCTATAAGCTCATCTGCCCTTGGTATTGGGTGGGCATCAGTCTTAGTGACAGCATTGAGGCCTCTGTAGTCTACGCAAAACATCATCTCTTTCTTACCACCCTGGGTGTGAGGTTTAGGCACTAGAACTACTGGACTAGCCCAAGGGCTATCTGAGGGCTCAATGACTCCCAGCTCCAACATTTTCTGCACTTCTGTTTTGATGCAGTCTCTGACATGAT
This sequence comes from Lissotriton vulgaris, assembly GCF_964263255.1. Taxonomy (NCBI): domain Eukaryota; kingdom Metazoa; phylum Chordata; class Amphibia; order Caudata; family Salamandridae; genus Lissotriton; species Lissotriton vulgaris. The sequence goes on along the minus strand of NC_141691.1, from coordinate 1,126,062,123 downwards.
CAGGCTGCCTGTAGATTTTACTCTTAACTGGCAGACTGTCACCAGTGTCAACCTCATGGGCACACCAATTGGTTTGACTGGGTGTCAGAGAGAACATATGTCTGAAGGATTGAAGAACTTGTTTACAATCCTTCTGTTGATGGTCAGAGAGGCTGCCACAAAAGACAACACCATCTACTGATCCATCATCAGGATTCTGAGTGAGCAGGTCTGGGAGAGGGTCACTCTCCTCCTCCTGTCCCTCATCTGTGGCCATGAGCAAGCTCATGTCCTTCCTGTCAACATATGCTTTGAGCCTGTTCCCATGGAGCACCCTGAGGGGGCTCCTGGGAGTTCCAAGGTCCACCAGGTAGGTGACCTCTCCCTTTTGCTCAATGATTGTGTGGGGCCCAGACCATTTGTCTTTGAGTGCTGCTGGGGCCACTGGCTCCAACACCCACACCTTCTGTCCAGGCTTGTACACAGTCAGGACAGCCTTTTGGTCATGCCAAGCTTTTTGGAGTTCTTGGCTTGCCTCAAGGTTTTTTGAAGCCTTTTCCATATACTCAGCTATCCTGGAGCGGAGACCAAGTACATAGCCCACTATGTTGGTTGCAGGCTTTTTGAGAGGTTTCTCCCATCCTTCCTTCACCAAACACAGGGGTCCTCTTACAGGATGTCCATACAGAAGTTCGAAAGGGCTGTAGCCAACCCCCTTCTGTGGGACCTCTCTGTAAGCAAACAAAAGGCAGGGTATCAGGACATCCCATCTACGCCTGAGCTTTTCAGGTAGTCCATGAATCATCCCTTTTAGGGTCCTGTTGAACCTTTGTAATTGTAAATTGTAAAAATATTTATTGAGCGCGGTTGCTGCCCATGGGCGTCCAAGCGCTGAGTTGAAGCAGAGAGGTGACGGAAAGAGGAGTAAGGGGACATAGGATTTAGCAAACAGTAGTGTCTTCAAGCTTTTCCGGAAAGAGAGCAGGTTTGGGTTGGACCGGAGTGAGAGGGGGAGAGCATTCCAGAGCCTGGCGGTATTCAAAGAGAACAACCTGCCCCCAGACCTGGCTCGCTTCACTCTGGGAACAACAGCAAGGAACGCCTCCGTCGACCGAAGGTTCCCGTTAGGGTGGTAGGGGATGACCAGGTCGTTGTTAATGGTTGGGCCCGTTTTCCAGAAGGCGCGGTGAGCTATGCACCGCGCCTTGAAAGCCACTCTCTGCCTCACTGGCAACCAGTGGAGACTTTTTAGAGCAGGTCTGGCTGACTGGGTGCGCGGGATCTGCAACAGGGTACGTGCTGCACAGTTTTGTACGACCTGCAGTTTCCGGAGGGTCATCTCAGGTGCCCCCACATATAGGGCATTGCTCGAGTCCAGGCGGGACTGGATGAGACCTTGTACCGCCACCTTTTTGGCCTCTAGAGGAAGGAGCGGGAGGACCTTCCTCTGCAATGGGCTTTCAACAAGCCCAATGCATTGTGGATGATAGGGTGTAGTGAACTTGTAGTTGACCACATTCCTTCCACATAGCAGTCAAATATCCTGACATGAAGTTTGCACCTCTGTCAGAGAGAACCTCCTTAGGGAAGCCCACTCTGGAGAACACTCCAACTAGGGCTCTTGCCACAACAGGTGCTGTAGTGGTCCTAAGGGGAATAGCTTCAGGATACCTGGTGGCATGGTCCACCACCACCAGGATAAACTTGTGCCCTGATGCTGTCTGGGGTTCCATTGGACCAACAATGTCAATCCCCACTCTTTCAAAGGGCACCCCCACCACAGGCATTGGGATAAGGGGGGCCTTTGTTGTGCCACCTGACTTACCACTGTCTTGGCAAGTGACACAGGAGCGACAAAACTCCTTGGTATCTTCATTTATGTGAGGCCAGTGAAAGTGTGAGACAAGTCTGTCCCAAGTCTTATTCTGGCCTAAGTGTCCTGCAAGGGGAATCTCATGGGCCAAGGTAAGAAGGAAACCTCTCTGTGACAAGGGGACGACCAGCCTCCTGGTTGCACCAGGCTTGGGGTCTCTTGCTTCAGAGTACAGGAGTCCATCATCCCAGTATACCTTGTGGGTACCTGTGGCGTTCCCTGCAGTCTCAGCAGCAGCCTGCTGTCTGAGGGGTTCAAGGGAAGGGCAGTCTAACTGTGCCTTCCCCAGGTCTTCTCTGGAGGGTCCCCCTGAACCCAGAAACTCAACCTGATCAGGTTCAAGTTCTTTAGGCTCAGTTTCCCTTAGCTCTTGTAGGTCAGCCTCCTCTGAGATTTGATCCTCAACCTGGGGCAAGGGGGAAGGCAATGCCTTAACCCTACTGCTCTTCTTCTTGGAAGGTGTCTGGTCCGTTGTTCCAGGATCCAGCACCTGTTCAGTGGGGCATCTTCTGGCCTGTGACCTAGTCACAGCAAGGACATGTGCTGGCACTCCTAACATCTACATGTGAGTCCTCTGCTCCACTTCTGACCATAGTGATGACTCCAAATCATTGCCCAACAAACATTCAACTGGGAGGTCTGAACTAACAACAACCTTCTTTTGGCCACTTACACCTCCCCAGGAGAAAGCTACAATTGCCAAACTATGGTGGGTAGTGACATTGCTAGCATTGGTCACTAGGTAATTTGTACCTAGTATGATCTGTCCAGGGTCCACAAAGTTAGGTGTCACCATTGTGACACTGGCACAAGTGTCCCTATAGGCCTGAGCCATCTTTCCGTTTATAAAAGGTGTCTGTCTGTATTTGCCCAAAGTATTGGGACTTGCATCAGGGGACATATCCATATCCCCCGTACAGACAAGGACAGCCTGAGTGAGTGTGCCAACTAAGTTGTCATACCCCTCAGATCCCAAGGTTAACCCAACTAATCCATTGGGAGGTGCACTACCACTGCTGACTGTACTAGGGGGTGCAGGTGCCTTAGGGGCTGCAGTGGCAGGAGTTTGCCCTCCTTTCTTGGTGCACTCACTAAACCAGTGAGTTTTACCTTTACAGTATTGGCACCAGCTTTTAGACTGGCCTTCTTGAGTCTTCTTCTTCTGGGAAGCCTGACCCCCACCCTCTTTGGTTTGTTGGGGTCCTGTTGAAGACTTCTGGTCATTTTGTTCACCTTTGGTATTATTACCCTTCTGGTCTGCTTTCTTCTGACCACCCTGGTTCTGGCCCTGGTTCTGCTTAACCCTTGTTCTGACCCATCTGTCTGCCTTCTTTCCCAATTCTTGGGGAGAGGTCAGATCTGAGTCAACAAGGTGCTGATGCAACAACTGGTTCTGACAATTGTTTAAAATCTGTTCCCTCATGATCAGATTGTACAATCCTGTATAATCAGTAACCTTACTGCCCAGCAACCAGCCCTCCAAAGCCTTAGTGGCACAATCCACAAAATCAGACCAATCCTGAGACTGAGTTTTCTGGGTATCCCTGAACAGCAACCTGTACTGCTCAGTGGTTAGGCCAAACCCATCTATCAGTGTATTTTTCAGGACTTGGTAATTGTTAGCATCCTCAGCTCTAGTAGTGAGGAGCTTATCTCTACCTTTGCCTTCAAAGGAGAGCCACAAGACAGCTGCCCACTGACTCTGGAGGACGCACTGGACAGTGCAGGCCCTCTCCAAAGCAGTTATCCATTTGTGGATATCATCCCCTTGTTTAAAGGGGGCACTATCTTACTCAAGTGTCTAGTGTCTAAACTCCTGTCCTTTTCTCGAGGTAAAATGCTGCCACCAGTGGGATCTAGCCCACTTAACTTTTGCTCTCTAGCAAGGGCAAGTCTCTCTTTGGCCAGGGCAAGTTCTTCCCTTTCAATCCTCAGATTGACTTCCCTCATCTTAGCTTCATGCTCTCTTCTCTGGAGTGGAGAAGTGTGGCTCAGGGGTTAGAGGCGGCAGACCGGGAAGCTGAGATCGGCCCTGGACCAGGGTTCAATCCTGGGTCTTGGGCTCAAAAATTCCACTGACTCGATAATTCTCGCTCCGGTGCCTTCTCAACTCACGGGTTCACACTCTGCGACTCTGGACAATAGCTTGCTTAATCTCCACAACGGCCCCTCGCGGCGGGATGCCTGGCTTTCACCTTGTGGATACCCTGCCGGGGTTATCTCACAGGGGAATACCAGGACGGGTTCCCTAAGCAAGCGCTGGGAAACCCTTTGTGGGTAGCTGTGCGCTATATAAGCTCAAATACATTTACATTTACATTTACATTCTCTGAGGGGAGGTCATCCCTCTGTGAGAAGAGGTCTGAGAGCCATTGGTTCGAATGGATCTGTTAGAGCCTCTGGATAGAGACCTAACTCGTCCACTCCCAATGTTAAGCCTGCCTGAAAGTGGCCCTGGGGGTCCCCCAAGTCCATTTTCATGCCTGCTTAAGTTGGACCTGGTGAGTCTACTGACTTCTACGTGTCCCTTGTCTGCCTCATCCCCTGACACTTCCTGATCCTCTTCCTCTCCTTCATTCACTGTTCCATTGAGGTTGAGGTCAGGGTCCCCAAGGGTTCCCTCTAAGGGGGGCATGTTCCCATCTGGATGAGAAGGGTCTGTGTTAGCAGTCCTCCTAGCATCATAAGTCTCTAAGAGACCAATCAGAAAGGGAATGGTTGGGTTAGAACCCTGTTTTAGCTTCCTGCATGTACAGATTTGTTTAATCTTAGCTCCCTGCTTCCTGATGGGAACACCAGTTATTCTCTGTAGTGCATAATAAATGCATATTATTCCTTTACCTGCCTCATTACTTCATTTACTACAAATCTCCTGGAAGCTAAGAGCAGCATATCGTGAAGTGACCTGTGGAGGGTCCACTGACACAAGGGGGGCTTCTGAGTTCCCTCCTTTGTCCGACATGCTTCTAGTGTGGTGTAAGTGATGCACCTACCTACACTATTTGTTTGCCTACTGATCCCTTGCTAAGAGTTGTAGTCAGGGTGTGCTAAGCCCTGTTAAACTACAACAGCTGGTTCAGTAGAACTCAGAGTATTCTAAGCTAAGTTATATGTACCTTGGTACTTATGTGATCTTTCAAATGATATTCTTAGGATACGTGTGGTAAAACAACAGCAAGCTCAAATCCCAACCGCTGCTCACCAATGTGAGAAGTTGGCCTGATATGCAGTGCTCACTATTCTAGTGATCACTATGTATCAGTCCAAACAACCCTCATTGATGATTGGTTGTAAGTCAACCGTAGACCAGCTATCCTAATAGCATGGACAAGAGCAGTCTTTAGGCTAGACTCTAGAGGGCGTGTTAAGCCAGCTGTTATACCATCACATATACCCCTTGAACACCAAGTGAAAGGACACCACACAAGTTGTTATGAAAATAAAAGGATATTTATTTAGAACACAACAACCCTGGACTCTTTATGAGGACAGGGTGCTAAGCACAATACAAAGCTCTTACGAAAATACTCAAGGTCGCACAATTTACACAAATGCCCGAGGGGCACGAAAAACCATATACTCTAAAAGTGGAATGCGAAATTACTAGCAGGTAAGTACTACTCTAATAGACTTTAGGATCGCTAGGACTGGACTACTGAACCTTCAGATTACTAGCAGGAGGCCTAGGGAGATCGGGTGCAGAGTGTGCACTCTCACGCGGGATGCGGGACAAAGTCTATGGATGCTAGATTTCGTAAAGTTAGTGTTATCGGACAAATCCGACTAGGTAGAGCTGAAACGAAAAAGGATCTGGACCTTTGGATAGTTAGGCTATGCTGGAGCACCGAAATGCTGAGGTTACCTAGCCCAGGGGCTGCGGCTGCATAGGTCTGAAAAGACGTCGGGAATCCTCGTTGCAGTCTATGGAGCCTGAAAGAAGAAGTTGCTGGCAGGCGACCAGTGAAGAGATTCGGAGGGATCCAAGCCTGGATCGGTGATGGAGGATACCTGTAAGCAGAGGGGTCCAAGTTCTGAATCACTAGCCAGTGATTAGATGGGCACCAGGATGGCACCGGATGGAGTCACCTCGACCAGGTGAGTGGGCGACGCTGGGCTCTGCAGTCTCACGGACCAGGAGGCGTTGTCGGCGACCAGGATGGAGGTGCGAGCTGTCCCACGAAGGTATCTGCTGTCGACGTCGCTGGACCCAGGATTGGGGCAACAAGTCTTGGCAAATGCAAGCCCACACGGTGGACATAAAATGGCGTCTGGAGGGGACCAGGAGGGTCCGGGGTGCTCCTCTGTTGGAGGGGAGCAAGGGCCATTCTGGAGCAACCAGACCAGTGGTTTGTCGTTGTGGTGCGTCGTCAAGAGGGCAACAAGCCAGCAGGCAAGTAGCCGGACAACGCGGTGAGCAGCAAAGAGCAGAAGGGCCCCACGCAGATCTGGTGGATGCTGGGGGGCTGGACTTCGGTGCTGGAGCTGCTCAGGGTTAGGGCTTCTCGAACCCCAAAGCACTCACTCGAGGATCCCTCGGCGGTCGTGCTGGATAAGCGTCGTGCAGTTCTGAAGATGGCCGGTCCCTCGAGGTCTCGTCGCACCCACGGATCTCAGCTGGGCTGATGATGTAGGTAGAGGTCAGAGGTGCCAGGGAATCCGGGTCTTGTCGTGCTGGTCGGTCGGATTCCGGAGGAAGGACGTGCAGCAAACCGCAGTGTTCTTAGATGGTGCCTGCGGGTGCAGGGTGACTACTCCTTAGTCACAAGGGAGAAATCTTGAGAAGAAGTCTTGAGTTCCTTTCGTAGAAAGTAGTTTCAGGATTCAAAGATGATCTAATTTAGAAGGGGGCCCGCTCCTATCTTTATACGAGGAAAAGGGGCTGGCACCCGACTAGGTCCTGCCCATGGGTGGGACCAGGAAGGGGGGTGGTTACACCCCTCTCCCATGCCGGACTTTCCCCAGCTCAGGGGCTGGTGTGCCCCAGGAACTGGTTCTAGCCGGCAGATGCATAGTGAGCACCGGGTTGCCACTTGCAGTCACCTTCCTCTAAAGCCCTGCCTACCCAGGATACACAAAACCCTGTCTGGGATGGTGCTAGCACCGCCCCTGACAGGAAACCCTTTGTCCAAGCCTCCCTCGCTGGAAGGACTCCCAGCAGCAGGAGGTCAGACTTGTGTCTGTGGTGGCAGCATCCATTTTGTGATACTGAGGCTTGAGTTAACTTTAACCGGGGTTCACCGTTACATACATGTCGTGTCCCTCTAGAAGGGTGAAATGCTAACCCCGTCGCCAGAATTGGTGAGGGGTTAGTATTCCAATTCGTATGACACCTTACTCGACAAGTTTTGATAAAGCAATACCAGAGTTTGCATATAACCACGAGGATTATAATGCACTTAAGAGTATATGGTATGCGTCATCATGGAACAGCTATTAGGACTTGGTTCCGTAAGCTGCAAACGGGCTCAGCTCATGCCAGAGCACCATCTCACATGATTCCAAGCACTCTGCCTTCAGGATTGTTAACTGTGGAACAGTGAAGGTTTTGGATCCTACGTCTGCCCAGCCCCGATCTCAACAACAATAGAAACAGAACAGGGTGGCTGGACAGGAAAAGTTAATATCACAGTTTACAGACACACAGTCAATATGTACCACGTGACCACGGGGTTATGTCCCAAAACAAATTTATTTTCTTTTTTTTAGTTTATCAAAATTTCAAGAACACAAGCACAAACAAAGAACTATCATGGCAGTGAATACATGCGTACAATATCTACAAATATACAAGTTTATAAATGTACAATACTTACACAGTGAATCAAACAAAACAAATAAGAATGACACACCAATAAACAATGAAATAATTCAATGATCAAAATCAATTGCATTTATATACAGTGCAAAATTAGTGCATGAAGCAAAGGTACAACCAGTCCATAGGACTATGAAACCAAGGGACAGGCGGGGGTAGATGGAATGGAATGCCTGCCTGTCTATCAAAACCTGTGGTTCAATGTTTATATTGGGTTGCACGACTAGGATCCAAAGTAGTGGAAAGAATTCTGTCCTAGAGGCACCCTTTTGAATAGCCACAGGGTGGAAGTGTCGACGCGTTTCGAACCAAGGTATTAAAGGTTCTCTTCAGGACGGGGACTGGGAACAGTGAATCTGTAACGATATACAGAGTTGGTGTCAGACTAGTATATCATAGTACTGTAACAGATTACTCTAACTCCACACGAAGAAAAAACGATTACCTGCACAAGGGCAAGGAGTTTGCCGTGGTGTCGGTAATTCTCAATGGACGATTAATTCTGAAAGAACAAAATGGACTTAGCACGACGATCAACTGGGAATTCTGGGATAATACGAGTGATAGTACAAGGCCATAGAAAATTATGAGTCATACCTGTAGTTCACACAGTGTTAATGCCGGAGATGTATTGCCCGTCAAGCGGTGCACACTCGGAAGAGGGAGCGGCTCACATTTTACAACGTATGTCTTAAAGGCTGGGGAGACCACAAACAAAGGATTCCCAAAGTTAGCAGGACTTTGTCAATTGAACCGGCCATGCAAGACCCACTAGTCGCAAATACGGGACACTGAGGGAAATTCCTACCTTAATATACAGCTGTCAAGTAAAGGCGTCTGATCACAGAGCCCAATTCGAGCCGGCGGGCGGTTTCAAATTTTAACCGGGACCTGTTACAAACAGAATGAGTGTTTTTAATATGCGGTCTCATGGGCTGGGGGCCACACGCTAAAGGCACAGGCAGGGGCGCGCTGTGTGCGCAAGACACTTACTTGTATCAGGGGAATCAATCTATCGCTTCCGAAGGGACATTCAATCTGTCGGTGAGGCGCGGTGCTCAACCCGGGTATTATGAAAGCACCGGGTCGGGAAGCTAGTGGGAGTGTCTGGAGGCGAGCTACTAGAGGATGCTGGTACATGTAGTTTGAATGGGCCAAATTCATAAGAATGCAAGCGGAAAGCCTGTTGCAAATGCCTTAATATACAAAGTACATCAGGATCAATACAATAAGACGGGAAAAACAGGGGTCTCATACATGGTTGCGTGATGTACACCCTGACATCACTCTTTTCATACACTGTTCGTGTCAATGTCGTATTTACACCCTCAGTATGGAGCATTGAAGCATAACACATTCACTACATTGTAAATCCAAAACTCTATGGTCACATCCCCAGGAAGATCAACGTGCCAGGAAAGGAAGGTTAGAAAGCAAGCAGAAATTTGCAATTAGTGAGAGGGAGAGGAAAGAGGTTCGAGGTAGCAGCACAGCCAAGCTCAGCCGGACGATTGGAATTCAGTTCATAAGCTGGCAATTTCAGACATTTCATTCAAACCAGAGTTGGCTGTGTCAAACTTCAAAATGAGGTACGCCTCTTTTTGGGACAGGCGGAGGTCAGGGTCCCCATTTCCACCCCTGATGACCTCTAGAACCGTCCATCTAATGTCTTGACTGGAGTGTTTTTGTTGTAAAAAATGGGAAACCAGGGGAGCTGTCATGTTTTTGTTGTTGATTCTTGAGCGGTGTTGAATAATTCTCTGGCGGACCTCCTGCGTGGTTTTGCCGATATACAGCATGTTGCATGGGCATTGTATGGCATACACTGTATATTTGGTCTTACAGTTTGTATGTTCATTGTGACGCCAGAATTTGTTCCCATCTGTGAAAAGGGACCCTTCCATTGTGAGTTCACAGACGGAACATGTCCCGCATTTGCGATGGCCTGTGACTGGATTGGCTCCGAAGATTGTGCTTTGAGAATCCCTTCTTGGTGGTGGTCTGGTAGATGTTATCATCTGACCAATGCTCCTGTTCTTCTTGAGGGCGAAGAGAGGGGCGCCTATATCTGGAAGGATTTCCTGCACCAAGTGCCAGCTTCTTTTGATGATTTTTTGGAGTTGGTTGGTGTGGGGGCCAAAGGTGGAAGTTATGGAATTCTTCCGAAAGGTTCGTTTGAGATGGTTTACCAAGGATGCGACCGAACAAGTTTCCACTGAGGCTTCAGATTTGAGAAACAAATCCTCTTTTTGTCCACCCAATCACAATGTCTCCAAAAACATTCTAGCCTTCGAACGTTCAGTTATGTCATCTCTAAATACGTTGGAAAAAAAACGTCCTTTTGTTCCGAGAAACATCACGAAGAAACATAGAGAAGCCATTCAAGAACTTAAGACTCAGAAGGAAGCAGTTATCAGACAAGCTGATAAAGGGGGAGCGGTGGTCCTCTGGTCGAAAGATCTATATCGGACAGAGGGGCGATATCATGTGTACAATCAAGAATGGTACCGCAGGATCAGCCATGATCCAACTGCCCAAATCCAGGATCAAATAAGAGGACTCGTGAATGCTGCAAAGGAGGCAGGGATTCTTGGACCCAAAGAATCGCAATATCTCATCAAACAACACCCACGGACTCCGCATCTGTACTTCCTCCCCAAGGTACATAAAGACCCCAAAGTACCACCTGGTCGCCCTATAGTATCCGGGTGCGACTCTGTCCTTGAGCCTATTTCTAAATTCGTTGATGTGTTTCTGAAACCCCTTGTGGTACAGGTGCCATCCTATCTGAGGGACACCATGGACTTTATAAACAAAGTCGAAGGCCTACCATTTGATTCTTCCAGTCAATTACTTGCCATTATGGATGTGTCATCTTTATACACACAAATACCTCAACAAGACGGCTTGGATGTCATGGAACTCTACTTGGATGGCCGACCTCGCCCCCACAGAGTCCCCACTGAATTTATAATCTCCTTGGCAACTGTGGCTCTCAAGAAAAATTTCTTCACCTTTGAGGACGAAATGTTTCTACAAATCAAAGGCTCAGCGATGGGCTGTCCTTTCGCCCCAGAAATGGCTATCTTGTACATGGGCCAATTCGAAGAAAAATATGTTCTGAATAACAACCCCTACAGAGGCTTCATTGGACAATGGTTCCGATTTATAGATGACGTGTGGTGTGTGTGGAACGGTACATCTATACAATTGAAGAATTCCACGTATGGCTGAACAATAGAAGTCCGGACATAAAGTTCAGCTTGAGCTACCATGAAAGATCTCTTCCTTTTCTGGATGTTGAAATTTCAGTCAAGGACAATGTGCTGTCGTGTTCACTGTACCAGAAAAAGACGGACAAGAATAATGCTCTCCATTATAAGAGTTACCATCCGCGGAGCCTAAGGGATAATCTCCCTTATGGCCAATACCTCCGAGTGAGACGCAACTGCACCACCATCGAGCAGTTTGAGTTGCATGGTCAAGGCCTTACCTCGAAGTTACAAGAACGGGGTTACCCTCAGAAACTCTTGAAGCACTCCATGAAGAGGGCGAGATGGACACCTAGGGAGCATCTCCTTGAAAAAAGACCCAGGCCCGCGACTGAGAGGATGGTATGTGTCTCCACCTTTGGCCCCCACACCAACCAACTCCAAAAAATCATCAAAAGAAGCTGGCACTTGGTGCAGGAAATCCTTCCAGATATAGGCACCCCTCTCTTCGCCCTCAAGAAGAACAGGAGCATTGGTCAGATGATAACATCTACCAGACCACCACCAAGAAGGGATTCTCAAAGCACAATCTTCGGAGCCAATCCAGTCACAGGCCATCGCAAATGCGGGACATGTTCCGTCTGTGAACTCACAATGGAAGGGTCCCTTTTCACAGATGGGAACAAATTCTGGCGTCACAATGAACATACAAACTGTAAGACCAAATATACAGTGTATGCCATACAATGCCCATGCAACATGCTGTATATCGGCAAAACCACGCAGGAGGTCCGCCAGAGAATTATTCAACACCGCTCAAGAATCAACAACAAAAACATGACAGCTCCCCTGGTTTCCCATTTTTTACAACAAAAACACTCCAGTCAAGACATTAGATGGACGGTTCTAGCGGTCATCAGGGGTGGAAATGGGGACCCTGACCTCCGCCTGTCCCAAAAAGAGGCGTACCTCATTTTGAAGTTTGACACATCCAACTCCGGTTTGAATGAAATGTCTGAAATTGCCAGCTTATGAACTGAATTCCAATCGTCCGGCTGAGCTTGGCTGTGCTGCTACCTCGAACCTCTTTCCTCTCCCTCTCACTAATTGCAAATTTCTGCTTGCTTTCTAACCTTCCTTTCCTGGCACGTTGATCTTCCTGGGGATGTGACCATAGAGTTTTGGATTTACAATGTAGTGAATGTGTTATGCTTCAATGCTCCATACTGAGGGTGTAAATACGACATTGACACGAACAGTGTATGAAAAGAGTGATGTCAGGGTGTACATCACACAACCATGTATGAGACCCCTGTTTTTCCCGTCTTATTGTATTGATCCTGATGTACTTTGTATATTAAGGCATTTGCAACAGGCTTTCCGCTTGCATTCTTATGAATTTGGCCCATTCAAACTACATGTACCAGCATCCTCTAGTAGCTCGCCTCCAGACACTCCCACTAGCTTCCCGACCCGGTGGTTTCATAATACCCGGGTTGAGCACCGCGCCTCACCGACAGATTGAATGTCCCTTCGGAAGCGATAGATTGATTCCCCTGATACAAGTAAGTGTCTTGCGCACACAGCGCGCCCCTGCCTGTGCCTTTAGCGTGTGGCCCCCAGCCCATGAGACCGCATATTAAAAACACTCATTCTGTTTGCAACAGGTCCCGGTTAAAATTTGAAACCGCCCGCCGGCTCGAATTGGGCTCTGTGATCAGACGCCTTTACTTGACAGCTGTATATTAAGGTAGGAATTTCCCTCAGTGTCCCGTATTTGCAACTAGTGGGTCTTGCATGGCCGGTTCAATTGACAAAGGCCTGCTAACTTTGGGAATCCTTTGTTTGTGGTCTCCCCAGCCTTTAAGACATACGTTGTAAAATGTGAGCCGCTCCCTCTTCCGAGTGTGCACCGCTTGACGGGCAATACATCTCCGGCATTAACACTGTGTGAACTACAGGTATGACTCATAATTTTCTATGGCCTTGTACTATCACTTGTATTATCCCAGAATTCCCAGTTGATCGTCGTGCTAAGTCCATTTTATTCTTTCAGAATTAATCGTCCATTGAGAATTACCGACACCACGGCAAACTCCTTGCCCTTGTGCAGGTAATCGTTTTTTCTTCGTGTGGAGTTAGAGTAATCTGTTACAGTACTATGATATACTAGTCTGACACCAACTCTGTATATCGTTACAGATTCACTGTTCCCAGTCCCCGTCCTGAAGAGAACCTTTAATACCTTGGTTCGAAACGCGTCGACACTTCCACCCTGTGGCTATTCAAAAGGGTGCCTCTAGGACAGACTTTTTTCCACTACTTTGGATCCTAGTCGTGCAACCCAATATAAACATTGAACCACAGGTTTTGATAGACAGGCAGGCATTCCATTCCATCTACCCCCGCCTGTCCCTTGGTTTCATAGTCCTATGGACTGGTTGTACCTTTGCTTCATGCACTAATTTTGCACTGTATATAAATGCAATTGATTTTGATCATTGAATTATTTCATTGTTTATTGGTGTGTCATTCTTATTTGTTTTGTTTGATTCACTGTGTAAGTATTGTACATTTATAAACTTGTATATTTGTAGATATTGTACTCATGTATTCACTGCCATGATAGTTCTTTGTTTGTGCTTGTGTTCTTGAAATTTTGATAAACTAAAAAAAAGAAAATAAATTTGTTTTGGGACATAACCCCGTAGTCACGTGGTACATATTGACTGCGTGTCTGTAAACTGTGATATTAACTTTTCCTGTCCAGCCACCCTGTTTTGTTTCTATTCAGGATTGTTAAGGCCTGCCATTGGAGTGGCTGATAGGAATCTATGTGTCCATTATTAGGGTTAGATATAGGTATACTATATCTAAAGCAAAGGGTGATTACACCACCTTGCCCCAGCTGTCGTGCAGCCAGTTGTGTCAGATTTAGATGGCCAGCCAGGGGTGGCATAATACATGCTGCAGCCCCTGGTAGGCCCTGGGTACACCTATGCCCTGAGTTACAGGGTCTGATGAGGTGGCCCAGTACCAATTGGTAAATGCACCTAAGGTACACGTGTCAATTTAGTGAGAGAACAGCTAGGCTGTGGGTCTGATTGGCAGGCCCACAGCCAGGGAAGTCGTAAACCAGTGAAGCAAAAAGCAAAAATCTGGGGTAATCATAGGATTGCAGACCCTACTCTCCTACATGCCCCCTCTTTCCTCTCGTTTTTGTGCTTATTATGGAGCCTTTGGCAATTCAACTTTAGCTGGAGTGGAGGGAGTAGGGTAGCCCCCTAGTGAACAAGTCTCACCAGGTATTATACACTGATGGGATCTGCTTTATTTTAGGGATTTGGGGAAGGGTGGGGGCTCTGGAACTCTAGCACTGCCTGGACCTTAATGAATGAGTTTGTTGTGTTGTGGCTGTGGGAAAGATACAGCTTCCCTTAGGTATCTGTATTCATCACTTTGATCAGGGCCTCCTACATAGAAATATCACCAAGGCTACGACTACCCTTAGGACACAGGTGACCTTTTGGAGATCAATCCCACATTTGACCCTGGGATACCTCACCATATCCAAAAGGTAATGCTACCCCGCCTTCAACCCTATTTTGCCAACTTCACAGCCTTTCTGAACCCAAATTTCTTTCTCTATATGTACACAAACGGTTGTGAGAGCTAATCTCGCGTAATGCCGGAACATTGTCTCACTTTCCAAACTGTGGCTCACAATTGACCAGGGAGGGTGTGGGGAAGGGGTGGGGGGGCAATTTTGAACAGTTTTATTTGGCAGCACAACTCTAATGGCTATGCCACTAGGTATAAGGTCTGTTGCTGGAGAAGACTTGCACGGACAGTCGACCAGTGTGCCTTGGAGAAATATAGGAGCTGATACCTTCCGCCATCAAACTCAGGTGCGGCTGCCCTCACTAATTACTCACATCTCTGTGCTGCCTTGCCAGGAGTTTGATAATTGCCAAGCATGTGGCCCCTTATGCCCCCATTCTACCATTGGTTGTTGTGCCCATGCATAGGAGGTATTTTTACAATCAGTGATCTACGGCATTAGTAGTTGGCAGATGTAGAACCTTGAGTGACCAATTTAAAGATGGCCAACTCCATCTTTTTACACACTCAAAGATCACACTGATGCATTGAATCCTGCTCCATATCTGGTCCTAACAGTTTATTATCAATAGAAAGACTGAACCCCCCTCTCTCGTTCAGACCCTGTATGCGATGTGTAACGGTAGAAAACATACCAATTGGTTATACAAATCCCTTCAATGCCATATATACTTCGTTACAAAACTTACTAGGCACAAGGGAACATAAGATCAGGAGATCTGTCCAAGACAAAGAATGGACCAGAGCGCTAGAGTACCCACAAACAGTTTCACGTAATGCTAAATTTCAGTTAATACAGATTAACATTTTTCCTGTGCTCAAATCAACAGCATGCTTCCCAGCGTTAAAATCTCCTGTGCATGTTGTGCTGTTCCTTCAGCTGATTTCTACCATGTTATGGGAATGTATAGCTTTAGGGACAAATTAGCCTGATGTAATGGGACTACTGACAGGTATAATTGGATTTCCTGTTCTTAAGTCTTAAGATAATTCTGCTTTTGGAATGTATAGTGAGATTCCTGAAGAACAGAGTAGTGTACTTCTTCCTATGCCCTGCATTACTGATAGCCAAATGACACTCACCATGAACTGGAACGCTACATCTCCCCCACATTCAAGGTTTGTTGTTATGAAGTGGGTTTAAGTGGAAAGTAAGGCCTTGCACAGAGAGCAGGGTAGATGTCTGCATTAACACCTGATCTCCAGGGAGTGGGACACTGTGGTCTATTTGTTGGACCCAAAGATAACTCACCTCCAATCCTGCTCCTCAACAGCTTGGCCATAAACCTAAACAAAACATTAACCGAGCCGCTGCAGTCCAGCTCAAGCACAAGGTGCTCTGTTGGGTCCGATCTCCTATTACTGTTTAAGCAATCTCTCCTTATCTGTAGGTACTAATGTGCCAAATACAACCTTAACAGTACTTCTAAACAGAAGTGTTTGAGACTGGCTAATCCACCTGGTCCATTCTTAGATCTTGATGAACTACCAACCCTCCAATCTGCTGGCGTTAATTGATTTCAAGATATAACATCTCCATTGACAAAACTTTGGGCATACACTATCTCTCACGTGTACAGCAACTCGACTAAGACTATCAGATACATCTTCTCACCTCTGAAGTTGTATAAACCCTACTATCAGCCTTAAGTGTTCGGAAACAACATGCTCTATGAAAGAGTTTTGTTTTGATTTTGTAAACGCCACTACAATGCTTTTAAAATTTATATTAGTCATTACACTTTGGGTCTCATTTAGCAATTTGTTGTCCAGCCACAAATTAGTCAGAAAACAATCACAACATCTACCAACCCACCATGTTGTGGCAGTATGACAGACTGTATGCGTTTTTTTTTAATTACTAAACCTCCTAAAGCAAAACAAAAAATCTATGTCCCTAAGAAGCTGTTGGTTTTCTACATGCCATTCCCAGACCATCATACCAGGCATAGCATTCCTTGGCATGAAATAATAGCGTTAGAAAACATGCTATAGCCATGGGCGTCCGCAGGGGTGGAGCACCTTTCCTTGCCCCCCCGTGGACACCCATGCTTTTACAGACGATTTTTGTCATAATTCTGGGCCCTGCAGGGAGCAGAGCTGTTCCCTGTCAGAGGCCTCAACTCCCTGATGGGGCGCCTTGCACGCCTCCTCGCAGCCCCTCCCGCCCATTGTCATTCTGTCTGTGGCGGATTATCAAATACAGAATGACAATGGTCAGTTTGAGCTGCAAAAGCATACATCCCACCCTGAACCAATGAGGCAGTTCAGCGGGTTGGGTATGCGCTGCAGAGACCAGCGGTCACAGAGCAGTGTTGTGTGTGCCATGATCGGGTTTTTCTCCCTAAAGCCATGAAACGGAACAGGCTTTGCCTCAAGTGCCACTTGACATCACCACTGCCACAGGTGGTGCGGAAATACACCCACTCCCTTCAAACTCATGCTCAATGGCATTCTGGTTTGTGCAGTCCTTTCTTTAATCAGCCATAAGTGAAAGTGCAGGCTGCATCCTAAGGGGAAGTGGCAAACTAGGTCTGGTCACCAAGACCTCCTTTTAAAACTGTGTAGCCTGAGAGCAAGGGGTCTTCTGAATGAAGTTCCGGGGGAGGGGGTGGGGCGGGGGGGTGGATGCATTATCCTCTCAAGTCAAAAATTGAGGTTGCAGCATAGCCCGGATTTCAGATCCCACTAAAACGTACACCGTCTCGTGTCAATAACATATCTATCTGCCAGTATGCACCCTATCATGTCTGGCAGGACGTCCCCACCCTGTGTTTTCACTGCCTTATATCCCTCTGTACCCCACTTCATGTGCTCACTGCCTAAAATCCCTCTGTACCCCACACCTCTCGCTCACTGACTTATATCCCTCTGTAACCCACACCTCTTGCTCACTGCCTTATATCCCTCTGTACCCCACTCCCCGCGCTCACTGCCTAAAATCCCTCTGTACCCCACACCTCTCGCTCACTGCCTTATATCCCTCTGTACCCCACACCTCTTGCTCACTGCCTTATATCCATCTGTACCCCACACCTCTCGCTCACTGCCTTATATCCCTCTGTACCCCACACCTCTCACTAACTGCCTTACATCCCTCTGTACCCCACACCTTGAGCTCACTGCCTTATATCCCTCTTTACACCACACCTTGAGCTCACAACATATCCCTCTGTACCCCACACCTCGCGCTCCCTGCCACATATCCCTCTGTAACACACTCCTCACACTCACTGGTCGCTCACTTTACCCTGCGATTCATCTTCTATGTGTTCTCTCCCATTCCACTCGTTCTACCTCTGTTCACACCCTTACTTCTTTTAGTACCATACTCCTTTCTCAATACCTCTACTTCTTTTTCTCTTCAGTAACATCTCTCTGACACATCTTTGCACTTCCTTTATATCAACGCACCCCTCTACCTCACCTGTCTACCTCAGTCTTTATTATTCCCTCTTCCTCCGCTGTCTCTGCCTGTCTCTGACACAACTCACCATCTCTCTACCTGGCACTCTCACGTTCTACGACTGCGTTATTCTTTCCTCTCCATTTTTGATTTACCTGTCTCTGCTCCTGAATCTTTTTCTTCTACACCTCACTTCGATGTCTACCCTTCACCCCTTGCTACCCTTCTGTTTGCCTAACTACGTTCTTTTCCCGACTCACCTTTCAGTGCCTCTTCCCATTTCGCATCCCTCCCTCACAGCACTCTCCTAGCATGCATCTGTTTCTCCCCTCACCACCATGCCTGCCTCTACCCCTCCTTACCTTTCTAACCAGCCTAACTTTCTACCTTCCTGTTATTCCTGGTAGTGAACCTTTCATTTCACGCCTCTGGTTGTTTTACCTACGCATTCAAATTGAGTAGGTCATTGCTGTGCTCCCAACCGGACATCGAGACCCAGTCCCCTAGCCTCTCAACATGTCCAGATATAACAACAAGCACTGGCATAGCTAATAGGTCTCGCCTTTGGGACCTGCTGCATAACTAAATACTTATAAGGTCCCAAAGGCAAGACCTATTGGCTATGCCAATGCTGTTTTTCCTCAGCGTGACCTGAGCATTACCCGATCCTAATTGTCTGCCATTTTATCCCCACCCCTATGGATTAACATTAGCCACGCCCCTTCATTTGCCAGGTTAAGATCCCCCCCCCCCTGAAAAATTTCTGCAGACGCCCATGGCTATAGCTTGGGAAGCCCTCCCAAAGCCTAAACCATAGTAGCTCTATTGGAGATAACTTGCTGCAAGGGTTATTTTTTTTAGCGAAGCCAACTAAGGCGCAGCTGTTAAATAAATTGGTGGTCTCCAAAGCTCAAAAGGATGGGGAGAGATGCGAGAGGTGAACAGACATAGCATGTGCCAATTTTTAGCAGATGACCGGTTACTGCCAACCTCCCAAAGAGGGTCGCAGTCCCTGCCTTCCCTTTACTTAGCACACTAATTACGTCTTTCGACTTATTAGGAAGCAGTTCTTTGCTTTCTTGTGTTTCTTTTGCACTTCTGCTTATACTTTTTTGAGTGAAATGGAATGAAATATTAGCTGAAATGTGCTCACATTTTCTCACTTATGTACACCTCTTGGTTATTTCAACATCTCCTTGTGTTTTTCTAAACAACACATAGGTTGTCGATCCTAAACCTCGAAAAAATGCAGCTGTGATCTTAATAATGTAATATAGGGAACGATAGGGACCCAGTTCATTGTTGTTTAGGTCTCGCCTGCGTGGACTGCGCACATGCGCAGTCTCGCTGGCGAGATTTTATGTTTTTAATGACCTTTCAGTGGCGGGCGTTAAGCCCCGCCCCTCTTTGCCATTGGCCGGCGTCACTGTTTTTACTAAACGGTGGCCAGCCATTGGGGAAGAGCATTCTGTGACGTAGACTTTTCTCTTTTTGAGATGGCCCACTTGGACGAGCTCGTCTGAATTCCTTTTGGCGTAAATGGTTTATTACCTTTATGGGGCCAACATGTCCTCATAAAGATAAGAAACCTTTTACAAAGTCTGTCACAAAGCTATGGACTTGGTGTAATTATTGTTTGGTTCTTGGTCTTAGGGTTCCCTGCCCATGTTCGTAAAGCAGACTCTGAGATTCCGCTCAAATGAACGCTTCCACGACACAGGGGAACCGGGGACATGGACAAGCTCGCAATAAGAATGTTCCCCCCACACACATTTAAATGCGGTTTTACTAGTGCAAGCGTCTAATTTAACAATACTATTCCTGGACCAGTGCGCTTCATCAGGACCAATACAAAGACATAACAAGAACTGTGTGGTTCAAAATTGTGCAAGTGTAGGGGGAAGGATTGCTAGCCCCCTCCGCTGGAGGTACACGCGGTGCTGTGCTCCTATTAGGGCACTGCAGTGAGCAGATAGATGATCTTCTCTCCAGGAAAACCTAGAAAAGCAAGGAAGAGATAGAAAAACAGGGATGTAGGAAACATTTAATGGAAATAAAATTCAAGGTCATAGTCGGTGCAGTTTGATAATCATGTGACATCAGCCCTATGAGTGGAATATCTAAAAAAAAAAAAAGAGGTTGTGAACCGGCAATCTTCTTCTTAATATCTCTCTTGTTTAAGCTGAAAAATGTTGATGTCTCTTTGAGACATTAAGTTTTAGACCATTCATTCTCATACAGTCTTTGATCTTGTTTGGGTGGGTTGTTAGTGCTGGAATGGTAATAGTCTTCATATCAGTATAAGAGTGTGGTTGATTGTTGTGGTTTTTATGGAGAAACATGAGGATAGGCGTTATTTTGTAGAAGTCGAGCAAGCATCGACCAAGGTGGCTTCTGATACAAAATCCTCAGGCGCGCAACACTCAGTAGGCCAGAGTTATTCAAACTGTGGGGCGCGCCCCCCTGGGGGGTGCAACGCCATCTCAGGGGGGGCGCGCACTCCACCATAAAATTTTACCTTTCATTGTTTCCCACGGCGGAGAGGCAGAGTGGAGCTGCAGGGGCCCTAAGGAGGGGTGAAGACCATCAACGCCTCATTAACATGCAAAAGGTCTTTAAAAGACCTGTGAAGTACTCGGGTGTGGCTGTGTGTGCGCCTGCGAAGCTGAAGCTGTCTCATCTCGGGCTGCCACCCAGAGACGCAGGAGGGGGGGGTTGGACTAGAGAACAGCAGCCGATTAGCACATAGGAATGTCACCACTGACGCGCCATGGGGTGTCCTTACGCCCTGGAAATGGCGTCTATGGTTTGTCTATTGTAACAACCCACATAGCGAGAACATACTAAAGTGGTATCGATACATAGATGATATCTGGTGCCATTGGAATGGAACCAAAGAACAATTATTCCAGTTCCACGAATGGCTTAACAGCAGGCATCCAGATATCAAATTCAGTATGACGCACAGCACTACACGACTAACATTCTTAGATGTTGAAGTCTTTCCTCAGAATAAAGTACTGGTCACTACACTACATCGCAAACAGACAGACAAGAACACAATTCTCCATTACCGGAGCTTCCACCCACAAAGCTTAAAAGAGAACCTGCCATACAGCCAACGGCTAAGAATCAGACGCAATTGCGCAAGAAAAGAAGATTACCTAACACACGCAGAAATCTTTTGCGAGCAATTAAAAGCCAGAGGGTACCCCAGAAAAATGTTGAAGCATGCAACCAAGCGTGCATGGTACACACCAAGAGAAGAGTTACTAACCAAAAAAGAAAAACAACCACTGGAACAATTGGTTTGTGTCACCACATACGGCCCACTCACTAATCGCTTCAAGTCGATAATTCTTAAAAATTGGCATTTGCTATCAAACCTTGAAACTCCGTTTGCAAAACCTTTGTTTGCCCTTAAAAAGAACAAAAATCTTGGCCAACAAATAATAAGAGCAGACCTAGGCACAACAAAAGTAAAGAGTGACTTACGAGCTCTATGGAACTTAGATCCACTACAGGGACACAACAAATGTGGAACCTGTATAGCATGAGCAAGCACTATTGAAGGAACCACATTTGAACACAATAACACAAAATGGAGTCACAAAGAATTTACGAACTGTAAAAGCAAAAACATTGTCTATGTAATAATTTGTCCTTGTGACAAAATTTACATTGGAAAGACTAATCAGCAAATTTCCCAAAGACTGGCACAACATCGCTCCAGAATAAAGCAAAAAGTATTGAATGCACCAAATGGTACAACACTTCTTGACCTGAACCACTCAGAAAAAGATTTAAAGTGGTCGGTTCTCTCAGCAATAAAATCACCATTAAGGGGGGGCAATGTGGAAACATTGCTACTCAGAAGAGAAGCATACCTATTCACGAAGTTTGACTGCGTGTCCTTAGGACTCAATGAACAATTAGAAGGCTAAAAGTAGGCTGTGTCCTCTGTATAAGACTCAATCGATTGATATCAGTCAGGACTACATATCCCACAATTCCTAAACCACATGACACGAGTATAAGTAAGGAAGTCATGTGACCAATACCACCTAGTAAATTGCCGAACACGGAACAAGGCAGAAACTTATGAAACCAAGACATAATTCTAAAGGTAAGAGACCACCCATAGGGAATACCCAATTATTCTCAGTAAAATATCCCTCTAACATCGACCATTTCGCCCTTACAGTAAACGCGACTATTCATTAGTAGCAACAACGCAGATGCCGTAACATTCAAGAAATCAGCGGCGAGTCTGCGGGCTGTAACCCAACGTAAGTAAACTTTACGAAGGTTCAAACGCGAATGCTGTAACATGTCCAAACGCTAGAATTATAGTATTGTTTTAAACCTTCTTCCACATAGACCCTGGCGCAGACGTCCGTACAAAATTTGACTTAAGAAAGATAAGATTTGAATTTCGGCCATCACTTTCAAGAAATTAGGTAAATGCAAGTCCTTACTCTTATTTGAAAAGAGATTGACAATACCAGCATACATGTTGCACTAGATAAAAAGATTACCCTTTACCTCTGCGGAACGAGTTGTCAGTAAGAAGAACCAGACAGACTAGGATTCCGTTCTCCGCAAAGGTAATAACGAACGAAACACACTAAAGGCATTTCCCCAATAAAAGAGAGAGGTCCCTGTCTCAAACATGTCCCATATTGTTTCCACTTAGGTACCCACTAACAAAAGCCCTGAAGAAGAGCCTGATGAACTACGCACAGGCTTGGAAACGCGTCGGCTTACCTTTGACTCTCCCTTGTCCACTTCAGTTGACGATTTTCTTTAGTGCAAAGGGTGTAAAATAAGAAGTGACTTTCTTCAGCCAATAACTTGTTTTTGATTAAAAAAAAACCTTTTTTTCCCCTTGCCATACCAGACCGTAAATTTCCTAAAGACACTTGACAACAGGTCTGGTGATAAAACCCGTTAGGAGGGTACAACTTGCACAATGTTGAATGTAATGTCATTTTGTGAAATGTAATATTTTTGTATTGTAAATATCACAAAAGTTCACTTGTTTAATGTTAAATGTATAAATGTTGCATATATTGAATATTGTGCTGTGTATGACAAAGCAAGTCCTCGGACTATGATAAATACATTCTCAAATGAAGCAATTGTAAATTTTGAAAAAATAACCAAAAACGCCCATTCATTAAACACAATAGGGTGAAAAAATCTGCCTTAAATAAAATTATTGGCAGAACCAAAAAGCGTCTGGGTCCCCCCTTTTTTCTAAAGCATTTCCGTGTCCTACCCAGCGCTCAAAATGGACACAACCCCTTGTTTACCTCACCAATGAAGTGGACAGCACCATAGATGGCAGGAAGTGCCGCGAAATTTGCGTGCACAAAGCTCCTACATACTACTACCTTTTGGTAGTGTGGCACTTCTTCACTTCTGCTGTTTGCCATGCGTGCTGCCTCGCTGTGAAGGGTTATGCCTCTGAGCATTTTAAAATCACCAACAGGTAAGTCAGATCTGAAGAGAAAGCGAACAGACAGTCCTTCTACATAGGGCATCTGCTTGCCTGAAAGTAGTATGTTCACTTTCGGTTTCACAGCATAGTGAACATCGCATACTCCCTGTATCCTATTTTTGACTGTTCACTTAATGTCTGCCTCTTTCTTTAGTTCTATTGTTTATTTATTTGGGAGTTTTATAACCCCCTGCTTTTAAACGTTCGGTTACTTCACTGGGCAGTTTTGATTTAAGCCTGGCAACCTCAGACATTAAACACCCTAATTAAAGCCCCCTACAACATCCATTGTACGATAGGCAGAGGCTATGCATCTTCAGGTTTAGCACCCTACTCTAACCTCAGCATCCTAGTCCCTCACCTAGATATGGTGCAGGGTTGTCATTTTCAGAGAGGCACCTCCAAATACAGCCCCATTCTCCAATCTTCACACTCCTGGGACAGTCTTGGCATCTTGCGCCAGAGCACCCATAAATACAGCAACATACTAAAATGTACCCCCAAGGGCACCCTTCTACATGTGGTATACACCTGATATTTTTAGGCACAGCAGTTGGAACATTAACCTCCTAGGTCACATATCCCAGACACTGGGTATTCTTTGGCCTATTGTTATATTTTCAAACGTGCACCCTTCAGAAGCAAATCACTAGCATTATGATAAAAATGCAGGGTCTAGAGCACTACAGAAGTAGGAAGTTCCTTTTCATCGGATGTGAAGGAGAAAGCCTTCCGCCTCAAGTCTATCCCAGGGATGAACTTGCACCAATCACTAGCCCAAAGGAGCGACCTGCTTCACCTGATCCCAGAAATCCAGCCCACTACCATTGTCCCAAAGAAGGCACCTGCCTCATTCCCAGGTCCAGGGAACAGGGGCATCTTAGGGATTTTGGAGGGGGCCATATTCAGAACAGCGTTGAATTTATGATCCAGTTTCAGTCTTCCATGTCCTCTTCGGTCTGGTCACTGACCGTGCACTGGCACACTGGTCCAAATTCTAAATGTGTTGACATTTCATATTCAGGGATAGTGACGTGTGTATTCAATATTGTAACACAGCGGCAGCTCACTAATATTACTGCAAATAATCTCTGTAACACCCTCCCATTTCTTGTGTGTGCAGTGCTGTTTTGTTCTCAAATAAACTTTTTTTTATGGGTGTTGCATGAAACTTAAACACATTTGTCTGCAAAATGTCTTTAGTAAACTCACACACATCACCACAGTAAAAATAAATTAAAGGAAAATGCTATTTAAAACAATCTGTTTAAGAATGATTCAAGATAGTCAGGGTAAGACTCTCTCCAGAACAGAGCTGGCTCTATCAGGGGTCCCCCTTAAAGGCTGGGGCACTGGGCCAGAGCCCACGTTGCCTATGTCTTAAAACGTCTCTGCCAGGGAAGACACCTGCTACAACCTGTGTATAAAATAAACTGCTTACCTCAATGCCTGGCAGAGGGTGTCAACCGCTTTTTTTATGCTCAGCAGGCTCCAATAGACCTGGGACCAGGGGAAGTAAAGGTCTCGATGATAATTTTAGATGCAATGTTTCGAAGATAACCGTAGTCTTCGCAGTAGAGACAGGCATCTCTATATTAAGTTTCGCTGCTCCACGGCAAAGAACTTCATTAAATGTGATTACATCATCAATCGGCGATATCCTACTTGGAGGAGTTGATGACAGCGTCGGTGAGTAATACCTCTTCGAATCTGTAGACCTTGTCGAAGATCTCGTATCCCGTCTCTTGGATGAACGGTGATGTTAAGACCTCGGAGAGGGTGAAGTCTGCCTTCTCACTGATGGAGGCTTCCTCGGCGGAGTACGCTCAACCCTTCTAGGAGATTGGACCACTCGTATAAGAGGTGACCTTGATCTCGAAGCAAGTCTTTACGACACCGGAGACCTGGACGTAGACCTTGGAAGGTTGATTCTCCTTATCTTCCATTCTCTGAGTTCTCCCAGCCATCGTGGAGAGATATTAGCCCCTGTAGGTGAAGGCGCTCTTGAGGGCTCTGGAGAGATTTCTACAATCTTCAGCCCAGGGGAGGAAGAAGAACTCCCAGAAGAAGCTACAGAAACCTTAGATCAGTCTTTAGACACCGTTCTAGGCCTCTTAGCTGCAGGAGACGTCGACGGCAGTCTCCTCGACGTCGATCTTTCCAACGGCGATCCTCTCGAAGGCGGTCTTCTCGACGACGATCTTCTCGACGGCGACCTCCTTGGCGACGATCTCCTCGGCGACGACCTCCTTGGCGACGACCTTCTCGGCGTCGACTTCCTCGGCGGCGACCTCCTTGGCGTCGACCTCCTCGACGGCGACCTCGACGTTGAGTCTCGTCGGCGTTGACGTCATGCGCCTCGACGGCGATGATTTTCTCGGCGTCGTGTGCCTCGACGCCACATGACCTGGGCTCTTCGATGTCGAAACCTCCACTGCACGGTTCGACGTCGACGTCATAGCGCCTCTCGACGGCGACCTTGACTGATCTTTCGAGCCTCTCGGCGGTGACCGTCGACGTCGATGAGACAACGTCAAGTCCCGTCCTCTCATAGTCGTAGGAGAGCCAGACTTGGATCGCCTACGCTCATGACGTTTCTCACCTCTCATCGATGGCGAATTCTTCTTCGACCGCGACTTCGATGTCGACGGATGTCGTGACGCCGATTTCGACGATTTTGAACAAACCAGAACTTTAGAAGAAGATCTGTCCCTCGAAGTAGAAGGGGAACGATGTTTTCTCTTCTCCCCTCTTTCCTTACGCTCTTTTTGCTGAGAAGGTTTCCTGGAGTGAAAATCTTCTCTTCCACTCACGGTTTCTCCTCTGTCATGCAGGGACTGAAGCCTGCTCTTCTCTCTCTCATAGTTCTGTTCGACAACTTGCTGCAATGGTAGCAAAGTTCTGGCTTGTGTGTAGATGGAAGACAAGCCACACAGACAGGATGTGGGTCTGTCTTGGACATTTTTTTTACCACAGGCCGGGCACTTATTAAATAAGGCCGGCATTGTGACCGGAAAAAAAGTCAAAAAACCACAAAAAATTGTTGATTTAGTCAGATAATGACTAAAGACGTCGAGTAAAGACAAAAATTTTGAAGAACTACCAGAAGAAAGTGAAAAAATATCACCAACTGGCGAGCTCAATGCTCCAGGATCCTCACAGAAGGAGCCGGAAAAAAGAATTGACCTAACTGTCACCTGTGGTGCATGATGGGAGCCTGGAGGCTCATAGAGGTCTTAAAGGCACGGCGCCAGTTTTTTTTCGTATTGTTACAATGCAGCCTATCTAGGCTAAAGCTGCCTCTATGATCCTGCCTGTTTTTACCTATGAAAATAAAGGTTGTGTGTTTCAAAGACAACAAAGTCAGTGCTTTCTTCTTTGCATTTTCATATAATGTAATTTATAGGTCTTTATTTAACAAATGTAAAGATTTTACAGGCATTTGGGGCAGTTTTTTGAGCCTAGTATGGTTATATTGGGCTGCATATGTATATGTATATGCATATTATCTATTACCTACTGGCGGTCGCCAGTAGGTATACATAGCTAGGATTTTTTTCCTATGGGATTTCTGAAAATTCTATGTCGAATAACTTTGGCGTTTGTGGACGGAATTGGCTGAAATTTTCAGGAAAATGGCACATTTTGATTCTGAGCAGCCCCTAAAAATGTTGGGGGGTTTCGTCAAGGGGGGGCCGAGAAAAAGGAAGGGTCCCAAAACGCGTTTTTCCCATTCATTTTTCCATAGGGCGGTTGGAATCACATTTAGCTCGAACGGCTGAATGGATTTACACGAAACTTGGCAAAATTGTAGATATGGTTTGCCCGACGTGCCTTTGCTATGTCTCAATATATGTGCTCCAGTGGATTTTGAGAAATTAACGTTTTAAAAAAACAGATATATCTGTAACAGCGCTCCGGTTAGCGCTCCGGTTCGTGTACCTGACGCGTAACGGAACTTCGCGAAGCGAAGCTGATTGGCTCTCCGGTGTCTGTCAACATTCTAAACAGTGCGGACCGGCCGTCATCTTGTCTCTCGGTAGGATCGAGAGACAAGATGTGGTGAAAAACGAAGGGGGAAAAGAAGGAAAGGGGGCAAGGTAGACCCCTCCTGACCCCCTAAGATTGATGAGGGGGATATTAAAGTGCCCCGCGGGGCAAAAAATAAAAAAAATTTTTTTTTTTGCGATTTTTCGCCGTAGAGGCGCGTCCCGATACGCGAACCGGGCAGCTAACCGGGAAGCTAACCGGGAAGCTAACCGGCAGCGTAACGGAAGTCTGAGGAGAAGCTGATTGGCTGTCAACAATGTAAACAGTCCGGAGCGGCCGCCATCTTGTCTCTCGGTAGGATCGAGAGACAAGAGGTGGAAAAAAAAAGGGGGAAATGAAGGAAAGGGGGTAAGGTAGACCCCTCCTGACCCCCTAGGATTGATAAGGGGGCTATTAAAGTGCCCTGCGATAGAGGCGCGTCCCGGTACGCGAACCGGGCAGCTAACCGGCAGCGTAACGGGAGTCTGCCATCTTGTTTTTTTGGAGCGTCCGGTTCACGTACCGGGTAGCGTCCCGGTAAGCGTAACAAGGGGAAAACCAAGAGAAACAGTAAAAAAAAATTTAAGGGAATAGATTTCCACCAAACTTTGTCAAATTGTAGGGACTGTTTGTTTGATGTGCCTTTGCAAGGCCTCAAGATATGTGCACGTGTGGATTTTGTCTAACTAAGGTTAAAAAAAAAATATACATCTGTAAGCGTGCTCCGGCGCGCTTACGTTACGGGTTTTGTTTGCGCTGCAGAGCCGATACGTCACGGTTATGCGACGCGTCATGAGGCGTCTCACGTGGCTACGTGATACGTCACGTAATAAAGAATATATTTTACAGCTATAGATATTAGCTTTTAAAAAACCAATGAAATTCACTGAAATAACCATAGGTTATAGACCATATATAGTTAAGAATTTGCATTTACAAAACCTTAAAAATTCACTGAAAAAACTATAGGTTATAGACCATATATAGTTAGGGATTAGCATTTACAAAACCTTATTTTACTCGCACAAAACCATTGAAATTCGCATATATAGTTAGTTGCACTAACTATATATCGCGCACCCGCAATCCACGGCTGATGATGTCACATATTACATCATTCATGACATGGTCAGTGACATCACTGATGACATCACTGATTTTTTTTTTTTAAATATATTTTTATTGCAGAATTATAAACCACAGGATACAATTAATCAGCCAGTTCACTCGTGATATCCCCCCGTCCAATAAGAAATCCAAATCGTACACAGCCATTCAGCCCGCATCCCGGAGGCCGGGCGGCATATTACTTCATACAATAGGAAAACATCACGGTGCACGTCCCATAGGGACCATGGTTGAAATGTCGTTTTGCGTATCTGCTTTTACCCCCCCCACCCACAACATCACTCCCGTCAGCCATCCCAGTGATAATCAGTGGTACCGCCCTTGTTGGGACCCGCCCTAGGCGCTATGGGTTTGTCACTCCTGGCCGCTCTCCCCAGCCATTCCACACTCCACACAGTGCCCACCATCCTAGTAGATCCAAGGTGCCCTAACGGGCTACCATCTGATGGCTTCCGGCCCACCCCAAACTCCCATTAACCAGACCCCCCAAAGCCCCCCCTCCCCTGGCAACTGCTAAGGTGTATGCCTCGTCCTGTCGGATTGGATGGATCCACTACAGTGCGTGGTACCATACTTTTGTGTTCGCCCCGCGGTGTCCACCGGCTTAGTTCTTACCATCCTCATCCTCTACCAAAGAATCACGCAAAGCTTGTACCACTAACTCCCATGCACGCGCCGCATCCAATGCCTTCTCATTCCCCATCTTGACAGCCTGCTTCATCCGGAGCACACTCTCGCAGTCAGACCACCGCAGCAATTCATTCTTCCATCTACGCAGTGAGGGTCCCCCCCTGGACTTCCAATGCCACGAAATTTCCCTCTGCGCCAATATCAGACCCAGGTCAATGAATTTGCTTGTCACCTTGGTGTGTTTAGTATGCGGGAACCAGAGCAGCAGGCACGCCGCCATATCGAATTCCACCTCCCTGTCAGTCACTTCGTTCAGGAGTTCCCCCACCTCCGCCCAATAGGACCCCAGGTGTGAGCACCCCCAAAACAAATGGTCCATGTCCGCTCCCAGAGACGAACACCGTGGGCATCGGGCATCCGGCACCTGAAAGTACCGCTGTAATTTCTCAGGAGTTAAATAAGCCCTATGAAGCACATAGAAATGTACTTGCTGAAAGCGCGCATTTCTCGTGCCCTTCCACGTGCGCCGCAGGATGTGGCCCCATGCCGTATCCGGTATGGGCCGGCCCACGCTCTCCTCCCATTTAGCCTTGAGCCCTTGGAGTGGTTCCAGTCCCTCATTCAGCATCCTAGTATGGAGGCACGTCACAACTTTGAACGTACCTGCCGCCATCACCACATATTGGCACGCCATAGTCGTTGTTGGTTCCACGAGCCCCCCTTTCCAGTGCTTCTGTATGGCAGCCGCCACTGCCGCGTGTAGGAGGAAACCCCCATCGGGCAGCCCGAACTGGTCCCGGAGCGCTTCGAACGGCGCCAAAGCCCCGTCTATGTATAAGTCGCCTACTACCTGCAGTCCCGCCTCTTCCCAATCCAACAACGGGGACCAATCTCCCCCGTGCGGCAAAGCCGTCAGCATTCCGATCGGGATCTCCGGTGCATAAGGCCGCGATGCCTTCGCTCTCCGAAGGCTCCTCTGCCAGCACAGCCGGAGCGTCCGCTCCTCCATGGTGAGGGCCCGCAACTCGAGCCTCTGTTGCATGATGATGTAGGACAGCACGTGGCGTTGTATCCCCCGATCCCGGTCCTCCTCTGGACCCCGGAACACCCTAGCTACGCTCTGTGTAAGGACCTGCAACTGCGCCGCAAGATAATACAGCTCGAAGTCGGGCACAGCCATGCCCCCTTCTAGCTTGGGGCGAAGTAGCGTGCTCAGGGCCACTCTACGGCGGCCATGCCCCCATAGGAAGCCAATATTCATTGACCGCAGGTCTCTAAAGACCCCCTGGGGAATCCAGACAGGCAGCGTTCGGAAATAATAGAGGAAGCCGGGGAGCGCCACCATTTTCAAAAGTGCAATCCTACCCAGAACCGTCAGCGGGAGGGTCGACCAGAAAGACAAGCTGCCCCTCAGTGCCCGGACACAGCGACCAATGTTGCCCTCCAATAAGTCCGCAGTTGCGTGGTAGATGCGAACACCCAGATAGGTGAAGCAAGAGGGCTCCCATACCACGCCCAAATCGCTGCCAGGGACTGGCGATCCCGCTCGCAGCGGGAACACACAAGTCTTCGCCCAATTGACCTTAAGGCCCGACAGCCGGCCGAACTCAGACAGCAGATCCATCGCTCCGACCAATGCCCCCGAGGTGTCAGCTAGGTACAGGAGCAAGTCATCCGCATATAGCGATATATAATGCCACTGCCCGCCGCTGGCTATCCCCGCGTACCTGTCACCTGACCTCGCATGGACCGCCAAGGGTTCCATCGCCAGAGCAAACAATAGGGGGGGGAGAGAACATCCCTGTCGTGTGCCCCTGCCCACCGGGTACGCCGCAGACACCAGGCCGCCCAAACGCACTCTCGCCGTTGCCGAGGTATATAAGACCCTCGTCCACCTGCGGAACCCCTCGCCCATGCCAAACCTCTCTAACACTCCATCCAGGAAGGACCATTCCAAACTATCAAAGGCCTTCTCGATGTCCACGGACAGGACCGCCGGAGCTCCCTCCCCGTCCAAGATGGCGTCCATTATTCCCACCAGGCGGCGGATATTCAGCGCCGTGCTCCTTGTGGGTATAAACCCGGCCTGGTCCCTGTGTACCAGGCCCGTCATATGTGGGGCCAGCCTGGTGGCTAGGATTCGGCTCAGAATCTTATAATCTACCGTCAGCATGGATAGCGGGCGATAAGACTTCACATCCGCGGCATCCCGGCCAGGTTTTAGGAGCGGTACAATCAAGGCCTCCCGCATGGACCCAGGCAATGCCCCAGCCTCGAAAGCTTCCGTATACACCACTAGCAGCCTGGGAGCCAAGCTGTCCACATACTGTTGATAAAATTCAATCGGCAGTCCGTCCACCCCGGGCGTCTTGTTGCGGGCCATATGTTTGATGGCCACCCGTATTTCTGTGAGCGTGATCGGGCTACCCAGCTCCTTCGCGTCCTCCTCGTCCAGGACCGGAAGCTGCCTCTCCCCCAGGTATTCCGCAATGTCCTGAACCCCCACTCCCAGCTGACTCTGGCATAATTCCTCATAATACCCCCTAAAATGTTCCAATACCGCTGCCTGGGAGTACACCATTTCACCCTGCGCATTATTAATAATGAGGATCGGGCAGCCCCTAAGTTCCGGGTTAGCTAGTCTGGCCAAGAGGGTACCCACCTTATCCCTTTCTGCATGTGCCCTGATGATATACTGCCTGTAGTCATAACACCTTAAACGTTCCGTCTCGGTGGCAACCACTTCCTTCGCTTCCAATAACTGGGCCTGTAAATCTGGCCTAGCCGGCCTGCGGCGCTCCAAGTCCCTCAAAGTTTCCTCCGCTTTCATGAGGTCGTTCAACACAGTCGTGCGAGCATTCGAGAACCTACCCAAACACACCCCTCTCACCACCACTTTCATTGCATCCCATTCAGTGGACCTACTCGTGGCCGTGCCCTCATTCACTCCGAAATAGCTATCAATGCCTTGCCGAACCGCGTCGCTGAACACAGAATCCTCAAGCGTCTCCGGCCGAAGCCGCCATGTTGGTATCACTGAGCGCTCTCTCTGCCACTGAATGTGTACCAATAGGGGGTTATGATCGGAGATAGTCCTAGCCAGGTACTCCGCGTGGGAAATCAATGGGGCTAGGGATCCACCGCAGAGCACCGAATCAATCCTGACATGCAGCTCATGGAGAGCAGAATAAAAGGAATAATCCCTGGCTCCCCTGTGCCGCTCCCTCCAGACATCCAGCAACCCCCATCTATCCTGCCAGTCCTTCCTGTGCGCGGCCAGCCTGCGCACCGGGGAGTCCACCAGGGGGGGATGGGACCTATCCAGAGCCACATCCGTGATCGAATTGAAGTCCCCCCTAACACTATCGGGCCTGCCAGGAAAGAGGCCAAGGACCCAGAGAGGCTATCAAAGTATCGAGCTTGATCAGTGTTCGGTGCATATACACAGCAGAAAACCACATCCCGTCCATATAACCTCCCCTCCACCGCCACAAACCGGCCATCCGGATCCACTACTTGATTCAGCACTTGAAAGGGTATCCCCGCCCTCACCCAGATCAACACCCCCCTGGCATACGCTGAGTAAGTGGTGCCAAACACCTGGCCCCGCCATCTTTTCTGCAAGGCAGCGCACTCTGTTTTGGTGAGATGAGTCTCCTGGAGCATAGCAATCTGAACCCCCCTGCGCACTAGATATGCATGGACTTTGTGACGTTTCACCATAGTTCGTAGCCCCCGGACATTCCACGTCAGGCATTTCAAATTAGGTAATGTCCCCATTCCAGCTTCGTACAGTCCGATTCAAGTAACGAAGGTTCATAGCCCCCCCCAATGCAGTTGCCCCCCCCCGAACATACCCAAAACAGAAAAACTTCCCAAACCCCACTCCCCAGGACAGAGCACACGAACCCAATGGCCGCCCCCATCCAAACCTTGAACCAACTTCTCGCACACTTACCCTGTGGTCTCCACCACAGTCGGCCTTAAGGGCCCAAGGGGGGTGAGTCACCGCCGACCCAAGCAAGCGGAGCCCGCGCCCCGCGCCTTCATCCCCTCCGAAGCACACTGCTCCCCCTCCCGGCAGCCCGCCCTCCATCAACAGGATACCACCCTACCATGAAGTCTCGATCTAGTCCCAATTCAATCTCAGCCGCAGAAGATACCATCCGATGTCTGTGGGGTCACTATCGGCCCCTTCGAGCTTTCCGCCTCTGAGAGTTCCTCTCCCGTCCTGCTGCCTTCCCCTCCCGAGTCCGTTTCTGCCCGTTCACTGTTCTGTTGCGACCCTGTAATGGCCGCCGTCGCTGCGAGCGCATCCCTCTTCTCCGCCGCCATTTGAGCCTCCCGTTTCTCCCGCTGGCGCCTGTTGCGGGATCTGATGCGTTGTGATTGCCTCACCCGGGGCTGCTTGGGTTGGTCTCGCCTACTTTTATGCGATCTGTCCGTCCCCGCTCTATACGACTCCAGCCATTGCCAAACTTCATCCGGAGTCTGAAAGAAGTGCGTGGAGCCATCCAGTATGATCCGCAGCTTAGCCGGGTAGAGCAAGGAGTACTGGATGCTTTCCTCCCTGAGCTCCTTCTTCACCGCGAGGAACGATGCCCTGTTCTTCTGGACCGCTTGAGTGTAGTCCGGGAAGATCGTAACCTTACTGTTCTCCACCTCATACGGGCCCGACATCCTGGCCCGCTGGATGAGGAGATCCCGGTCCTTGTAGTGGAGGAGCCGCACCACCATCGGTCGGGGGGGGCGGCCAAGCCCCGGCGGGCGAGCAGGTACCCGGTGGGCTCGCTCCAGAGTGAAAAAGGGAGTAAGCCCCTCCGGCGCTACCACAGTGCGGAACCAGTTCTCCATATAGGCCACCGCATCCTCCCCCTCAATCCGTTCCGGCAGGCCTACGACCCGCACGTTGTTCCGTCTATTGCGGCCTTCGGCATCCTCCGCCCTCCGCTCCAGCGAGTCCAGTCGGGCCAATATGTCCGTGATCCTGTGCTCCGCGGTCACCACCGATGGCTTCAGGTCCAGCAGCAGTTGGTCATGGTCCTTGACCCTGTCCGCCAGCTTCGCGTGATCCGCGCGTAGCAGCCCCAGGCCCGTGGCCACTTGGGCAATGTCGTGGTGCAATGCTTCCTTAGTTGAGGTGATCGCATCAAGTATGGCATCCAAACGCCGGTTCAGCCGCTGTTCTTGGTCAAGCTCCGGGGAGGGACTCTCGCTCAGCCGAGTTGGTGTCGCCGAGTCCCCCTCACCGCGTCTCTCGGCCATCGGCCCTCCGATCGCCGCCATTCCAGGGTGCTGCGTCACAGGTCCAGGAGCCCGTTTTGCGTTGGCGCCCTTAGTTCCGTGCCAGTCTCCGGGCACCGGGCAGTGTAATGTCCCCACCGACGCTCTCAGGAGCAATGACCAGTTAGACGAGCTCCGTTCCTCGGAGCCTGAGGGGGGAAGGATGAGTCTTAGGGCGGTGGCCAACGAAGGTCCCCAAGCTCCTGGGCGAATCAGGTCAGCGTCCCCTGGTCTCAGGACACAGCACCGCCGATCCTAGTGCCTCGATCGGCCGATTGCAGGATCTCTTGCCAGTCGGCGACAACTTGGCTCAGGGCTGAAGTTCGGGGCCGTCCGACCTCCTCGCCGCCATTTTCTTCGCACCCTCGGCAACACCTCGGCCGCCTCTTCAACTCGGTCTTCTCGGGGCCAGCAGTCCCCCAGGGACTCTCCGATTGTGCCCAGCTATCCCCTTACACTTCAGAGGACAGGAGCGTCGTCTTCGGGTCGCCTAGGGTCCCGAAAACAGGAGAATTAGCGGGATTTCGCGCGGAGCTGCGAGCTCACGCCGCCATCCCGATTGGCGTCCAAGCCACGCCCCTCACTGATGACATCACTGATGACATCTCATTTGACATTACTGATAACATCACAGATAATATCATTCATGTGATAATACGATGAACCTCTTCAGACTCTAATATAACCTTAGATACAATCAGTGTAAACAGACACTCACAGATTGTCACTCATCCATGGAGTTACTCATACATCTAGTCAGTCATGCAAAGAATCAATCACTCCTCCATTTCCTCAACTATACTGTTATACACACCTTACTAATTCAAACATATTTTAACACATATTTACTCTCTTATACAATCCCTGATACAAGTTCACAATGATCCATACAGCCACTCACACATTCACTGGCTCTTATGCACAGTTATTTATATATGTCAACTCTCACATGTACTGTGTTTTACATATGTACTTACTTTGACATGTAGCACTGAGATATCCTTTCACTCACCAATACACTCATGCACACAGTCAACTGCCCATGCAGCTGTTTCCACATACACTTTTGAACCCATACATCTAGTGAATCAACTGCTCACACATCTATGCACAGAGTCATACACCTCCCAGCCACTCACACACATACTCAGTCTCCCATACAAATACTTGGGCAACCAATCAATAACCCATATAGATACTCATATAGCTACTGATTAACACATGCAGCAGTTTACAGAACAGACATAATAATGCACAAATTAAGACAGTTTAGTCACTAACCCATGCACTCAGTGAGACACATTTAATCACTCACTCATACAGTCAGTCATGCACCTACTAAATCCTTCATCCAGACACTTATACATCCACTCATTCTTCAATATGTAAGATATATTTTAACTTTACAGAAACATACAGTCACTGGATGTTGTCATCAGTGATGTCATCAGTGATGTCATTTGAGATATCACCAGTGATGTCATTTGAGATGTCATCAGTGATGTCATCAGTGATGTCACTGACAATGTCATGAAAGATGTAATATGTGACATCATCAGCAGTGGATTGCGGGTGCGCAATATATAGTTAGTGCAACTAACTATATATGCGAATTTCAATGGTTTTGTGCGAGTAAAATAAGGTTTTGTAAATGCTAAACCCTAACTATATATGGTCTATAACCTATGGTTTTTTCAGTGAATATATATATAGTTATTTTATGCGTATTTATGGGTATATATATATATGTAGATATATGCATATTATTGGCTATTCAGTGCTTATGACTATTGAGGAGTATCCCCTTGAGGAGTTTTTTCTGGGATGTGAGAATGGGGCAGTGCTGTTTAGGATGGCCAGAGTTGAAATTGTTTTTTTTTTTATGCCATTGGACAGTGCTTCTCAGTGGAGAGCATAGTCTTTGAATGGTACTCATTTTATTGACCACAGAAGTTTCTTTGAGGAGGCTTTGCAAGTGGAGAACCCGTAACAATTTGCACACATTTTATCTTGAAAAATGTAGTTTTGGACTGTGTAGTAAGCCTCTGTCATTTCACCACACCAACTCGCAAACCTGCAGTTTTCTAAACACTCTTACTGTGTTTAACATTATTAGCCAGATAAGGACTGGGAAATGCGGATGACGGTTGATTATGTAGAATACCAGGTTCCAGAATTTTTTGTCAAGTGGTGGGGGGCCAGACATCTAAATAAATTCAGCTGGGGGGCTCAATCTAAAAAAGTTTGAAGACCTCTGCATTAGGCTGAAAGAGCTTTAGACACCCCTCCCCGCCCGTCTGCCGTAGCCCGGGTTGTGGAATGCACAGGCAGTTTTAGAACTGTCCTGGGCAGGGGCGGCTGAC
The DNA here is from genome assembly GCF_964263255.1 of Lissotriton vulgaris. NCBI lineage: Eukaryota > Metazoa > Chordata > Amphibia > Caudata > Salamandridae > Lissotriton > Lissotriton vulgaris. The sequence goes on along the minus strand of NC_141691.1, from coordinate 1,126,025,281 downwards.
GACTCTGACTCTGCCTCATCCAAAGTACTTTGCAGGTCTTCAATTGATCATTTATCAGTTCATGGGCCTTTGTGTGGTTTAATTGCTTTCGCCCCCCCTGCTGTCCCCACTCTTGTTTTTGACTGTTACTGCCAGAATGGGAAACGGAAGGAAAGGGTTTCATTTACAATATAACATGGCCATGTAGCCCATTAATATAAAGAGCCCAGCCATTAGCCTGGTTTGCCTCTAAACTCCAAAACAGGAATTGAAGCCTCTATAATTAATCCTTTAGAAATGTGCCAAAGGCTCACATTTCAAAACGTATATTTCTTTAACTTTGAAGCGCTACAGTTAAGTACCCTAAAATGAGTTTCTGCATTGCCCGACGTTTATCAGAATTCACAGTTTCCAAACGTAAAGCACAAGTTACTACTTGTGTAACGATATATCTGTAAGAGACATTAGTTAGTGATAGATTCCTTACCTTAGAATATCCCCAGGCGTCAGACTGGATCCGGAAAGTTTTGCGTAGCAGTACCCTTGCGCGTCGGTAGGCGTCGTCTGCGGCTCCGCGTCCGTCGTGGGCGCCGTGATGACGTTGTCGGAGTACTTAGACGCCGCCTCCGCGTGCTGACGTCAGTTCTTAGCCACAGCTTTTCTGCGCCAGAAGCGCAGAGCCATGCCAAAAACCGACACTGGTGCCAAGAAACTAGGGCCCTGAAAGGGGATGACCTTAACCCTAGATATCGGTTCGCAGAACGGGGAGGATGGGTGGGTCGGTAAGGAATCTATCACTAACTAATGTCTCTTACAGATATATCATTACACAAGTAGTAACTTGTGCATCGGAAAGAGACACGTTAGTGATAGATTCCTTACCATAGAATAGATACCCCAGCAATACCATCCCCGTGGTGGTGGGTCTGCGAACCAATATTCACACCAGAAAGTCCTGGAGAACGGAACGGCCGAAGTAGCCATCCCTTCGGACTTGACTGTCCAGGCAGTAGTGCCTCGCAAACGTGTGCAACAAAGCCCACGTAGCAGCCTGGCAAATGTCCTGCAAGGGCACACCTCGGCCCAAGGCAGTTGTAGTGGCCGTGGCTCGAGTGGAATGAGCCCGCAGCCCAACAGGTGGTTCCTTCTTAGCCAAGGAGTAACACGCCTGGATGCACATGATAATCCATCGAGAAATAGTCCTCTTGTGCACCGCTTTCCCTTTCTTAGCGCCCGCGTACCCAACAAAGAGTTGATCAGCCACCCGGAACTGGCGTGTGCGATCCAGATAGAACGAGAGCGCACGTTTTGGGTCCAGACGGTGGAGCCTCTCCTCCTCTCTCGAGGGGTGCGGAGGCAGAAAGAAGGTGGGCAATGTGATGGACTGCCCCATGTGGAAGGCCGTGACCACCTTAGGCAAGAAGGAGGGCCTAGTCCTCAAAACAACCTTGTCCGGATGGACTGAAAGGAAAGGAGGCTTACAAGAGAGGGCCTGGAGCTCACTCACTCTCCTGGCAGAGGTGATGGCTACCAGGAAGGCAGTCTTCAAAGAAAGAAGGCGAAGTGGACAGTTATGAAGTGGCTCAAAGGGAGCGCACATCAGAAATGTTAGAACCAGGTTCAAGTCCCACTGAGGCATCACGAAAGGAACAGGAGGAAAGGTATGAGTGATGCCTTTCAGAAATTTGTTTACTATAGGGGACTTGAACAAAGAAGGTTGGTCAGGCAGCCTCAGAAAGGCTGAAAGAGCCGAAAGATAGCCCTTGATAGTGCCCAGAGCAGAGCCCTGCTGGGCAAGAGAAAGAAGGAAGAGAAGAATCTCAGAGAGAGGGGCATTGAGAGGATCCTTTGCTGTGCACCATGCCACAAATCTGTTCCACCTGCAGGCGTATACCGTTTTTGTGGAGGGACGCCTGGCTGCCAGAATGATGTTGCAAACTTCAGGAGGCAAGTCAAATGGCCTCAACTGTCGCCGCTCAATCTCCATGCATGGACGTGGAGACTGGACAGGTTCGGGTGGAGGACCGTCCTCCTGTGAAGTAGTGTGGCTCACTGGTTAGAGGCGGCAGACCCGAGAGCAGAGGACGGCCCGGGACCAGGGTTCGATTCCCGGCGCGGCAGGTTTCTGGACCAGGGTCAGCGGACTCGATAATTCTCTCGCCTCGGTGCCCACTCTGATCAGCGATCACACTCGGCAACTCTGGGCATTAGCTTGCCTCATCTTCACTAACGGCCCCACCAGACCGCCGGGGATGCCTGGTCTCACCCTGGAGATACCCATTAAGGGACCATCTCTCAGGGAAGCCAGGAAGGGTTTCGCAGCGGTCGAAGCGCCTTGGGACCCTACGGGTAAGTAGTGCGCTATATAAATGCCTATACATTTACATTTACATTTACCGTCCCCTGCTGCTGCGACAGAAGGTCCTCCTGAAGAGGCAGACGAACCGGGGGATCGACTGACATATTGAGTAGCTCGGGATACCAGTACCTTCGTGCCCAGTCCGGAGCCACAAGGATGACTTGTGCTCGGTCGCGCTTGATCTTTTTCAGCACTCTGGGCAGAAGAGGTATAGGCGGAAAGGCGTACAACAGACCGCAGCTCCACTCGCGATGAAAAGCGTCTCCGAGCGAGTGCCGCCTTGGAAATTCCAACGCGCAGAACTGATGACATTGCGCGTTCTCTTCGGTGGCCAATAGATCTAACCAAGGCTCTCCCCAACGCAGAAAGAGGCCTTGCGTCACATCCGAGTTCAGACGCCATTCGTGATCCATCGAGCACCGACGGCTGAGTTTGTCCGCCCTGGCGTTCAGAGAACCTACCAGGTGTTGAACCACCAGAGTCACGCCCTGATGTTCCAGCCATTGCCAGAGGCGCAGAGCCTCCTGGCATAGGGTCCACGATCCCACACCACCCTGTTTGTTGCAGTACCACATGGCGGTGGTGTTGTCCGTGAACACCTGCACTGCACTCCCTCGGACAGGCGGGAGGAATGCTTTCAGTGCCAGACGGATCGCCTGCAGCTCCAACAGATTGATATGGAGCCGGGACTCCGCCGGAGACCAGAGTCCTCTGATCTCCGCCTCTCCCAAGTGGCCACCCCAGCCCTGGAGGGACGCGTCCGTCACAACTACGTGCTCCGGTTGGGGAAGGGAGAGGGATCTGCCGTTGACCAAATCGCGGTCCGTGAGCCACCACTGCAGCTGTTTCGCAGTGCCCTCCGAGATCAGGACATGGTCGGAAAGGTTGCCCCGGTGCTGGGCCCACTGAAACTTCAGGTCCCACTGCAGAGCCCGCATCCGCCACCGTGCGTGATGCACCAGATGGATGCAGGAGGCCATCAGCCCCAGAAGCCGCAGCGTCAGCCTGACCGAAACCCGTATAACGGCCCGAAGATCGGAATCAGGGCCTGAATATCCTGGACTCGCTGTTCGGGCGGGTAAACCCGAAACTGCGCCGAGTCGAGAACCGCTCCGATGAAAAGGAGCTTCTGAGAGGGGCACAGGTGTGACTTCGGCACATTGATGGAAAATCCCAGCCTGTGCAGGAGATCCGCCGTAGTCTGGAGGTGGTTGACGACTGCCTGGGGCGAGCCCGCCTTCAACAACCAGTCGTCTAGGTAGGGGAAGACTGAAACCCCTAACCTGCGCAGGTGAGCTGCGACCACCGCCATCACCTTCGTGAACACCCGTGGGGCGCTGGTAAGGCCGAAGGGGAGCACGGTAAACTGAAAGTGCTCGTGGCCTACCGTGAACCGCAGGTAACGCCGGTTGGCCGGCAGGACGGGGATGTGGAAATACGCATCCTGCAAGTCCAACGCTACCATCCAGTCTCCTGGGTCTAGGGCAGCCAAGACCTGAGCCAGTGTCAGCATTTTGAACTTCTCCTTCCGAAGGAAGCCGTTGACGTTCCTCAGATCCAAGATAGGGCGTAGGCCCCCTTTGCCCTTCTTGGGTACCAGGAAGTAGTGGGAGTAGCAACCACGACCTACTTCTGGCCCAGGAACGCGCTCGATGGCCCCCTTGGCCAAGAGGGCCGAAACTTCCTCCTGCAGGAGCCGCAAATGATCCCCCGATACGCGGTGGTGTTGCGGTGGCATGGCTTGAGGGGTCGTCTCGAAGGGGAGGGAGTAGCCCCTTCGGACGATCTGCAGCACCCACCTGTCCGAAGTGACTGTGCGCCAGTGAGAGTGGTGATGGCGAACCCTGCCCCCCACTGGCGTCACATGGGCCGAAAAGCACGGACTAGGAGGGTTTAGAGGCGGATGCTGCGGGGGCAGCTGTGGACTGGCTCCGCTTGCCTCCCCGACCGCCTCCATGGCGGTTTCCACGGCCGCCGCCGCGCTGGACGACAGTTTGCGGCGAGTGGCTGGCGGCACGTGTGGGGACGCCCCTTCCTTGGCCACGAAAGGAGCGAAAGGCACCCACTTGCTGGCGCGGGGCCGAGAGGCCCAAGGACTTGGCCGTAGCCCTGGAGTCCTTAAAGCGCTCGAGCGCGTGGTCTGCCTAGTCGCCAAAGAGGCGACGGCCATCGAACGGCATGTCCATGAGTGTATTCTGGACATCAGCCGAGAAGTTGGCGCATCTGAGCCAGGCGTGGCGTCGAATCGCCACCGTCGTAGCCATCGCTCTGCCCAGCGAGTCAGTTGTATCCAGTCCGCACCTGATCGAATACTTCGCTGCGTCCCGGCCCTCCACTAGGGCTTGGCCGAGTTTGGCCCGTACCTCCAACGGACACTCTGGCAGCAATTCCGCCACCGTTTCCCATATAGAATGGGTGTAACGGCCCAAGAGGCATGCGGTGTTGGACGACCGCAGTCCTAAGCTAAGGGACGAGAATACCTTTTTGCCAAAGGCCTCGTACCTCTTGGATTCCCGGTCAGGGGGAGCCGATGGGAAGGCGGTCTGGGAGTTAGAGGCCTGGATAACCAGACTCTCGGGGGTGGGGTGGGTGGACAGGAAACATGGGTCGCCCGGAGCCGGGCGGTGGCGTCTGGCCACGTTCCTATCTACAGGCGAACCTGTAGCGGGCCTGGACCAAGTGCCCAAAAGAACGTCCGACAAGGCCTCATTAAACGGCAGCATAGGCTCCATGGAGCATGACTGCGGCTTAAGGACCTCAGTGAGGAGGTTAGTCCTCACGGCCGCGACGGGGAGCTCAAGGCCCAACGCCTTAGCAGCCCTCATCAACACCACACTATATGTCGCGCCCTCCTCCGAGGCCACGGAAGGAGGAGAGACGAATCCAGTGTCTGGAGAGGTGTCCAGGCCACTGGCCTCCCCAAGGTCTCCAGTCCATGTTAGACTGACATTCCCTTGTCAGAGGGTCCTCAGACCCCTCCCAATCCTCCTCTTCCCCCATCTGCTGAGACTCAGGGTCGTAAGTGAATGAGGATGGTTCATAGGGATGGAAATCCCCGAACGGCGTCGAGATCGGCGCCGACAGGCTCCGTCCCGACGCCGGAACCCATACAGAGGAGGCATTGGGGACGGCGTCGGCGGAGGCCGACGCCAGAGGGGACACCACACGGACCGACCCCGGGGGGGTCGTAAGGTCACCCGGGGACGATCCAGCGCCAGACAAGGGCCGAACGGCACCCTGCGGCGCCGGGCCCGAAGGCACCGACGACGCCGGGACCGCTGAACCCTGCGGCGCCGAGCCCGAGGGCAGCGGCGGCGTCGGGATCGTGCAGCCCTGCGGCGCCGAAGACGCCGGCGGCGTCGAGGCCGAAGCACCCGACGGCATCGGGGTCGCAGCCCCCGACCCACTAGGGCCCCCAGACGGGTTCGCTGGGCCCGAAGGCGCCGCGGAACCCGTCGGAGAAGAAAGGGACCTCATGGCCATGAGGAAGCGCTCTATCTCCTCCGGTGTCGCGTTCAGCCCAGGGACCGGGGGGTATGGGGCCGAACGCGGCGCCCGCGACTCCTGAGGAGCCGCGTGGGCGGTGTCACCCGAACCCCCGGCCGCATCGCACGAGCGTCGGGGGGAGTCGGAAGAGCGATGATGTCTCTTCGACTTCTTATGCTTCTTACCTGACGACTTGGACCCGGAGGAGTTGCGCCGACTTCCGGAGCTGTGACGGCTCCGCCCCCGCGACCTGTTCCTCGACCTCCCGTGGGACCGGGACCGGGACCTCACACGGCGCGGGGCCGACTGGCGGATCTCGAGGCGCCTGCGGGACCGTTCCCGCCTGGCCTTCCTCGAGAGGGCCCGACAGTCGGAGCAGGCCTCGTCGTCATGGTCGACGCCCAAACACGTCAGGCACAGGCGGTGCGGATCCGTAATCGACATGAAGCGTTCGCACTCGTCGCAGTGCTTGAAGCCGGGCATCCCTAACGGCACCGTCGGAGTCGTGAAGACTTCGAAATAGATCAAAAGATCCAAAAAAATAGTCAAAAAATGACTAGGGAACTGCTTTTTCCAGATCTGCGCTGGCTGGCGCGGAAAAAAGAAGAACTGACGTCAGCACGCGGAGGCGGCGTCTAAGTACTCCGACGACGTCATCACGGCGCCCACGACGGACGCGGAGCCGCAGACGACGCCTACCGGCGGCAAGGGTACTGCTACGCAAAACTTTCCGGATCCAGTCTGACGCCTGGGGATATTCTAAGGTATAGAATCTATCACTAACGTGTCTTTCAGATCTGTGAAACATTCATGCCTGCCATGAGAATGCTATTAGGGCCACTGGGATTATGTGAGTCGAACGTTTTTCGAATAATATTGGATTTGCCATATTTTGCAACTTAATCCTCCGACTGCTGCATAATCTGTAGATCTTGACAAAAAAAATAGTTTCTAGCTCCAACGGATCAGAATTTACTAAAAACATGGTGATACATGTTGCTGTAGTCTGGCAGGTCCTTCACATAGATTGAATGGTCAGATTTATGTTGCTGAATGCTGAATGTAGTTGTTATATTGGTATTAAGAAGGTGAAATCTTTCAGAGACAGTGTTACCATGTGTAAAAATGCCAAAATAATGAGGTAATATGACAAATGTGCCGCATTAAACAGCATAATTTGCCTTTTCTTGTTGCATAATTTAGTCAACACTACTGCATAATGTGGTCCCCCTATGCCACATAATTCCAGTGGCCCTAGCTAGTAGTGACACATGAATCACATTTGAACTTTATACGTTCATTATTTGTTTCTCAATTTAGAAAACACATAAATCATGAACACAATACATAACAAGCATTTGCAATGCAATAGGTCTCGCATTTACGAGAGTTTGAGCTATTTTTATTGTAAATGACATTGCCTTTTATTTATGTTTTGGTTTTTGAAACATAAAGAAAAGCCATTGTCATTTACAATGCCACTAGATCAAACTCGTGTAAATGCGAGACCTATTGCATTGCAAATGCTGGTTTTTAACTTCTTCCAGGTCAAAGATGCAGGAGGGACCATGCCCACTTAAAGCCCTGATTAAATGCAAGAGTACTTAAGAGTAAGAAACAATGTTTCACTTGATGCACAAGGATTCTTCGCGCTGGTCGACTGTTTAATGGTGCGAGAGGTATATGTGTGATTGGGGAGCGTACAAAACCACAATCTCCAAAAAGACACACAAGATCAGCAGTTTGATGGCCAAATACTGTGTGCAGGATGTTTAGGGGGCATGGGGTTTGCTTGAAGACCTCTACATAGAGCCTTTTGAGCACAAGTGAAGGTCATGCAGCGGATTCTGCAGGCATGTTGGTTGGGAACAAGATGGAAAAGGCTGTGCCTCGTGCACAAAGCTTGCTCAGAACGGCAGTGGGCTCTGGGTTATGAGACTGGGCAGAAGGCACAGCCAAAGGGCCATCTTGCACCCAGCAGTCTATTTCTTTGGCAAGGGACCAATAAATGCCATTAGCAGAAGCCGCATTTGGTAAGTTTACATGGATATTTCTTATTGCCAAATGAATGTAGCAGCGTTTTAGAATGTGGAGTGGTGTGGCTCACTGGTTAGAGGCTGCAGACCCGGAAGCAGAGGTCGGCCCAGGACCAGGGTTCGATTCCCAACGCGGCAGGGTCTTGGGCCATGGTCAGCGGACTCGATAATTCTCTCGCCTCGGTGCCTACTCAGGTTCAGGTTCAGGCCTACTCCAACCATGGGTCCCACTCAGCAACTCTGGGCAATAGCTTGGTTAATCTCCACTAACGGCCCCATCAGCGCCGGGAAGGCTTGTCTTCACCTTGGAGATGCCCAGGAGGGACCATCTCACAGGGAAAGCCAGGATGGGTTCCCCAGCGGTATACATCGCCGGGACGCCCCTTTGCTGGGGCAGCTGTGCGCTTTACAGGTATACGACATTTAGTGCAGCCAACTGTCTAGAACGACTTCACAGCCCACTGTATGGAGAACAGAAACATACACTTGACTGGAGATAATATTTCATTGGCCGTAACGTCAGAATAGGACCAAAGTCACAGGATTGTGAAAAACGCTAAGTTAGGCAGGCAAACAACCATCGGTGCTTGGGTTTGTGAATGTTCCTAAGTAATTGCATACTAATTGCCATTTGGGGGTTTAACTAAAGCACATATCTTTCTTCTAATGCTAAATGACGTACAAAGCGTACTAACGCCACACGCGGCTCCGAAGAGCTGGTGGGCTATGGCATGATTGTGGTGCAGTAAAATAATAGCTTACACTCCTACTTTTGTAGCACTGCAATGAATAATAACATTTCCGTCGCCTGCAACCTCTGTAATATGTCTGTGGTAAAGGCATGCTCCTGAAGTGTTCAAGATAGCGCAAGGGCCATCCCACTTGTTACTCTTACAAATATGCATTACCAATACATATCTACCTAGAAATGTTCTTTAGGTGTATTTACGCACCTACTCTTCTACTCTTTTCTTGCATATACGGCCACACTACAACTATATGCACTTTTTTGGCAAAATAATACATGTCTTTAAAAACACGTCATTGTTGTTTGTTACTAAGTGGCACGTTTGTTACTGACTTTCTGCACTACTCAGGTTTATGTGATCGTGTAATCCATGACAGAAGGAAACTGCAGGGAGAAACTCTAAAGCGAAAGAAGGAAGGCGGGGTTACGTCCATGGGAAAGTCACAACAGTAACATGGCTCTGTTGTCTGATATGTCTGTAATTCAGATCGAAAACACTAGCCAGAGAACCTACACATGACATTTAAATCCTCCAAAGATGTCATCATCACTAAGTTGCAATGAATGAATTCACTCGAAAACTGATTAAAATTAGGTATGCATCTTGATAGGTTTTAATTTGAGAGCTAGAGGACAACCAGATGCTCCCGACAGATGCATTAGGCAGCAGGGCTTTCCATTTGAGAATAGCAGATAATGAACTGCGCTCTGCTAAACATCAGCCAGTAGAATAAACATTGAAAAAAGATCAAAATGCACAACCTTCTCAGTTGTCATAATGACTTCAACAATACTGAAAACAAAAGGCGCTGCATTAAATCATGAAGCTGCGACGGACAAGTTACTGACCTTATGTAACTTTTTTTTTCGAAGATTTCACACCTCAAAATCCTCCGCAGGTACAAGGCTGGAAAATCCTATTCTCCAAGCAGTTCTGCCTTGCGCTGCTAGGTGGCGTAATGTGGCTCACGCTGACTCCAACCTGCCCTAGAAGTAACATGGCGCAGCCTTATAAAAGCACCACCCCAGCATACTGAAGTCTGTTACTTGTCTGTTCCCATTCCTTGTCTTGAGACAATTGTTTGTACCAGTGTGCTGAATACTACTTGGGACATTTTTTTAGCTGTTAAAAAGAGGCCACTGCACAGAAAGGAGAGGTAGGAGGGCAGTGAGAAATTTGTGGTTAGATAAGAATATCCACTAGAAAGAAAGTTACCAAATGTAACTAACTTGTTCTTCTGATGAATACTCGTAGATTTCTCACTTTAGAATAGATACCAATGAGGAGGGTCTGTAGAATGGACTCAGGCCAAAATCTCCTGCAGGATGAGAGAGGGCAAAGTGCTCTTCCCGCCAAACCTGTCTGTCAAGACAGTAATGCTTATTGAACGTAAGCACGGATGCCCACGTCGCAGACAGGCAAGTGTCAAGGACAGCCGCTCCGCTTGCCAAAGCAGTAATAGCAGCTTTAGCGCTGGCAGAAGGGGCTCTTCGACCTTGCAGACCCCGCTTCTTGGACAGTGTGTAGTAGATCTTCTGCACATCCTTCCTTTTTACTCTAGATAACACCACAAACAGTTGATCATGTACTCAGTGGTCCTTGGTATGAACAATCTAAAAGCTTAGGGATCATTAGGTGCCTCTCCTCCTCTTTCGAGGGGAAGCAAAGAACCCTGAATGACTGCTGAACACAAAAGTAACTCGGGGGTTTTGGCAAGAATGCAATGCAAAGTTTCAGCAGCAACTTGTCCGGGACAAAGGTGCCTTAGAGTGAGCACACAAAGTACCTGAAGTTCACTCATGCAATGAGTAGAAATAATTGCAATGAGGAAGATCATCTTTAAAGTGAGGAGACACAGCAAGCAATAATGCATTGGTTCAAAGGGCGTACAAATGAGAACAAGCCCCATGTAGCATCAGAGTAGGTTTTGGAGAATTCGTGTTAAACCTTTAAGAAATCTCATCACAATAGGTAACTTAAACAAGGATGGTTGGTCTGGAAAGAGGAGAAAGGCAGAAGGAGCTGACAAGTAACCTTTAAGAGTGTCCACTGCAAGACCTTGCTGGGCCAAAGATAAAACAATCAATAGAACATTTAACAGCTTTGCTTATGAAGGGGATTCTTGAAAGCACCACACCTCGCCACAAAATTTCACAGCGCCTAAACAAAAATTAATTTTGTGCACAGGTGCCTGGTGGCAGGATGACATCCACCAAGACAGGGGGCACATCAAACACAATCAGTTGCCTCTGCTAAATGTACACTTATGTCAAGGTAGACCGAATCAATTCAGAGGGTTCATAATCAGGAGAATATTCCATCCATTTCCAGAGGCACAGAGGCACAGAGCCACCTAACACGGGGCCCCACTCCACCTTGCTTTTTACTGTACTACATGGTTGCAGTATTGGCTGTGAGAACCAGAATCCGTCTCCCCTTGATGAATGGCAGAGAGGCCATCAGAGCCAGACGAATGGCCCACAACTCAACCAGATTGATATAGAGCCAACCCTCTGCCGGAGGCCAGAGTTCCCTGATCTCCATATCCCGAGACAACCTTTCTAGCTCAGCAGAGATGCATTTGCCATCTCTGGATATACAAGGGAGATTGGCGTGATGATCTACAAATTGCTCTTGCAAGTCCACCACAGCAGATTTTGCGGCATCTCTTCCAAGATGTGGATGGTATCGGTCAGATTCCTCAGAGCTGGATCCAATGACATTTCAAATTCCAATATAGAGCCACCTTATACCGGCTGGAGAGGAGGCTGAAAGAGGCTAGGAGGCAAAAAAGCCTCAGAGTGACTCTCACATGATCCAAGATTGAAGTCTGAATGTCATGGACTTATTGATTCAGGGAGAAAGCCCTGAACTCACCGGTGTTCAGAATTGATCCAATGCATATTTCGGATTCGTGAAAGGGAGCCCAAACAAAGTCAAGAGGTTTGCCATCATCCTGAGGTAGTCACAACTATCTGAGGTGAGAATGCCTTCAACAACCAGTCACTGAGGAACAGGAATACTGATAGCCCACCTCTGAAGTTGAGCCATGACCACCACCACGACTTTCGTGAGCACCAGAGAAGCCTCGAGGGGGCCAATAGGGAACCCAGCAAATTGAAAATGCTCCTGGCCTATCTCGCAACCGTAGATAATGTCTGTGGGACTGCAAGATTGGCATATGAAAATATGTGTCTTGTGGGCCCAAGGCCACCCTCCAGCAGCAGAGAAACACAGCAAACAGGATGTGAGCTAGCGTGAGCATCATTAATTTGCCTTTCCACTCAAATTCAACCAGGGGCCAGAGGTTCAAAATAGGACTGAGACCCCATCCTTCTAAAACTAAACAGAGTAACACTCCCTCCTCTTTCGGGATCCAGAAACTTCTTGAATACACCTTAAGAGAGCAACAGCCACACCTCAGGTAATAGAATGGACAGGTGCTGATCAGAAAAACGCTCTGATGTCAGAAGAATAGTGGTCTGAGCAGAAAAAAAGATAGAGCATAGCCGAATTGAACTGTTTGTAAGATCCATTTGTTTGAACGGATAAGTCCCCAACTGAGGAGGAAATGTCAAATCGTGGCCCCGCCGGTTAGGCATACACCACTAAAGGCAAACTAAAGTGATTTAGAGGCGTTGTAGCAGGGGAAGAGGAACTGATGCCCTTGCTGGCCTGTACGTTTCCTACCAGACCCACATCCATGGCCTCAAAAGGACTAGGGTGCCTGTTGCACTGGTTGTTAAGGCTATCCCCATCTATGCCTCCAGCCTTCTGGAATGGCCTCTAAGCCCTAAAGTTCTACTGTCCTCAAAGAGCTCTGACACAGTCTGCCTTATCATTGAAAAGGTGGTACCTATCAAAAGGCGTATCTATGAGGCAGGCCGGTACATCGTCGGAGAATCCTATTGATCTAATCTGTGTGTGTATTTAATAGAGAGTGGAGGCAGCACCAAATCAACAGGACCAAAGTTTTTTGTCAAAAAATATATTTTTCTTTTTATTTTCGTATTTTAAAATACGAAAAAAATAAAAAAATAAATAAAAAGAAAAATATACTTTTTGTCAAAAAACTTTGTCCTGTTGATTTACTTCAAGATTGGTGCTGCCTCCACTCTCTTTTAAATCTTCTATCTGGAATTCCAGTGGGACCGAACCACAGCAGGTCCTGGAGGTTGACAGCACAATAAGACTGAATATCCTAAGGGACTTTGGAAATTTGAGGAGCTTGCTGGTTGATCCGCTGTGGAACTTCTTTCTTGTACTAATCTGTGTGTGTAGACTAAGTACAACTCTAGTACCTACTGCCCTTTCTAGGCAATCTGTAGTATTAAAACCTGAACTGATATATATATATATATATATATATATATATATATATATATATATGTATATATACCAGCTGTACCCTGCCACGAGTTGCTGTGGCTCAGTCTGATTAAATGGAAGAGAAAGAAAAGAGTAAGCGCATGTTGTGCCATCCTGACACCAACTGTCCATCCTAATACATGTAGACTATTGTCTCTATACGTCCTTTCTTAATGTTACAACGTGAACCAACTCTTCCCCCTCCCCCCACCCACTTACTGGTCTGCCATCCTGACACCAACTGTCCATCCTAATGTATGTAGACTATCGTCTCTATACGTCCTTTCTTAATGTTGCAAAGTGAACCAACTCCTCCCCCCTCCCTCCACCCACTTCCCGGTCTGCCATACTCACACCAACTGTCCATCCTAATATATGTAGACTATTGTCTCTATGCGTCCCTTGTACTTGTTGCGCAGCAACCAAATCAATAGGGTCTGTTCGGCCTTTCGATTAAAAACATGCACGTATTGGGGACACACGTATTCGAATCCAACGTTGTGTATATATAAACACGCGCTAATGTTGCAAAGTGAACCAACTCCTCTTACCTCCCTCCACCCACTTCCCGGTCTGCCATCCGGACACCAACAATCCATCCTAAAATATGTAGACTATTGTCTCTATGCGTACCTTGTAGTTTTTGCGCAGCAACCAAACA